>NC_060259.1:111301963-111928117 GCF_921293095.1 Ischnura elegans | reverse complement strand
ATTTCGAATGCTTCCACTCTCGACCTCTCTGCTGCTGTCAACGTCCAAGCCTCGCTTCCATAGAGAAACATACTCCATATGTAGCATCTGATGAATTTTTGTAAAATATCAATAAATATCAGGATACTCTCTCTCAATTTGATAAGTTTCATGCCAAATATTTTGACCTTATATTTGCCATTTAGCTTCCGTGCTCAAGCCTCGGAGAAAGGTGAAATTAGTAGGCGTACATATTTTTGCTAATCAGTTGTCTAAACACGGTAGTTAGTGACCTTATACAGAAGATTTAAACCAAAATTCGATCTCACATAAATAGAATTAAATTGGCTTCTACTGCTGCGCTGTGAGAGGTTCTTATCTTTTAACTGTCGGCCCATGAATGAAACGTGGTTACATTATTTTATGGACAGCGTAAGCGTTTTGGGCTCTCGCTGACCGGCTTCTACGGCTACCACATTAAACGCTGCAGTAAATGAACCGGACCCAGAAAATGTGTGACAAAATGAATGCCAGATGTGTGACGTTGTTGCGTGCTCCACGTGCGTATTCATGAAGATCATTCTAATCGTAGTTAATATCGTCGTACTAGGAGCATAATAATCGTTTTATAGCCAATAGTTAATAGGAAATTGAGGAGCATAGTGAGGACATCAGAGAATCGGATTGGAATGGTAGTATGCGCATGTCATACCATGGACACGGGTTCCTGCTCCGGCGGAGGATTGTCACATCGGTACATGGCGGACGCATCCCTTCTTCCCGACCTGTCCTTTTTTCACTTTTCTCTCAGCGAATCACTTATGACTTTCGCTCTCTCAGCTCAACATTTTCTGACCTATGAAAGAGACCTTGGTCATCATTTATCTACGTTTCAGTCGGAGAGATAAATGAGAAAATGTGAAGGTAAAAATTTAGAAAATCGAGATACAAGGAATGATTGCAAGATTTGTATACACTCCGAAAATATTAGGAGAACAGAGAAGGTGTCAAGCGTGTGATTCGTATCGAAAATGAGCAGCTGACTCATACGCTTAATTACCTTGTGAAGAGCGCCGTAAAAAATGCACTCCAATCATCAGATGGGGTATTTAGCCTTGGCCAGCACGACGGCTTTCGTTGAGAGCTGACCGATTCGAAAGCCGAAATCTCCACCCTTCCTAACCATTTTTTAATGGTGCACTTATACGATAGATTTGGGTCGGCCCCTTCCGCTAACATCACTTCTAGGGATGAAATAACGCTCGAAAGAAACGACGAAGGAGCGAGATATGAGCGCGCAACTCCTCTCTTGCCGCAACTTGCTCGTACCTTTGTGTGAGTTCTAGGATCATGGATCTCTTCAACTTGTTGATATTGCACACAGTGACTGCTGGGAACGGGATCTCGTGGAGGACGGCCGCCAGGGTGTCCAGGGACACGAGCACAGGGCTCTCATTCCAGCGTTGCCATGTCGCTCCGATGAAGAACCCAGAGAGACTCAGACCACCCAGGAAAGCCAGCGCCCAAAAGAGTCTGAAAAAAGTTTGACAATCAAAGGATTATTTCATAAATTTCTGTGTGTGGCTGACTTTTTATGTGCCAATTTTTTTATATTGCTGTGGAATTCAAAGTGAAATGAAAATTATTGGTGAGATGAATCATGCACATTCGTCATCGGTAATCTGAAATTAACCAATTTAAGCACGTATAGTGTTGATTAAATGAATCAACCATTTCATGTACATGCTCCGATACGCATAAAAGCTAAGAACGGTGACTTGAGAAAATTACCCGTTTAGAAATAACCCAGTCCGACCAATTAATAGAATTTCGTCTGGATTATATATCACGTCTGTTTCGTACGAGGAAATGTGTTGGAATCAATGTGTTTCCCTTAGCTTGTTGGCTTACTTTGCTGACGCGTTCAGATAGGAATTTATTGCCGAGTGCAGCGTGTGAGCACGCTCTCTGGCAGCGCTACCCATCAACCTCTCTCACTTTGGCCCTTTTCTCTACCTTGTCTAGATCCGGCTAGAGCTCGACTTCGGGGATAGTAGCCTTTACTCCAGCCTTTTCTCGGTCCATGATCTTAGGGAAATTTTTAACCTTGAGAATGAAAAGTCGTTTTGTGATTTATGAATGTCTTTTTAAACTGAAAAACGGCAGAACGGGTTTGAGAGTGAATTATCTGGCGCCATGAAGACCCATTATGAATGAATGCATAATTAAGGAATAGAAGAGTCTGTTTATTTTAACAATTGTGATACGGAATAGAGAACAAGTGCAGTCATTGCTTTAGAGTTTTTTTCCGTATTATTTATCACTTTGGTTCTTTGTCGAACGCTTCATTGCGAATGTATGAAATGAAGCGCCAACTGGCGAAAAGCTTGCAACTTTTAACAGCTTCGTTGGAGTTGAAACATTTTTGTTTTAAATAAATTTTTATGGGTTTCCTCCAGAGCTTAACTTTAGCAAAAGATCAAGAACTTCTACTGAGCTCGATGTTATTTCGATACTGATTATGATTTTCACTCGCAGATACCTGGATGAAGTTCGTTTTTAAAACTGTTGTTATCGTAAAAATTTAATTTTTCGTGTAAAAATGTTGGTATATACCTATGTAAGTTGCTTAGTTGCGCAATTCGTTATTTGAATAGGGTCTGTATTTCTTTTCATTGTTTTTAAGGTCTGTCTAACAATGAAAGTAACTGAAAAGTTTGCGTGGATTGTCTGGGAGACTGATTATTCCCCTCATGCTGTTATGATACTTTAGACCACTGGAATATATAATTGGAATGGAATGTATAACTCGTATCCCAATGATATCAGGAAATGGAGATTTAAAGGCAATGCAACTCATTCGTTGTTTATTAATGATGTGCAACTGCCTGTGGAGGTGAAGATTATTTCGCTGATTATTCGTCTGAAGGGGTGAGATCCAAGCTTCCTTCCTTGGTGTTCTCTTGAGAGCAACGGTGAGTGCGGTGTGGGGCGCTCCTACCTCCAGCCACACCGCATCAATCATAGCGACTGAATTAGTCACGCGAGTGCCTTGACGATACCCTCTCCGCCTGCTTAGCATGATTTACCATCCTTGGATTGAGCTGAGTTAACGATTCCTCCGGTGTTTGTAATATTTGCATTTTTTCCTCGCTGCTGCCGTGTGTGGCTTTGATTACCTTGACGAGCCTTTCTTTCCATTGATCGCTCGCCGAGCAACATGTGTTTGTGAAGCTATCTGCCTCTCAATGAGTTTTGCGAGCTCGCTGAGGTTGTCGGAATCACATGTCCCGGGGCCAATTGAAACCCTTGCGCAAAATGGTGCGCTTCTGCCATGCTCGTTACCTCTGATCTTCTGCCTCGCGATGCACTCATTTTTTTGCTCGTGCGACCTATCATATTTTATTCGCTTGTTCTCTGCATCAATAAGCCCCGCCGCTTAACTGGAGTGAGCGTTACCTGTTGGGTCAACCAACAGCCGCGAGCTCCCTATCACAAGCATAATTTATTGAACTATGGCGTCTAGAATGATTGAATAGAATGATTCTTTCTCGAGTCGGATGGGATTATATTATTGCACCATTGAGGTGCTTCACCCGGTCTCCAGCCTTGCCAACTACACTTCCGCATGTGAGACGCCACTGACTCCAATATTCTTCTCTGTGTCTGCTGCGTAAAAAGCCCGTTAGTGAAGTGCAAAACTGATCTAATTGGCATGAAAACGGCTGATTTCGAAGTGCAATACCATGTCAGAATATTAAGATTTCAAATGCTTTTCGTGATAATGAGGAAAACGGGAGCCCCATTAAAAATAATTCTATATTGCCCAACGGAGTATGTGAAAACTAACAATAAGTTGGGGTAAGACAAGGTGCCGTTTATGGAGCTTTGATATGGACTTCAACGCTTAAAATAGGTGCACGCGAGAGACCCCTTTACATATGATGTCTTTATTTGTGATAAAATATTTTATGTTGACTTTTTAAACGAAAATTTTTGTATTTTTATAATATTTTTTCGCCTCTTTGTTAGCAATCTCTGCTTTTCTTCTGTTGTAAACCGTTACTGCCTCCCGTGAGATCACTTTTTGTCCTTGTGATGTCTTCATTTATGATTTAATTTCACTGCTAATTCCTTTGAAGGGAGCCTCCTTGGCCTCATCATCAATGGTGATCACGTTTTACGCCCTTTCCGTGCGTTGCTTGACCTGCTTTTTGTGTCCAATTCATCCATTTGAAATATATTTTTTCTAATTTTGATGTTTGGTGGAAGAAATTCGGTAGGCGCCGCTAAGCATATTACTGTTACATGACTAAGGAATATATTAACTTCATATAGCTAGCTAAAAGGTAGTGTAAGTATATTAAAATCCTTGTTTGCAATTTCTTCATTTGATAATTTATCACCAGTGGACAAAGGAACAGTGGCAATGATGCATTGAAGTTTGACACATGTGTGGTCGTATTATGAGCCAATGGATCGTATACATTCATAAAGATGAAATTTTATTGCTTTTTATAAATTTTGAAAGCATCAACATTCAATCTTGTTTGACTCGGTGGTAAAAACGATTATCACTGTTAACGATCTTTAAGGATTGGCAACCTGTGCGTGTATGTGTGATGAGAGTGAAATTTAATTTCATGTTAATAGTTTTCAATGCAAAAAATGTAACTGTTATTGTTTAAGTTAGGGAGAAGTTATCCCTAAGGGTTAATGCTGTTTCTTTTTTTTAAAGGATTGCGAAGAATCGTTTCGTGACCCATAGACATTATCTTCGAGGCTAAATATCTCGGGTTATTTTTAACCTCTGATGCAGCTGTTATTGAAGAGCGTGTTCATTTTTTGGTAGAAATATTCTGTGAGTGGTACGTTTCTCTTTTTGGAAAGAAATGCCCTGAATTTTTCTCATTGGTTTCAGATGTCTGTTGACGACATGAAGATTGTCGAGAGATGGAATATCGTGTGTCAAGTGCATTTGCCGTAACCTCGAGCGTTTCTGTGAATATGCATTAGCGATGGCAATCAAAGCCAAGGAAATATGTTTCTCTTTAGACTCGGAGTTACACAATATTCACCGGAAATTATTTTTCAACCCGGGACCAAGCTGAACTCCCTGAGATGAAACTTAGATGTACGAAACACCTCTGTGCATGGTTCAGTTCGAGTATTTATAATTAGATAGATGGATGCGAATTTATGTAATTTCTAGGAAATGATGTCCCTAGGAATTTTCACGTAGAAGCATATAAAATATCAACATCGATATTAACCCTCGAGCGGGCGCGCTGGCGTATAAAGTACGCCAGTCTTCGAAAACGAAGGATTTCAAAATTGTACGCTCATTCTGGTCTAGAATGGCCTCGTGTATTCTTAAAATGTACTTTGAATGTCTATAGTGCGAGTTTTCAAAGGGCAAAGGATTGAAGCTAATTTATTTTTAGATCGGCAAGACGAACGGAGTACACCGTACCGGAGTACAAAGTACGCTGAGCGACCGACCGATGTAGCTCGTGCTTTGTTTTTCTTGAATGGCCTCGTGTATTCTTACGATGTCATTTTGACTGTCCATAGCGTGAGTTTTAAAGCAACAACTATTGTAGAAATTTTTTTTTAATCGGCAAGAGGATCCCGACACCCGTGGCGTATAAATTACACCGCGCGATCGGCCGAGTTGAACCTGAACCACCTGTGTACCTTCATATCTGTATCACCTATAAATGTGCAATCTTGAACTAATTTCTACAATTGAAGATAAATTTAACAAAAATCGAGTGTTATCATGTAAATGCATGTATCGTGGACAAAGTATGCCACGCGCCCGCTGAGGGTTAACAGCATATTTTAAATTCATACATACACGAAACACTTGCACAGAAAATAGAGTTTGTACAATAATATTTATAATAGGTTTGTACATCCAGGACTAACTAAATAATTTGCTCACTTTCATGAGATTCGGAGTACAAAGGAAAAAAAGCAGCAATGGATGTGAATGTTTATCCCGACGGATTAACCCGGTGGAAAGCTCGATAAACATTCTCTGCCAAAGTTGCATTTTTCCCTGTCTACTCCGAATCTCATGAATGCGAGCAAATTATTTCAAAACCGCTTGAAGGTCAAGGACATAACCGGATGTGGCGGATTAACGTATGGTCTGGGGCGATTCTATCCATATTTCCTTGAAAAATATAATAATAATAATAATAATATAATTTATTATTCTCGGATTTACATCCGTTAGAACATTTATATGGATTTTAGCTCAGCAATAAATTTAACCAAATAAAATATTACCAGTTAACAAAAAATGGGATTATACAAAAACTTCAAGACAATTTAAACACAACAGAAGTAAATAAATTGTGCCAATCAACAGAAACCAACATGCACAAAAGATTCAAGTCAAACAAGTGCAGCAGAAAAACAACTTGAACAAATTAACAAAAATTAACTCATAACAAAATTTTAAGGTCAGTCTAATACAATGGAAGGAAAAATATATTGAAACAATCGACAGAAATGAACATTTACAAAAACTTTCAAATCAATCAAAATAAAGCGTAGGAAAAGTATACAAAAACATCAGTAGAGAACACACAAAACACGTCTATGCAACGTACAAGCAGCCAGTCAGGATGAGCTGCCTAACATCAAGTATAGTCTATTGCGGAACACTTGTAGGGATGAAGATTCCTTAAGTGTTATGGGGAGGCTATTCCATAATTTAGAGGCGGCAACTGTAAATGATTTTTGAAACGTCGTGGACCTATAATGTGATATATGGAGATAGTTCGGATCGGCTCTGGTAATGACATTTGGTAAAGTTGTTCTCTTGGGATAGAAATCTATGATGTATTGCGGTTCGTTATTTTTAAAGAGGGAAAACATGAAGCAGGCCAATTTAAACTTTCTTCTTGTTTTAATGTCCATCCAGGAGAGTTTTATAAGATAAGGGGTTATATGTTCATCTTTTCTCAAGTTGTATATGAATCTTACTGAGGAATTCATGAGGCGTTGAAGCTTAATATCAAGTTCGGCTGTGAGGTCGTGAAACACCAGGCAACAGTAGTCGAAGTGTGGAAAAATTAGTGTAGAGACAAGCTGCTTTCTTACATGGATAGGAAGTAGTTTTTTATGGAGTTTTAGTTGATGTAGAGCAGCATTAACTTTATTTGACACGTATAAAATGTGATCTTTCCATGAAAGGGTATTGTTAAATATGACCCCTAAATTTTTAGCCGCTTTTGTGTAAGGTATTGAAATTCCTTGAACTTCAATCGTTGGCATATCGGCAATATTTAGCCTAGAAATTATCCTAGAGTGACCGATTATCATTGATTTGGTTTTATTACTATTTATTTTTAAGCAGTTGTGTTGAGCCCATGACACAATAGCAGTTACTTCGTCGTTTACTAATTTAACAGTTTCGGAGAAATCGTGCGGGCGACAGTGTATATAAATTTGGAGATCGTCAGCGTACATCATGTATTTGCATTTTTTGATACATGCAGAAAGGTCACCCACGTACAACGAAAACAGTAATGGCCCAAGAACTGATCCTTGAAGTACTCCATGTGAGATAGACGCCCATTCAGACAAATTACCATTGGAGTCTTTTACTGATTGGCGTCGTCCGGTTAGGTATGAATTAAACCAATTTAATGACGAACAGGAAAAATTTAGATTTCTCAATTTTTGTAGGAGCAACTTATGGTTTACACAGTCAAAGGCTTTGCTAAAGTCGAACAGTACCAGTATGGTCAACAATTTTTTGTCAATAGAAGATCTGATGTCATCAGAAACTTTGATTAAAGCCGTTTGAGTAGAGAAGCTTTTGCGGAAACCTGACTGAAATGGATCAAATAACTTATTTGTTGTGAGGTAATCAACAGTTTGTTGAAATACTATCTTTTCAAGACATTTAGACATGGCGCAAAGTATTGATATTGGGCGGTAATCACAAGGGGAAGACGGACTTTTGACTTTCTTAATCGGACGAATAAGGGAAGATTTCCAAATTGTGGGAAAAATTCCAGACATCAGCGAAGAGTTGAATATTTCAAGGAGAGCAGGAGTCACAACTTCAGAAGCGATTTTCAAATATTTAACAGAGATGTCATCTATACCGACTGAATTAGATTTTGACGCAGTGAGTACCTTACGCAGAGCGTCTTGCGTAACATAATTAAAGTAAAATTTTTTATCGTTATAAGGCACAAAGGCGACAGGAGAAGGAAAGTTTGTCAGGCGAGCATCAGCTGAGTTCAGGGGAGGAATACCACTCGTTGAAAAGTAGAAAAATATGAAAGATGGTACGGCAAAAATATGATGATGGCTCTCCATTGCAAGTTCTTATTTCTTTATTTCTCCAACTCGGTAAACGATGTTGAAAGATAATGGGAGGATATCTAAATGCCACATCTGCATGAGAAGACCCATTATTGCTGATAGGCATTGTACACCATCAAGGTGCCGATGTAAGTAGTGACCACACCCTACGCCCCAATACAAAGTTCATAACCTGCCCCTGGCCACACCGATGCAAAAAGTGAAAAATCTTCTTGGTTATCGTTCCCAGGTCTCGGTTTAGTTTCAACCCCCGGTGGTTTTCAAATTTTTCCCACCTTTCTCTCCAAGTAAAATGTCCCAGGACCCTCGTAGTGGCTCCGAAGTTATCTAAACCCGATGTCAACAATGAAACCCCATCGCAAGTATTCTGGGAAATGGAAAAATGGTAAAAGAAATACTTATTACTTGAAATTATTAAAATCCTAATCCTTCGTCTTCTTCGCAAGTACCAAATTTTATGAAAATCTAATTTCCTTCAGACCAGTGAGGACTACCACGTGATCTCAGATTTTACCGTTTCAACATTCACCACACTCGTTTTAGTCATTCTTGTTCGTATTTAATTGATGGGCTCCTCTTTGGCTTCCAATCTATTGTTTTTCAGCACTTTCAGCACAGCTTCCGCGAGCAAAAAATTTGTTGGCTTTGACTTTCCTTTCATTTCACTTCTTCGTTGTCTTTAACATTTGTATGCAATGTGGATGGTTGGCTGATTTGTATTGTTGTTAAATTCTGAATGTAAAAATAGCAATGGGTGAACCATAATCTATTCCTCGAATCTTAAGGTTTTCAGTTTAGCATGCAAATAGCCGCGTTTTATTCGATATTTATGGTTGCTCGTGAAAATTTTCATTTAACAAACTATGCACTAAAATTTTAAAGGTTACCATAGAATAGGGAAGCAGTTTTAGCTATTACTTGTGCGCATTTGATGGCAAAATCAAGTATGGCGTATGATGCGATTCAAGAATTAATGGTTTGCAACTGTCGGATATTTGCGCACCAACCTCTCGACCGGGTGCCTGCCCTTCTCCGCTATGTACTTGAGGCCGTGCAGCGAGGAGTGGGTGCAGTAATCTCGCGCCGACGTCTTCACCTTGCCGCGGCGGGTGCCGCGCCGCGCCGCCCGCCCCTTGTCGCCCGCCTCGTCCAGCCAGCTGCGCCTCGACAGCGAGTCTGCTTCCGGCCCGCCCGGCCACAGCCGATGACCGCCCGCACCCGGTGTTCCCATGACCAAGCGCTCGCCCGCAATGCGACCTCCGCCCCGGCCCATCCGCCATAGTCATTCACACCCCGCCCACGTCCCCCCGCGCGCGCCCAGCCCAATATTACCCCTAGCGACCGACTGTTTGCTCCCTCGCGCGTCTCCTCTTATTTACGAAGTATCTCTCGAGAGCGGACTGCTAGCTAGACTTGCGTACAAACCATTGGGATTCCGAATTGAGAGGTGTTTGCCTGCTTCCTCCTTCCGGGGAAACTAATACTTAAACGCTGCTTGGCTATGGTGTTGTTGTCCACATTCCAGGGACGTGTCAGACATCCTATTCGTGTTGTCAGGCAGTTCCGTTACAAGTTAGCCCTCCGCTTGACCACAGTTTGAATTATTAGGTGCAGTCAACTGAAGTGGCGTGCTTTTTGACAATATATCCGTCACAAAATGCATTTCTTGCTTCTCTACTGGTTTTATTTGTAAGATACAGATCGCTTGACGGCATGGTAGCAACTTAGTATGCAAGGTTTATTATCTTTTTGCTTTCGGTGACTTCAAACGTGTATTGAAGGATATGGTTGCAGGGGGTCGGCAGGGGCTAAAGAAGAATAACGATGAGATTTTTGAGGATGATCGCGGCGCTCAGATTATTCGGCCAGGATTCAATTTTTCCGATATGTTTGAAGTGGTTGACTAAAAATGTGCTGGAAAAGTTTTGAAATAAGCAATTCATTGTTGTCTTATTTACAGCTGCTTTGTAAAATAATCGATATGCTCCGTAAGGACTTGATCTTACGTCCTTACGCAAATTCTCCAGTGATTCTTTCTTCTCTGAAACGCTTATTTTTGGTGGTGGTATCATGAAAACGAAATAATTTTAACTTGTTTCAGCTAAATGCTGGATAAAACTGGGTAAGATGTAAATTTGTATGCTCTTCCAATTATTGAATGTCTCTGTGGATTCAGTGGTGGGAAAACATATTTTCGGGTGTATCACTCCCTTATCGATCTGTGATATTTATATTGTCAAAGCCTGGGCGGCCTCGTTATACGAGGTAAATTGGCTCTATCACAACTTCCTGAGTTATTGGAGTTTTTAACTCCCTCATCAAGGCTATCTTTCTATTTACCGGAATAAGATTAATCGGTGAACATTTTGTAATTTTGATTTTTGGTTTGTGGCTATGCTATAATGTCGTAAATTCCACGTCTTTGTTTGCATATTAAATATAAAATATCATTTATCGGAACAAATGTTATAGCGCATGTATGGACTGTAAAATATTTAATGCGTTAGTGAGTTTAGTATGTCCAAGTATTCCGGGACTAGCCACGGTGATAACTTTACGAGAGTCACCCGCAATGCAAAAATCATGCAAAAAATCCACAGAGAAAAATTCGATCAAGGCGATTGAATTTTTCTCTGTGGATTTTTCGCACAATTAGTATATCCAATATGCGCTTGTATATCTTTAAAAACCGTATAAAAACCATCGCAGGCGTATTTCTAAGGACATGCGTGAATATATCCACCTTCTTCTCGTAACAGAAACGGTCTGAGGCGGGCGGAAGAGTGAGAAGTAGAGAAAGGACAGAATTTATGAAATAAATGGAAAGAAAACGCAGTCATGTGTCGACACTTTGCTCTCCATTACGAACTCGGAGAGCTGAACGCAGGAAAGGTGTGCAGAAAAAATAATCACCTCTCTATCTTTCGCAAGAAATTCTGCTTTACTGTAAACTCACAATCACTTTCACCTTTATAAACACATCATATATTTATATTATACTCATAGCCCAAAAAAGGGCTATTTTTACAGGGATCGAATTTACTCCGAATTTGGCTTTTCTTGCCATGACAATAACTTGCTCTGTGGCAAGTAGAGTTTATATAGTTTAGGATGAACATCATTCTTGTTGTGATTTTAATCCTGTATCTTCGCAGGAAAAGGCTACTATTTAGGCAAAAAGCCACCTAATCAAAACTGAAGGATCGCCCATTTTCGTTTTCGGAGGCTTTGTAATCCACACGTCCTCAATGGAATAGAATTGTCCACCCTTACGTGCATGTAATAAATGTTTGTTGATGCCTTTGCTAATTGCAAAGAATATTTATTTTTTCTCGGTTACTGGTCAACGAGTGGTGTTGTGTTACCGCGCCCTTAAGGATACCCAACCTTCATTATTAGCTCTATCTACGGCTGTAGCTTCGAGAACGAAATCCGGGAAATCAGCTCGTTTAGCGGAAGGATCGCCCTCCGGGAGCAACCGTATTGATCGCTATGATCGTTATCAGCAATTGGTGAAGCTAAATAAATTAAAGTGGGAATTTTTTTCCCATTGACCCTTCGATCCGTATACTTGATGAGTAGATGTAATAGTAAGCGTTAAAGGATAATTATGAGATGATTAGTCTTTGATCAGTTCATCATGGGCGATACTTTTTCATGAGTCGTCTGGCCTTCTCTGGCTCGTCTCAGCTCATATAGGCCATAAAACAATGGTAAAATTTTAAAATGCGTTCCTTCATGCAAAGATAAGTTTGAACGATAGATTGAATACAGAATATTAGTAGGGGTTAATATGTCTGCAAATTTTTTTTCGCTCTTCAGTGATCCAAACGTAAAGTCGAGCGCACACAACTTGTGCGCGAATTGCGGGGTTGACTCTAATTGGACCGATTGAGGCCGGGTGGATTAAGTGCATTAAAGAACTTGTTGAATTCCTACTCGGTAGTCGTTTTATGAATTGCTGTTGGTTTAGAGGGTGGGAGAAGAATAAAAGTATTGAAATCGCTGCCAAATTTTCATTCAGAAAGGGGATATTTTGGGAACGGGGAGAGAAAAATTTAAGAAGAATGAGTCGCCAGAGGCTTGGCATTAGTTTATTCGTATTCATATCAGGATATTATTTGTATTATTCACCAATTATTATTTTTTTCTTTGCTCCACTTTGCGGCATCATCAGCGGCGATACGTGTAGGAAAAGGCGATGAAAAATTATAGAAGCGGTGAAATATATATTGTGAATGTTACTTCCGCTAAGTCAATCCTGAAGCTATGCGATACAGTGTTCACGCGTGGATATTATTTGGCTCGTGGCACAGATTGCAGTTTGGAGGAGCGGTCTGATTTTGCAGAGATTTAAGTGGATTATATTTTTGTGCCGTTGAAAACAGAAGGAACCGAGGCTAGGGGAGTGGTGTGACGTTTTGGGGAAATAGGATAAATCATGTTTCGTATAGTAGCGTTTGTGAATACGAGAATGGGTGTGGATAAAGAGAGCAGGTATGACTAGGGTTTTAGGAGTTTGGAGCATATATGGGATGGATTCGATGGGCGTTTACATCCGAGGATCGGGCAGTGGCAGAAGTTTTTGCTGTTGCCAGAAAATGGAAACTATGTGTATGCCTCCGAGATGCTGCACCATGAAAAAAATGTTCTGCGCTGTGGTCAGGGCAGATTGAAAACACTTAGGCCAGTTGGGATTCAAGATCGACACATGAGGGATGTTCGCAAAATTCAACTATGCGATTTCAGCCATTCAGGTTTGGCTCTTTTTGTCACTCGCGTATACTCGGGTTAGTAGTGATAACCAATACGGTAAAATCATAAAAAAAAACATGTGATAAATTTCATCGTTTTCATTGTGTACAAAAAATTGAAGTTAAAATCACAACTAAACGATAATGAAAGCTGAATTGCTTCAAACGGGGACTTTCACAGATAAATTTTAGCTTAGCACTTATTTATATTTTTCCATACTTTTTAAAGATATTGCAATAAAAAAGAATCCATTAACACCAGGAATTTATGTATCAACGATATGGGGCCAATATAAATATTTTGCTTGGTTAACTTCTTTCAAATGAGGGCTCCTCTTGATGCTTCATTCCCAAATGTATACGAACATGTGACGGAGTGTTGCCTTCAGCTGAAAACGGCCAAATGAGTCTGCGTCGTGCATTGTTGACATTGAAATGAGGGACGGGAGGAGGTGATCTCGATAGAGGGGAGGGTGTCAGTGGGGTGAAGGACGGATTCGCTCGGGGGAGAAAGTGACCGACGGTCAAAAGCTCGCCAGCGATGACTTCTTCTTCTTTCTTCTGCCGTATTTGAGTGGAAATCGGTTCACACGTAATACAGGCGAGCAGCCGAGCAACTTGCATCGAGCAAATCACGGGCCGGACGTTTATTTTACCGACGGTTCTCAACGCTTTGAGTTGTACTGAAACTTGAATGGCGTGCTTACAGTATTACGAACTGAAAAACATCAAAAAGTTAAAATTTTCAATAAACTATGCGTATTTCATTACTATGTATATGTTTTTATCATCAATTTGTGCAGTGATTGATAGAATTAGGAAAAAATGAATTTTGATGCAACTTTTAACCCAAGGTCAATTATTTTATTGGTAATGATTATTCAGTTTAAAAGTATTGGTAGACTGGTGTTGTAATAGGGTGTTTATGAGGAATGCTATCCGGCTCCAGAAAACGTCCAATCCCGCACATTGGAATATCCTGCCATTCATGATATTTCGAGATATCCGAATTATGTGGTGGATATATTTTCACCACCGTCCATAAAACAACTGCCGCTTTGCGTCAATCATTTCAGATGAAACAAATTATCATTAATTAAATATCATGGCTGTTGGGTCGGACCGACTGTATACTTCGTATAAAATAATATATCTTGCTATCCCAATACGTGTTAAATTAGGTACTTTGGGTAATTAGGGCATTTTAATGCTTGAAATGTAGGTACCAATAACAGCAGAAATAATTTAAATAAATAAAATCCGATTATTCAATCGTGATGGAGTGGAATTTTTCCATGGCGATATAAAAGCAAAATGGCCTATGAAATGTGTTTATCATCTCTACCCCTATTTCTCTCTCTTCCTATTCGCTTATGATTTATCCTTCTTCTCATTGAAAAGAACGGAATGACCAAAATTGTTTCCACATGACCTCCACCGTAAGTCCGCAGAAGCCCACGTATTTTTTGAATGGACTTCATTGTCAACTCTCCCGTCGCACTTACGCTCCCTAACGTAAATCTTCCGAAGAGGAATACTTCATCCTCTACTTACATCGGCCCTAAGTTTGTCTTACTTAAAGTACAAAATTTGTTCTTCTCATGCTTTTGTACATTTTTATGCATTCAGTTATCATTTTCTAACCATACTCTGTTGACGTTTTAACTTTTGTTGTAAGGCTGCGCTTCTTAATAATTTTCTATTACTGTTTAACATTAATGGGGGATTACTTACGTGGCACTGCTGAATGTAAAAACCCCATTGCCCGATTGCCATGGCGGACGCCGAAAATTCAGCATTGATCTTCGTCCCACCGTAGCTGACATTGGCACTGGCATCCCCCTCTTGACATCCCGTTGCATCCACTTCACTCTCTTCCTTCTCTCCCTCATTATTCCATCTCTCCTTTCATTCCAATCCTCTTCTCGCCCCATTCCTGGATAATACTCTTTTCCAGTCGCCACGATCAATTTTACTGTACGAAAAAATTGGTTTTATTTTATTTCCAGCATTGGGTTAGCAATATTTTTTTAATCGTGATGGAATATCTCGTAAAATTATCTTTTATTAATCATTAAAGGAAGTTATAAGGCATTGCAATGTCCAAGTTGGTGGGTAATTGAAAATATTATTTCTCATATTTCTTTGTTTCAAATAAATTTCATTCATTTCACGTACTTCGCCCATCCAAACCTTGTTGAAACTCGTGCTTAAAGTTGGTAGGCCAAGTGCGGCATGGGTCCACACTTGGCCTCGTATATTTTCCCTGTTTGGATGACGCCTTTCTCGGCCAATGCACCTCCTCGGCGTCAATATGCGGTAATTTTTATGTAGCCCATGAGTTGACACGAGGTGGTATTCTTATGAATGGTAAATCATGCTCAAATATTTCATGTCACCAACCCATCTTAACCAAGTGAAGTCCTCACTGTTTCACTGACATTACGGTTCTAACTGTTCTTGATAAGCATTATGAAAGTTGTATAAATTGTAAAATACTTCGATTAGTTGATGATTTAGTATCATATTCTGACCGAAATGGTTTGTCATGCGTGTAATGTGGTAGTCGGGGATGGTCCTCATTTGGTTGAAAAAGGAATGTTAATTTTCTGCATTAGAATATGAATTATTCTTTAAAGATGCTGATTCTGAATTTTAATTTTCGTTGGCCTCCTACTAGAAGAAACTAATACTGATGATGCGTGAATTAACTTCGATCAGCTTTGAGCATCGTGGGTTTTTATAGGCGCTCTTAGGGTTTCGTCGCATTCAATAAATTTGGAACAACTCTTTGGTTTGGAAAAACTCCAAATTTTTTCCGGTAGCCTCAGAAATTGTCGATAAAACCAACGGAGGATGTTGTTACCAACGAAATTTCATCGACTTCGCATAAATAATTACAATAAAAAATTCCTAAAATCGGCGTCTGAATTTTGTTTGAAACATTCTGTGGGTTTCATCGATATGAACCCGAGTGTGTATACAATCACGTAACTTTCGTTGTGATAGCTGAAACATCATCTTTGCTTGCTCGTGGAGAAGAATTAATAGAAATTTTGGACTAAATTATTGGGCCTTAATTCATAAATATTAATGAAATAGTGGTGTATTAAAGCCATTTCATGGCAGAACTTCACCCGTTAAATTTTTGGTATATTTCTTTTTGTCGTGAAAGAGCTTATTACGGAAAAATCTAGTCCTTTGATCCAGTTTTTTCAACAGCTGTAACGTTAAAGAGGAAAGCATTACACCAAAAAATACACTCGTCTGGGGTGGGGATAGTATTTAACCTCTTGTAGTGGAAAAATTGACGCATAGTATCATAAAACAGCATTTATTTATTTGAGGCATGATTTCTCAGAATGAATTTATAATTATATTTACATTACATTCAAAGATATAAAATTTTACTCCTTTAGGTAAATAGAATGCACTTATTAGTTGTACTTTATTTGTTTAGAAAAGCTTGAACTCACTTTAAAGTTTCTAAAAAATTCTAAACTTCATGTTTTTTATTCTCTCTCTATTATATGAAATATTAAAATACGAAAATGAATATGAAAAGATTATTTACCCG
Source organism: Ischnura elegans (assembly GCF_921293095.1). Lineage (NCBI taxonomy): Eukaryota > Metazoa > Arthropoda > Insecta > Odonata > Coenagrionidae > Ischnura > Ischnura elegans. Next base: position 111,911,455 of record NC_060259.1, on the reverse strand, counting down.
CGTTTTGTATTTAATGAGAATATTGAGCTGGTATTTTACCTATTAATGTACATTGAACTTTATATTTATTTATTTTTATTTTATTTCAAACCACCAATTTTAGCTCATATTGGCCGTTTTCTATCGGAGTATTCAGCATATAGAACTGTTGAACGCACACGAACAACCATGCCCAGGACAGGGGAAACCTACCCATGCGGGACTCGAATCCGCGACCTCTTGTTTGGCAGACGACGACTTTACTCCGCCGCCACCGAGGCAAAACTATATCGAAACTATCTATACATAAAATAAATGGAAGAAACGACATTTTGAGTAACTCTGGAACAGTAGCCAATCCCATATGGCTTCCAAAGGATTCGGAATATACTGTAAAAGTTGTCCCTGCAGCTTTATCAAAATAGGAGCATTAGGATAATATCAAAATGATTTGAAATATCTATCTATATGGCAAATTACTTTAAAACATGTGAATCATTCACATATAGTTGTATCGAAAATCCAATTAGGCTTGTTTCATCATCACTGGTCAACAATCCTAGGATTGGTTTGACGCAGCTCTCCACTCAGTTCTCCTATCAGCTAATCTTTTCACGCCTACGTATTTCTTCTCTTTCACATCCTTCTTTACTTGATCCATATATTTTGCTCGAGGTCTTCCTTTTCTGTTCTTGCCTTCCACTTGTCCTTCGACGATTGTCTTCATCAGGCCATCATGTCTCAAGATGTGGCCTATAAGATTGTTCCGTCTTCTTATTGAGGTTTTCATGAGGCTTCTCTTCTCTCCTACCCTTCTTAGGACTTCCTCGTTACTAACTCGGTCGATCCATTTGATTTTCATCATTCTTCTGTAGCACCACATTTCAAAGGCCTCTATCCTTGCTTTCTCCGCTGCGGTCATTGTCCATGCCTCACTTCCGTATAGGAGCATACTCCAAATGTAGGTTCTTATAAATTGTTTCTTTACTTCCATATTTAAGTTTACCGCTGTAAGCAGGTCTCTCTTTTGGTGGAATGCTCTCTTCGTCTGGGCTATTCTGCTGATAATTTCTTTCTTGCTTCTCCCGTCACTAGTTATCTTGCTTCTCAAATATCAGAATTCATCAACCTCTATCAGTTTTTGCTTCCCTATTTTTATGTTAGTCTTGACTTCTTCTCTTCTGCTGCATAATAATATCTTGGTTTTCTTCGTGCTTATTTTCAGTTGATATCTACTCATTACCCTACCCATATAGACCAGAATATTTTTCAAATCCTTCTCTGTTTCTGCTATAACAGCTTTGTCATCGGAAAATCTCAGCATGCTAATTTTTTTCCCATGGATATTCACTCCCAATTCCTTTTCTATGATTTCATTAATGGCTTTCTCATTGTAAACGTTGAAAATTACGGGTGACAATGTACAGCCTTGTCGCACTCCTTTCTTAATTCTTGCTTCTTCACAGCTGGGCCCTGATTTTATCACCGCTATTTGGTTTTTGTGTAAACTGTGAATGATTATTCTGTAATTGTAAAGAACCCCAATTTCCTTTAGGATTCCAAGCATTGTGCTCCAATCCACGTTATCAAATGCCTTCTCTAAGTCCACGAACGCAAAGAACATTGGCTTGTTCTTTTCCATTCTCTTCTCTATGAGCAGTCTAAGGGCCAATATTGCTTCCCTTGTGCCTTTTTTCTGAATCCAAATTGGTCCTCATCTAAGAACTCTTCTGCTCTTCGTTCTATTCTTCTATATATGATTCTTGTCAGTATCTTCGACGCATGTGTAGTTAGGCTTATTGTACTAAAATCTTCGCACTTCTCCGGTATTTTCTTTTTAGGAATAGGGATTATAATGTTCCTCTCGAAGTCCTTTGGTATCTCACCTGTCGAATACATTTCACTAATGATTTTGTATAGCTGGTTCAACGTCTCCTCTCCTTCATTTTTAATTACCTCTGCGGTAATGTCATCAATGCCAGACGCTTTATTTATCCTAAGGTCTCTTACAGCCGCATCAAATTCTGATCTTAAAATTGGAGCTCCCATGTCATCGGCATCCACTTCCCTCTCGTTTTCGATAGCATTCGATCTTAGGCTGCTTCCTTTGTACAAATCTTCCAGATATTCCTTCCATCTCTTCCCTTTTTCTTCGTTTTCAATCAATAGTTCTCCGTTTTTGTCCCTAAGGGTATTACATCTTACGCCCCTTTCCTTAAAGTGGTTCCTCACTATCCTATAAGCGGCCTCTACTTTTCCATGTTTAAGATTGTTTTGCACGTCTTCGCAAATGATTTTCATCCACGTTTCTCTAGCCTTCCGCGCTTTACGACATACTTAGTTCCTTATCCTCTTGTAACGATTCTGTCCTTCCTCTGTTTTCGCAGCCTTGTATTTTCTTCTTTCTTCAATGAGATCAAATACTTCCTGCGTGATCCATGTTTTTTTCATAACGACTCTTCTTTTACCAAGAACTTCCTCAGCTGCCGCCTGCAGACCACTTCTAATGGTTTTCCAACTCTCTTCCATTGGTTTGTTGGTCGTATCCTCCCCTATTTTATTTTCTACAGCCTCATTAAAAGCCAGTTGATGCTGAACCTCCCTCAATTTTTCAACCTGTCATATGTTTTTCACGGCTTTCTTCAACTTTTTAAATTTAAGGTGGCATTTCATCATAACTAAGTTATGGTCACTATCGATATCTGCCCCTGGATAACTTTTGTAGTCCTTCACATGGTTCCTGAATCTTTGTTTCACTAGAATGTTGTCGAATTGGCATCTTCCACGTGTATCTTCTTCGCAAGGGATTTTTGAATAAAGTGTTGGCAACCACTAACCTGTGTTCAGTGCAGAATTCAAGTAACCTTTCTCCTCTTTCATTTCGGTTTCCTAACCCATATTTCCCAGTTATTTTTCCGTCTTGACCTTCGCCGACGACGGCGTTTCAGTCACCCAAAATAATAAGATTTTCTTCCCCTCTTACCTGCTTGATAACTTCCGCTATATCTTGGTAGACATCTTCTACTTCTTCGTCTTCATAATCTTACGTAGGCATGTAAACCTGCACGATTACAGAAGGTACGAGTTTAGTATATCTCTTCACCATTACTATCCTTTCATAAAACTGCAGGTAGCTTTTAACACGCATTCCGGCACTTTTTCGAAGTATTATGCCTACTCCAGCATTACCATTTAGCGATCCTGTGTGTATCATTCTGTAGCTTCCACTCCAAAAGTCTCCTTCCTGGGGCCACTTCATTTCGCTGATGCCTAATACGTCGAGGTTCATACTTCGCATCTCCACCTTCATGTTCTCTAGCCTACCGCAGGTATGAAGCGATCTAACGTTCCATGTTCCTATCCTTAACATTCTATCACCTTTGACCATGTACCCTCTCGAGTTGTCCCCGCCCGGAGATCCGAATGGGCGACTAGTTTACCTCCGGAATATTTTACCCGAGAGAATTCTATCATGTAATTATATAAATTGAGTGGAGTAGCTGCGACTCCTCGGGATGATAATGTGGTTGTTTTCCCTTGCCTTCCACATCGCAGTACTTCAGCCGTTAAAGTTAATGTTACCACGCCCGTAGTGGAATGTGTGTCGCTTTACCGACCAGTATGGTCTCCACCTTCGCACATGTGAAGAAGAGCTGCGGCCCTCTCCCTCTGGTGATGAGAAGCATAATTGTTGGCGGCCCCGAGACGCCAAGTCACGGTATCTTTACAGGTTTCGGTATCTTTTAAATGGTCTACCTTACCAAAGGGTAGCCCAATGCCCCCTTAGAACACCGCCGCTTTTTGTCCACGACTGCTTATTCGACGAGAGAACTCGCTTATCTCGCAGCTAACCTCTATATCTAAATGTCGAACCTCCATCCGAAACCCGGTGTACGCACTCGGTGGCTTTAAGCTCAGCCGCGAGTAGGCTTGTTTATAATATAAAAATGAATGCCTTGTGAGAACCAGTCAAATGCTAAATTGAGGAGTTATCTTTATTGATAATTTTAATTTTGACAGTCATATAAATGTGATAAATATTAGGGCCAATATGATGTTAGGAAGCATTTGGAGATGCATCAGAGATTTAAATGCCATGCGTGCCATAAAAGCACTCTTCGATTCATTAGTAGGCACTTCCAATTTTTATTATGTATGTATTCTCTCTGGTCACTCTATTACTCTTGTCTTTGTAGTCGCTTAGGAAGTGTTCAAAGGTGGTTTGCTCGTATGTGTGCTGGTATGATGGTAGGAATTGATATTCATAATTATTCTGATTCTACTCACTCAAATGAACTTGGGCTTCCCAATTTGTCGTCAAGGAGAACACGAGCAGATATTGTATTACTATACAAGCTCCTTAACAATGAAATTTTCTGCTCTGACCTTCTTCTGTCAGTACAATGTAGACCACTAACTTTTATTAGTCGTCACACATATTTCTTTCACCTACAGTTATGAATAACTGCATAGCAAATCGTCCTATCTTAAGAATAACGAAAGAAGAAAAGTCTGTTGACCTGTACCGTCATGTTTGTAGATTGAATAATCTTAAGTACCATCTGAAAAGTATGATACATGATGGTAATTTATACCTTTATTACATATTTTACCTTTAATTTTTATATCTTTCTCTCTCTTTATCTTTTCTGTATAATTTTTTTTTATAATGTATGTTTAATGGAAAATTCTAAAAAGATCTTTTATAATTCCAGTTCTTGCGCTATTAATCTATATTATCTGTTTACTCATCTTATGTAATCTCTTCTGTGCTTGGTACAATAAATAAATAAACCTTTACATTCGAAGCTATCCTAAAGTCGCCGAAGAGTAAAACTATCGAATTGCTACTTGGATCGGTCATAGTTCATTATCGAAGAAATAGATACGCTAAGTTAAACTTTTTTCGGAATATGCCCACAAGCATTAATCATTGATATGAATTTCAGTCTCACATCACTCTTAGCCATTTCCATGTGTCGAGTGCAGGGCTGCCCCTCCCCCCGCTCCCTTGGAGGAGGCGGGACCCAATGGCCAAGTGGCGTGTGAAATGGCCGAGAGGGCCTCCTTCAGACGCCCTCCACAGCGTGAGAATCAGCGGCGCTGGCCTGCGGACGCCAACACCAGCCCCCCAATCGCGTCACTCAGGAAGACGCTTCCGTCCCCTTTCGACTGGCCGTCATCTGTCTCTTTTGCCTCGCTTTAAACTGAAGTTATCATCATGAAATGATTGAGATACTTTTGTTTGTCATATTAATGTCTATTAAAAACTTATGTTTTAGTGCCGGGATCTGAAAGCGCCCAGCATAAGTGAAGAAAACTCGAAAGATGAGTTCTTGTATTCCATGCTGAGGCTTTCTTCATGGTTGCTGTATGTGTATTGTTTTCATGGAAAGATATGGGAGCAATCGCTGGTATTGCTCATGGGGTGATGCACTTTCTAGTGCAGCACGGCATCTGTCGATTCAAGATCCCTTTGGTACCGGTAATTATTCAATTTAAAATTGCTCTGAAAATCTTGATGGCCTATAAATGTCGTTTTGCTCCTAGGAGCAGCCATTTTTTTACTAAACTGTAGGGTGAAAGAGTGATAGTGGGAAGAAGGAGTGAAGGTGGGGAGCGAAACCTTCTGAGGGGTACGGTGGGACCACAGGCGAGTTCAGTTTATCGCCCATTCTATCGACGGGAGATGAAAAAAAAAGTCATAAAAACTCCACTCAGGATTCTTTACTCCCATGGTTCCATTAATACCTACGGGTCGCATTAAATAGAGGCGCTCGAGTCGCTAGGATACAAGTCAACATACGTATTAGCCCGCAAGAGATACGCTGCGCGTTGAATGTAATTGTTTATTGCCCAAACACAAGCTCAATTTATTATTATTTAGCTCGATTTCATATCTAATGATTAAAAAAAGAATTAAACATTTACGTGTGAAGTGTAGTCCCTTTAAAACAAATAATCAGCACTACTGCATTTTATCTAGTGGTTATGATGCTGGGTTATCATTCTGAAGTTCTATGTTCGGTTCCCATGTGTGGTAATTTTTTATAATTTCCTTCTACTTTTTGTTTTGCAGAAACCTGCTATTCACAATTATATTCATGAATTTTACTAAAAATTTTAATTCTGTGCGAGGAAATGTGCTTGTACACTTGCGACGTCTAATGTTTTCCCATTCTTTCACCTGGAAGCTTCCTTTGAATTATTTCATTGTTGTGTGGCAACACGATGCATTATTAAGATACACATGTATTTGGTTTCCTTTTATGTTGCAATATGATATTGTTGACTCATTCTTACCATTCATGCCTAGTTTTCGAATCGGATTTCGCTATTAGTTGAACTTTTAACACCCTGCGGAGTAAGAACAAATATAACCGGAAAAACTATATTCTTCGATGATTAAAATTGATAATTCTCCTGATGGAAAAAGCAAAATTTACCAACAAGACGCTTCTCTGAAGCCTCTTGTTAGATGAGTGACAGCTCGCTGTTTGAAAAGATGGTTGACCGTCCCCAACTCTGGAGGAAGAAACCATTCCCTCCCTGGCTTGCTCTAGCTGGATTTCAGCGGTTGTTTTCCAACGATTCAAAAACTAGGCTTAAATTGTAAGAATCCACAAACCCGCGTTGCAATATAAATAAGGAATCCAAGTACAAGTGTATCTTAAAAATGCGTCGTGTTGCGGCAAGGAAATAAAATTTTTCAAAGAGAAAAATTGGGAAAACATCACATGCAGCATGAGCAAAAACAAAAAATTGCGCAGAAAAAGTGAAAATTTCAGTGAAAATCCAGAAAATACTCGTGAAAAGCAGGTTTCTGTAATAGAAAAAAGTAAAGAGAATTATTAAAAAAAATACTGGAGATGGGACTCGATCTCAGAACCAGTTGGTATCGAACACCCTAGGTACTGGGCCACGACAGTGTTTACATCATGCAGGGTTCTGAAGGGAATTCAAAGCAAAATACTTTGAAAGCTACCGATACTTGCGCCACTAGTGACTAAAGTTGGAATGCGAATTAATACGCGGAGACCGGTTTCACGATGCGGCAACTGCTCGCCAGTGGAGCCTCCTATAGTAATATAAACTCTATGGAGAAAATTATTTCTCCGACGAGAGAAGGCTGCTCGCCGTCATTGTCCGTGTGGAACGCAGAACCCGCGTTTCCTCTTCCCCGACTGAGGCCTCTGATCGTTGGCTAAGACATCGCGAATGAAGTGTACACGCGCTATCTGCTGGCCTAGGTGCTCCATTCTTCCATGTTTCTGTGTCGCTGTCCTCACGCTCACCCTGTTTCCGCAGGATGACTCCAATGATAATTGTGAAATAGTTTTGATGATAGTAATACTAATAGTAATAATATTAATAATTAAATCAGCGAGTACTTTTGGTTTCTGAACTCGCCTTTGATCACCTGATATCCCTCAAATGGTTCCGCTCCAATTCAAGCAGCTTCCTTGTCGCGCATTATCACCACACAGCTTTTAAGAATGGACCACACGGAGGAAGAAAACTACTTTTAGAGGAATTTTAAAGCAACTTTAAATACGGTTAATGTCGCTCTCATGGGGACGACCGACGGTCAGTCGGGCTAAAGAGGGTTCACCCTCGCCTCCGAGCCTAATCCGACCCTTTCCCGGGCACCCACCACGGCACCCGCCACGTGTAGTACATTTTGCATTTTACAATTCTTTTGGCTCGGTGGCTCGCAGGGTACTATGTAGATGTAGATGTTAGGTGTTTGGCAGAGGGTGACCAATCTTCAACATGCAGCATGCAAGATGACCGCCGCATTTCACGCCGCAATTTCATAGAAATATTCTACACATAGTATCAAATAGTATCCAATATCCCGAAAGAATTTTACTGTAGGTGGAGATTTTAACGTACCTTATAGATTGATAGACCTTTAGCTTCCTTTCTGGTGAGAGATAAAGGTGTATAAAATGATTTGCGAAGCGTTACTGCACGCTCATTCATCAAATGCATTGCATCACATATCCTGTTGCTATATAGCCTCCGTACCTAACAGAGGAGAAGATATTCTTGATTTATTAGCGACAAATATACCACTTGAACATCAACACCATCTAGGGAATTAGCGTCTATTGGCAACTGGAAGGAAATCCAGGTGGCAGCACTAAGTTAGGTGTCATGGCCGAATAGGGAGCATCGCCCACTTTAGTACGTTTGTTTGTGTGGAACGATAACCTGCGAATACCCGAGTTTTATGTTCTTATTGAAAGCGTCATTGTTCTTATTGACAATTGCATCTGGAAGGGAATCCAGGTGACAGCACTGAATTAGGTGTCATGGCATTATGATGAAAAACTTAGAAGGAGAAGTTCATGAGCAACAAAATGTGCGGCGTTTATGATTGCACCTACCAGTGTGAGACAAAAGCTATCTCTCTACATAGATTCCGCAACACCCCTAATTTGGGAAAGAAGTGGGAGCACGTCATGAGAATGGGCAAGAGTGAGCTAGCATGCTAGTTTTATTTAAGAAAAAAACAAGAATGGGTCATAGAGAAACATATGAAGGCATGACACCTTCATTGTATCATTTAATGCCTACTTAAAAATTGTTCGCGTAAGTATGGAGGTGTCAGAGGATGAGATGCAGACGGAAAGAAGGTTGAACAAACTTGCAATAACTATCAATGAATTTTCAGATACCCAATAAGCCAGGAAAGTTAAGGTTGGGGAAATGATTCGAATCGCGACAACTGAGAATTATATGAATATTCCCGGCCGACTACCCACCAATTGCCGGGACTAAGTCTGCTTGAGACAAGTAATTTCTCCCAAAGTCGCACAAACTTTTCCCAGGCGATCCCCCCCCACGATCGCCGGGACATCTTCCGCCCGGGGGCCCGTCAAAACCGGGTCGGCCCTTAAAACATCTGTCTCTTTCTCATTCAATAACTAGGCCCTGCTCTTCCGAATACGATGCGGTGCGAAACTCCGACGTTTCTAAGGCCTGCGTGCTTCGTTGGGTTAAAGGATTTCTCGAGTCGCTTTGCCAAAATGGCCAAAATTCCGGGGCCGAGACACGGAGACCCTCGCGCGACCCGTCTCGCCACTTCCCCATCGATCTTCGCTAGCCGGTGAGAGTCGAGTGACTCCACATAGCAGTCAAAACGCCAATGCAAGGGGAATTCCACTCACGACCACACCGACGTCGAATTCCCTTAAAAAGAATAGATTATCGAGGACGGATGGCTTATGTGAGTAGATGCCTATCATATTGTTTGATGATTTTAATAATGATATATCTCTTGTAATAGATGGTTGATAAAATCGTCAAACAATACACACGAAAACGGAAAAAGAAGCGCCAATTTTCTTCTGAAAAGCTTGTATCTCGTGTGACATGCCATTAATAACGCTTGTTTGTATGCTAAAGCCCATTGCAAGAACCAAATACTCCAACAGTGCTTCAACCATGACAGGTTACAGCATTCCACCTCATAGCCCTCAACGAGGGACCTCTTGATGTCTCTTTTGAACTCCAAAACGTCAGATGTGGAGTTAATTACTTCATCCATTATTCACAACTGAGATTTACCATATACATCAGTATTCGCTTCACAAAATTGCTGAAAACACATCCGTTTCGCACACCGCTAGGCTGTAGCATTAGTAAACAAACCGGCCGATCCTCCACGTCTCATTTCTGAAATTGGCCACCAGATGTCAGCTACTTTGATTCCTGTTGCCAATAGAGTAATAGCAGCTATATTTTCTATAAATATCGCTAAAAATTCAAAAACAAGAACGGAAAGTTTTCATTTTTGAAAGAGCTGATTTTGATAGGGTCAAGAGTAGTAATATAAATCATCCAGATATAATGAAGAAAGGCACCACGAATTTATCCGTTAATGAACGTGAGTTAATAATAAAAAAAAATATATAAGTTGTCTAAAGCCTCCTCGAAGAAAGGGTTCTGGAATGCATTCATGAATTTTAAAGGAATAACACTTGTATAGCAGTTACGGGACAAGCCAAAAGCATTTTGGCCTTATGTTAAGGAAGTTCACGGTAAAAGATCTACCGTGTGTTCGCTAAGAAACGATAATGGAGATGTGTTGAAAAATAGCTCCGATACAGCGAATTTATTAATTTACTACTTCAAGAGCATGTTCACCGAGCCTTCTGAGAACTCATCCAAGACAGTTGACAATCTCTGCATCTCGAAAGATACCTCCTCTCAACATTCGTGCGTACGGAATGGAAAATGTATTGAAATCATAATACGAGGGCGTCTTTTTCAACCTCAAGGTGGGTACTGCGCATCTAGGGCAATCGCGTGCCCTCCGTACCAAAAGCTCAAGTCACGAGCAACAAGCTGACCGTAAGTTGTTAGTTTAAGGTTAGTAGCAATCTCATTAACTACACCGCCTCAATTGATTCTCCAGCCAAGATTGCACTTCGGAGAGACAGTCATAAAACTCGCCCAATGGCTTCATAATTGACTTTAATGCCAATGAAAGAAATTTATTTTAATGACTAGATTGTGAAACAATGTGAAATATTACGTCCATTCCTATTTAAAACACAAGAAGAAACATACTGAATTCTGGAAGTGTTCTGATCCATGATAACGCCCGTCATCTCATGTCAGTGCTGATGCAGTGAGGCCCAACAGCTGCTTGAGCAATTTCGATGTGACATTTTTGGTCACCAGCTGTCTTCCATTTTTACGCTTACACGAAGAAGTTGCTAGGAGCAATTCCTCAAGAGGCGATTATGTCAAAAGGACACCACAACTGTGCTCAAGATTTAGAAATGAAATAATTTTTAATCAATCATTTCGTCTTCTGTTCATGGCCCGTCGGAGCTTGAAAAAAAAACGTCCCTCGTAAACGCCTTTATGCATACGCAACCCCTTCTCGCATGTATATACAACTAGCCACAGAAATTGCCCTCTATTTGCATTAAATATTCATTCAATCCAACAAGCAGCACGAAGTACCTAACGACTGGAAAATTCGGCTTAAGGTTGGAAGTGTCTCTTCATTATGTTTCTTGACTGGAAAATTGTCAATGCAACTCCACTATTAAAAAATGAAGACAAAGAACAGCCATTTAGCCACAGACCGTTATCTTTAAAGTCTATCTCATGTAAATACTTTGAACATATTGCTGTCAGCTCAGTTATGAAACACCTACATGAGTAAAAGTTAAATTATGTGATCGCAGGTTCCGTTCAAACAGCAATAACGTGTTCAAAATGTCAAAAAATCCCTTGTGAAAATAGTAATGGTACATCAGAAAAATTAGGCACAGAGAAACTTATATTATCACAAAAGTTTACAAAACCGCGCATAAAAGAAGCTTTATCGATTGTAGTTGTAAATTGCCATATGATTAAGGGCAAAGTTGCTGATTTCCACCATCTAATTCCAAAAACAGAAGCTGATGTAATCCTAAGAACCGAAAGTTGTTTATCAGATGATATACATGAAATAAATTCATATGTTTATCAATAAAAATATTAATTAAGCTATACACGAGTTTATATACATCTACATAATACCCTGCGAGCCACCTCTAGGGACTTTGGCAGGGGGTGATCAATCTCCAGCATGCAGCATTCAATTGGACTCCAACATGCACACCACGTAGTACAAAAAACGTCACGCATACTAACAAATTCTACTACCATATGCTGTTAGAAATAATAATAAAATTAAGAAATATGCATTAAGTTTTACATAGGTTAGTAGGCTACACTACAAGTCATGCAATCTATATATTAGTTCTATCGCTGCCGTTATAATCTCTTATTGATCGTGGAAAAAAGACATTCTGAATATGTCTGTTCTGCAATCTATCTCTCTTATTTTATTTATATGATCTGATCTTCCGTAGTATGTTGGCGTCCGTAAGTTATGGATAACTTCGAAAGAAAAGACACTTCTCTTGAATTTATCTAAAAGGTTTAGTCTATTTTTCAATCTACGGTCCGACAGAGATTCCCATCCGAGTTTATCTAAGAGGTCAGTTACACTAACAAGACTATCGTAACGACCCTTCACATGCCTGGCAGCTCTTCTTTGCACGCGTTCTAACTCTGTTATTAAGCCTTTATCGTGAGGGTCCCAAACACTGGCAGCGTATTCCAAATGTGGTCTAACGAGGGAAAAGTAGCTGATTTCTCTCACTTTGTCGTCGCACTTTCCCAATATTCTTTTGACAAAACCCATTTTACGATTAGCTTGACCGGTTATTTCTCGAATATGTTTATCGCACGATAGATCATTATTAAGTCTGACTCCTATATATTGCACAGATTCAACAGTCTCTAATTGGGTACCCCGAATTAAATAGTTACGTTGCAGGGAGTTATTCTTCTTCCAGAAATTCATTACGACGCATTTTTTCAAATTTATTTCTAACTGCCAAGCATTGCACCACGCTTGGATAGCAGCAAGGTCATTCTTTAGTTGATCTTTATCTTTGCTGGAACGGATTTCTCTGTAAACTACAGCGTCGTCTGCAAATAATCGTAACTTACTATGCACTACTTCGCCAATGTCGTTTATGTAAAGAAGGAATAGGAGTGGGCCTATGACACTACCCTGAGGGACGCCAGAAGTGACTCTAACCTCATTGGAGACTGCACCGTGTAATACTACTCTTTGGACGCGGTCGCTCAAAAATTCCCTTATCCAGGAAATGACATATTCGTATAGACCATAAGATTTCAGCTTTATTAGTAACTTTCCGTGAGGTACTTTATCAAATGCCTTTCTTAAATCAAGAAATATCGCGTCTACTGGAATGTTGTCTTCCCCGGAGACTAAAATATCCTGGGCGAAAAGTGCTAACTGAGTTTCGCACGATCTGCTTTTCCTGAATCCATGTAGAGTTCCCATTAATAAGTTTTGCGCGTCGAGGTGTTTCATTACCGAGCTGACTACGATGTGTTCAAGGACTTTGCATGAGATGGACGTTAATGATATCGGCCTGTAATTAGATGGGTGTTCCTTGTCTTCACTTTTAAATATTGGCGTTACATTTGCGATTTTCCAGTCATTGGGTACTTCGTGTTGCTTGTTGGATTTATTGAATATTATTTGCAAGTAGGGGGAAATTTCTGAGGCTAGTTCTCTATACACAAGAGAAGGGATTTTGTCTGGACCAGATGATTTATTTGGACTGAGCGATTTCAATACATTTTCTATTCCGTGCGTACTAATGTTAATAGGCGGCATCTTTCGTATGCAGAGATTGTCAACGGTCTCGGGTGAGTTCTCGGAAGGCTCGGTGAACACGATCTTGAAGTAGGAATTTAATACATTGGCTTTTTCGCAACTGTTTGTCAACATATCTCCATTGTCGTTTCTCAGCGAACATAGGTACGGTATATCGTTTACGTTGAAATTCCCTAACATATGACCAAAATGCTTTTGGATTATCCCGTAACTGCTCAACTAGTGTTTTTCTTTTAAAATTAGTGAATGCATTCCTGAACGCTTCCTTCGTGGCGGCTTTAGCCGTCCTATATTTTTTAATTATTAACTAGCGTTCATGAGCGGATAAATCCGTGCTGACTTTTTTTCATTTTAGCATTCACGCTCTCTGTCGCCTCAATGATTTTCTCACCTCCGCGTCGTACCATCTCGGTTTGCTGCCTTCTTTTACTGTTTTACTAGGGATGTAGCTATTTATTCCCGAAGTTACGAGCGAAATAAAAGCTTTCCAAGTATCCCCTACGTTTAACTTTAATATTGATTTTTGAAACGCGGGGAAAGCATTTTTCAGATGACTTTTAAACCCATCATAATCAGCTCTTTTAAAAATGAAAACTTTACGCTCTCTTTTAAATTTTACAGCGGTATTTAAAGAAAACTTTGCAGTTGCTACCCTATGGTCACTTATTCCTTCGACAGTGCCAACGTTTATTACCTGATGAGGTATATTTGTCGCTAAAAAAACAAGAATACTTTCTCCTCTGTTCGGTGCGGATGCTATTTTAAACAATGAATTAGATGTAAAAGTGTGTAATATGACCTCGCGAATCACTTTATCCCTCCCACCAGGAATGAAGCTATAAGTCTCCCAATCTATAGAAGGTAAGTTGAATACTCCACCTACAATCAAGTTTCTCTCAGGACACGTGGATGCTACGCTGTTTATTTGAGTTTGAAAATCCATTGTTGACGTTATATCTGAGTTAGGTGGTCTGTAATACGAACATAATAAAATAGGTTTGAATTTTGGACATTTAATTAAACACCACACAGATTCACGCTTGTCTCAGCTACGGTTATCGCTTGGTTGACGATTGAATTCTTTACAGCTATAAAAACTCCCCCCACTCGATCAATTCTATCTTTCCGATAAACAGCGAACGATTTTGGGAAGAATTCTATCTTGCATTCTAGCGTGCAGTAAGGCTTCGCAAATCATCTTATACACCTTTATCTCTCACCAGAAAGGAAGCTAAAGGTCTATCAATCTATGGAAGGTACGTTAAAATCTCCACCTAAAGTAAAATTTCTTACGGGATATTGGATACTTTTTGATACTATGTGTAGAATATTTCTATGAAATTGCGGCGTGAAATGCGGCGGTCATCTTGCATGCTGCATGTTGAAGATTGGTCACCCTCGCCAAACACCTAACATCTACATCTACATAGTACCCTGCGAGCCACCTCTAGGGTGTTTGGTAGGGGGTGATCAATCACCGGCATGCAGCATGCACCACGTACAATTAACCTTAGAGGTGGCTCGCATGGTATTACATATATGTAGATGCAGAACTTACTAATAGGTTTGTGCCTGCATGAGCAGTTGGCAAATTTTTCCTTTGCATGAATGCATAACATTTTCCGATTCCCAGGTCAGAACCATAGATCTTTTATACAGTAGATGGCGCTTTCCCCTAGCCCCTTACGGCCGGAGCGCGTAGCCAACATACCGCCCCCCCCCTTTTCGCTCTCGAGTCACGTGGTTCGGGTCAAATTAATGGCGGCGTTTGAATTCTCTGTTGTGAATTTCGTTCCCGCTCCGGTAAAAGACATGTTACTTTTACTTACGGCGCTAGGGAAGTACGTGTCTATTTTGCTATTTATTTTTATTCACGTTTTGCTGTATTATATATGAACCTGATAGCAAAATAGAGTTAATATCAATTCAGCTTTAGGAAGAACTAGTTTCCCCAATTATGCGCAACTGAACCTAAATGAAAGATCTATGGTCAGAACAGGGTTTGTCATTCTCGGGCGTCAAGGGCTTTGGGCCGGAGAGGACTTCCGCTCCCCAGCCCACAGTTAATGGCTGCATCGTTGCCAAGTCAGAAGGGGGCTTCTATCGCAGATTGAACAAAATTCTTCAAAATCATCGTAGAAAGACGATCAAAAAACGCCCGTATTTCTGGTGTGATCAAGAAGACGATAAAGCCAATAAATTGTTGATAGCACTAAAAGAATTGTAAAATGCAAAATGTACTACACGTGGCCCAGATGGGTGGGGGCCCTCCCGGTGTTTTGGGTCCTTCCCTCGAGAGCTCGGGTGCCCGGGAAAGGGTCGGATTAGGCTCGGAGGCGAGGGTGAACCCTCATTAGCGCGACTGACCGTCGGTCGTCCCCACGAGAGCGACATTAACCTTAAATTCAATATTTTTCAGAGGGATATCGGGGACAAGGGAATCGACAGATTCCGCGCTGCGCTAGAAAGCGTAACACTCCATGAGTAATGACACTGATTGCTCCTATATCTTTCAATGAAAACAGTACACATACTGCAATAAAGACCATAAAGCTATAGCATGGCATTTAAGAACTCATCTTTCGAGTTCATGGAAGACTCAGGCACGTCAAGCCATACAATTTGAAATTTTATAATGATATAAGACGCGGTCTCTGGCGTTAGTTTGTGGAATTATTTCATGATAAAATAAAATAAAAATACTTTGTTATATTCCACACTTTACTTCAAATGGTATGACCCGGTCTTCTGCATTTCATGCTATTATCAGGTACAATTCAGTGGGTAACTTGCTCTTAAATAGTTATCCGTGGGTGGAGGGTCGTCCACATAACGATAACAATTACATATGTCACTTAACAAGGGGTGCTTGTAATCAATAATTTAAGTTCTTGCTCATTCATAAATATCTCAGCTACAATTGGTGACAATGGTGACCCCATAGCAAGGCCAGACGTTTGTTTATAAAATGCCATAGTGTCATATTGCCAACTTGTCATTTTACAATCCTGTATCAGAGGGTAGAGTCCTTTTAAATACAAAGGAGAAGTATGGCAATATACTGAAAAGTGGTGTTTATCAGTTAAAGTGTAATACCTGTGATGTTAAGCATATTGAGAAAAATGGGAGATATTTTAACGTAAGAATGAAAGAACATCGACGAGGTTTTCTAAATAACGACGAATCCTCTGGAATAGCCAAACATATATGTGATGAAAACCATTTTGAGCTTAGGATTTTACATTGCATGGACAAAGGGCGTAAAATGTACTTCTTAGAACAGTTTGAGATTCTGAATTGCACCACTAAATTTTGTGACGACCATATGTTCCCCTCCCAGTCACCATTACTGTATGTCACACTACCATCCCCCCACGACCCTCAACCTTAATTTCCTCATCTTTTTAAACCTTTTTTGGCACCCCCTCCCCCTTTCCTTGTCGTTTCGCTTATGCAAGCCATCCCTAGGCCTTCCTACATTCCTTCAAAAGCAACCTTGCCCGTCATTAAAGTTCCTCTCACCCCTATTTTTTCATATCCCCCTCCACCCAGGGATACCTATTTAAGTGCAAGCCATCCACTCAATTTTACATGTCAATATGCACAAACCCGCGTCGTACCATTTGAAATAAAGTGTGAAGTATAAAAAATATTTTTACCATATTTTATAATGATAGTTGATTGTTGGCCTTCATTCGGTGACCTGTTGTACCAGTGCTATCGTTTCTTGTCTTTCGGATCATCAATTTCTGGAGTATTTGAAAAGGAGAGAAAAAAGTTTGCTGCAAGTGGTAAATGGAAACTTAAAGAAATATGCGCACTGTGTTGATGTGCTACAGGGCCCTCCTATCTAGTCGCTGTTCGCTGGCCTTTCGTCAGATCCGCTGCACCGCAAGATAGCCCTCCAATTCCAACTGCTCCGAGGCACTTTAGCACGAAAATGCTTAGGTTCTCGTACTTGAGGTAACAAATATCCAAAGGAAGAAATTATGGGGTTCTTACTGAATAACTAAGAGTCTTTGAGGTACTTTATGGTCATATGTGGGGCATGAAAAATTCCGTTTTAATGCTACTTGTTTCAGACAAATGGTGAAGCTTAATTTTACCTGCTTATTTTATGTAAGTCGAAGTTATTTGTTGATTGAGACACTCTTCTCTATTTTTTGCGTCGTAAAAGTCATAAATTCGGTCACGTACTGCGACTTGGACTCTTGAATACCTGATAAATTTGTTTGTACTTCACCTTGAATTGAGTTGCTGCCCTACTTGCCATGGAATTTGCTGCAGCATGGATGCTGTTGCGGTCGCTCCAACTGCATATTTTGAGTGATAATTAATATGGTTTCTTAAATCATTTTCATGGCTTACTAACACCAGTCAATAGCAATTATTTTCTCGGCCGAAAAAATCAAATTGATGGTGGAAATAACTGTATGAAACAAGTAAACCAGGGATGGCAAGTGAAACGAAACGAAAAGTTTTCGTTCCGACCCGGAGGGAAACGGAAATATGAGGCCTAGGTTTAGTTTCGTTCCCACCCGAAATCAATATCACATAGGAGTTTAGTTTCAACCCGGGACGAAACTTCACTCCCAGGAACGAAACTAAATTAATCGGATTAAGAGGGAATAGTTTCGGCCCATAACATTGGATGTGCGTGTAGAGAGGTTCAATTATTGACCTTAAAACTCGAATGGCCGTTCGTTGCGTTCGCCGTTATCCTGTTAGAGGTAAAAATATGAGTACCCCGTGCATGAAATGGTGGTAGGCTGAACCTCTACTCATTCCACCATACTTCGTACTCGGTGTGTGGGTCGAAACTGAACTGTTCGAAGGTGAAGCACGTGGTCCCTCCGGTGCGAAACATTATCTGCGTTTCGTTTCGTCCCAGAGTTTTACTTCAGTTTCGACCCGAAGTAGTTTTGACTCCGATTTCGTTTCGACCCTGAGTTTAGCTCTCCGGGTTTAAATCCATATCGATTTTTGTTCCTGGGAACGAAACTATTGAAATATGACTGGTTTTGACTTTCGTTTAGTTCCTATTGCCATCCCTAAAGTAAACTTCTGAGCAATTACGCCCTTAGGGGTGTAACTGGTAGCTTACCTGACCGGCATTCGAGAGATTCGCGTTGGAATCCCGGCTTTGCCAAATGATTTATTTCGTGGTGAATTTTATCCTTGGTGTTTATGGTGGTGAAAAGCAGTGTTTCGACTGACTGTGATTGTCGACATTTTGGAGAGAGAATTAGTGAGCACGCTGGGAGCTAGTGATTGGAACTTACAGGGGGAATGATGAATGACTGTTTGGGATTCGAGGGCGACGAAGTAAGTTAGTGTGAAAGACTTCCAGCTACGTGTTGAACCTTAGAAGCTGTATATCATGCTTCTCTTACTTGCTATTTCTAGCTTTCTAAGGCAGTTTTAAAATGCTCAATGAGCGATATCCAACAGGGTTTCAGTATTTTGCTTCTTTTTTTTAATGGTAAGTCAATTCTATCAGTCAATTTTACCAGTCAATGTGACAAGTGAGTCTCTCTTCTGTAAATGATATTTATCAGGGGGCAGGTGGGTTCGAGGTGTTACGACGCGAAGTACATTACCGCACTTTTGGTGCAGTTGTCGGTTTCAACACGAACGCTCCTGCGGGAAGCAATCATCCGCTGCATAGCGCCGTTTCCGTCCAGTCCCGACGATGCAGTCAGCACAGTGCATTGGCACAAGTTGAAGCAACCATTACGAACGGAATGAAGTGTGACTTTTTGCGTTACTGTAAGTGGCACGAGTGAATTTCTATCAGCACAATTGACTATGTAACTTGATTCCATAGTAGGTCCTCGCAAGAAATTTCCTACTCATTAATTTGTAGTTATCTTCCTGCAAATGGGCTTGCGTGAGAAGGTTATTACTCTGAATCTTTGCAAAAATTAATGCGCATATATTTGCTCATTTTATATATTTATGCCCCGAATGCTATTTTTTTAAATCGCGCTCATACCTCCAAACCAGCCTTCCAGTCTCCGACGTATTCGTCGACGAAGTACCCTCACCGCAGCGAAGAGATCTCTTCGCTGCGGTGAGGGTACTTCTTGTGTCATGTTCCTCTGCACGGCAAAGAGGACTTGATTCCCAGAGAGCACCTGTACTCACCACAGAAAATTGGTTCCGTCCCGAGAAACGACTGCCCATGCCTTTTATTTTGAATGTGCAGTTGAATATTTTATTTTATTTTTATTTTTATTTTAAAGAAATACAACCACATACAGCATATGCCATTTTATAGTGACCAGGTAACAATACATAAATTAGAGGACGAAGACGCAATATAACATGTAGAAAACAATTATTATATTCACAAAAACAAAAGGACAACAGGAAACTGCAGTGACAGACTACTTCGGTGACAGATAGGATAGGGAAAGGCTTATGAAGGATTTCAATGGAAGTGCAAAGGGGTTGATGTGTGGAGGGAGTGAGTTCAACACAGAAGTAATGCGGTAGAAAAACGAACGTTTAGTGAGTGAAAGTCTAGGAATGGGCATGTGGATTAGGGGATGAAAACGGGTAGGGCGGGGTGGAACTTTAAAATTGATAAAAGAGAGCAATGCTGGGCAATCGATGGTGGAATTGAGAATCTTATAAATGAGTTTTAAATCAGCTGTGAGCCTATGGGTAGTGAGATTAGGGATGAAGAGGGAGGAGAGAATAGCATTAGTGGACATGTTGCGTAAATGCGGTATTCTATTTTTTACTATATTGGCAAAGAAACTGCTGACACAGTCCAGGGATGAGAGGTTGGTTTGTGAAGAGATAGACCAGATGGGACAAGAGTAGGTAAGAATTGGAAGAATGATAGATGAAAAAAAAGTTCGAAGTGCCTGGGGGTCTTTAATTTCAGTGAAACGGAACAGGAGTCCTAAGAGGGACATTGCTTTAGACTTGATGGATTGTATGTGCGGAGAAAAATTTAACTTATCATCAGTGATAATGCCTAGGTCCTTAGATGTTGATACACGTTTAGGCGAGTGATTAAAAATACTGTGGTCAAATTGATGAGTTATCTTCTTTAGGGAAATGGACATCACACTACATTTATCTGGGTTTAATGCAAGATTCCAGACATTACACCAATTCGATGTCTGACGTAAGGCATCTTGTAGGTCTTGGCAATCAGATGGTTTTTGAATTTCCTTGAACAATTTACAATTGTCAGCATAAAGGAGAGTTTGAGCTTGGGAAGAAGGTAGCAAAGAGGCAAGATCATCAATATACAAGTTAAACAGATAAGGACCAAGGACACTCCCCTGAGGAACCCCAGATGTCAGAGGAGACCAAGGAGAAGATGAGCCAGAAAGAATAACCCTTTGAGTTCGATTGTTGAGGAAGCTAGTTAGGAGACTTTTGAAATTACCAGAAATATTAAATCGTTCACCTAATTTGTGGAGGAGGAGGCTATGATTGATAGAGTCAAAAGCTTTGGAAAAATCCAGGAAAATGGAGTCTAACTGTGATTTATCATTATTGGAGTTAATGGCATTATGCTGAAAGACGGATAAGTTGGTCATGCATGAGCGGCCCGGAAGAAAACCATGTTGATTATCAGAGAGATGAGGGGAGGTGAAGTAGTATAGTCGATTTAAGATTCTTTTTCGAACAGAAGAGAGAACTGGAAGTAAGGAGATGGGTCTATAGTTTGATGCAACATTTTTTGGCCCGCATTTATGAATGGGGATAACATTAGCAGTTTTCCATTGTGGTGGAAAAATGCCAAGGGAAAAGCATCGGTTTAAAAGCAAATTTCATCTACATCTACATCTACACAATACCCTGCGAGCCACCTCTAGGGTGTTTGGCAGGGGGTGATCAATCACCAGCATGCAGCATGCATTTGGACTCCCACATGCACACCACAACGTCCAAAAAACGTCCCGTATAATAACAAACTATACTACTATATGCTGTTAGAAATAGAATATAAAATAGAAATTCAGAAACATGCATTAAATTTTACATAGGTTAGTAGGCTACACTACAAGTCATACAATCTATTTACGAGTTCTATTGCTGCCGTTATAATCTCTTATCGATCGTGGACAAAACGACATTCGGAATCTGTCTGTTCTGCTATCTATCTCTATTATTTTATTTATATGATCTGATCTTCCGTAGTACCTACGTTGGCGTCCGCAAGATATGGTTAACTTCGTCATAACGAATGACCTTGCTGCTATCCAAGCTTGGTGCGATGCTTGGCGGTTAGAATTAAATTTGGAAAAATGCGTCGTAATGAATTTCTGGAAGAAGAATAACTCCCTACAGCGTAACTATGTCATTCGGGGCGCGCAGTTAAAGGCAGTTGAATCTGTGAAATATCTAGGGGTTAGACTCAATAATGATCTATCGTGGAATAAACATATTCGAGAAATAACCGGTCAAGCTAATCGTAAAATGGGTTTTGTTAAAAGAATATTAGGAAAGTGCGACGACAAAGTGAGAGAAATTAGCTACTTTTCCCTCGTTAGACCACATTTGGAATACGCTGCCAGTGTTTGGGACCCTCATGAAAAAGGCTTAATAACAGAGTTAGAACGCGTGCAAAGAAGAGCTGCCAGGTATGTGAAAGGTCGTTACGATAGTCTTGTTAGTGTAACTGACCTCTTACATAAACTCGGATGGGAATCTCTGTCGGACCGTAGATTGAAAAATAGACTAAACCTTTTAGATAAATTCAAGAGCAGTGTCTTTTCTGACGAAGTTAACCATATCTTGCGGACGCCAACGTACTACGGAAGATCAGATCATATAAATAAAATAAGAGAGATAGATTGCAGAACAGACAGATTCCGAATGTCATTTTTTCCACGATCAATAAGAGATTATAACGGCAGCAATAGAACGCGTAAATAGATTGCATGACTTGTAGTGTAGCCTACTAACCTATGTAAAACTTACTGCATGTTTCTGAATTTCTATTCTATATTCTATTTCTAACAGCATATAGTAGTATAGCTTGTTATTATACGGGACGTTTCTTGGACGGTGTGGTGTGCATGTGCGAGTCCAAATGCATGCTGCATGCTGGTGATTGATCACCCCCTGCCAAACACCCTAGAGGTGGCTCGCAGGGTAATTTGTAGATGTAGATGTCAGAAAAGACACTGCTCTTGAATTTATCTAAAAGGTTTAGTCTATTTTTCAATCTACGGTCCGACAGAGATTCCCATCCGAGTTTATCTAAGAGGTCAGTTACACTAACAAGACTATCGTAACGACCTTTCACATACCTGGCAGCTCTTCTTTGCACGCGTTCTAACTCTGTTATTAAGCCTTTTTCATGAGGGTCCCAAACACTGGCAGCGTATTCCAGATGTGGCCTAACGAGGGAAAAGTAGCTAATTTCTCTCACTTTGTCGTCGCACTTTCCTAATATTCTTTTAACAAAACCCATTTTACGATTAGCTTGACCGGTTATTTCTCGAATATGTTTATTCCACGATAGATCATTATTGAGTCTAACCCCTAGATATTTCACGGATTCAACTGCCTTTAACTGCGTGCCCCGAATGATATAGTTACGCTGTATGGACTTATTATTCTTCCAGAAATTCATTACGACGCATTTTTCGAAATTTATTTCTAACTGCCAAGCATCGCACCAAGCTTGGATAGCAGCAAGGAAAGTTAAAGGAATGGAGAGTGATTCAGCTTAATGGTGAACAAATATCGGACTCAGGCCATCAGGGCCTGATGAACGTTGAAGGGGAATTTTGCGTAAATATTTAAGAACTTCAGGCGGGTCGGTTCGGATTTCACAGAGGCAATTACTGGAAATGGGTGCAGGGAAGTGATCATGGGTGAGAGGTGGGGAAGAGAGGGGCGTCATGCATTCAGAGAAGAATTTGAGAAAGAGGGTCGTCCTGTTTTCTCCAACGGCATTAGCATTACCGTAAGACACTATTTCAGGGATTCTAGGTTTACTGCGGCGGCGATTTACAAATGACCAAAATTTTCTTGAGCTGGTGGTAATGGATGAAGTGACATTCTGGGTGAACTCAGCATAGTCATGTTGAATGAGGACCTTTGAGTAGCGACGCAGGTCTTTGAATGAGCGAAGGGTATACTCGTTTGGGCAGGATTTGTAGAGGTACCATGCGCGGTTCTTATTTCCAAGAATACGCAAGGTCTCGGGCTTGAACCAGGAAGGAAATTTTCTGGTCCTGCGTTTTACCTTGGGCACACAGTCCTTAATGACACTTTCAATAACACTGTAGAGGTAACACGACCGCTTCCTCAGGGGATAAAGACGATAGAACGCCCCAGGGGATGAGGTCGAGGCGGCGGTTGATGTCCTCCCAGCAAACTTTTGACCAGGCAGGGAGGGGAAACAAAGGACCATTGGGAGGTGCACGGGTTGTCCGGGACCGGCAGAAACGGTACTCGGCATCGAGGGATTCGTGGTCAGAAGCAAAGATATTTCGCCCCGTTGTAATTTCTTCTGGAGGAAGAGACGAAATAAGGAAATCCAGTGTTGCCAAATCGCGAGTATGGTGAAGATTATATTGAGAGAGTTGAAGGCCAGCTATGAAATGGTCAAGAAAATAGCGATCGTGGACATTGAGCGGATGGCCACAATTTGGGGAGTCCCAACCGATTGATAGGTTAAAGTCTCCCAAAAGCATAACATCACCAAGCTTCACAGCACTAAGAACTGAGTCCAAAAAATTTTCTAATATTATGATGTCACTTGATGGGGGGCGGTAGAAACACCCTATTAAAATTTTCGATTTCCCACGGTTGCGAGAAGAAGGAGAAACTTCACACCACACAATTTAACATCCCGTCTCCAGGTCCTTGCGTTGCTTTGAATAAAAGTTAGAGTTTATAGCGAGGAGTACACCACCACCTCTAGAGGATCTATCCCTGCGGTAAATTTTATGAGTGTCAGAGAAAGACAACTCACTGTTGCTAACAGCTGAAGATAGCCACGTTTCTGTGAAAGCAATAGCATCAAAACAAGACAGTTCGTGAGCATGAGAATCACATATCGAGAGTTTATTTTTGATGCTTTTATATTTTTCAGCATGCATGAGAAGCATAAGAAGAGCATGAATATTCATGGTCTTCTTATGCTTCATACGATGGTTGCAGTTGGAGTCCAAAATGATGCTATTGCCTTTCCCTATTAACTTGTACAAAATTGCTTCCAATATGGTGTGAAAATTTAATATGTATTGAATGAAGTTATCGACTGAAACATCAGTGTGGCTTAAACGGAACATAAATAATAGTAGTTACAGCCTATTTGCGGAGTATCTCATAGAAAAGCGAAGAAAGATTGTTTATACACGTCACTGTTAATTATTTTGGAAAACTATTCCAATCCAATTACTGATCCAGTTTATTGAGTATTTACGGTAATTAATATGCAGTTATTAATTCTTCACATAGAAAAAGTGTTATCGCGAAGTAATAAGAGTGGTTTATTATATTTTATTTAAAACTCAGGCACAACTATCATTTAATAATCATCAGAAGTATCTCATTCGGTTCTCCACTTCGGTAGTGAAAAATGCCCGTGAGAATAAAAAACCATGTGGATTTTTAATGCTCAAATTTTATTTCAGTTCTCAATACACGTAATAAGAATTTGTTCATTAGCATTGAACACATATTCTTATAATAGTCGGGACAGGAGTGATGACATTAAAAATAATATTAAAACTTATTCCTAACCCATTCGCTCTTTTTCTCTTGGTTGACGTTTTACACAAGTATGCATGGTTAGCATTAATTAACAACCCATTACTACTGTGTAGAAACATACAAAGTGTAACCATTTAATTGACGAGAAATATATCTATATGTTTAAAAGCTCTGCGAAACCAATGCACAAAGTTTTGGAACATTGATATCAATTACATAATTGAAAAGGAGAAATAGAACACATTTCCTCATATTGAGATATTTCATACCATTAACCAGTCACAAACAAAGCAGACGTCGAGGCGTTAATTGAAGTTCGCTGACAGAGAGTGGGGGATATGCCGTACAGAGGGTTGAAAGAGAGGGAGAGAAAGTGGAGCACGGTGGTGTCCATTTAGCATGACATTGCGAAACTGAGAATCCAATCTATCCGATGTGAACAGAAAAACACAGCGGAGCGGCGTACGAGTCGAGAACGTGGCTACTCAAGGGCAATGCATTGTACTTCATTCATTATCAACATCAATTGTACACAAATTAACACCAATGGAAGGCCATTGAGAGCCCCAGCCATGAGGGGCAGGGAGCGATCAGGTCAATATGTGAAAAATGTAAGCCTACAAACACTTGCACAAAGGATATCATTTGATTTCCATAAATGATAGTATTTTTAATTTCACTGAAGCAGTAACAACACCTTTGATGAAAGGGCAGGGTTCCTGTGGTTGACTCCCTCTGCCGATATTAAAAGATGTTTCCAAATGAACTGGGTGTCATGAATATTTTTCGCCGCTCTCGTGAACCAAATATATCATTGAAGGAGTAATAGCCAGTTAGTTAGTGCCTTTAAATAGTAAAAATCAAGGTAGGCCAGAGGCATACTTATCATGACAGTGGTAATAGAAGCTCCCGTTAAACCTCATCAAGCGACGTTAGACGTCATAGATTTCGAAAGCTCTGTTGGAAGTAATCGCTGCAGGTCCTCCTGTGACCGCAAAGGCCATGCTCAGATTATGAAAATATTTGAGGTGCTGCACCGCTTTTCCTAAGGGTTTTTAGGCAAATTCAAAAAGATTCGACCGTCAAAAACATCATTGCATCTCGTGTCTCAGGCAATCCCCACACCCAAAAGAACTGCGTCAGCCGAAAAAACTGAACAGACTCGTGCTTCCTGCTTGGCCAGATACTCATCCCAATTATTCAACAACACAAATGCAGGCGATTTTCATCATTTTTCTCTTACACTCATTTATGATGGCCTACAACTCAACTGCAACTGCAGAAAACCGAACAATAGGAACGAGCAAAATTCGTTTAGTGAGAAATTGCGCAATTTTTTTGTGGATCTAACGGAGCTAGTATAGCGATTAAAGTCAATGATACGTCCTTAGTACTTCTCATCCGTGAATTTCGTTGAGCGAGGCGCCGTTGACCGCCGCTGAACACTGGTGGCGCCCTCCAAGAGACTCGCACTTCGCAACGCACTTCCACGTCGCGGTACTGGCACCACGGTCGAACGCGCGACCATCAAGCTTAAAACATTTATATCATTTCTTTTTTCTAAAATATTATTATTCCGAATGTTAGTCGTTTACTTCCATCTCACCTGAAGCTGGTAACCATTTTATTTAGGTCCTCACGTGAGGCAAGCAGTATCAGTGGTTACCGCATCTCTGAAGTTAAGTACAAACACTCTTTCGTAACAACTTTATGTATATTTTGGATTTATTAATTAATTTATATTTTTAACGCATAACCACTAGTGTTCCGCGGAGTATTTTTTGTCCCTGTTTCCGTTAGCATTCAAAATTTTGATTTATTTAACATTTGATCTGGAAATTCGACATAATATCTTTTTTTATGAGGGCTGAGTGCTGATGACCCGTGGATGCAGCTGCCTCCACGACCCATTCTCCGAACATAGAGTGCGTCCTTTGAAGGGAGTTAACGAACTTTTCTCTACGTGCCCTCGGACGGCTATAGACCCATATTTCACGGCACGCCTGCCAATTTCGTGAGACGAAAGGAACGACTATGTTACGGACGCAAATAGCACCGAATAAACCCCTCTCTTGACTCGACCGTTTGAGGCCGGGCCCGCCTCGCCCGTGGGCCCCTATGCGGGGCCCCTAGGGTGAAGGGAAAGGAATGAGGCCCCGGCCCGGTCATCTGGCGGAGTTCTGTGCACGTGGCAGGGGCAGGTCGTCAGGGGCGTCCGGGCTGACCCGGGCGACGAGGGTGGAGGTTGGGCTGAGAGGGCTCGGGAAGATGTGTCACACAAGAGAGCTCCTCGCACCTTAGGAATACCTTTTTATACATGCTATTTTATATTTTTTGGGAAGATTGCGGCGTCGTAGGATTGATCGGGATTTGGGTGCTTGTGGAGTTTTGGGATTATCTTGAGGAGTCGAGGGGATGGCGAGGGTTTCTGAAGACTGCTTTGAATGAGGGATCATTTGATCGAGGATTGGTCGGCCTAACCCCTCGATGGGAATCAATTTGACCGGAATGAAGGAATGTTAATCGGGAACTGTAATGGATTGCCCAGGAAGCTTTTGCCTTCACTGGTTGAGTTTACGGGAAGGATTCTTTAGTCTCAGGTCGAGTGAGATGTCGCGGCTCTCCAGACCGCCCTTTGATGTTTGACCACTCATGAACAGACCGGCGTTTTGGGGACATTAGGTTCATTCGTGGGCTATCATTGTGGGGCGACTAAATGCTATCATATTGTTTCGGCTAATGTGTCTGGTCTTCTCTGTACCGCCTCAAATGTGAGCTCATGAGCGGAGCGGGGGTCGGAGTGTTGAATATTGGACGGGGTGTGAAATCTAGTGTATTTTGTGGGGACTTGGGATGTCCGGTCTCTCTGCAATATTCCAGTTACCAGGCGGACGTCCAATGTTGTTGGCTGACTGTTAGCAGGCCGCTTAGCTCAGGGAGCTCTCCTCGAAGGAAGTCTCGCCAGCCACGGTCACGGACACTGAGCCCGGCTGTGCCGGGGTGGCCGGTGCGGGCTGCGGGCCGGCGGGCGCGGCCACCAGCGCCGCGGCGCTGCTCCCAGCACCCGCCGATGGCTTGAGAGAGGAGCGCGGCGAACGAGGGCTGGAGCGCGAGCCGGAGGTCATGGAGGCCACAGACTGCACCGTCTGGGAGCGGCAGCCCGTGAAGCGCATGCTGTAGCCGGGCCGGCTGGCAGAGTTCTGTGGGCGAAAAAAATGCGGGTCATCGCGGGCCCTTGTCGCCAGGGGCGCCGCAAAAGCACAAGCTTTCTCGCGGGCCTGAGTGATCCAAGTGATCAATTGGGCGTTGCAAATGCTCGCTCGGGTGGCTCGAACTTGCAAAACCGTGAAAACGGTGGAATTACTCTCAATTAAATGCTGATGTGTTCAGCATCATTATCATAGTCAACAGTCATTAGTCCTAAGATCGGTTTGACGCACCTCTTTAGTCACTGGTCGTATCTGTTAATCATTAAAAACCTTCATAATTCTTCTGCTTTACATCCGGTGCTATGTACCTATCTCATCCGAAGTCCACGCCTGCCGATTATCCCTTTCACCTCTACTTCAGCGATAATTTCATCAGATCATCTTGCCCCATGGTGTGGCCGATTAAATTGTATCATCTCCTAACCAAGGTTTTCAAAAGACTGTTGGTGTACTATTTGTATTTTACTATTCAGGGTTAAACTGCTTCCATGGATATAACGGCTAGACCTAATTTAACTTTACAGATAGTGTTACTCAGTTGAAAATTTAGATTGACAGCTCATGGGAATTTGGTAAGGACGCATCTTTGATAGGCATCCTTGATCTCTTCACCATGTGTAATAGCTGAAACCGGTCAGAAATATTATTTTTTATAAACTTGTGGAAGAAACAAAGTGTCTTTCATTATTAATATGGAGCCCTTCCACCACGTACGTGCTTCAAGTTTCGATTGAAAAGGGGCGTGTGTTGAATTCATTCTTTTCTTTGGGTTGCGATCCTTCCGAAAAAATCAGCGGGAGAGTCATCGACTAGAACTACACCACAAGAATAGGAAGACTCCATCCACGCCTCTAAACCCGTCCGTATGATATGTGGGCGAACAAAATTCCCCCAGTCACATTGATGATTCCTCGGTTGTCTAAATGCTGAACGAAATCTGGATGCCGTACCAACTGTGGATTACACCGTAGATATTTTTTTAGATCGCTGAGGGACTTTTGATATTGTTATGTGATTACTTATATATAACTATTTACTTTACATATTACATTTTTCTTATTTATAAATAAATAATTTTATAATGAGGCTCGAACTTTGCAAGTGTCTGAAGAAGGTTTTAGGAGTAAATATCCGAATGGCATTCAAGGATCTAGTCTGCAAATAATAGCTCTGCGATGATTGTGTGTCTTTTGCCTTTTACTGGCAGTTTGAATTTATGTGTTGAAAGCGTGCATGGCAATATACATATATGTATCCTTGCTCATGTGAAATCCATTAGTCAATTTCCATGAATATCGTTGATTAGCTTGAGTGTTTTTCCTTGATGTCTTTCTAAATAAACGGATCTAATTTAGATTGTTCTCTTGTCTACTGATTTACAAAATATTAATGTTTCACTTAAGAGCCGGTGGTTCAATTCATTGATATAGAAGGTGGTCTGGGGTTGTGTGTTAAAGAGTCTTTATTTGCTGGTACGGAAAAAAACTGAAAGGGCATAGCCGGATAAGAAGTTGAAAAGTCCCACCTCCCGGATTTTTCCCGTACTTAGGGTATGCAATTTGGGATCAAATAGGACAAACCTCCCCATATTTCCATCCCGCTATGTGCCCACCAGGGCCGGCTAGATCGAAAATACGCTTTTCACTCTTTTTTAAATATCTCGGTCAAGAATGCATATTTTTTAATGCGGTTTGCGGCATTTAAAACCTTATTTAATGGCACATATTTTCAAGTTTTTTTCAAGAACTTCGGGCGGGGCAAGAACATATGGCGTCGATTTGAAAATTTCAAATGCATGTTTTTATAAAATTTTCTTGAGAGGGCCAAAAAGAAAAAACGTTTCTGGAAGTGTTTTTTAATACCTTTCGGCTGGCGTATTGAAAATATAACTTTTAGGTGGTGGAATATCGCGAAAAATTCGATTGAAAATATGCGATTTTGGCCATTTGGCTCTATGCTCTGACCTATATCAATACAATTCTGTCCCTGTGGTGAGCACTTTAATCGGTACAATACTATAATAACTAAAAATAGGTGTTATGGAGGGTCAGAGCATAGAGCCAAATGGCCAAAATCGCATATTTTCAATCGAATTTCTCGCGATGTTCCACCACCTAAAAGGTTTATTTTCAATACGCCAGCCGAAAGGTATTAAAAACACTTCCAGAAAACGTTTTTTCTTTTTGGCCTTCTCAAGAAAATTTTATAAAAATATACATTTGAAATTTTCAAATCGACGCCATATCTTCTTGCCCCGCCCGAAGTTCTTGAAAAAAACTTGAAAATATGTGCCATTAAATAAGGTTTTAAATGCCGCAAACCGCATTAAAAAATATGCATTCTTGACCGAGATATTTAAAAAAGAGTGAAAAGCGTATTTTCGATCTAGCCGGCCCTGGTGGGCACATAGCGGGATGGAAATATGGGGAGGTTTGTCCTATTTGATCCCAAATCGCATACTCCAAGTACGGGAAAAATCCGAGAGGGGGGACTTTTCACCTTCTTATCCGGCTATGCCCTTTGAGCATTTACGGTTTGGGCGATGACCACTTGGTCTTCCTCAAGGCCAATAACGCTGCTAAATGCTATCTAGAAGTTCTCAGTTGGTATATCTCTGTCTTTTTAATGTAATTTTATGTAGTTTTGAAGAAAATTTGTATTCGCCAACGTTGAAAATCCATCTTCAATGCTTAGAATGTCTTAATGTAGGAAGGAGGAGACTAGGCATTGCGAATCTCAATTGTTTATACTTACCCATAATTACAAAAAAATCTACCTGATTTATTATAAAAAAATAAGTGTTTTAGATAATAATTATGATAGTTATTCCACAAACCCAAGTAGTTAAATTAAAAAAACTAATTAAACGTAAGTGCTTTAATTTTAGTGTGCATGATTGCGTGTTGCATAGTTTTGTGATTTGGCAGTATTTGAATATTTCACGATTTCATTTTATAAGTGAAAACACGTAGAAGTGGATTATAATGAAAAACATAATCACATTCATAAATGGGTCACTGCTAAAGATACCTCGGAGTCGATCGAAAGAAAAAGTTGAGGGAATGTATTCAGAATGAACTTAGGGTTCACTTTGGATGACCCAAAAATATTTACTCACATTCTCGGTAGGAATATGAAGTCAATTAACATGACCATTGCTATATTAAAAATGTTATGGCATTTTGAAAAATAGATCCTTTGGTTGTAAGGAAAGAAATATTAATTATTTATTGCAACAGCAGCCAATTCCTTCATTTCCCTCGACTCTATCGAAAGCTTCATCAACTATTTAGTTGCGTTGCCAATTATATTTTTGTGAAATCGATGTGGTTTTCGATGCGTAGTGGAGTCGCAATTCATGTTAGGATATGAGAGTTTGTCAAATACCATTGATCAAATGTAGTGAGTCGGTAAGCTCTAAGGCAGTTCCACACCCATTGGATCCATCCATCGGAAACGCACAGAAGCCAATCAACTTAATAAATTAGATAAACGAACCTCAGCGAAGCTGCATTTTTATCACTGGCATAGAATTGCGATATTTTAATTTTATATTGTATATTTCGATCCCCTAAAATTAGGACGCCTTGAAAGAATAGAAAGATAGCCACAGCTGCTCATTTTCGTACGCTTGAAAACCAAATTATAGCGTTTTATATGTGATATGTGAGATTATGCATATGAATTTTTACTGTGGATTAAATTTTTTTACATTTAGAGAATGAAATCAGAGTAGTAATTAATTTATTAGAGATGTCAAGTTTTCATTAAATTTGGGCGTACTATCCGTAAGCCAGTTCCAGGCGTCTTCCCGAGATATCTTTTGCAGGCCCCATTCAAATAAATCTAAAGAAGGGACTAGAGGGGGGATGAGGGACAAATAAAGTGCAGCGATGATATCGAGATGAAAAGAAGTCTAAGGGTGGTTGAAGAGAATTGAAAAGATTGCGGTAATATTTGGCAGATTGCTGATAGCCAATGCCAAATGTGAACCACCGTGACGTAGATTTAAGTGATAAAAAATGATTTGCGCCATATTGTTTCCAGTATTTACTTTCGAGTTGTTTTTAGATAAAAATATTTAATTGGAAATTTCCAATACTGTGTATATAGTTGTGAATGTATAATTATATTTATAGTTTTATCAGTGCTAATGAGAAAATTATGGTAGTATGGCACTTATTGCATCATCTTGTGCCAATGAAGTAGTGGCAAGTGGTAAATGGATATTCCCAATTATCCAAATAAGGTGTTATGAGGAAGTAAACAATTACTTATAATATAGATTCATATCCAATCCAATAGTAAATTATACTTATTGGCGCTGAGGAATCAATCGTCACTGAAATTTAATAACATCAACACTACAAATGCTTCTTTGCCACTACTAGTGTGCCTTCAAAGTTACTATTCTCCTTGACACTTAACTTGCACATTTCAAGGAGTACATCACAAAATGTACCGTGTATCAAAGTTTTCATTTTATTAAATTCAATTTTCAATCGAGCGAGACTTTTAAATTTTGGAAAATTTAATTTATTTCTCGGTCCATGAGGTGCATGACTTTGATGAGGACGGGCAGGTTCCTCGGAAATGCTGAATGGAAGTAAGTGCAGGCCAGGGAGGGAGTGAAGCAAACACGGAGATTGAGCGAATTCTCTTGAAGGCACCATAGTACCGTTTGCAAGAGATGGCAATGAAGTTGAATCCCTCGAGGTAAAACTACCTGCGTGTTGCCCTGACGGACATTCTTATACGGTTGGAATAGCACGATGTACACTTTGGGCGTGAAGAGGCAGCCGAGGGCCACGGTGGCGCTGATGTCGATGCACATGCACATGCTGGAGATCTGAATCTGCGGAAGAGAAAAAAGCATTCATCATGAGATTTCGCGCACATTCGTTCATTGAAAATACTTCCTCTTTTGGATCAAGTTTTTATTTTTAAAATGCATACATTATTCACCGTAAGATCACTATTCTGACCTCTACGGAGAAGTTTTTTCTCTAACTTCAAAAGTACCTTTGCAAAACATGGAAAAGTTATCTATTCCGAGTTACATATTTAAAAATTGTATATCACATATCTACTTATGTGTTAGTGATGTTGGGTGATAGAAATTGAAGCGTATCTTCTATCAATGCAAAAAGGTGTGATTTGTTACTGGTTAAGACCTGGAAATATCACTTTGGATGTCTGGAAATGAATGATCGATTAAATATGGGAGAAAATTGCCAAAATATCGAATGAATGGTGGGGGTATGCGGTTGCCGAGGAAGATGATACTGTAAATCATTAATAACTAAATACATTTCAAACTCACAGCCTTAATGTATACGACAGGTGAGATACCAAAGGATTTTGAGAGGAACATTATAATCCCTATTCCTAAGAAGAAAAGAGCGGAGAAGTGCGAAGATTTTAGGACCATAAGCCTTACTACACATGCGTCAAATATACTGACAAGGATCATCTATAGAAGAATAGAACGAAAAGCAGAAGAGTATTTGGATGAGGACCAATTTGGCTTCAGAAAATACTAGGGAACAAGAGAAGCCATATTGGCCCTAAGACTGCTCATAGAGAAGAGAATGGAAAAGAACAAGCCAACATTCGTTGCGTTTGTGGACTTAGAGAAAGCATTTGACAACGTGGATTGGAGCACAATGCTTGGAATCCTAAAGGAAATTGGGGTTCTTTATAATGACAGAAGAATTATCCACAGTTTATACAAAAACTAAGTAGCCGTGATAAAATCAGGGCCCAGCTGTGAAGAAGCAAGAATTAAGAAAGGAGTGCGACAAGGCTGTACATCCTCTCTGGCTGTCACCCGTAAATTTTAACGTTTACATTGAAAAAGCCATTAATTAAATCAAAGAAAAGGAATTGGGAGTGAATATCCATGGAGAAAAAATTAGCATGCTAAGATTTGCCGATGACATAGCCGTTATAGCAGAAACAGAGAAGGATTTGAAAAATATTCTGGTTAATATGGGTAGGGTAATGAGTAGATATCAACTGAAAATAAGCACGAAGAAAACCAAGATCTTAGTATGCAGCAGAAGAGAAGAAGTCAAGACCAACATTAAAATAGGGAGGCAAAAACTGATAGAGGTGGATGAATTCTGTTATTTGGGAAGCAAGATAACTAGTGACGGGAGAAGCAAGAAAGAAATTATCAGCAGAATAGCCCAGGCAAAGAGAGCATTCCACCAAAAGAGAGACCTGCTTACAGCGGTAAACTTAAATATGGAAGTAAAGAAACAATTTATAAGAACCTACATCTGGAGTATGCTCCTATACGGAAGTGAGGCATGGACAATGACCGCAGCGGAGAAAGCAAGGATAGAGGCCTTTGAAATGTGGTGCTACAGAAGAATGATGAAAATCAAATGGATCGACCGAGTTAGTAACGAGGAAGTCCTAAGAAGGGTAGGAGAGAAGAGAAGCCTCATGAAAACCTTAATAAGAAGACGGAACAATATTATAGGCCACATCTTGAGACATGATGGCCTGATGAAGACAATTGTCGAAGGACAAGTGGAAGGCAAGAATGGAAAAGGAAGACCCCGAACAAAATATATGGAACAAGTAAAGAGAGATGTGAAAGATAAGAAATACGTAGGCGTGAAAAGATTAGCTGATAGGAGAAGTGAGTGGAGAGCTGCATCAAACCAATCCTAGGATTGTTGACCAGTGATGATGATGATGATTAGCCTTAAAACATGCTGTATTTTGTTAACATCAGTCAGAAGAACGAGACTGACAGCACCTCGGCCAATCTGACTTTACCTATCGGAGTGTGAGTGTGTTTAGCTGGCGCGAATTTTCTCGGAGCTAGCTATAACTTTGTGTATGGCATAGCTATTATTATAATTATATCTACTCGGATTTCCACTTTTGCGGCATCATAAGGAGGAATTCGTTTTCTGCCGATGCCCTGGTGGATAAAATAAAAGCTGTAACTGTGGATAAAACAAATCTAATACATTTATTCATCATACTATCGTTTTACCGAGTGAAGCCTTCATTATTGATATTTTTCAATACCTTTATCGTGATTTGCTATTAAATTTTGATCTGATAAATAATTAGGAGTAAAAGTTGAGTTTCATTCTAAATCATTTTTTATCTTTTTATCCATTTTTTGATGATGCTGGAAGTAGTTACTAGAATCCATACCTTGTAATCGTTATTTGTCCCGAAGTAAATCGGGATGAACGCAAGCCATACGATGCAGGTGCTATACATAGTGAACCCTATGTATTTGGCTTCATTGAAGTTCTCGGGGATCTTCCTGGTTTTGAAGGCGTACAGCGTGCAGAGCAGGATGAGCACCATGTTGTACACGAGCGACATCATGAGGGAGAAGGTTGACACGCCGCACGTGAGGACGGCAGTGAGCGGGTACGGGTAGATTTCCTTGACAGCCGGCTTCTCGATGATCAGCCACACCATTGTGCCCACCAACTGAACGGACACAATCCCTGAGAATGTACAACTCGCATTAGCCCTCAGCAAAAAATTGAATCCATCCAAACAAATAATTAGACGCTAATTTAGCTTTCTAATGTGAAAAAAATCTTTGCATTGAAATGGATCGAACAAGGTGCGGAATAGGATTGTATAGTACCGATTGAAAATATCTTATTATCTATAAATGTCTTCAGTTCTAACGAGAATTGACGCTTTTTCATAATTAGGAAAAAACTGGACGACAAACCTAATTGAATATAAGAAAACTGTGGCCTGGGGGAGTTTAATTCATTAAAAGTTAAGTATTTTCATCTTCCCCGAAAGAAATTTTTCAAGGATCCCGTTAAACAATAATTAAAATATATTTTATCTTTTTAATGCTAAAGAATTGTTAGGACTTGTTATGGTGCAAGAATGCTTCTAAGATATGCTGGAATAAAGGGTAGTTTTCACTTGTTAAGTTTGCTTTCATCAGCCTTAGGTGACATTGCCAGCGGTATCTCTTCGTATCCCATCATGAAAGCTGAATCGCTATCACAAACCTTTAGCGGTGTAATTTAGTATTGTGATCAGATAAAGAGGATATGAAACTAGACATAAGAGAAATAGTGAGAAAGTTGTGAGAAATACTGATAAATATATGTGATTTGTTCTTAGCACTATAGTTCTGAATAGTTTTAATACCTATTGTTATATCCATATTCGATAAGGTGTATTTAGCTTGCTTTTCTTATTGCTCTTCGCTTTAGCCAAGGAGATGCCCAAGGTGACTAATATTTGGAGCAAGATTTGTGGGTGGATAAAAATAATCACCTCACCTCATCTCCATCTCCCAAGACTGTAGGCGGACAGAATATGATACAGTTTCTGCGCATTAACTTTCCACATTTTGACATAAGAATTAGCTTTAAAGCTAATATTTGTTAAATATCTGCTCTAAATTGTCCTAGAGCAATTATCTTGACGTTGTTTGAAGCTTATTTTTCCTTTAACATGCATATCATCGATCAAATAGCAGATGCATTGATAAGATATGATCATGTTCCCTGCGTCAAGGATTGTTCATGAGGAGGCGTAAGGAGCTTGGGCTGGATTAATATTGTTACACCCTTCACGCCTTCTTGACGATAGATAGCTCCGTGAATGCGGAGTTACTCAGCGCTAACCCAAAAAATAGTGGAAAACCTGATGTCATAAATATGCTTCTCAGGTGTAGCGAGAAAGCGTGAAGTTAGTTGTCCAAGTTTATCTGGGGAGCAACTGCATTTATGATGAGTCATGCAAAGAGGTGTTTCTGTTTTCATACTTGATCCAAGGGAGTTAATTATATAATTGTAAATTGAATGGATTAACTCACTTTTATCATATTCGTAAACATTATGCCCCTCGATACACTTCATCATTGAGGCTGTTGGTTCTAGCTTCAACTCGGCCCCTGAGGTTAAGCTGTTTTTTTTCAACCGAGAAACACATTCATGACATAGCTGTCGGCTTGCCGTTTCGAATTGCGCGCGCATAGAGTGACGCTAGTGTTACAGGGTAAACTGCTTACTCTCACTCTCCTCTTTGGCACTGTCGGGCCAATACTTGATGCAGCGGAGGTCACTCACCGAGACAGATGACGATCTGGGAGCGGGGCGAGGTGTAGGATGGGCGCTTGATGCTCTTGACGCCGCGGTTGAAGATGCGCGAGATGCGGTTCGTCTTGGTGAAGATGGCGGAGTAGCAGAGTGAGAGGCAGATGCCGAGGCCGACGCGGAGGACGCCGCAGGTGGCCGGGGTGGGCGGGGCCAGGATGAGGAAGGGCATGAGGTAGCAGGTGAGGATGCCGGTGAGGAGGACGTAGCACAGCTCGCGGCCCGACGCCATGATGATGGGCGTGGAGTTGTAGCGGGCGAACACGGTGGCCGTGAAGAGCGTGAGAAAGATGCCGATGGAGGAGAGGGCGAGCGGGGCGATAGCCCACGGACTGCCCCAGCGGATCACCTCGGCCGGCAGGCGGACGCAGTGTGCGCGGTCTGGGCCCGGAGCGCGGCCCGCCTCGCACGACACGCACGTGTCGTTGAACACATACGCGTCCTCGCGGCACGCCACGCAGCTCCAGCAGCATTGGTCCTGGCGGAGGGAAGAAAAGTTAGCGCGTGGAAAATGATCAATCGCTGGTGCTTCTGCCCTCATACACGTCAAAGACAAAGAAAGAGGCAATCCCGATCACGCATGAATGCTTGCGAAGAATATTTTCCAAATGGCATCCTGAATAGGGTATGTGACTTCGAAGAGTGAATTCGGTTTTGCTAGGTTTTGTTAGCAGGTCGAATGTTCATGACGGAAAGTAACTCTTCTCTTTCATTTCCACCTTCCTTTGCCATACAAGTAGCGTGTCTATCCCTTCTGGATGTGTTTACCATCAAACTTAGACGAAACCACCTGTGAGATTTGGGGTCGTGTCTCGTGTTGTCATCCTCCATTCCACTTGTCTTTTGCATCGAGTAATTAAATATGGGCCATAAAATATTCACCCACCGGACTACCGCATATGCAACTGTTCCATTATTGGACAGTCTGACTCTCTCGGCAGCGAAGGTATGGCAGGTGCTGTGGCCAACGATGGACAAGAGGGCTGTTTTGCATGAGATGTGTGCCACAGCCCTCGAACACCCGACGACATGTGCTCATGGCCATTGGCGCGGGGACTCTTGTGCACTTTGTGAAGTCTGCTAGCGGGAATGGAGTTTTTGGTGTAGATACGTAACGCATTCACGCGGGGAACTGATGAATCGAGGGAAATGTCTCATCCACACATTTTGAGTGCTCAAAAATGAACCGTAGGCGAAGAATGTGGACCTGAGTATGTGATGTATTTACTTTTTCGTCATATTCATGACTGATGACCCTCGTGATCACAAACCTTTCACCATACAATCTTGAAGATAAATGGGGATTAGAAATTATTGTAATTGAAAGTTTCTAACCGGTTACTTTTTACTTTTGTTGAGGTGGTACTCAGGTATTATAGAAAAGTGATTTTAGTGAAGATTTACTAGTGGTTGTGAGTCTGGAAATACTCTATGCTCTAATATAATTTCCCTCATGTTAAATTTAATGCCATCGTAAAAATGTGGCAGGAAACTTTCCTTTGTCTCGTGCTTACGGATTAACAAAATAAATTTACGTTTGCCAATAAAGCATTTCTAACAGCATATAGTAGTATAGTTTGTTATTATACGGGACGTTTCTTGGACGGTGTGGTGTGCATGTGGGAGTCCAAAGGCATGCTGCATGCTGGTGATTGATCACCCCCTGCCAAACACCCTAGAGGTGGCTCGCAGGGTAATTTCTAGATGTAGATGTAGATGTAAAGTGCAAATTAACTATAGTGTACTCACCTAAAATATTACAGAATTTAAGAAGTAGAGAAAGATGACGGAATACTGTCTAACTTCTCGATAGTATTATGTGGTGTGCCCCAGGATTCAATAATAGGTCCCCTCTCATTCTCAATTTTCATAAGAGATCTTCTTATTATCACTTTCTATCACCCATTCGAAACTATTCACCTCTACGCAGTTGTTTTACAAATTTACCTTGACTGTCACACAGCAAAGATCAATAATGCCATTGGAAAATTGAATGAAGGTGTTAACCATATCTGTGATTGGGCCAGAATGAATTTACTAAACCTTAACCCCCCATAAAACTGAAGCTATTATTATTGGTACTCTTATGTTAGTCAGGAAACTCAGCTATGACAGAATACCGAAAATAAAAGTTAAAGGCGTTGGTATTGGCTATTCAAGTATGGTAAAAAACTTAAGGGCTATTGTGAACAATACGCTAACGTGGAACGAACATATATCCACTATTTCTAACAAAGGTACGCAAAAAATTGGGACAAATTAAACATAACGCCTAATCCCAATAGATGCACTAAAATATTGGCTAATACTTTGCTGGTTCCACGAGTGAACTATTGTTCTCTTGTTTTTTCCGACTTAACTAGTGAATTATATCAGAAGTTACAAACATTGTTAAAGTTTGCGATTAGATATATATGATATAAATATCCAGGAGCGTGTCACTTCTTACTTTACAAAGTTGCAGTGCTTGAAACCCTAACAGGAAACTAAATTTCTGCTATCTGTGTTTGTATATAAAATTTTGTCATGCAAAATATCTGGTTATCTTTATATAATGATTATATGTCACCTGAGTGAACCTTGTAGAATAGTAAGAGTTAGAAGATGATTCAATATCCCCAATTGCCGAACTACGGTGAATGGTCAATCTTAAACTTAGCCATAGGAATATGGAATAAAATACCGGACGAAATTATTAACTGTAAGACTATAAATCAATTCAAAATGAAAATGTATGTTTATTAACTTGAAAAAAATTATTGTGATTAATTTATTGCAATACCATATATTATTAGTTTTGTAAAATTGTATTATCACTTTTCTTTTATTTTTCACTGCCGAGACTTATTGACCATATTGTATTATGTTCCATTGGACAATGTCCTAGGACACTTACATTTATTATTATTAAAAACATATGCAAGATCGCGAAGTTAAGCGTGGGAGTTTGCGTTCTAGAGTGCTTGCGCCAATAATAATTAGTTTGCGTAGAATACTGGAGCTTCCATCAGTACACTCTTTCAAACATTTTATAATAAATAGTCATGCAGTATGGCACTATTAGATTGACAGGTGAGATTTTTACCTAAAGATAGCCACATAATAATGTAATAGTCCTTTGTAGCCTTGTTGCACGATTGAAAATATATTGGTTATGAAAAGGGCAGTCGTGAAGAATTCCCAAGAGCTACAAAACTTTTCTGTTCGGCAAAAGTGTGATCTATTATTAACAATCTGTTATTGATAGCCGTTTTTATTGTGAACATCTTTTCGTATTTTATTTTCAATAATACATGTTCGTTCCTTAGAATTATACTCTTAGGATACGCAAGTTATTTTTAACTTTGATTTAAAACAGAATAGTTTTCATAAAATGCAGAAATTCCAAAGGGAAATACCTTTGTGGCTATGTTACTTTGAAGTACTAAGTTTACTTAAACTAAACGACAACTACTGACAAAGGAGTTACAAAGGTAACATATATGGCCATGCCACTCATGCAATTTGCGAGTTACGTATTTTTACGTAAAATATGATATTTCAAAAAAGCGTGAAATAGCACATAGATGAAATTGTAGAAACATTTTTAAATGCTAGGTGGCATTTGATGATAAAATGCACGCGTTACATGCAAATTTTGAGTGATCTTTCTGGGTCAAAATTGCTTTTATGGGCATAAAAGACGTATAAGTAGCGGGAGGCTCAGCTTAGATTCCCTAAAATGACAAAGCAGCTTACTTTTACTGCACATATCTTTTTCTGTAAGGGATGCGGCTTCACTTAAGTGCTACTATAGCCCTGACTGTAGTAAAAATTAGTCACCCTTCGAGCCTATCTCTGTCAAAGTAACTTCATTAAAATTGCTTTCTTTAGCGTTTCAATGCGAAGAAGATGTGTCATTAGATAGGAATAAAGAATTATAGAGCATGCTGCTTGGATATTTAAGAAGGAGTTAACTGTAATTCCAATATTATTTTTCTCCGTGGTGAGCGGGGTACATATATCGACTGTGGTGACAGGGGAGATATCTCTAACAAAATATTTCAGTCTTTTAAAATTCATCATCACGCTTTCAACTCGGACAGGATTTCATTTACCATTGTTTTGCTGCTCCACCTGCCATCCATGTCTGCGTAATTAGCATTTGCTTTTTTTATTTATTCATTTATCCAGTAGCAACATAACTGGACCTCTTACATAGGGATAGTCGCAGCAGGTGACATGAGACACCGATACCCTAGGCTAGATTAACGTCGGGTGTCACACCTGCGAATTTTTGTTTGCCAGGGAAGGTTGGGATTTTCTCGCCGTTTCTGGGGATGGGTGAGATGATATAAAAAATTTGCAAGCGGCAATCATGTCCTATTGAATGTTACGGATTTTTAGCATATTTCTTCTGGAACGCACCCGATTCTGCCCAATTTGAAAGTATTCATTATTAGTTTGAGTGGTCAAAGCTGTGTAATACTAATAATTTCATTCTATATAACTCTATATAAGCTCGGTAACCAAACTAGGCGTAAGAAACAGTCATTTATATTATTATTATAGTATTCTATCGATTAAGGTAGGTTTCCATGGAGTACTCAAGAAGTGATCTGGGAGCCTCCCTCTCCTTCCAGCACTGCCTTCTTTAATTCACTGTAAGGCCTACTCTCTTTCAATCTATCTAAAAATCCTATTCTTTTCCTTCCCCTCCCTCGTTTCCCTAACATTCTACCCTCTAACACCATTTTCAACATCCCCTAACCGCTAAGCCCTAACGCCATCCATACCTTCTGTCTCCTCCGTATCTCATCTAAAAGCTGCTTCTCCTCGCCAACCATTTCCAGCACTTCGTCGTTCCTTTTCCTCTCCGTCCATTTCACCCTCTCCATTCTTCTCCATACCCACATCTCGAATGCCTCCAATCTTCTCTCGTCTTCTTTCCTCAGTGTCCACGTTTCCGCACCGTAGAGAGCTACACTCCAGATCAAACTCTTCACTAACCTTTTCTTTAAACTCTTACATAACAATCCTCTTAGAAGCTCCTTCCTGTTCACGAACGCCTCCTTCGCTAATGCAATTCTCTTCCTGATGTCCTTACTACTGTATCAATTTTCCTCTAACGTACTGCCTAAATAGTTGAATTGCTCAACCTGCTCAAGTTTTTCACCACCCACCTTTATCTTAAGTCTCACATTCCTCGCTCGTGATGCTTTAGAAAAACCGCATAACCTTAGTTTTCTTGTGATTAATCCTCATCCCATACTCCTCGCAACGCTCGTATAGCGCATCC
This sequence comes from Ischnura elegans, assembly GCF_921293095.1. Lineage (NCBI taxonomy): Eukaryota > Metazoa > Arthropoda > Insecta > Odonata > Coenagrionidae > Ischnura > Ischnura elegans. The sequence continues at coordinate 111,868,948 of NC_060259.1, read as the reverse complement.
ACTAGAGCCTGAAGCCCCCTCGCTGAGTGGCTAATCAGCGCCTGATCATCCGCGAATCTCACTGATTTGAACATCATTCCTCCCACTTTTATTCCAGCTTCTAACTCATCCCACGCTTCCATTACCATCTCTTCAGCGTACACCTTAAAGAGCAGCGGCGATAGAGGACAGCCTTGCCTCACACCTCGGCCAATGCTTGCCCACCCAGATTCTCCGTCCGCTGCCCTCACTTGCGCAGTCTGGGCCATATACAGATTACGAATAAGTCGTCTATCCCTCCAATCTACACCTATTCTCTTCAGAATATCCATCAACTTTACCCAGTTCACCCTATCAAACGCTTTCTCAAAATCCACGAAACACGCATATACGTCCTGCTCATATTCTAGGTTCCTCTCGACGAGGGACCTCATTATTGCTATTGAATCACGAGTTGACTTCCTTTTTCTGAAACCAAATTGATCTTCGCCCAAATACTCGTTTGCCCTCGCCTCCATTCGTCTGTTCAACATCCTCAGCACCACTTTCGCCGCATGCGATATTAAGCTGATAGTCCTATAATCTCCGCATTCCACAGCTTTCTTCTTTTTCGGAAGCGGAATTAAAACCGTCCTCACGAAATCCTCCGGCCAACATCCCTCTTCATAGATCCTGCGCACTAGTTCGAAAAACCTTTTCTTACCTTCCTTCCCTAGATTCTTCAGAAGCTCACACGGGATATTGTCCACGCCTATTGCTTTCCTAGCCTTCATATCACGAAGTGCTCTCTCTATTTCCGAATCTAATATGTCTGGCCCAAGATTATCCTTCTCCACTGCACTTTCCTCCTCTAGAGTCCATCTCTCTGGTCTTTTCATTCCGTCATACAGGTCCTCCACGTATTCCTTCCATCTACTCTGTACCTCTGCTCGCTCGGTTAGTATACTCCCATCTTTAGCCTTAATTTTACACTTGGCTTGTCCTCTTTTGCCGCCCGATAGCGACTTCACTTTGTCGTACAACGCGCCTACTTCTCCATCCTTCTGGAACTTTTCCATTTCCTCTCACTGTCTTTTCCACCAAGCCTCCCTTGCCCTCTTAGTTTCACGTCGTAATCGATTATTCAGTTCCCTATACATTCTTTTTCCCTGTTCTGTGTCCAAGTTCTTCCACTTCCTCCTCACCTCCATTTCCCTTATCATGTTTTCCGTTATCCACGACTTCTTTATCCTTCTACTGTCAACGTAACCAATTGAATTCTCCGCCGCTTTGACTATTCCCGTTTTAATATCATCCCATCTTTCCTCAACAATCTTAGTACTTTCAATCTCCCGTATACTAATGTCCACTAGTTCCTGATATTCTCTCCTCATATTCCCCTTCAGGGCTTCTACGTTCCATTTCTTCGCCTTCCTAACTTTCATAATTCTTTTGAATCTTACGTTGCGTTTCATGAGCACTAGATTGTGGTCCGAATCCGCATCCGCTGCGGGGAAGCTGCGCGAGTTTTTCACACTATTCCTAAACCTCTGTCTTACCATAATATAGTCTATTTGATATCTCCCCACATCCCCTGGACTTTTACCTGTGTACCTTCGCCCTTTATGATGATTAAACCACGTGTTTGTGATGAATAATTTGTTTCTCCTACTAAATTCTGCTGCTTTCTCTCCCCTGTCGTTTCGTATTCCTAGACCAAAATCTCCTATTTCGTGCCCATCCCTCCCTTCCCCGACTGAGGCATTCCAGTCCCCCATCACTACCAGATTTTTCTTACCCGGTGTGTGTCTAGTTATTTCCTCGAGCTGCTCATACACCTCATCTACTTCTTCCTCCCTATGATATCAAGTGGGCATGTAATCTTGGACCACCACAAGGTTGGTGGGCCGCGCCTCAATTTCTACCACCAGAATCCTATCGCTTACCTGGTCTATACCTACCACACGCTTACCCATCTTCCCGTTTATTACTAAAGCTACCCCTCGCTGGCTCTCTTCCCCTCCACTATATATAACCCTATACCCATCACTCCAATAGTCCCCGCCATCCCTCCACCTCACCTAGCATAATCCTAAGATATCTATCCTCCCTTTATCCATTTCCCTTTTGATATTTTCTAACTTCCCCGCCCTCATCATAGTCCTCACATTCCACTTCCGACTTAGCCGACTTCTTCTTCTCCATCTTCTTGGTCTTCTTTTCTTCTCTCTTCATTGATGCTGCTGCTGATAGTGATGATGATAAGTCTCTGCAAGGATTTCGCATGTTGGCGACCCCGAGGACCTTGCCGACTTCGCTGCCGTGCCCGACACCCGCCCTTTGCGGACGGGTCCCGGGCGATGAGATTCCGAGGCTCATTTGGTTGTACTCCATGTTTTCAGGGAAGGGATAGTTGGTAGGGTTTCCGACTTCCATTCCAACAGTGTTTTTCACGTGACACCATCACGTGGACTACCTTTCGTCTGGCTCCTACCCTTCGACCTATCTGGCATGGGTGGCCCTACCGGGAATAATTTAGAATTAATCCCACCAGTGCAGCTCTAGGGGTCATAGGAACGCGCAAGCCTTTCCACTGCGACAAGGTTGTAGCCCAAAGGAAAGGAGTAATTTATATAAGTATGAAATATTTCAGTTTTTAAGGAGTAGTTCATTTTTTTAAATGCTACTTTTCTTTTCTTTATGCAATATGCTGAAAAGAGGAAGAGAGAATTTGTGCGATTTTGTAAGGCTTAGTTGAGTGCATGCCTCGTAGTGGTTTACTAATCAGGTTACCTCTAGCAATGCACACGATGTAGAAGCTAGCTCCACAGTTGGCCGGATGGGGAAATAGCTACCACATCTAGGGTAATGCATGGCTTCAAACTAAACTAATACTGATGTGTGCATCACATAAATGTGCGAAGGTGGTTGCTATGGTCAGGTTTGGGAAGAGTCGGAAAAGTAAATGCCAAGGACATGGAAAGGGATCGTGATGAGGATCATTTGTGTCCTTAGAGCGCGCTTGCCTGGAAGTTCCGGATATGGCCGACAGGGCAGGGTTCACTACAGATGGACTTTGGAACTACCGTGGAATCATTGCGCCACTTCATTAGGCTTATATCGAGTCCCAACCTGCAATTAGGAAACATATATTATTTCTCCATCAAGCTTAAATTACCTTCTATAACCATTGCTTCAAATTTTTTTCGTTCTTCAATGATATTGAAGCCTTTTCAGGTATTGACTCCAGGAAAGTAGCAATGGAGAAAATCGTATGGATGAACACAATGTGGACCGCAGGTATAGCGGGTGGATTTAATTCGAAAACTTCCCAGGTATTCTTTCCGTTGTGATAGTATAACAGTTTTCAAAGACCAATGATTGATTGGAAATTGTCCTTGATATCTTCTTCGTGAGTCTTATCAGATCTCATCTAATCTAAAATGAGGGTAAGGGAAAATTTGGGATTTCTGGGATACCAAATTCCGTGGGAATGTGTGGGGAATGGTGGGATATATAGACCCGACAACGCTAGCATATTTTCCGTATATGGCGAGACAAGCGCAATGGGGCTACATCACCAGCGAAATATTTTGGTTTCTTACTGCTTGAACCATAGTTAGCATACCATCAATAATCATCATTATTTCATGGTTCATTCAAACCCATGGAATTGGTAATATTTTTAAGCATCAAAGCAGTTCTGAGCAACTCGAAAGTTTCCCACATCAAATTTCACTTTATCAATTATCTGCTGCGGTTTTTTACTTACTCTTCTTTCCAGGCTCCAATCTGCACATAGTCGTACTTATCATCCTTTCGTTGGTACTGATATATGTTGTAGCTGCCATATGCATCCCCATCTTTGTTGAAACGGATCTCTGTTCCCTGACGACCTGAAAATATTTATCACCATTAGTTTGATTTGCCCTGGATAATTCTTGCTTTATTCACAAAAGAAAGTTGCAATATTGTGTATTCATTTTTGTGGTGTTAAGACTTAGTTGAGGAAAATAGGTTCTCTTTGTGGATTTCTGGAGGAAAATTAAATGTCGAAACATATATTTTGACTTAAAATAACCAACAACCTAATTGTTCAAATATATCATTGCTGTGATACACAACGCTGATGGAACATTAAATACACGGTATTTGGAAGAGGCGGCCGACAGTTGAGACCGTGAATGAAGGATGGCGAAGAGAAGGTGGAGAGAAACTCAGTATTGGCAAAGGCGCCAAGGGCACAGGTTAACGTACCATCCGACGGACTGAGTGTTGCGCTTGAAGTGTCCTACGCAAAACATTCAAGCAGGGATTGAGCATTTAGGACACAAACTGACATTACTCTCTCATCACAGTCCACACGCACTCGTCGCTCACTGTTAATATTTTGAAATACTTGCAGAGAAAATGTTTTGAGTAATTTTTACCGATTTTAATCCATCTCATCTCATCTCTAGTATTCCTGGAATGTTTAGTATAAGCCTGCAGTCTACGAGATTATTCACCCAAAATAACCCGACCTGCATTATTTCAATTTGAATCACGCTTTACATAAAAAACACTGCAGATGAATACAAAGCATGTTTAAACCAGAGTCAGGAGCTTTCTGCCTTCTAAATTCCATTTTTCGAGGGTGTTATCGTTTCTTTTTGATAGTATTCCACGCCAAATAAATTCATAAGTCAACCAACCATGCGAGCATCCGCCGCCAGCAATCCAAGAAACCAATGGAATGCTTGATGCGATCCAAATGATCAGTGCGCCAAGTATGTAATGTATACTCATTGTATGTATACACTCATGAAGTGCCGAATAGCTTACTGCAAGCTGTCAGAGACGAGCTGTACGTTATTTTTCAGCTATGTCTTCAGCTATTTTCAGCAACGTTCCACGGGTGTGACTGCCTTTACCTGTTGAAGATATGCCATGACTATGCAAAGTAACTTATTAAAATCATAGGCATGAACGTAAATTTGAGTAAACTTCGATTATATGCGTGAATAGATATGCCTTTTTTCACTTAATCATTGATGTAGTTGATTCCAACGTCGACCTGGAATTCTGCCGCCATTCATACCATCTCTATCAACACATAAGAGATGCCTTCATGAAATGGTTTTCAACAGCTCGCCTCGAAATTCTGAAGCGCAGCGCGACTCATGAGTCGTTCGACGATAGTGGTCCGAGACAAGCTCCTCATGATAAATGTTTGGACCAACAAATTTCCCCTAGAAAGAAATCCGCTGCGACAGGTGAGGCCTTTACCGGCAGAGGCGTGAGAGAACGTGTATGAGTCAGTGCCTCGATGGCCGCCATTCACACGTCCCGCCGTCTGTAGCTCATTTTCAAGCACCTTAATTCCACCCGCACCAGCTGATTGCCATACAATCAGAGCACTCTGTCGACAGAGCGGCCGAACGAGTTCTTATCTGAGGAGCCCTGAGGAGTCTGTCGCTCCTTGGCCTCCATGTTACATCTCTGTTGGCCTTCTGTCGCACCTTGCGCCCCCAGCACTGGAGCAGCCAGTCCACTGCATCGAGTCCAATATTCTTCCCATCTTGACTCGCCATATCTCACAAAGGCGCGGTATGTTTTTTGGCCGTCTGATGCGATGGGAGATGGGATAAGTGACTCCAAAAGCATCTTCTTCTAAGGCAGTTGTGGTTTTGGACGTCAGAAGTTCTTTTACTAGGTTACTTACCTGAATTTTGTTTAAGCGTGTGGTGCATTCTTCTGCAGTGTGTTTATAGATGTGAAGCGTGATTTAAAATTGAAATAATGCAGGTCGGGTTTTTCTGGGCGATTAGGTTTCCGGTGTCCCGTTTTGGGGGCCTGACATTGAGTACTAATCCTGGCGGGGAAAGAAGGGCAAGTATAGCACAGGATTCCTTCCATCAGATAACATTCCTTTGTGACCTTTCGTTTACATAGAAACTATTCGACGGAACTCAATCGTAAGAGGAGGATTCTGCTTTTTTATTTTTACTCTGCTTCGTGAAAATGAGCGACCTATGTTCCAGCGCCTCATACCATCATCAGCAGTAGTTGTGAAGCAAAGTGGATCGATTCCACCACAACCCCTCCACCGCAATACCCAGTAGTTCGTGCTTTTGTGATTGCATTCCCATTTATGAAATCCATCTCATAAGTTTAGGGGAATCCCGGAATTTTAGAGGATACTCCCGGAAGTTTTGGAGACTATCCTTCGATTTTTCCGGCTTTAATTTTTCATGACAATTAAATCTCAAAGAACAGATTTTAATTTGTATTCTGAACTTTTCTCAGGGGATTTAATGAAGCAGATCAATGTGTTAAGCTTATAAATTAAAATTCAGTGAACGATTAGTTCCACTGTATAAAGTTTCATGTTCAATTGGAATAAAAAGAATGTAAGTGCATTGCAATTTAATCCTTAATAAGCAGCTCCCAGTCTATATGGGATATATTCCCTTTGTACCAAGAGCTTCGAAGATTAAGTTTAAATAGAACAAATTACGAAATCACACCGGCGTGAAATCTTTTTTGATCGTAAAGTTCCCATGACAAACAAATGCTTATGCGGTAACAAATCAATGATTACGGAGTTCATGCGCCATATGCATTGATTAGCCAATGCGAGGTTGCGTAGCGTAAATGCGGTTTAATTGAAGCGAGCGCAAACGTCGATATGCGTTAATGCCGCGACGCCCTCGCCGCGGCTGCCGGGATGCAATCCCTCTTGCAGTGGGTTACGAGGCCATCCCTCCCTCGGGCTCCTTCCAAGCATCTGCATTTCCATTCCCGTGGACCACAGCCTCCGCACAAAATCCGAAGCCATGACCTGCACATGTGTTACTCTGCTCTAGAAAAATTACTGTCAGTTATTAAACTCGCCAAATGAGCAGAGAATTCCAGGAGTATAGGACAAATTAAGTTCGTAAGGTGGAGAAAGGACAGATCTATCATGAGAGACGGAGGTGATCTATTTTAAGCCAGTGGAGATTTATCAGGTTTCGCAAACATCCTTTTCGTTGACATTCTCCTCCATAATTCTTGTGATCATGTACTCCATAAGAGCATCTGCTTTTCAAAAAATTATTAAATTTTATTTTTTAAATTGCCTAAGATTGACTTCGTGTTTTCATTTACTTAAAAATATTCTTCATTCATTTTCCGCTTATGAAACTGTCATTATTGTTTTGTGATAAGGGATCGTTCAATTTTTAATAAAAGATCCTGTCGGTAATTGTGTTATTACAATTTTTCAAGGAGTATTCAGCTCAATTTATTTTTTAATATTTTTAAAATATTGATTATTCAACGCCTATTTTATGCTATTCTATAGTGCCAGAGGCATGTCTTAACATAAAAATAGAGATTGGACTCATTTTTCAAAATATTTAAAAATTTCTCGAGATAATCTAAGTATCTGCTGATCAATTTCATATTTATTGTGCACCTGCGCAAAAAAATGAGCACTCGAACAGACTTCGTAGTGAGTTGTATAGACTTTGATTTAATCTGAGTGCATGGATGTGCGAGACATATGGACGGCGCGGTTGGGGCTGGAGGCTTGGGAGGCCATTGATTGGCGCTAGCCCGCCCCTGAGCCCCCGTGGAAACAGAGGCAGGCTGGCGACGGCGCCTTGACGCCTTTTTCGTTTTAAATACGGTTGTGGTTTTTGAGAAGTGGTCCGATCAACAAGAGTTTTAGCCGCAGGTACTTGGTGGGCTCCGCAAAATTCTAAATAGCTTAAAACATTGCATTGAATGAAGATTCTATTTTTAGGGAAGATAGGTGTACTGTAAAGATATTATAATAGACGCTAAAGACGTTTTTATTGTTGTTAGGCTCTTTGAAGAAGGGTTGAGGGTTCAAATCCCCGGATAAGCTTTAGGATAGCCCATCCTCAACGTGCGGAGAAGTAAAGGGTAAACAACTGTCCCATATTATTAATGTATGGAATTCAGACGTCGGTGGCTTCATTTGGGTGCGATATACCCTCACCAATGAAAAACAAACTTTAAGTTTAACCACTGAGTGAGAGTGAATGATGTGAAAGCTATTTAGAAATCATAGACATTTTTGTTACAATGAAAAAATCAGAATGGATTTTAGAAGCCAAATCAAACTGTGGTTGGAGTGCCGGCTGATTGATTTAAGGATTGACTCCGTGGCGAAGGATTGCGAACCCAAGGCGAGCCAGATCAAAGAAGAGGGAAATAGTGCATTATTGTTACAAGATCTTTTGAGCACCATATGTCCTCAGCCATTGACCTTCCTCGTATTCATTATTTTGGTGCTCTAGAATGGATGGAATGCATTACTGGAAATCCGTATAGCTTCGGAAGCCGTTTCGCTCACCTGATGGACGTATTCACGGGTAAGTATAATTGGCACTGCGCACTGTGGAGCTTCAGAGAGTTGAAGGAGGAACAATATTTTCCTCTTGGTGAATTGGAATTTATATGATTCTGATTCATGCTCACAAGCGTTTATGTTGTCTAATCTGTCAGTAATTCAATATTTTCTAACACAAACAACTAAGATTAATCGAGGAAATTGATAAGGAATCGTTAACATGATCATGTAGTTTCGGAGAGAATATTGTATTCCAACAGAATTTTTTAAATTGTTGTCATGTAAGCACAGTAAGTTGTTAAATGTAAGCACAAGGGACGGAATACATTTTCCGTCTTCCATGAAAGGTATAACGTATCGGCAGAAATGGTTCCTTAGTATTATCTCCTGTTAGTCGTTGTGACTCTGCAATACGTGATTCATTTGAAATAAATATTTCATACTGTGATCTGGGAAATGCTGCATTTCAAATGTTAGTTCAGAAATCCCCCCCTCACCACCTTCCCCTCTTCCCCTTTCTTCCACTCTCCTCTCCCCCCTCCCAAAACGCTTTGCTGAGTCGCACTGCAGGAGCGGCTCTCTGGAGTGTGCTCAGAGCGGTGAGGTAGCTCCACAAGATGAATCATACATGCCATCACTACAATCTGTGGAAAATCTAGGAACGATTCTTGCCATCACGTACGAGGAAACATGCGAATACCTAACGCATACGGCCGGAAGATCACAAATGATTCAGAAAACAAAATTCGTCTACCAAACACATCGAATAGTCGATTTCATAACTATAGCCTTGTTCATATGTCAAAATCGACCGCTATTGAAGTGGATTCATCGCCTGGACTCGTGCGTGTAGACGGTGAATGCAAATTACTGCGAAGAGTGAACGCGCCAATGAAGTCATTAGATTGCGAAATTGAAATAATTAAACTTTTAGCACAATGGGTTTCGATGCTACGGATGTGTCGGAACCGAGAAACGTTGATTGACCACGGAGACTAAGAGTATAATTATGGCTTGTTTTCTCCAATTTATTACCAATAAGGAATCAGTGGAAAGGCAAACTTTAATTGAACTTTCCTTAAAAAATACACGAAAATATATTTTATTTCGCAATAGGGAAGTACACTAGTGTTTCAAATGCACCAAACACATTTTTTAAATTAGAGTTCAGAATAACATAATGTCGTAAAACCACATTTTAAATCCTAATAGTGAATACTTGATTCGAGATGACCGTCCGAAATATGGAAAAATTCAAAGGCCGCTAAAACGGGTGTCCATGTTGAATATTGGCCGTGACGTCACAAGGCAGTAGCACAAGGCAGCTTCTACGCCGTTTACTTCTACCACTATTATTGCATAGAAAAATTACTGAATTTGAGGGTATCCGTTTTTTGCTGTCATAAAATATCTTCAGAATATATATGTGGCTGCTTCTCTTTTGAGTAAATGACTTCATCATTGCGTAATATATTAATATTCATTTACGTGTCAACTTCAAGTTAGGAAAGAATAGCACATTGAATCTTTAATAAATAGATGATGGTATTTATTTTTCGCTGGGTATATTTTGGCACAATGCCCTTTATCATGCCAAAACTTTTTTTTTAAGAACTGAGTCAAACTAATAAACCTATTTCAGACGTTTGCTGCAAGACTTATTAGTTGTGTATGTATTCACGCCGGCCGGAACGTTCGCCCTTCGCCACTAGAATCATGGGATGTTAGCCTTATTTCCGTGCTGGCTGGTTGTTGCAATGGTTCGCTGTCCAGGATGGGTTCAAGAAAAGTAAATCTTGGTTGGGAGAAGGAAAATTCCAACGATTTATAAAGGGTATACCAAACTTTGATGTATTTATGGTCACTGAATTTTTGAAAAGGGAGGACAGGTTCAACGCTCCATAGAAATGCGAGGCGTTAAGGCTAACAAGGGAAGATCACGTACTTTGCTCCGTCTTTTTCAATTAGGGCCTTAGTTAGGCTGTAATTAATTAATTTTCATGCGGTACTTTTCACAAGTCATATATATAAATTCAAAATATCTTCCATTTCCCAATTGGGTTAGTTGGAGTAGTGGTAGCGTGTACGATTCCCACTCTGAGGATCAAGGTTCAAGTCTTCGTCATGGCAATATACTTTGTTGTCTTCATTGTGATCATACGGCGTCAAGTTTATCATTAATTTTAATTGCAGCAATCATTGACATGAGACAATTTTTTTTATCATCATAATGGCGTTAAGGTATTTTAGCAGTGTCATTACAAACGCATGGATGCGACGACTACAAGGGTTGGTGTGCGCTAAAATGTTAATTTTTTCTTTGCTTATACTGACCATTTTCCACATTAAAAATGAAAACCACTCTTGCAAGAGCACATACCATTAAAGGCTCGTGGCAAGCAACAATATGCGTACAGACATAATTAATAAGAACACAAAGCGAATATAAAATGCCATATATGTCGAACACTTGTAATTCACATTACTTCAAAGGGAATTGAATTGAATTGAATTTAATACTCCAAGCTTAAATGTACACTTTTTTTTAACTGGACAACACAAATGGAGCTTTAGGTAGCTCCAATGGTTAAAAACCAGCATGGGAGCTACCATCTTAAAAATTAATTTCACGGCAGACCAGAAACAAAAAGAAAGTATATATAATTTTTTTGAAACATTATCACTATGAAACATATATGTGATACAATAACTTTCAATAAGCAAGAATAAAGTATAATATGTGGACAAAACAAAATTAATTTCTTTTTACTCCTTTCACAACAATATAAAAATAATATATAATAATATGTATATTATTCACAAACATCAAAAAGATCATCCATATCACCATGGGACAACAACCAATCTTTGGCCTTTTTTCAAAGCTTATTCATACTCTTTAACTCTTTGATCAAACAAGGTAATTTATTAAAAATCTTCGGCCCCAAAAAAAGAAATGATCTTTTAAATAAAGATAGATTAGGCTTAGGAACTAGAAAATTTACATTCCTACGTAAGTTATAACCATGCTCGGATCCAGAAATTGCTGGAAAACTACCACTTCGCAAAAAAATAACTTTAAAGTTTTATAAACAAACATGTACCTTAATGGCAATAACTTAAGACTAACTAGGGGGTAAGAAGGCTCAAAACGATTTTTGTTGGCAATTATTCTAATTAACTTTTTTTGAAGTACCACTGCAGGGTTCAATGCCGTTTTGTGGGCACCACCCCAGCATATCAAACCGTAACTTAACTGAGTGCCAACCAAAGCGTTGTACAATTTTACTTGAAAATAGTAAGGACACTTATGTCGAATAAAATACAGCTTCGATACATAATATCGTAAGACTCTTACTAAATCATTTATATGGTGATACCATTTCAAGTATATATCAAATGTTACTCCTAAATATTTTATACTGCTGACCTGCTCAATTATTAGACAACTACAGTTCTGCTTTAGTCAGTCTACATTATGGTAATATAATTTAAGATTGATTGCATAGCAGTTGCCAGGATCAAAAAACATAAATTTAGTTTTTTCACTTAGTTCAAGCCCATTATAATCAAACAATTTACGTATGAAGTACAAGTCATTTTGAACGTCATTTGCAATGCTTATTTGGTCGTAACCACAGTAACTTAAGGCGACATCATCAGCAAAAGCTGTCAAAAGACCATTAAATTTAAAACTACACAAATCATTCATATACATTAGGAATAATATTGGTCCTAGTACAGAACCCCGAGGCACACCAGTGTCCACTATTTTAAATTCACTATACTTTAGGCCCACTCTAACACACTGAGTACGTTCAGACAAATAGGATTTAAACCAATTTGATGTTACACCACGGATACCAGAATCATGCATCTTTTGTAATAAAATGCCATGGTCCAGCGTATCAAAGGCTTTCTTTATATCAATAAATAATCCTCCAGTGCATCTATTTGCATTTATTTCGTTATATATATATATTAGTCATAAATTTTGTCAAGGCATCTTCAGTTCCCATATTACGTCTAAACCCGTACTGATTAATACTAAAATAGTTGTCCGAATTAAGAAAGGTAAGCAGCCGGTGCTTAACTAACTTTTCCAAGACTTTTGAGAAGGTTGAAAGCATTGAAATTGGCCGATAGTTTTGGATTTTTGTTCGATCACCTTTTTTAAAAAGAGGTATCGTAACTGCTTTTTTAAATATGTTTGGAAATTCGCCTGAGGTGAAACTTAAGTTATATGCATGAGTAAGTACAGGAGCTATATCATGAATAATCAATTTTAAAACATTGCTATTTATTCCATCAAAGCCACATGATGAACTAGAGCGAAGAGAATTTACCAAATTAATTATTTCCCTTGGGACAATAGGATCGAAATAGAACGAGTCACATCGACTTTTGGAAAAACATGGATCTCTCATTGGAATACTTTTTCGTGCTTGTTGCCTGATTTTTGCTGATTCAAAAACACGAATAAAATAATTATTAAATTCCTTGGCCAATGTCATGTCGTCCGTTATTAATTTATTATCTATAAGAAGCGACAATAATTTTTTGTCAGATGCCTCTTCACCAGACTACTCTTTAAATAATTTCCATTGTTCTCTGGAATTATTACGTAATTTTTCGAATTTATTCATGTAATAAATTGTAAAAATAAAAATTAAAATAATAAAATAAATAATGTAAATGGGAGTTTACTTACTCAGTACCTACCTCAGTACCTTGTACTCAGTACCTTCCAGTTTACCTCAGTAGCAGTGCTAAAAGAACCATTCCGAAATATAATTTCAATTAACAAATAGGATGAAATAAAAGTTGATAACCCTGGACCGGGCGCGCTGGCGTATAAAGTACGTCAATCTTTGAGAACCCAGGATTTCAACATTGTATGTACATTCTGGGCTAGAATGGTATCGTGTATTCCTACAATGACCTTTGACTGCCTATATTGCGAGTTTTTAAAGTTCGAGGTATCGCAGCTAATTTTTTAGATCAGCAAGATGAACCCGACACCAGTGGAGTATAAATTACGCCGCGCGACCTGCCGTGTACCTTTATATCAGTATCACGTATAAATGTACTAACAAATAAAGACCTATGTTCAACAAATAAAGATTAACTTTAACAAAAATCGTTTTTTATCATATATGCACATATCATGGGCAAAGTACGAATTTTGCCCGGTCGTGTATATAACAGTCGCGCCATAATTCTTTAACCAAACTACTTTCAGTTTATAAATTACGTAGGTCTACGCGGAAGATGCTAAATTTTGACTCAACACACTTTCTGATGTGACTGAGGTACCTATTAAGTAAATTATTATAATATAAATATCAATTTGATCTCCCAATACCTTCAAATGATCTTCAAAACAGAATATCATCCATAGGTAAGAGTCAGGAGGAGCCTTGAACCATTTATTCCGTATGGCTTGTGCTTAAGGAACGGGAATGAATATCTTCTCCTGGCCTTTGTTTCGACGTCGAGATGAAATTTGGAACAAAAAATCATTTATAATTCTATTTTGAATTCATGTTTTCCGTACTAGCCGACATTTTTAGGAAGCAAAGTCCACCGATTCCCGGAAACTCTCGCCGCGCTAAAGAAGGCGACGGAATACAGCGATACTCCACTGGTGACTGCCTTGTGACGTCACATCTCAATCAAGATGGAGGCACTGTGTTTCAGCGCAACATGAAATTTTCTGACTTTCAAAACGTTTTAAAGTGCATACCCCAGATGCAGAAAATAAAAGTGACTATACTAATGTTTCTTTTTTAGGCTAAACTTTCAAATTCAGCAATAAAAAAAATTAGTGCACTTCCCTATTGTCACCGCTTTTGTAGCTTTTTACTGTACCTTACTCTTCATCTGTAAATAACTTTTGAAAATATGCTACGAAAGGATTCAGTAGCAATTTTCACATCGAGACATACTTCCACGGAACGGTCGAAAAACTCCCATCCACTTTTCTTCAGACTTCAGATAGCAATAGACTTTCACTTTTAGAGAAAATGGAGCAGTGAATTTCATTAATAACACAGCCATTATACACGCTTCTGGAGTGAAAACAAGGACTTGTGCAGTTCAAGTTTGCACTCAAGCGCTTGATTAAATAATTATATAAACAAAAAGTTTTATATAAAGCTACAATAAAAAAAATCTATCATAAAAAACAGTTGGTCAAAATCTTTTCGTAAAAACTCGGGAAAAATTTGTCAATACTAATTTTTTAATGAATGAACGAAAAATGTTGAGCAACATTGCCTGTGTGATTTGAAATGGACCCGTACCCATTCAACCATGAAATAATGCATCACCGAAAAATCACGAGTGAGTCAGTTTGGAAAGTGTAAAGACGGGTGACATCCATTTCGGCCATAAGTGTATAATTATTTTCAGGCGTCGAATTATTTAGTCGTTGAAAAAATGATTATTAACTTATTCAGTAGTCAACCTTACCTATTGTGCTGATGTTCAGGATGCATCTTTTACAAAATGAAATCTGTATTATCGCTTCGGATTCGGACCCTCCCAGAACTTAACCACAACAACAGCGTGTGAAATCAAACTGCTCAGCTACGATGCCACGTCTTCATAAAACATAATCGGTGAGTCCAAATATGAATCTCAAGAGGCTCGTAGGCGTCTTCATATTATTGAAAACTATAGTACAGTCCCGGACACGAAATCTTACCACCCAGGAGCTGAAAATGTTTAAGTCCCGAATCGACGTTGACGTGCCAATGGCGCTGAACAACGCCTCCTAAAAACGCTTCGAGGGTCGACTCTCTTCCCTACCGATCAAAAAGTATTTCGACTCATGTGATTTTTTTCAACAAAACCCTAAAATAACGTGCACTGCGTGTAACATGAGATTGAGGAAAACGTGAAAAATGCAACTATCATTCGTTTTGCCACTTTCAATGCGTATATTATACATTTACCGCGTTCATATGCACTATGCCAGGGAAAGAAAACTTTAATAGCACGGATATATGCTCAGTTGAATAATTTTGTCAGTAGGTTAATAAAGTTGTAGCGAGATTCGAAAATAAAGTTAAGACTCAGTGGCATACGTGACGACATGATTTGGTCTACGAAACGAGTTCAAAATCTGAATTTTGGAGAGAGAGAGTCACAGAAGCATGTGAGCATGGCGTGCGATTGCAGGTGAGGAGGAGGAGAAAGGGAGGGGAGGGGGACGGTCTATTGCGCCGCGTCGCGCGAGCCGCATCGCTTAGCGCCGCACTTGGGGCCTTGCTGCGCGGGCCGCAAAGCCTAAACGGTGAAAGATACGCAAAAACCGACGAAATATCCTGCTTAAACGTCCTACATGCAAGCGAAATGTCATGGTTCATAACCTACCCTGATTTCCCTTATTTTGGCAGTTTTCGCGAAATCGTATGACAAATTAAGGGTGTTTGTATTCAGGCGCCTCTCGCTAACTAATTATTTAACATTTTCCAAAAATCTTTTTTTGCCTATCCTTGTATACCCGAGGGTCATCGAAATCAATTGACGATTTTGAAATTAAAAAATAAATGTTTGGTTTTGGGACATCCTAGGGCTGTAGTTCAATAGATAGCACCCCTCTACTGAAACAAAATAGGCTGGAACTGTGAATTGGCTGGAATTAAATTTAGAAGTTCATGCTTTAAAGCCAATGAAAATATGAATATATCTCCGAAACAGGCAACCATCGTCGGGGAGGAGTGCTTCCCTTGACATCCCCAATTATGGTTGCCTTGCCAAAAACTTGCCAATATGGTTGCCTCGGAGATACTAATCCCTATTCTTTTTGGATTTAGGACAAAAACTACTATATTTTACT
This sequence comes from Ischnura elegans, assembly GCF_921293095.1. Taxonomy (NCBI): domain Eukaryota; kingdom Metazoa; phylum Arthropoda; class Insecta; order Odonata; family Coenagrionidae; genus Ischnura; species Ischnura elegans. Next base: position 111,852,800 of record NC_060259.1, on the reverse strand, counting down.
GGTTAACTTAATCCGAAGTTACTTAAAATCCGGAGACATTTCCTTGTTCGGATTTTCCGGTCTTTTCTCTTATTATAGCAAAAGGTATCATTATTGACCTTATTTTAGAGTGGCCCGGCACTCAATGCTTATTTTTCATTGCTCTGGGAATGTTGAAAACTTAACCTTGTGCATAGTTTCTGAACTTTGAGTGATTACCAAGTAAACATGTCGTTGGTATTCTTTATGACGCTGCTTTTTTTCGCCAAATTATACAATGATTATAACACCATCCATCGGCAGCAGCTGATATGTATTCTCATAAGTCCTCTTTTATGTTGTAAATGTTATTTATCAGCGATAATCAAAGAGTTTCCTCAGGTTAAGGTCACATAATGGGAATAACGTTTTCTTCACTACATGTCATATTTATATTAAAAACGTTTACAGTTGGCAGAAGTGTTTAATCAAAATGTGCATAGGCATTTTGGCAGAAATCGAAGACTACCTGCTGAACAGTGGCTATTGCTACTCATAGGTTACTTGATTTTATCCTGTAGAGTTAGGTGATCGGAGATACATTTGAAGCTGCATACGTTAAAGGGGTCGCTCATACATTTTGTTGTTCAGTTGCGCCGAGCAGTGGGTTTGACACACTGGTGCGGGCGTTTCCAACTTGCGTGGAAAACATCGATATAATAATGTAATACCTGTTTCTGTCCCGGCGAAAAACGGCAGTAAAAATTTCTCGGGTATTACACCGGATCTCTCCTTCCAACTTCTTGATGAGCATGTAGAATATCGTCCTCAGGGATTCAGGAATCAAATGCAATTCCGTGGGTACATAAGGTCTATACTCAATTTACCGTAGCTAAAGGCCTAGTTACACGATTAATTTTCTTGTACGATAATAAAGTAAGAAATAACTATTTTTAGTGGAACTTTGTTATCTCTTTTTGGTTTAAAAATTTAAAGGAATAATTCTGAAAATTTGAGTTTTGTAGGGTCCTGTAAACGAATGAGTAATTGCTTAGTGAAATTAAGTTACTTGTACGCGAACAGAGGCCGACGTCAGGTCCAATGGACAGAGATTACAGCTCGTGGCATGATTCACCTGCTTCGGGAGCACTGTAGCCTGTGATTAGAGAAAAAAGATGTATAAAACGTCATGTTGCCCATAGTAAGATTCATTACAATGAGGAAGCTACTTTGATTCAAGAGCATTAGAAGGGGCTAAGAGAATATCGAAAATTATTATCGAGTAGTGACAATCAACAGGTCAGAAATAGGGCCTTTGGTAAAGCTGGCCACAAAGAAACTGGAAGCCTGGGAGATAGCGTGCTGATAGCGTGCGCTGACATTTAAATGGATGGATTACGTGAGATGCGAGGAGGTGCATCGAAGAACTAGAGGATAAGGGGACGCCAGAAAAGGAACAGATGGGTATCAGCCCCACCAACCTACATGAACTGTCCTTGCTTTTATTTTCACTTTTTGAAACTGGACGCCAGAATGCAGTAGGGCGGTCGCTGTGATTGTTGTACTGCATGACAGATTGTGGCTAATATTTGTATTTGCCAGAGGAATTATGGTAAGGTACTGGTGATAAATGGGTAAAATTCCTTTTTTTGTCCCTGGATGCTCTACGAGCTCTGGAGCTACAAAGAAAAAGGCCAAACTTTCCGGGGTGAGGTGTTTGTTCGAGGCAAGGGTTTGTACATCGTGGTATTTGACGCTTACTGTACGGTAACACGCTATATACGATGATGATATTTTAATATATAGCCAACATTATTGCCCAAACGGCCCTTCCTTAATTCACGCCTTAGCTGGCAATATTTATTTCCTGTTTGAAGTTAAAATGTTACGAAACTCATACATAGAATTTAAAATGTTTAGAAGAGTTATATATATATATATATATATATATATATATATATATATAGCGGCCGGCTTCTTCAAAACCTATCACGGTGAAGTGCAGTCTGCCATCTTGTTATTTTGGATATTCATAGGCGTTGTCTTGTGACGCAGTGATTTCATGAGCAATGTAATGGGGAAAAATTGAGCAGGGTGGGAAATAGGGCAAGGAAGGCCAAGGGGAAGGCATCATGGAGGCCGCTGATGGCATTGGTGGTGGAGAGGGATGGGAGGACTCACCGGTGAAGGAGACGTTGCGGATGTGCCGGAGGAGGCGGGCGCCGGGGGGCGCGGGCTGCAGCTTAGGGCAGAGGCGGAGGCGTCGCCTCCCGCCGCCGCCGCCCTTCTTCCCTCGGCTCGGCGGGTCCTCCACCCACTCCACGCCGCACTCCTCCTCCACCATGCCGTGCACAGCCTGCGCCATCGAGTACACGGCGTCCACTGCGCAACCAATCAGAGAGTATTAGTGCAGGTGCTCTCTGGATGGCCAACGACCCAGACGCATCCCGTTAGATCGGTGAATTTGAGAACCGTTGGCCCCGCGTCTCAGTCGATGGATGGCCATTGATACCTTGAGCGTGGTGCTATTTTCTGCAGTATGCAAGTGGTTCTCAGGGCGAGCCCCATGGCCAACAAATGCCTAAGTGTTAAGGAGCCTTACGAAGACCCCACCATCCATGGAATCTAAGGTCTCGGGGTAAATAAAGGTCACGTGATTGTAAACCTGATTGCAGCTCCGTAGGCAGTAGGCAAAGAATCCAATTGGCTGGGAAGCATTATCTTAGAACCAATGAAAACTACAAAATAATACAGAGATTATCCAGTCGGTTAGGTGTGTGAATTTACATTTTTTCCTGTCGATAAAGGGCTAAAATAAATGACGACTCTAAGATACACATCTCCCGCGAGGAGCTCTGAACATTTTCGGTATTCTCGTGCAGATGAACGGATGGTGCTCTGAAACCTCGCGGCTGGTGGTGTGTTGGGTGGAACGGATGGAAATTTTCGTGACTCACCGACGAAGGGGACGAGGCCCTCCTGTTCGTACTCGTACAGCTCCTCCTTGCCGGTGCACGGCTTCATGTGCGGCCCCATGGCCGTGACGTTCACGTCGAACGTGCACTTGTGGTGTTGGCTCCAGAACTCACGGAACCACACGTTTCGGCAATTCACTTCGCCGTGCTTGGTGCGGATATTCTTGCCGGGATTCGAGTCACAGCCATCACCGTCCATCCTCGGGCGAAGAGATTTATAGTAAGTGTCGAATCCTGTTGTGAGGATAGAATAATAGTTAATACTTCAGTAGGAGTGATGTTTTGCCGTAAAACGTTGTTTTTCCACACGACGATTTTTAGCCAATTTCATTGATTGTTGCTTCATCTTTACCATGTACGCATTATTTCATCGTTATTTTTTGCACGAATTTTGCCATCCCCATCTTTTCGTACCTTTCATTTTTGGCGAGCTATCAATATGATGTGGCTCGAAATCAGTAAGCATATTTTTTCATGCCTTAACAGATACCTATAATATCGTTCGGTGGCACATGCGTTAAATATTGAATTCAACAAGATTTGGTCGCAATAGTTGGACTTTCTGACTCCATATTAGGTAAGAGGTAACTACAGTCAACACATCTTAAGAATATTTTTAAACATTTTTTGATGTTGTTCGACTACTCTAAGTTACCCTATGTTTTAAATGAACGAAAAATGATCTGTATAAGTTTTCAATGTCAGTGTATAAATTATGTATTCACTTGTTACTGTAGAACTTGTGGTACACTTACAGATTGTGAATTAATTTGACGCGATGTAATTGCATTGTTAATGCGATAATGGCAAATTTTTGGCTCACAATTGAAGCGATCATTTGACTGTTGAATCCAGTTTGATTACCAGTAGTGATATGTAAGATGACTACGACACGTATTTTCCATTTAATTCTCAAAATGAAAGACCGATCTTAGCCAATGAGCATAAATTACCGTTTATAAGAATACCGGTGCACAGTGGTCCCAAATCGAAAAAAGCTGGCCAAAAGTCGTTTTTTCGAAAATTTTCAAGGAATTTTTGAACCTTATTTTCGGATTCTACAGGATATGGTCTACAAAGTACACTACTAAGTTAGTATTTTTGTTCATCAGAGCGGCTGCAGTGATCCGTCAAACATGGAGCATTCACCGTAAAAATCACAGTTGCGTGAAATCGGTCGATTTGAGGAAGTTCAGCGTCATGCAGGACAACCTTTACGCGATATATTTGGCCAAAAACATTTTTAATTACAAATGTAAACATTATTACTTAGTGGGACATAAATTTTATTCGGAATTTACTATGTTTACTATTTTATATATATTTTGTAACTTTTAGTGTTTTTTACCCGAATTTTCAAATAAAATGTACAATATCGTTTAGAAAGGCACGTGAATGCACGGTGTCTTTTGCACCAATACAAAGGGAAAAGTATATGCAACGCAGTAGTGAAGAAAATGTTTGCTACTAGTTGCTACTCCGACCTCAGCATTGATTTAACTATAATGATGCAATGCGCTGACGCGGGCGGCGGCCTGGCTGGCGCGTGGTAGGGCTCGAGGAAATCCAGTATTTATGGGTGTTATTCAACATTGTTGGATATTTTATTTCTAGAAAAAATATTTACCCTATGAATAAACATCTCTTGTCATACGTAGAACGTTTTATCATTAATAGTTTCCATTTGACCTTACCTTTTATTTACGCGTGCCCATGCTCTCATAAAAATTGCTTAAGGACTCGAGCGGAAGGATATATTTATGGAACGAAAGTTCGCAGATGTGCTTATAGTATAGTAAGTAAAACATGAATGCATTCAAAACAAAAAAGAATCCCTCAAATGCTACTCCACCCTTTCCTTCCGTTAGACGGGTTAGTTTTCGCCCTCACGCGGCACATTGTCCCTCTGTCGCCTCCTTAGCGGCCTCCTCAACCACATGCAGGGCAAACGACGGCCGAAAAGGCCTAGGCTATTGATTGCGCCCATCGGGAAAACACAACCACCGCTCTCTGTACACTTGTTATGAATTGCACTTTGGCCACCGGGGATGAACGGAGTAAGCCTTTTCACCTTTCAAATGTGATATTTCCTAGAAAATGGAGATAAAAGCATCGCGAACCTCACACTGTGGAACCCCCAAATTACTTCTAGACATCGCTTGCCCGAAATTTTCTCGCCAAAACTCAGTTTCACTCAGATTTTGCCAAACGAAAGACGTGAAAGTTAGTTTCCTCAAGCGTGAAGATCGAGTCTTGAAAAAGTCGAGTATCCTCGAACTTTTTAAAGAAGACTTGTGGGGTTGAAGAAGAGTGCCCATAGTGTTTTAGTTCGATAACTGAAAATTTTCACGCGTCTTGAGATGCATGAAAAATTTCTTGAAAGTGGAAAAGGTACCGTATCGTTTAAAAACCAATACTTATTGGATTGCTGGAGCAACAAGTTAGAGTTAGATGAGGACGTTAATTCAAAAGTTATCCTAAAAAAATTGCGGAGAAGTGTTTTTTCTCTCAAATTATCTTCGCCGGTGGAAGGAAAGAAAAATAAATGACAGGTTTTTTAGAGGAAAGTTCGCTGACTGCCTAAATGAGAAGCTGAAATTTCCTCCGCCTTTATTTAAACAATTTGAGAAGTCCAGTGAAAGGGCCTAGAGATGGAAAACGGAGGATCTTAGAGCTAGCACATCGCCAGTAGAGCATCCATGAGTTATCGAAGCAAAGGTGATGAGTTCGTGGCGAAAATAATAAATGAGGTGACAACAACCACTCTCTCAAAAGCGCGGCGAGTGTTATCAAATTGGAGAGCCAAGGATGTGAGGCAAAGTAAAATCTCCCACGAAGAAGCCCTTTCCACGATCGTTTCTGGTAATTTCACGAAACATCAGTACTTGCTCCTCCGACGGACATCTAAAGAAGCTGCCCTTCCTATTGTCCACTTGTCCGAGGAGGCAATGGAGGCGAGGAATAAGGACATAAGAAGATTCAGGGAGCACCATGCAAGGAAATTTTCCTGGATAGCAACGAATGAAGACCTGTTTAAAAGATTACTCCTAACTTCAGATGCAATGATATCAAGTATTTCTAAGGCTCAAAGAAGGAAATTACTTCAATTACCAGTCGAGGTAAAGAGTTTATTAATCCTGGAAGAATTGAGTGTATGACGACTGTGATGAGGATTTGTCGGATAGTGATCATGAATGTATTTAAATTTTTTTCGTAACAATGACTGAGAAAGATAAGGAGAAATGTTAACTTATTATTTTGATAATTAAAAAAGCCGTAAATTAATGGAAAATCTCATTTAATTTTTCGTACCAAATAATGTGCTCGTTAAATTGATGCCTCACTTCGTAAAGAGCTTATTGCAAGCGTATCAATAAATTTGGCGTTTAACTTGAGTTATAGGAGTTATGAAATATTGTTTATAACATTTCAATGATTGTAATAATGCCTCCGTTGAAACTTGTGAAATACGGAACCCCGTTTAAAATTGCTTCCAAATCCATTGGCACGTTACAAGGAACTATAAAATTGTCTACTTAATTAGAATTAGATATTATAATTTTTAAACAATTAATGCAGTTCAATAATATTAATAATATACTTATAATATACATTTCCAATTAATATTAACTTATTTTTCGTATCAAATACGATCAAACATATGAGAAAGTAGAAAATGTTCTCTTTGTTCATTCAAAATAAGTTGTTCAAAATTTGTCCAAAAATAAACAATGCAGTCATTTTATATGCATTTATGTATGTTTTAAATAACTAATTCAGTTTTATGATATGCATAATTTTAATTTACTATCACCAGTATAATCTCAAATTCCAATGTTAAAAAAAAATAATTGTTAAAACAAAATGTGAAATAGCAATAAAATTATTGCAAATACATAAAAAATAGTTATAAATTCAGAATAAGCGGGTCAAAAACAATAAGAATAGACCTTTAGGTCAAATATATACATAATAACAACGGCGTAATTAATTTTGGCCAGCTTTTTTCGATTTGGGACCACTGTGCGGTGGTGGATTTTGAAAATGTTTCTTAATATACTCATAATTAATTTATTATCCCATCATCTTCAGATCAATTATCCCGCGATGTTACAACAACTGGGGTAGCTTCTTTTTATTTCATTGGTATAAGATAGTTGGCACTGTGTCCCTACCCAGAAAAATTGTTTTGTGTGTAAATGCTTATCAGAAAATTGAAATATGAATCATTTTTTATTTCAGTACTTAATCTTACTTAAATAGAGATGCGTAAAAATTGTTGCCTACCCGATATCACTAGGAATCGACGCTATGTCACCGATTGCCGTGAGAGTTGGCACATGTTAATTTTTTTCAAGGCTTCCGTACTATCCACTTGGTTGTTACTCGCCGTCAAGGCCCCTAAAGGCTCCCACGACAATCTACGCTACGCATTGAGATCGGTGCCGCAGTTTCTGTGCTCTTTTGTCCGTTTTGCACGATCTTACTTCATTTCCGAAACTCTAAGGGCGCTCAAAATTGGTGTAGTGCTCAAAATTCTGCTTTTTAATGGTGTCTACTTTCACTGAATTGCGATATTTTTATCGGATGAAAGAATAAATTTTATATACAGTTATTTCAATTTATTTTTGTGTTATGCATTGCACTTGTTGGGAATTCATGCTTTCAACGGAAAATTCTCTCATTTTTTTCTGAAATCAATTATTGAACATTTCATAGAGTAACTTCATTCATTTCATAATTGTTAGGGACGGAGGTGATTGTGACGATGACTAGTAATCGGTGAGTGAGTTTTAAATTGCACTTTTTTTCTATTTGTATCACGTTGCAATGAATAACTCTTCCTATTTCTATAAGTGTATTTTTTAAGTTAGGTGCACACGACAAGGTAGGACAACATCTACGGGGTTTTCGTGTGGTCGAGTGTAAAGTGGCGTGCGGAGTGATGGCAAGGCTTACCGGCCAGCGCTGTCCTCCGTGGCAATATAGTGATGGCTCCTTCAGCGGCCCATTCCTGGTCTCGGACGGGATACACCTTGGCGCCCCATGAGTCACTCCCAATCCACCAGAAGTGGCCCGTTTTGTTCGCCCGGATAGTTGCCTGGAGAAGTTTCCTGGATTGCATGGAAGGGAATAAACGCCTCAATGCACTGTGCTTTGCTTCATGCTTAACCTTAAATGTCAAGTATTGTGTGTGCAATCGAAAATTTGAAGTTGAAATACGGATAATGTAATATTCAAAAGTGAAGTGTCCTTAAGAATAAATTTACTGACTTCGGCGTCAATGATGTGGAATTCCGATTTTCAAGAACAGCGGGAAGTAGAATATTAAGCGTTATATATTTACCATAGATTTTATACACTGTTTTATTATATAGAACCTATGCCTCAATTTTCATCCGTTATTTGTTATGAATTCTACAATTGGCTCACAAATCAATGTGATTATTAAAATCAATGCCTTATTTCCTATCCAGATTTCTTAGGTAGGATATAAATTAGGACATTAATGTACTGCGTAAATCTGATCTTATAAGTAGCGAAATCCGTCTTTTTCGTGCCGCTAGCAGCTGCCATTGCTTCTCTCGGGACTGCATCCTGTCACAATTGTGGCTTCAATGTTAAAGGAAAAATACTATCTCAAGACCTGTGAGAAAGACTTAATTTAATTCTTAGTCTACAGACAGAACTTACGTGGTCAACATCACTGAACAGATTTTACGTACCAATCACGTTAATTTAATTACATCACCTGTAATTATAAACTTTCATTCATCCATTATGACCCAGGCTGTCTCTAAGTTTCATTCATCTGACGATGTTTAAGTGAAATCCACTTAGGGTGCAATGAATATCTATCAATGAAAGATTTAATTAATAGATAAAACTAATATTTTTCGCTTAATGATATGATTTCTTAAAAAGGTTAAGTACATCAAAAGAATGGTATGGTTTCTTTGAAGGTAATATTCAAAGTATTAGACTTATTTAATCGAAAAATGAAGGAATAACCTTCACACATCAACTCTTCAACCGTGATGATTATATGGCGATCATGGCATTATTTTTATCACTATGAAAATAGTGTTTATTTTTTCGATAAAAAAAGCTCTGGATCCATCGCATTTGGTGTCAATTTAGTCAAATCAAAAAACCTTTAATGGATGATTTTTCAAAATACTATATAAGTAAAAAATGGGTAAACTTGTTATACCCGTATTATGAATTAGAAGTGAAATTGTGGCAGCTAAATTTTAGGAATCTTATATAATCATTTGCGGAAAGCTTGTGGCTTCTCGAGAACGTAATTCTACACCTCCATACTAAAATCCTTCAGTTTAATCCTTGATAGTTTCTTCCTCTATTATCTGTTATCTTTCTTATTTCTAAAATACGTATCAACGTATACGTCCTCCAGTACATAAAAATGGAATCGCTGAAGTATACTTTACGATTTTATTTTTAAATTTCATGGGAAAGTGTCTGTCTCTACGGTGGTGATTTAAATTCAAATCATATTTTTCTAAAAGTATTGCCTCATCAGTGATAAGCGATCACTACAGCAGTAATGGTTACCACTACATTGATTTAAGCGGTGAATTGCATTTGATTCAGCCACTCTCGTAATACATGGAGCGAATCACGTTTATGTTAACGTGAGGCTTGAATTTTAAGTCTTAGGTTGCGTTTGTAGTTTTGACAAAATATTTCCATGGATAATAATTTGAGTAGAGTCGACTATCGAAGGGGATCATTTAACTGTCTCCGTTGCTTGCCTAATCGTCTAAAATTGTTCCAAAATTTGATCATAACATTTTTCTGTCGATAATAAGACTTGTTATTATCAGCATCAAAAAACTTAATTCCTTAATTCACAAATTAGGTTTTTTCTCCATTACTGCGTTTCCATTCATGACAACATTTATATTGTAAAACACAAATTTCTATATGAAGAAAGGCTTGCTTGTATAGTGATGAAGGAACCTGCTGTATTATTCCGAGGGAGGCATTGACATTAACGGTGACTTCAAAGACTGTAATGGCTTTAAATGTATGCCGAAGGACAGACTTATCCGAATTTGTGCTCATCTACAAAAAGATGTGGTTAATATTGCTGAGGTGCACTGTTAAAAGTGTACCTTTCTAATACAATTGCCTCGTATACATGCGATTCTCTATTCCAGAGAATGCATTAAATATCGCACGACTCACCTGGTGTTATCTTCGTCAACAAACATCACCACTCCCCTGGCGTTGGGTTTGGTAAACAGCTTCTCTACTATCCGGTCGAAGTCTTCGGTTTTGGCGTTGCGAAGGATCTTCTCGGAGACGGCAATGCAAATGCCGGCCGTGGATGAGAGCTCTATGAATGATGCAATCCCCTGCAAAAGGAAGACAGATGAGTTGTAATGAAAGGAGGCGCAGATGAGTGTGCCGGCGCGGGGGATCGAATTGCGCCGAATGGGGTCGCAGTGGAATGCGGCGGGAGCGCCATTTGACGCGAGGCTAACGGCGGGGAGATGGGCGGATTGGAATCGGAGTGTGGGACCCCAGTGCTCCTCCCCGCCACTGCCTCTTCCAATTTTCCCGCCTCCTTCTTTCTGCAAGTAATGCACTCCCCCCGACCGACCGCCTTTCCCAGGCGGACCCATTACGGCCACCCTTGACCCCTCGACGCACCCTCTTGACCACCTGCCCTTTCGCACTCTTTTCCCGCTCTCTCCCGCCAGTCCATTTGCCGCCCCTGACGAGGAGGTCGCGGGCAGTGGAACCAATCGCAGGGGCCGTTGTTGACGGCACCCGAATTCACGCCAGGAGGGCAATGGGGTGATTAGGGTGATCGGCAATGGGTGCGTCAAATGGCCTGCTCCGCGCGGAAGGACTACTACCGCTTCCCACTCCAGAGAGAGAGAGAGAGAGAGAGAGAGAGAGAAGGAAACATGAGCCTGAAGTCAAATTCTATTCACAAAGAACTAAAAGCGATCCTTGAAAGGTTAAGGCTCCCGGATACATCGGCCACTTTCGAGTTGTGGATCTTTCCCCCACCCCTCAAAAACTCGGCCTAGTGGCTAGCGAGCCTAGCCGACTAGCAACTGGCCTTGGACTCGAGGCAGGGAACATAGGGGGCAGTGTTTAGGGAAGGGAGGGGAGGCGATGTGGAGGGGATGGGTTCAGATGACTGAAATTTTGGGAACCTTCTCGCTCGGGTTTGCGACTGTTGAACAGCCGAGTGTCACCGTGCTCAGCCTCTGCGCCGCATGGAAGTAGACGAATCTCAAGGCAACACGGTGGTCTTCGAGATTGGGAAATGGATATTATTTACGGAAGTGTAGAGCACAGAGATTGGTGAAATTTCGTCTCCAAAAACCCGGAAGTATTCAAAAAATTTCTAATAATTGATTTGGTTACTAATTAAAGCAATCTCATGTAGTAGCGAGAAAATCAGGCAAGTAAGAATTGAAAGGTACAGTTTTATTATTCCTTGACATTTTTGAGAATATCGTTCGTTCTTCATGGTGTTTCAACCCGTCAAAATGTTTTAGAGATTTCGTTTTCAATGAAAAACGTAACTCCCGATACATAAAAATATTAATTTCTTAGTTTTTCCAATTTAAGTATTTCTGGAAGAAGGTAAAATGTTTTTAACTTCTCGTCCATGAGGTTTTCCCATAAAGCCTTGTCCATCTAATTTTTTTATTAAATCCACTTGGAGTACAAAAGAAAAATATACAATGCGTTTCTATATTATTTCGTATATTTCGTGGAGTATTCTGTTTCCCCTGGATTTCAAAGAAACTTTTGATCTTCGCTTCAGATAAATATTTCCTTATCGGATTTCACAGTAATCATCAAGTGTGGAATCTCGGGAGGAAATTTCTTCTTCCTGAAGGCTGCAACTGGACGTTAGGGATAACGAAGACGCATGCTATGGTATTTTAATCACTTATAAAAATTTCATAACTATAATCCGTACAAAAATATGTGCCAAAATTTATATATAATTACTAAAGTAACCTACCGATTAAGGTAGGTTTGTAATGAGTATTTACTAAACATTCTGGCTGTACTTCCTCCTATCATTTCCTCTTCAATTCACTATGAAATTCCTTTCCATCAAATCTCTTATTTCCTTTCTATCTCTCACTTAACCAACATTCTTTCCTGTAACACAGTTTTCTCTCCTCCCTTACTATGTCCTACACTTCGTCGTTCTTCTTCGTCTACGTCCGCTTCACTTTCTCCGTTCTTGTCCACCTACTTTTATCTTGTGTCTCAATCGTAGCTCGTGACTCTTTACGAACCGCATAAATAATAAGTTGACCAATTTATTTTTATTTATCCGTGGAATCATCATTAAGAGCGCATTTCAAATAAATTAGGATAAAGTAGGAATCCCATTTAGGTCTTGCCTGTAGGATACCTCAAAACAAATGACAATACGAATTGAAAAAATTAGTAAGCTGAGACCAGATACGAAACATAATAAATGCTCGAAAAAATAGCAATTTTTGTTAAATCTCAGCCTGCCGTGCAAAAAAAATATATTGAGCATTAAACGCACTATCAACCAATTAATTTATTTGGATTTTCTACAATAAGTTACCACTTACTTAATCTTTAAAAAATATGTTAAACTATTTGATCCTCTTATAATTTCTGACCATCAAGAAAACAATTTCGTCTTACATAGATAAATGAGCGTTTGAACGGAAAAATTACGCGTCGGCAAAATATAAATTTTTGTAGATCTTAAATTTAATGCATTGTTTTCAGCTTCTTCTTTAGGTTTATATCCTCTTATGGGGTAAAAAATTTTGAATACTTAGAAAAGGTTATGATGACGTAAAGGGAGAACTGTAAATCTACAAATATAGGTAAGGACGGTTCAAATTATATTTGATAGCAATCAAGCTATTGCTTTTTGGAGAATCAGCAACCAATTGCTCGAACTTTAATACCCCTCCCCAGAAGGTTATCAAGTAGTTTAATTATGATTGTACTAACACATTATTAATTGTTTTAATAAATTTTGGGTAACATCATAGAGTAAGTATATATTCTTACTCTGTGGTAACATTTACTTCGGAGGGAGTAAAGCGTTGCGTGGATAATTTTATATTTCCTGGAAATTTGGTTAACTTAATTATGACTTTAGTCTTCTTGTGAGTAATCCTCATGCCATATTCATCGCATCTCTTGTCTAATGCATCCACTATACTCATCAGCCCTCTTGCTGACTGGCTAATCAACGCCTGATCGTCCGTGAACCTTACTGATTTTACATCATTCCTCCCACTTTTACTTCAGTTCCCACCTCATCCCACGCTTCTCTTGCCATCACCTCAGCGTATACTCCAGAAAACAATGGAGATAGTGAAAAGTCTTGCCCTACTACTCGGGCAAAGCTTGCCCTCCCAGTTTCTCCGTCCGCTACCTTCACTTGCGCAGTATTGGCCAAATGAAGATTACAAATGAGTCGCCTATCCCTCCAACTGACGTCTATTTTCTTGAGAATATCCATAATTTTGTCCAGTCCACTCTATGAAATACTTTTTCAAAATCCACGAATAAGGCAAACACAACCTGATTATAGCTTAGGTTCCTCTTCACGAGCGACCTCATAACCGCAATAGCATCTTTACTTACCGAAGAAAGATCTGAGGTTTTCCCGGCAAATGATGTTGTTGAAGTTTATTCGGGATTGCCACCGGATAAGGTTCTCCATCTCTGCCGACGTTTCGATGGCCGAGTCGTCCATCGTCATCAGGGCTTGATGACGATGGCCATCGAAACGTCGGCAGAGATGGAGAACCTTATCCGGTGGCAATCCCGAATAAACTTCAACAACATCTTTACTTACCTTTTCTGAATACAAACTGATCTTCGCCCAAGTAATCGATAGTCCTTTTCTCTATTCTTCTCTTTAATATTCTCATTACCACTTTGCCTTATTTTCCATTGTCGCGAAATCAGGGAGACGAAGGTCATATCAGGGAGAGCTCCCTTGATTTCCATGTCTTAGAAGCGGCCTCTTCCTTGGCTCAAGATTATGCCACACCACTGCTTCTTCTACATGTTAAATCTTTCCTGCCTGTTTCCGATGCCATGCAGATCCTCCTCTTTCCCCATCCATCTACTCTGAACTTCGATTTGCTCAGTTAGCATTCTTCCATTTTTAGCATTAATTTTTGACATGGCTTGTCCTCTTTTGCCGCCAGATAGCGACTTCACCTTGACGTACAACGCATCTACCTCTCGTTACTTCTGAATCTTTTCCATTTCCTCGCAGTCTCTCTCCTTGTTTTCCACCAATTCTTTCTCCCTTCTTAGTTTCTCACCGTAATAGATGATTATGTTTACTTAGAATTTTCCCTGTACTGTGTCTACGTTCTTCCACTTCCTTATCACCGCCATTTCTTTTTTAATTTCCTTCGTTATCCTAGTTTTCTTTGTCATACGAATCTCCAGAGGTTTCTAGTAATCTATCCTCGCATTCCCATTAAAGTTTCAACGTTCTATTTCCTCACCTTTATTATTTTACGAGTCTTTTGAATATTTCGTTTCGTTTCGTTCACCTTAGGGAGAATGGGATATATTTTTCGCCATTCCTTTACATCTGTTTTACTATTATGTGGTCTTTCTGATGTATCTCCGTATCCCTTGGACTCTTCCTGGTGGACTTTTGCACTTTAGGATAATTGGACTAGGTCTTTGTGACGAATAACTTGTTTCTCCTGCAATATTTTTTTGATTTCTCTTCCCGCTCGTTTCGCGTTTCCTAACCCAAAATCTCCTATTTCCCAGCCCTTCCTCCCTCCCCGACTGAGGCGTTATACTTCCCCATCATTACTTGGTTTTTTTAAACCAGGCATTTCACTTATTATTACCTCGTCTACTTCTATCTCCATACGAATGATAGCGGACTTGTAGACTTGAACTGCTACTAAGTCGGTGGGTCGTTCCTCAAACTCTACAACCAGAATCCATACCGCTTACCGGATTAATTAATACCGTTGTCTTACTCAGCTTCCCAATTAATACTGAAGCTACTTTTGAAGTTAACTTTCCTCTCTACCATAACATATATCCACCACAATATTTATGTGGGATGGGAGGTGGCATAAATTCTACCATCACCATATGGGCAATTTCTGCGTCAGATTTTGTTTTGTTGGTTTGCGGAGTATCTTCTAGATCTGTATTTGTAGCATCTCTGGAGTCACTGTTAATATTATCAATTTGTTCATTACCATATATTACAATGATGCTCGCTGTGAGATATATAAAAATGTTGAGTTATCAGTGCCAGCAATAAAATAAGTTTCGGACAAGGGTGCTATACCACTTCACCAATGCTTTCTTCATGAAAAAATATGCTTTCTTTTCTTTGATTTTCACTTTTATATCATATTTTTTCATATGTTAATGCAATTTGCATGGCGCTACTCTGTAAAGAAAACTTTCAAATCCCTTTTCAAATGCAATTCCCGGCAGAAGTCTTTCTGGTAAAAACTAACGAAGCATAACATATCTATCGCAAAAAATTAATTTTATATTTTTTTTACTATTTTACTTTTATAAAATGCTACAGATAAATTGACAAATAAGTATCGATGCACGACGGACTCAATAATTTTGGCTATTTTCAGGCGGTGTATCGTTGGAGGACGTTGTTGCCAATGTTAGAATGGGCGTGAATGTTCACATAATCTATTCACGCATGAAAAGTAAATTGATAAAATTGTTAAAAAGTTATTTTATTGGTGAATATGTTCCTTTGTTCTTTGGGAGATTCTGGAGACGATTACTTATCCAACCAAAGCTTTCAGTTCGAGACGTGAGTAAAAAAAATATATCGTTAAAAAATATGCTTTTTGCGGCGTATTTACTGCAAATATTGGCTTCGCAGGTAAATCGACGAAATTGTGTATGGGAAGGTGCACATGTTTTATTAATAATAATAGCGTATAAATTCTAGAGTAAGGAAGGGCTGCCAGAGGTGGAGGACCAAGTGGCAACATCAATGAACACACAAACATCAAGTCAGTCTTCCGCCGCCTACGACCTAAGGCCCAGTGATGTGAACGAGCGGTTCAATAGTTTCCAAGTAAGCTTCCGCGGAGATTATGATGATATCTGGTGATTTTCCGGGTATTCTTCCGCGTTTATCCATTTTTAGGACAATATTTCCCCTACATTTCAGTTGGCTTCCTCAGGTCCACTGAAAAGATGGTAGTCCCATATGTCGTGTATGAGAGTGTTGTCTATTGTATTTAGTGATTTTTCAAATTTGTCCTTTAGGTTGGTTAGGTGTTGGGAGAGGGGAGGAATGTTTAGGTTATTTGCGATATAGTCATTTCTGAGGAACCATGGTGCATCAACAATTCGTCTGAGTATCTTGTTTTGGCTGACGTATAGTTTGCTTAGATTGGAGTATGAAGTCCCTGCCCATGCTGGGTAGCTGTAAGTGAGAAGAGGGCCTAACATGGCAAGGTAGATTGTTCTTTTGGTGTCGAGTTTCATTCGGCTTCTCCTGTTGAGCAGAGGGTTGAGGGAATTGTTTGCTGCTTGTGTCTTATTGGTGGCGTAAGCTATATGATTGTTCTAAGAGAGCTTTGGATCCAGCATTATTCCTAGGAATTTTACCTCCTTGGAATCAGGGATTTCTTCAGTTCCATAGTAGGTTTTTGTGGTGTTTTTATATTTCGCTTTTCTGGCGAAAGTTTTGAAGTCCCAGTCGGTATTTTTGCCATTGAGGTCTCCGCCCAGATGCAAGGATGTTGGGCAAGTTTTTCGATAGTTTTGATGTCACTGAAAAGATGCATAAAGTTGTTCATATTATATACACCCCGTTTTCCGCCTTTTTTGTGGAGGTGTGCCTTGATTGGTTGAGGACCCGTTTCCTCGCGCTGGAGAGAGTGTAGCCGTCTTCAAGGTTGAAGTTCTTTGTTGTTGTGGCGATTTCAATTGCCTCCCTGATTATTCTCGGGTAGTAGCGGCCTTCTTTGTTCTTCATCGACACTTCAGTGGACCTAGGAAACCAACTGGAACCTTGGCGAAATATCGTCCTAAAAATGGATAAACGCGGAAGAATACCCGGAAAAATCACCAGATATCACGAACAGTTCAAGATAAGCCCATAATAGCTACTCTGTTTTATCACTTGCGTGATTTGAACTTGTATCGTCTCGGAGGAAGCGTCCAGTGCAACCATATATTCCAATGACTTCCGTCCCAGATTTAAAAAATCTTCGGGCAGTTCCAATCCAAGGGAAATATAAGATTATTCCGATAAAAGAAATAAGCATTTGCCATAGTGATTTCATTCTAATTTAACCAGAAGTCCTTCACTCGATACCCATGAAAATGTAACATTATTTGAAACTGATGCCTATTTTTTCGATTTATAAGGCTTACTTGATAATGATGAAACTGCGAGCGAACTTGCAGTAAAAACCAAGGGTCTAAGGATTGACGAGAGACGAATAGGACAGTGGGAAGATGAGAATCAAATTATCTCATTTTTATGCTGCAAAATATCAAAATATGCGGTGTTGCGTGGATTGCGATGACGCGAGTGCGGAATCCTTTCCTCATTCGTGCATCCTGTTACCTCTTTAAAAAATTATGGATCCCTGAATCAATTAAATAGTGTGCGATATGATATTCTGTTTAAGTTTAAAATAATGAGAGACACAAAACTAGTCCTAAAATATTTTATCTATTTTTAAGTTTCCAAAAAACGACACTCATTCCACAGAAAAATTAGACCATTACCCTGTATGTAGGAATAACGAATTCGAAAATGCTGCCATATCTTTTGCATTATAACTTACTCATCTAAGTTTCCGGCTCAATTGATCAAATAGACAAAAAAGAAGCCAAGAAAAATTCTATTTTAGGGACCGTAGAGTGCAAGCGTGGGTTGTAAGAGACCGATGTCTTAAATATTTTCCTGTCAATTGACAAATGCATGCACCGAAGAATTAGCATTTTTTATTACAATTGCCAATTTAGAATTAGCAAGTTTTTTATGAATTAAGCAAACATGTTTCCATGCATCATGCATAGTACAAGTTGTCCATGAGTTCTTGACTTGCACGTAATAAAAAACTTCAATTACAAAAAATGGAAAATTTCGGTGATAGAACACACGGATGTAAATCTGCACGCTGGTATACGATGCGTAATCTATGACGTGACTCGAGCTATCAAGAATTATATTTGTTACATAATTTTAGGCATTTAAACTAATGAATTTCTTAAAAAATAAACATTCGAGACTCATAAATATAAAGCTAATCTTTCATTTTTAGCAGAATTAATGTAATTGATCTTATTTTTCGTATAAAATTATGGCAAGGGAGATTGCACCGATGAGAGGAAACTTTTAATCTCGAAATGAACAGATGTATCAGGGTAAAATGCAGTACTGAAGCGGATATAAACTGACCAGGGTCATTTGTAGCAATCCTCCTCGCTGAGAATAAACCGGCATTACCGATAGCAAATGTACGAAGTATATCTCCTCGCATGCAATGTGGGAAATGCATCTTGGTTGTATTGATATGTTTTTTTTTTGTAATTGCATCGGAACAAAAGAGTCAGGGAAAAATCATCATGGTATGACAGTATTTTGGCAATAAGGCACTGTTAAATAGTACGTGGCGTTCTGCGCTCCTACCGTGAAACAATTCATGTCCTTTAGCGTGTTGTTGGACAAGATTAAAATTCGGCTCCGAAGCACGCATCACACATACAAGAGCGACCCTCACGCGGCAAAGAGCAATGACGCAGCATTCTCTCCCGCCATACCCGGCAGCTCGGCGGCTGCCGGCGAACTGAAGGCAAGAGACTCCATACAAGCGTTGTCCCCTTCCACTGCCACGATGAGACTCGCTCAGTGGCTGAGGGCGATGTGAAAGGGAGAACGTCGCCGCCGTGGAGAGCGCAAAAATAGCGTGCAAAGGTTCGCATAGATTGATTTAGTGCCGCTTCTATGAGGACTACATTAAAATAGTATAAATTAATATGAAGATAAAGGATTAAAGTTTATAAAGACTGTAAAACATTTTGGGTTTCGTCATTATACACGCCGTAGCAGGCAGCCAATTTTACCGGATTTCGTGTTTTTCCGTGGTCAATATTGCAGCGTGAAAAACGAGAAATGAAAAATTACGATAATCTTTTCAAATATCGATCTTTCTTCTTCGTAAATATGCATTCAAATGTTATGTGCATTGAATAACAGAGGCGTCAGACGAATCGGCCCAGACGTCTGCAGCGTAGTTTTTGGACTAGGTATCCGGGAGCCTTAACGCTGGAGTTCTTTTCGAAGTTAACGGCTTTTCTTTAGAGGTTTACGTTTGCTGTGAGGAGTGAAATTGTATGTCAGAAGAATTCGTATTTGGGAACTTGCACTTTGCATTCTTCTTTTTATATGTTATTTACTCTAATTATAAAGTTATGTCGCGGCTGTTTTTCGGAGAAACATACAGAGATCACTAGCTAAGTAATTGTATCTATTTGTAATGCATTTAATCCTCCTCAATCAAATATCGCATGCCCATTTACTTGAGAAATTCTCCATTATTAGTTTGATCAGTATAACTATTGATTATAATATGTAGCTATTAGTTCGTAGCTCAACATTGGGGTAGATCTTTTTTCAAAAAGACAAAAGTGCTCTATGCTGTACGCAAGTATAACATTTCCTGGTGGCTGTATGATTCTGATTCTTGCTACAAAGAATTAAATTTAGTAGATAATAAAATCTGAAGAGTCCAGCGTGATGGAGTGGAATTTTTCCACATTGGAATAAATACTTGCAATTTTTCCCAGGACTCGTGGATTATTGAAAGTATTTATTTCATTAAGATGTAAATTAGCCTTGAATCAGTTGCATTTCCCGATTTTTGCAGTAGAAAATTGTTGAAACTGCGAGATTATTTACTGCAGAAGGGCTTACTATGACAGCCAGCGTTGAAATGACAAAATGAAACTATATAATTAGTTTTATGCTCAACATACTATCTCTATTTACCTACCTCGGGTCTTTTATTACCTCAGAAAATAGAACAACTGATAATTTACGCATTTAATTTCATCATAGTTTAGGTATTTTCCAATGAAGGATCCTAGATAATTTTTAGGCTCTCACAGTGATGTAGTTACGTGGATACGTCTGTTTTTCAGCGATGGAGCTACTAATCGTCTTCTTGTCTGTCTAAAAGTCTTACGGGTGTGGGCTGACTGGCTCATATGCCTCTACTTACCCAAGGGGAGGATGGAAGCTCATCATAAACCAGCTCTACTAACCACCTCCTACCTGACACCTGGCCATGGTTAATTACCCCGTCACTCGAATCACGGCGTATGTAGCCCTAACGGTGAGGCGTAGCTCACTCATCAAAACGTTGCCCAAGACCCTCGCTGCAAAGGAACCCAGGAACAATATAGCATGCACATTTTCCCGGGAAAAGTCTCATATTACTCCAAATCAAATATTTTTCATGAACTTAATTTTTACTATCGATACATTTTCCGCGATAAATCTCTAATAATTATTTATTGCTCGTAGTCAGTTTGGGTGGGTGTTTGAAGCTTTAGTGTGCAGTGTGGTAAAATTTGACACGTATGGACCACTTTAGATTTGAAAGCCGTGTGGAATATGAAAAAGGTGTATTATTCTGTACGAAATGACTGTAAATTGTTGTCTTATTTACTCTGTACTTGAACACAGTAGTGGACCTGACCTGAACGAACGCCGTCCCAACTGGAACCGAGGCCTTCTCAATTGAATCACATCTTGTCCTCCTTTCCCCCTTTGCCCATTTCGAGCGAATGGAGCCACTTTATAAATAACGCCACACTTAATAAATTCTATGAGCGTATGTCTAAAGTTTTTTTAACTAATGGCAGTGGAAAGGTTGTTGTAAAAAAAACTTGAAATATGCGTTAATTAATTTAATACTGCTGCTTCATATTCATATCTACATCTACATAATACCCCGCAAGCCGCCTAAAAGGCGTGTGGCAGGGGGTGTTGGGACACCATCCGTCTACGCATAAAAAATGAAGTGCTCTATGACGATGGGACTAGCATTTATTAAAGTCCTTTATGGTTCGGGGGAAAAACGAATTCCCATATCTATCCGTTCGGCAAAACATCTCTCTTCATTTATCGCTTCTACCGGACCTGGAAATATAGTGTGGCTCTATTATTATGTTCTCCGTGTTGCTCTTGAAGATATTCATTCTCAATTGTTGAAGCAATCTAAGCCTAGCGTGCAGCCTCCGAGTCTCCAGCGGCTCCCAGCCTAATTCGCTTAACATCTGCGTAACGCTGTCTGTACGCCCGTAGTAGTTTTTGTAGAAACGCGTAGCCTTCCTTTGTATTTTATTCAGTTCGCGGATTAAGTCTTTGTTGTACCGGATCCCATACACTCGCTGAATATTCAAGGTGTGGACGGACGAGTGCAAAATAGCACCTTTATTTCACTTTCCCAACCGAAAATCTTCCCACAACACGCGAATCCTAATTTCTTCAGGGCCATGCTACAGATATTACTTATATGTGTTCCCCACGAGAGTTTCGAGGTTATCGTAACTCCCAGGTACTTTATTTCGTCTGTTACCTTTATTTTAATACCATCCAGAGAATAAACATGATTATAGTTGGACGAATTCCGCAAGAAATGCACTGTCATGCATTTGCTCAGATTAAGTTCGAGTCCCCACTCTTGGCTCCACAAATGAACGTTGTTCAAGTCCGATGATAGAATTTCATAGTCAGAGAGGTCACTAATTTCACGGTAGATGACAGCGTCCTCAGCAAATAAACTTAATTTACTGCTAATGCGGGAGCAGATCATTAATGTATATAATGAACAATAGGGGGCCGATTACGCTTCCTTGTGGAACACCTAATGTAACTTTTACTACATCAGAGCTAATTTCGTCAAGAACTACTTTTTGTTTACGATCACTGAGGAAGTCGTGTATCCAGTTTACAACTATTTCGTTTAATCCGCATGACTGTAATTTGCATAAAAGTTTGTTGTGAGTTACCGTGTCGAAAGCTTTCTTAAAATCTAGAAATAATGCGTCAACTTGTCTTTTCGATTCACCAGATTTTATAACATCGTGAAGAAAGAGCGCGAGCTGTGTTTCACATGATCTACCTTTTCGGAATCCGTGCTGACAGTCATGGAGGAAGTTACGTCTGTCCAAGAAAGTCATGATATTGTTAACGACGATATACTCATGTATCTTGCTTACAATCGGTGTTGATGAAATTGGGCATAGGTTGCCTGGGTCATCTCTGCTTCCCTTTTTAAATATGAGTGTAGCGATTGCAATTTTCCAGTTTAGTGGTAACTTTCTTCTGATAGTGACTTCTTGAATATTATCTCTAAGTAAGGTGCGACCTGTGGAACTAACTCCTTGAGGACACGCGCGGGCATTCCCTCCGGACCCGGAGATTTACTATTCTTAATCGATTGTAGTTTTTTAGTTATCCCATAACGTTGTAAAGATATTTCTTTCATCGATTTCTCAGTACATGGGATGTCTACATTAAATTGAGTATCGTCAGTAGTGTATCAACTTTCGAAGTGGGAATTTAATGCGTTAGCTTTGGCAATATTTTCGGTGACAAGTTTACCATCTTTATCAAATAGCGAATCTACGGATGAATGTTTTCCATGAAGCTCTCTAGCGTACGACCAAAAGGATTTAGGATTTTCTTCGAGGAATTCGCCAAGTACTTTTTTCTTGAACTTTAACATTGCAGTTCGCATTGATTTTGTAAGTCTCCAGATCAACAGAGTCTGTCGAGGGGTCACCAGGGAACCAATTAATACGCCCACACAAGGTTCACAACTCTCGCTTTATTAACCATTCAAGTACACTCTCCGCACCAGACTACCCTACCCGCTCCGAGCGCGCTACACAGCCGCTCGTCGTCACCACGTGACTCCTCCTGGCCATCTCCCATTCGTTGCCTCCCAGCCACCTCATGCATAGGTGACTAGGAGACAATGTTGCGTTCCACTGCTACTCTGTATGCGTTCGTAACTCCTCGGCGGCTAGGTAGAAGGTGGGGGGGGAGAGCCGATACAGCGGCATGGACAATCAAGGAAAGGGGCAGGTGGTATGTGGAGTGGGAGGAAAGGTGCCGAGTCATTGGGCGCACTTACATCCACCCTCCCCCATAAATTTAAAATTGGATACAATTTTAAAACAACCATAACAGCGTCCATACCAAGATGCAAAAGAGCTATATGGCTAAAAAAATGAAATACAAAGGAAGTTACAAAATAACGATAACTCAAATTCACTGCATAGAGAAAACACCATAACCCCAAAATAGACACACTTACAATGAAAACTTTAAAGAGTTATAACTCACAATAATTGTCCTCACTCACATTTGTAGAACTCACATCATTTGTTACTCACAATAAGTCAGTACCCCGTGGAGACAAACCGCCTCACGTCAACAGGTAAGCAATATTTTATCAAAATCATAAAGAAATGAAAATAAACACTGGGCACTAATTATAAAATCAAAACAAATGCCGACAAGGCGGCGCACCATACAAACACGCGCGGCCACATTTCGCCACGTATCTCTTGCTCATACAGGGGGGAATTCACTGGCTCCCAGGCTGAGGAAGTGGAGGGGGACCGAGGGACCTCATGGCGTATGGGTGGAGGGGAGGGGAAGGGGGATGAGCTTCTTTTTCCTCTTCTTCCAAGATGTCCTCTCCGCCGGGCGCCACACTGTCTGGCTGCGTCGGTGATAAGGACTCAGCCGCTAAGTTCTGCGCTTCCCGATGTTCAGTTATTCTCGGGCTCGGATGATGAGGGCTTCGCAACTGAGCCGCGCAAGGCGACGCGTCCGCGACAACTTCGCAATTTGGCGACGGATACAATACCGTCCCCCAGATCCTCTCCTTTTATTCCCTCTCGCACGCTGGGGTAGGGGCGGGCTAATAATTGCGTCGTCATCCTCTTCCCAATAACTCGGGGAAGGGGTATGCTTATCCTCCTCCGGAACCACTGATACGCCACCCGCACCAATCACGGGGGGGGGGGGTCTTCCGTGGTCTTCCTCGACGCCTCATAGGGGGGTGGGAGGGGAAAGTCACTGCACTGCCGGGGTGGGGTTTTAATCGGTTGCTGTGGACTAAAAGGGTCCTATTGGGAAGTTGAAACACCACATTCACAGGGAAAAGTACTTCGATTATCTCTAAAGGCCCAATCCACGGCTTTCGAAACTTCTTAGCCTGCCCAACCTTCGCAAGCGAGTTTTTCAAATAAACCCATTGTCCACATCGATACTTAATGTTCTTCGCGTTCTTATCGTATTGCCTAGCCTGGCGGCGCTGTGCCATAATATGATTTTTCCTACACAAATCCCACATTGTCCGTAGCTTCACCCTCAGGTCGGCGACGTAGTCCTCATTCTGTCCTTGAGTCTTTCTTTCCACATGTTCGAAGGGAGAACGTATGGGATACCCGAATATCACTTGATGTGGCGTATGGCCCGTACTGGAATGATGGCTCGAATTGTAGGCCGTAATAGCATTCGGAAGCATTTCACTCCAATTAGAATGACGGCTGTTTATATAGTGACTTAGTATTTGAGCAATAGTCCGATGGACGCGTTCCAAGCGGCCATTCGTCTCGGGGTGGAAGGCTGACGTCCTCAACCGTTTGATCTTTAATAATTCACACACCTTTGAAAATAACTCGGACATAAAGTTTGTCCCTTGGTCCGACAATAGCACATCCGGGACACCATACTTTAAAACCCACCGCCTCATGAAAGCACGTGCAACCGTCTCAGCAGTTTGATCTGGTAGGGGAATCATTTCCAGATACCGCGAAAAGTGGTCTAAAATCGAAAGGATATATCTCTCGCCATATTCTGTTCTGGGAAGTGGACCAACAATATCGATGGCCACGAAATAAAATGGTATATCTGATACTGGAAGCTCTTGCAAAGGAGCCTTCTTTTTGCCATATGGGCTCCTCTGATTACAAGAGACACAGTTTTTTTTACGAACTCTTCGCAATCTCTCCGAAGATTTGGCCACCAATACAGTGCCTTAAGTCTACTCGCTGTCGATCGGACTCCCATATGCCCTACCAGGGGATTTTCATGGTGTTGTTTTAACATTTCTAAGCGCATCGCTTCAGGAATAACAATTTTTGGCCCCAGGGGAGTGGTCTTTTTCAAAATTCCGTCCTTTACGCGGAAGCTCTGCTGCGTTCGCCATGCTTGACATTCTGCTTCGCCTCTCTGCGCAGCTATCAACCCCTCCTCGCAATCGCCGTTCACGCGTCTAATCTTACGACTCAGCCCGTCAGCATTCAGATGTTTTTCCCTGGCTTATATGTTACTTCGTAATTATATTCACCAAGTTTCAAAGTCCAACGAAGAAATCGGCTACTCGGGTCCTTCAAGCTAAACAACCATTTTAACGCGGCATGATCCGTCACAATTTTAAATTTTGCCCCAATTAAATAACACTTGAAGTGAGTTACTCCAAAGACCACCCCCAATAACTCCTTTCTGTGGTGGAATAATTAGTTTCAGCGGTGTTTAGCTGCCTTGATGCGAAGGCAATCGGGTGCTCTTCCCCATCAATCTCCTGAGAGAGGACGGCACCTACAGCAAAGTTGTTAGCGTCAGTAGATAAAACAAACGGTCTCCTGAAATTAGGATATGTTAGCACTGGGCTACTAGTTTACGCTACCATCAATTTTTCCATTGCCTCTTGACAGTTAGCGGTCCAAGTGAATGCTACTCCCTTCCTCAACAATTTCGTTAACGGTCTAGCTATGTCAGCGTACTGGTGAATAAAACGCCTAAGGTAATTCGAGAGGCCCAGAAAGGACTGCAGTTCTTTAGTCGTATTCGGGGAAGGAAAAGTCTTTACTGCCTCAATTTTGTCGGGATCGGCCTTGATACCCTTTTTAGTTATCACATGTCCAAGATATTTAACTTCGCTCAACGCAAAATGGCACTTTTTAAACTTCAAGGATAAGTTCGCCTCCCTTAACTTATCGAACACACGCTTTAACCTTTCCGCGTACTGCTCAATTCCCTCACTAAATATTATCACGTCGTCTAGATAGACTAGGCACTGCGTGGGATTCAAGCCTCGCAGCACTGAGTCCATCATGCGCTGAAAACTACTTGGGGCGTTGCGGAGGCCAAAGGGCAACCGCTTATATTCATAAAGCTCACTCTCCACAATAAATCCTGTCTTCGCCTGGGACTCGGGGTGCATAGGGATCTGGTGGTATCCACTAGTTAGATCAAATGTCGTGAAATAGTCACACCCTCCTAGGTGGTCGAGTGTGTCGACAATGTTCGGAAGCGGGTATACGTCAGGAGTCGTAATCGCATTTAGGCGACGGAAATCTACACAAAAACGGAAATCAGGTTTGCCATCGATAGATTTTTTGGGTACTATTACAACAGGTGAGGCCCAAGGGCTTTCACTGGGGGGTTATTATTCCGGCCTCAAGCTGCTCCTTCACAAACTTCTCTATAAGGGGCTTTTGGTGATGAGGGGTTCGATAAGGCCGCTGATAAATTGGTCTAGCATTCCCCGTGTGGATCTGGTGAGAGGTAATATTAGTGGCAGGCGGCGTTTCACTAGAACAAAACAACTCTGCATACTCCTCAAGAACCGGCATCAAAACATCTATTTCACTATCGTTTAGGTGGCTTAGTTTCTCTCTGAAGTTCGAACTTTCGCCCCTCTTTTTGTTCGCTCTAACACACCCAATTCTACTTCTTAGGGTCCCCGACTCTCCTAGGTCACCCCCTTCTTTCAAGGTGGATAGCAGCGTCCCCTTTCGCAAAACTTCCTCTGCACTACCGAAATTCGCCACTTGTATTACTACATGGTTATCGCCATCCACCCGGCATAGTCCACGAGCTACTGCAAACTCGTGCGAATCCTTTAACTCGGGTTCTGTGATTACCTCTCTGCCGCATAACGAATTTCCACTTGGGAGGGGAACACGAATCAATTTCTCACACCGCGGCGCACAGTGGTCCCAAATCGAAAAAAGCTGGCCAAAATTAATTACGCCGTTGTTATTATGTATATATTTGACCTAAAGGTCTATTCTTATTGTTTTTGACCCGCTTATTCTGAATTTATAACTATTATTTATGTATTTGCAATAATTTTATTGCTATTTCACATTTTGTTTAAACAATTAATTTTTTTAACATTGGAATTTGAGATAATACTGGTGATAGTAAATTAAAATTATATATATCATAAAACTGAATTAGTTATTTAAAACATACATAAATGCATATAAAATGACTGCATTGTTTATTTTTGGACAAATTTTGAACAACTTATTTTGAATGAACCAAGAGAACATTTTCTACTTTCTCATATGTTTGATCGTATTTGATACGAAAAATAAGTTAATATTAATTGGAAATTTATATTATAAATATATTATTAATATTATTGAACTGCATTAATTGTTTAAAATTTATAATATCTAATTCTAATTAAGTAGACAATTTTATAGTTCCTTGTAACGTGCCAATGGATTTGGAAGCAATTTTAAACGGGGTTCCGTATTTCACAAGTTTCAACGGAGGCATTATTACAATCATTGAAATGTTATAAACAATATTTCATAACTCCTATAACTCAAGTTAAACGCCAAATTTATTGATACGCTTGCAATAAGCTCTTTACGAAGTGAGGCATCAATTTAACGAGCACATGATTTGGTACGAAAAATTAAATGAGATTTTCCATTAATTTGGGCTTTTTTAATTATCAAAAAATAAGTTAACATTTCTCCTTATCTTTCTCAGTCATTGTTACGAAAAAAATTTAAATACATTCATGATCACTATCCGACAAATCCTCATCACAGTCGTCATCCACTCAATTCTTCCAGGATTAATAAACTCTTCTGGTAAACCTCGACTGGTAATTGAAGTAATTTCCTTCTTTGAGCCTTAGAAATACTTGATATCATTGCATCTGAAGTTAGGAGTAATCTTTTAAACAGGTCTTCATTCGTTGCTATCCAGGAAAATTTCCTTGCATGGTGCTCCCTGAATCTTCTTATGTCCTTATTCCTCGCCTCCATTGCCTCCTCGGACAAGTGGACAATAGGAAGGGCGGCTTCTTTAGATGTCCGTCGGAGGAGCAAGTACTGATGTTTCGTGAAATTGCCAGAAACGATCATGGAAAGGGCTTCTTCGTGGGAGATTTTACTTTGCCTCACATCCTTGGCTCTCCAATTTGATAACACTCGCCGCGCTCTTGAGAGAGTGGTTGTTGTCACCTCATTTATTATTTTCGCCACGAACTCATCACCTTTGCTTCGATAACTCATGGATGCTCTACTGGCGATGTGCTAGCTCTAAGATCCTCCGTTTTCCTTCTCTAGGCCCTTTCACTGGACTTCTCAAATTGTTTAAATAAAGGCGGAGGAAATTTCAACTTCTCATGTAGGCAGTCAGCGAACTTTCTTCTAAAAAACCTGTCATTTCTTTTTCTTTCCTTCCACCGGCGAAGATAATTTGAGAGAAAAAACACTTCTCCGCAATTTTTTTAGGATAACTTTTGAATTAACGTCCTCATCTAACTCTAACTTGTTGCTCCAGCAATCCAATAAGTATTGGTTTTTAAACGATACGGACCCTTTTCCACTTTCAAGAAATTTTTCATGCATCTCAAGGCGCGTGAAAATTTTCAGAGTTATCGAACTAAAACACTATGGGCACTCTTCTTCAACCCCACAAGTCTTCTTTAAAAAGTTCGAGGATACTCGACTTTATCAAGACTCGATCTTCACGCTTGAGGAAACTAACTTTCACGTATTTCGTTTGGCAAAATCTGAGTGAAACTGAGTTTTGGCGAGAAAATTTCGGGCAAGCGATGTCTAGAAGTAATTTGGGGGTTCCACAGTGTGAGGTTCGCGATGCTTTTATCTCCATTTTCTAGGAAATATCACATTTGAAAGGTGAAAAGGCTTACTCCGTTCATCCCCGGTGGCCAAAGTGCAATTCATAACAAGTGTACAGAGAGCGGTGGTTGTGTTTTCCCGATGGGCGCAATCAATAGCCTAGGCCTTTTCGGCCGTCGTTTGCCCTGCATGTGGTTGAGGAGGCCGCTAAGGAGGCGACAGAGGGACAATGTGCCGCGTGAGGGCGAAAACTAACCCGTCTAACGGAAGGAAAGGGTGGAGTAGCATTTGAGGGATTCTTTTTTGTTTTGAATGCATTCATGTTTTACTTACTATACTATAAGCACATCTGCGAACTTTCGTTCCATAAATATATCCTTCCGCTCGAGTCCTTAAGCAATTTTTATGAGAGCATGGGCACGCGTAAATAAAAGGTAAGGTCAAATGGAAACTATTAATGATAAAACGTTCTACGTATGACAAGAGATGTTTATTCATAGGGTAAATATTTTTTCTAGAAATAAAATATCCAACAATGTTGAATAACACCCATAAATACTGGATTTCCTCGAGCCCTACCACGCGCCAGCCAGGCCGCCGCCCGCGTCAGCGCATTGCATCATTATAGTTAAATCAATGCTGAGGTCGGAGTAGCAACTAGTAGCAAACATTTTCTTCACTACTGCGTTGCATATACTTTTCCCTTTGTATTGGTGCAAAAGACACCGTGCATTCACGTGCCTTTCTAAACGATATTGTACATTTTATTTGAAAATTCGGGTAAAAAACACTAAAAGTTACAAAATATATATAAAATAGTAAACATAGTAAATTCCGAATAAAATTTATGTCCCACTAAGTAATAATGTTTACATTTGTAATTAAAAATGTTTTTGGCCAAATATATCGCGTAAAGGTTGTCCTGCATGACGCTGAACTTCCTCAAATCGACCGATTTCACGCAACTGTGATTTTTACGGTGAATGCTCCATGTTTGACGGATCACTGCAGCCGCTCTGATGAACAAAAATACTAACTTAGTAGTGTACTTTGTAGACCATATCCTGTAGAATCCGAAAATAAGGTTCAAAAATTCCTTGAAAATTTTCGAAAAAACGACTTTTGGCCAGCTTTTTTCGATTTGGGACCACTGTGCGGCGGCACTCTTTCTACACGAGTCAACCTAACTTTAACTCCGCGCACACAGGAAATCTGGAATCTCTCTCTTCTCTCAAACCCCTCTTCCCTTGAAAACTCGCCCAGAGGCCAATCTTGCACCCCCACGCGTAATATACGCTGATACACATCTATCACTCCCTTATATTTATCTAAAAAATCTAACCCTAGGATACCATCAAAACTCCCTAAATGGTCTACTACTTGCATTTCTAATTCATATTTACATTGCTTCGCCCTAAACACAATAGTTTTTCCCCATGGTTCCACACTCTCCTTCCCGTTATGCCCGTAACCCTAAGGGGAGACGGTCGGATGTCGCTCATCCCGCACACACCCCACACCACCAGGGAAACTTGAGCACGGGTGTCTATAAGCATTCGGCACTCCCTACCTCCTAAATTCACTCTTGCCACCAAATCGCCTTTACCACTGTCGAAGCACACGCGGGGAAGGCACACACTTACCAGGGGTCGGTGTGGCGGCTCCGCCGGCCCCAGCGCCATTTAAATCTCTCCGTATTCCATGCTGCTTCCCCTGCTTACAATCACGGGAAAGGTGATCTCCCCCCCCCGCACGAAAAACAGCGTCTCCGACGGGAGCAAAGCCTCGCGAGACGCGACGCAGTTGTAGCACCTCCTCTCTGCCGGGGCCCTGTAGATGTTGCGCGTCGGAGATGGCACCTCCGGTCGTCTCTCCACCCCCCGCACCCTCACTGCCACCTGGACCGCTGCGTCGAAGGTCTCATGGGTGGCGAGCCGGCATTGGCGCCCCAACTCTCCAGATAGGCCCGCGAGGAAAGTATCGAGAGCTCGTTGGTCAGCCTCGTACCTCTGAGCCGCCACATACTCCGGTGCTCCACTCGTGGGATAGGCTCGCTCCGAGCGCGCTACACAGCCGCTCGTCGTCACCACGTGACTCCTCCTGGCCATCTCCCATTCGTTGCCTCCCAGCCACCTCATGCATAGGTGACCAGGAGACAATGTTGCGTTTCACTGCTACTCTGTATGCGTTCGCAACTCCTCGGCGGCTAGGTAGAAGGTGGGGGGGGGGGGAGAGCCGATACAGCGGCATGGACAATCAAGGAAAGGGGCAGGTGGTATGTGGAGTGGGAGGAAAGGTGCCGAGTCATTGGACGCACTTACAATATCTTATTTATTGAGCGTTGTGCAGTGTAACTTTCGTTAGCTTCAAGTTCCTTCGATTTATTACATGACGTAATGGGCTTTCTGTACGCGTTGTATAGTTTTCTCTGATTCCTAAGTTCCCTTCAACATCGTTGATGTACCAGCGTGGTTTCTTATTATCATATTTAAGTTTTTTTGGAACATGTTTGTTGATTCCTTGGCGCAAAATTTCTAAGAAGTGTTTCCATGTTACATCTGTGCTTTTTTCCTTTGATGTAGCTACGAATTTTGTGTAGAGGTCATTAAGCATCTCGCCAAATTTAGTGTAATTGCATTTATCAAATAAGTATGTATTACGTTTTGGTTTTACGGCTGTCTCTACGTCAATTTTTAACGTTGCAAAGATTACTCTGTGGTCGCTTATACCGTCAATAATATCGACTTGTTTTATCAACTTAGGATCGCTTACTGCTAAAAGGTCTAATATCGTATTTCCTCTCGTAGGCTTGTCAACTACTTGGGCGAGAGAGCTATTTGCAAGTACGTTGAGTAAGATATCGCCGATTTATCTATTTCTAAATTCGGTTTTACAGTGTAAGTAACCCAATTTCTGGATGGAGGATTAAAATCTCCCCCGACAACTATGACACTTTTACTGTCTCTCTGAGTAAATACGGATATTTTATTTACTAGATGGTAGATAATATCGACTTCGGAGTTCGGAGGCCTATAGAAAGAGCAAAAATGAATGCTCATTTTGTTTCGTTGTTTAATTCTACACCATACACTTTCTATTTCGTTATAAATAATTTCGTGGGCGGCGCTGTGT
Source organism: Ischnura elegans (assembly GCF_921293095.1). Classification (NCBI taxonomy): domain Eukaryota; kingdom Metazoa; phylum Arthropoda; class Insecta; order Odonata; family Coenagrionidae; genus Ischnura; species Ischnura elegans. Next base: position 111,820,758 of record NC_060259.1, on the reverse strand, counting down.
AAATGTGATTTAACTGCTATAAAAACTCCGCCACCTGTTCTATTGTGTTGATCGCATCTGTAAATTTTATATTCTGGAGGTAAAGCTTCGCTGTCACTTATGTCTTCCGTAGGCCAGCTCTCTATCCCCATGACCATATCTGCATCCTGAAGAATGTGCTCGATTTCGTTGTGCTTGTTTTTTACGCTACGGCAATTAACTACAACAAGGTTAATGTCATATTTTGTAGTTTAGTTTCGGTTTTTTTCAGGCTGTTACGTACTCAACAGGTGAATTTTATTGGCAGTACTAATAATATTTGATATGTTTTCTTTCTCTGGAACACGAGTTTTGGAATTATTGACGCTATTGTCCGGCGTTACCGCTCCCAAGCTTACTGTCTTGCGAATACCTTCGCAATGCGGATTTTCTCGGAGGCTACGTTTAATTAAATCATTGATAACCCCGCTAGATGACCTACCCTCTTGTCTAAAAATACCTACAGTGCTCAAAAATCCTAGGAGCCACCCGTTCAGACGCCTCTTTGGAGTAATGCACCCCAAATGAATTGAGGGGAGCCCGGCACGATCTAAGCACCGGCCGAAGATCCACGAACTCTGTCCTAATGCTCACACAGAGTTCCCACAGCCTCTTGTTGATCCAGGCAATCCTGTCCCAAACTCGAGGGCCGCAGTCCGTCCGTGGCACAATGCTGCAGATGGACAGTCGCTTATCAACACCAGTGCCCCTCGGAATGCGTTCCACTTCGAACCCTGAAGCAATTTGAGATCTCATCAGCTCTGAGTTCGGAGGTATCATAAGTGCCGACATGGGCCACCGCCCGCAGTCTAGAACAGCCTTTGTCCTCCACCGCTGCTATTATCGCCGCCGTTGTATGGGGTGCTAATCCTCTCGGTATACACCAGGGGGTGATCCTTTGGTCCGCTCCGTCTCTCCTTGCCCTCTTCTCCACACGCGAGAAAATCCTCCGGGCGTTGCAACTCCCTAACAATACGATCCCCGCCCTCCCTCCACGGCTGTTGTGAACGGAGGCGGGGTTAGCCTCCGCTTCCGTCCTTGCGTGCCACCGCCCCTCGCCCTTGGGCTACAACCATCCGCTCGGGCCTCAGTCCTCCCCCGACCCGAACACTGCACCGTCCTCTCCAAGGCCTCGGCACTGGCGTTCACCCCCGAGCAGCACCACATTGGTGCTGCGCTGGGTCGTGGAGGAGACGCTACGATTGTGAAATTTGCCCACAACCAGTCACCCGGGCGCGTATTTCTGCCACCAATTTCTCAAGTTCGGCGACGCGTGCCCAAGGGCGGTCGCTCTTCGCCTTGCCCTTGATTTTAGTGATCGTCCAGCCGTTCTACTCAAAGGGATTTATAAAAACGCTTCGAGTTTACTCTAATTCGATAATAATGATACAAATATTGCGCAAGAGGAAGCTAGCATTTAACGAGATATTTAAGACAGTTAATAACAATATAGAAGCTAAGAGTCAGTGATTGACCTAGCACGCAATTGAAGAATCAAATAATGTTAATAATTAACACTAATGCCTTAAATCTATCAATGAATTCTAAGTACTATACTATTTCTTAACAAATTATGCGAGACAAATAAAATAATAAGTAGGCAATCACTACAAACTAATGAGACAACTTGAAAAAAGGGAGAGAGAAGAGAAATTTAATGAAAATAAGTTGGTCAGCGACTACTTATCCGCTTCCCCTTCGCGTGGCTGGCACAGCAACAGATAAAGTACCAGGCTGCTTCACAATACTACTTGACACAAGACTGCTACAATATTACTACTCTAACTTCTTCGAAAATACGATCAGAAGTACACACTAAAATCACTACACTAAGGAAAACGGAATCAGCGGCGTGAAAGCCCAAGGTGATCGCTGTCGGTCAGTGAAGAAAACGGTTTCAGGAGCACTCGGCACGCACAACCTCACTCTTCGGGAGCTGCTCAGAGAATGGAATGGCTGGTAATATCTTCACCATTACATTCCCACTTGTGTCATACAGAGATGAAGGACCATATTTGATCGCTATTAGGTGATATCGGGGACAAAAAGTGCGTGCAAACATTCTGAAAAGGCACTGCGAATGGTGATAGCATAGTAGATGTCGAAAAGGGGATTCAAGCACAGTGACGTCATGACCGCCATCTTGAAACTTCATACATGACGTCACGGATAACAAATGACTGTCAAAAATTCAATATGAGTGGCTCGATGCGCAAAAAATGAGTGGCGTTATACGTTCCAAATGACGATCGTGGTGTGCATTTGCGAAACAAGTGAGTGTGGCGAAGCAATACATGACGTCACGGATGACAAATGACGATCGTGGAGCAATGGTGCTCGACAAATGAGTGAGGCGAAGCATTATGCCCCATTTACACAACGATCGTCGCGACGTTGATCCGTACGCACGTAACCTCAAAACGTCGTGTAAACGCGCAGAGTTACCATCGTATGCCTTAGTACCTAACACTGCCGGAGTTACGATGGTTAGCGCAAGTGTGCCAAGAAAAAAGAGTTAGGAAATAAAGATCGATGCATATACGAGTCTTTCGCGCTGCTGCAATCTTGATACAATAATTGATATTACATAAATAACTCTAATACATCAAAGATATATGGCAACGATTGAAGACATTATTGAGCTGGTAATGGAAGGACGTGAGGGGAAAGTTTTTACCGATGCTCTATTTAGCAAATGATATCAGATATTCTATACTATACCAGTTTAATGTATTTCTTTATTCACAGGTTAACCCATAACCATGTATCCTTACATTATACTTCACAGATGATGGAAAATAACAAACACTCAAAATATTAACCAATTAAAATCGTTGTATACAGGATTTCACGATAAAATTTGCCACAAATAACTAACATTTAGATGATGACATGGAGAAATCAATACTTGTGCTGAATTAAGACGATATCTAAGCTTTTTCTAGTTAGAGAAATATGTACTGTCTATAATGCGTGGATATTCTTAATTGTTTACATACCCTCTCGAAGAATCTAGATTCTTAAAGGCTTCATGGACTGTTATGACTAGTTTTAGTTTTACCTCATCATTCTGGATAGCTGGGAGTTGAAGACATAATTTGCTCCATGGTACTTAAAAACAAGCAGGTGAGGATTTGTATAGCTATGACGGGATCCATTAAAATTTACTAATAAAGGAGATAGGAACAATCTACATATTATTGATAATATTGTAGAGGAATAGGTCTTTGCTGGAGGATCCTTTGTCGTGCAAGAGTTTTCAAATTGACTAGTGAAAGAATATATGAAGTGTTTCAATCAGACAGTGAGATTCCTAAATCGTAATTATTTAATTTGAGAAATTTATTTTGGACACGTTCAAGCCGGATTGAGTTGATATTATAATAAAGTGACCAGTTAACAATATATTCCAATATAGAACGTAGCAAAGCGACATATCTACTATCTTTACCGCATGAATATTGTTAAAATTTGGACCGATTCCCATAATGAATCCTACATTATTTAAAGTTTTACCAAAAGTTCGGTCTACCTTTAGTTATAGCACATGAAAACATTAATATTCTTTTGCTTCTCAATTTCCAAGATTACAATTTTCTCACGCAGTCACGTCGTCAGTTGTTATCTGACACAATTCCGCAACGAAGGTAGCACTGAGTTACGATGGTAACTTTTAGATGTGTAAACGTGCAGTAGTCGCGATCAACGTCGGTACGTTCGTAGTGCAAATGGGGCATTACGTGTGCCACGGATAGCAAATGAGTGACGTTATGCGTGCCAAATGAAGATCTTTGAGGGCTGGTGCGAAAAAAATGAGTGAAGGTGCCTTTATAGCTCGGCGTTGCGTACTTGGGGGCGGAGCTAACTCATCGCAGCAAGTTGGAGCCCTTCACAGCTCTGAGTTGCGAAAACAAATGAAAGGCAAAAAGCGTCGGCTCCTAAAAATCAGCCTGTGAGCATATCATCTTATGATTTCGAACTAAACGCGCAATACATATGTTGTTTTCTGCATGTTAACACAATTCCATTTCTGAAAATATTCTTCTTAACTTTAAATAGCATTTGAAGTTAATATGGCGACCATAAATTCGATAATAATGCATGTAGCGATGGCCCTTGCCTATGCATTATTATGACCTTTAAATTTTATTTCTTTACTCGGAATATTCGAAAAATAGCTAATTACATACACTCAATGAACATGAGTAACGTGGAATGTTATCAGGAATATTTATTAATGATAACTGTTGTTCAAACAGATTGTCCTAGTCACGTTATCTAAATAGCTCTAACCGAGTAGATTATGAGGGCACGATTATTAGATATCAATTGGAATTTAAGCGACCGTAGTCACCAACAAGCACCTCTCACTCTGTATTTAGCTTGTGATACCATTTACGGTTATGTGTTACGCTAATCTATGCTCCTCAGTGATAGTAATCTGATTTATGGTTAACATTTGTCTTATGGTTGGGAAAGATACGAAATATCGAAGCTGAACACTTCAAAATAATAGTAAATAATGAAATAAATAGCATTTCCCACTCCCATTAGAGCTAATATTGCGTATTTGCATACCCAGAAACAAACACCAATTCGAAATCGTCGGCGTACTGCCGCCTTGACGCAGAGAAAATCCGACAGGTTCAGTTTTTCTGCGACGACGCAGCGAGCTGGAGACGTGACGTCATCAATTCTCAAAGACGGGCTCTGATTGGCTCGCTAGCCGCGGCGTCAACGCAACGCCGAACTGTGAAGACCCCCTGAGACGAAGCGTTACATGACGTCACGGATAACAAATGAAGACCTTGGAGCGCTGGTATGAAACAAATGAGTGAGGCGAAGCGTTGAATGATGTCACGAATAACAAATGAGTGGCATTATGCGCGCCAAATAAAGCTGACCCATCTTGACCTCTCACAAGCAGAATAGGCGGCAGTTTTCAAGATAGTACAGTCGAAGAAAGGCAATTAGTTTTTGTACCAACTTCATGAATGCGGTTTAAAACGGAATTTCATCGAAACACTAAAAAAAATCCTGAAGGCATAAAGTCACTACGAATATTTGATTGGAGAGGAAAAACATTCTTCAAAAGATAGACTAATTAATTATGGTATAAAATACAATATCTGGCGGAGAAAAAAATTTTATTCAGTAGGCCAGGAAGAGTACTGGATATGTATGACGGCGGCATACGAAATTTAAAGGGCGTTTAATGGGTACGCAATACAGCGTTGAGAAATTGACCCATTTACTGTCAAAGTTGCGAAAACGCAACAATATTGAGAAATGCAAAAACATTGTTTCAATTGAATTTTTTCATTACATAATTCGCTTTTTTGATGAAAGTAAGTTTAAACTGATTTTTATTGACTTTGTAATGACATTTCATAAGTATTTTGATTATTATAAAAATACTGAAAATGTGTCAATTTTCAAGCCACCTATTACGCAGGATAATTATAATAACTTTTCCGTTTATTAAGTTTTTTATTTGTCCATATGAACGACGAGATTTCAATTAATATATGTTAAGGCTTATATTTAGTCTGGAAGTCAACATTAATCGAAAATCGGACCGGGAACATAATGTTGCGTTTGGCCGAATTCGGTAGCTAAAGGATGTTATGCAACCCGCATTACCACATATTGCCATCTCATGGGGATATGCCTTTTTTACTGTCAGATGTAATCCTACGCCTTTTTATGCCACGTATTTGAGAGATACCGTCATATTTGATAATTAAAATTCCTATATATTATGTTTCCAATGAAATTCTGCATTATTAAACCTAAATCCAATATAAAATAGAGATGTATTACGGTTTGAAGGCAATGGTTCGAATATTTTCTCATAAGATTTTTTTCCATATTTTCTTATTTTTTTGCGCATTTTCCAGTTTTTAATATACATTTTATCACAACAAATTGTAATATCACCAAGAATGACTATTTATGAAATATATGTAAGCATTTCGGGTGGAATACAAAGTTTGTACATTCATTCCGAATAAGTCCTTCCATACTTCACGAATCAGCGATGTCACCTCCATAACCAGATATTGGTTGAAAGAAGACAATAGGGCGTGGTTTTGGTTAGGAAATTATTGAGCTGAAACATATTAAGATTGTTGAAAACTAATATACACTTTTCAGACAATTCCTGTCTGGACAAAAATGATAGATTTGTAAATTATGACCTGAATTTGACAACTTGAATTAAAAATTATTACGATTCGGAATATTTGCGTATCATTTTGTAAATGATGATCAAATGGTACCTTTCTTTCGTCACTACTGTGCTTTAATGTTCTTTAAATCTTTCAAGACGGCGGATTTTTCATCTTAGCATGACTGCTGTACTGAGCGCCTAGATACTCTTCTTTCTCGCGGTACTGAGCATGTTTGGAGGACATTCGTTAAGAGGGGTCTCGCGGAACCTTTTTCGACCCCTCCCCGCTGGGGCTCCGTATTATCTCGGACTCAAGAGAGTAGTTGTGCTCCCTCCTTTCCGGGTTTACGACCATACCTGCGGCAATGGTTCGCGGTCAACTTATGTATTGTTATATGTATTTAGCTTGTTAAAATTGTTGCTTGCACGTAAATTGCAGACTTTGAATTGAATTCCTCATTTTTTTCTGAGCATTGTCAAATTTTAAACGAAGTTCTAAAGTCAATATTAAGGCATTAAATGCAGCAACAATTTCCATGTTGATGTTTATACATAACTCGAGATATAAGTTTATAGTTATCGTAGAATTTAGTTAAAAAATTGTAAATGCAGCTCAAAGGACAAATAATTCAATTCTTACTTAATATTTCTTGAGAAATGAACAAATATTTACATGGAAAACTGACTGGATAAACAATTGCATGATCGTGGACCCTTGCCGCTAAGAGGGGTAATAAGAGACGAGGGGTCAGGGAATCTGCTCCCGGATTCCGAGGGTAAAGCCTAAACCCTGCAGTGTTGGGTCCCGAAACAAAGACGTCGTGCACCCGCGACCATCATAAAAGGGGGAGAGTTAGAAAACGTATATATACAGCTTTCGTTTTCTTGGTCAGGAAAATATCAGACGGAAATATACGGTTTTCGTCTCCCAGGTCGAAACATCCACACGTATATTTACGTCTTTAGAAAGGGAAAAGGTTAAAAACGAGCGTTCAACTTTGGTGCTTATGCTTTTCAGACGGCTCCAGGGTTCAACCAGGCGATACAAAATTACTTCGATCAAAAGTTAGTCTTGGAAGCAAGTTTTGTTCTGGAATTTGTCAAGGTTATCCCTGAACCCTCTAATAATCGTATATTTTTCGATAACTTCTTTTTATCTTGAAGACTATTTATTTTTTTGAAAGAAATAGGATTTTGGTCACTGGAACCATACGTGAAAATATAACGGAGCAGTGCCTGATAGAATGTAGCAAAACCATCAGCGTTAAACCGAGAGGAACATGGAAATAAACACATAAAAGATAAAGCTGAAGGTCTTAGCATTGTTAGATGGAATGATAATCATCTCAAACTCAATCCGATCATCAAAACATGATTGTTTTCATCGCACTCCTGCCAATCAAGGAATCAAGCATGTCTTTGAACCGTGTTTCTACGATGAAAAATAACGATTTTTTTAACTTGTCTAAAACGTGGCTGTGGACAACCGGAAAAATGCCCATTTTAGCAAAGTTAACAAAATCGTTATTTTTCATCGCAGAAACACGTTTCAAAGACGTGCTTGATTGCATGATTGGCGGGAGTGCGATTAAAACAATCATTTTTTGATGATCGGATTGAGTGATTGATTTTCAACTTGCAGTCGGAGCGGTCACTTTTCGAAAGGTAGGCTGCCTGCTCTTAGGGTCGAGGAGACGGTCCTGCGAGTGTGAGCTGGTCGAGGATAGGGTCGCGGATTAGCGACCCTTCGAAGTGCTTTGGCAAAAGTGCTGACCGCATGGCAGGGAGGAAGAAAAAGTACGTCCACAGCAGTCTACCGTGCAGACGTACTAGGTACGTCCACAGCAGTGAAAGGGTTAAAGGATGAAAGGACAAATTTGACCAGAGAGTTCAAAAAAGTGAGACTAATAGTAATTACCGAAACGACAGTGTAAAAAGGGATCGGGTTGCTGTGGTGGCTAGAGTGTTGGCTTCTCACCCGGTGGGCCCGGGTTCAAATCCCGGCAGCGGCAGAGAATTTTCAGAGACTGCCCGATCCCTGCTTGAGTGTTGTGTGGAGAACATTTCAAGTGCAACACTCCGTCCGTCGGATGGGACGTTAAGCCGTGGTCCCCTTGGCGCCTTTCGTTAAGAGCAGGCTAATGCCGACGCCGGGTTTCTCTCCACCCTTCCTCACCTACCCTTCCCTCACAGCGCAAATGACCTCAGCTGTCGGTCGCCTCCTCCAAATACCAGACCATACCAGACGGTGTAAAAGTCATATGTGAATGTACAAAAATTATTGTTCCATTGCACCCAAAATGCTTTCATGTGTTTCATGAATAGTCATTAATTGTTGTCATTCAATCTGCTATGACAAAATTAATGTCAATAAAATATATTGTTGTGTCCGTGGCCGCGTTCATGCGGGCTCGTGAGTGCAAACGCGAGTGCGGACTCACGTAGTGCGCCCGCACCTGCGGGTACAGTCGTACGATCAAGGGCACCCGAGTTGGGGGACGAGCACAAAGTCACCTCCAAGCGTCCTCTAAACACTTGGGCGGATGTTTCGCAACCGCACCCGCGTCTCGGGGCGGACGTGAGCTGACTACAGGAAACGCTGCGGTTGGCGGCGGACGTGATTGCGAGACATATGCTGGTGCAAAACAGGATACGTTCCAAGTATAAAAGGGAGAGCCTTCGGCTCACAAATCGTCAGTCTTTGGCCCAACGTTGGACGTATCCTGCGGAGCACTAGCCTCCCAGTGAGAGTGAGAGAGAGAAAGAGAGAGAGAGAGAGAGAGAGACTTCTAACTGTGACGGATAATAAATAACGTTATGAGTTTAAGAAAGTCTGGCTTCTGATTCTCCTCGAGCTTCCCCGGTTGTAACCCCGGACGGTCCCCGATCCCGCTTTAAGGGTCTTGGTCGCCACAGGGATGCGACAATGTGATACACATACTCTTCTGAGAAAATAATCGCTTTGACTTATTTCTTTCAAATCGTAAAGCATTTCTATTTTACTGTGGATTTTGGGGAAATATGGCAACATCTCATTGGAAACATAATATTTAAGGATTTTATTTGTCCAATATGACGATATTTGTCAAATACGTTGTATAAAAAGGTATAGGATCAGCACCCGAGACGGCAATATGTGGTAATGCGGGTTGCATAACTGCCTATAGATTCCTGATTCGGCCGAAGTTGCGAAAGCGCAACATTATTTTTTTACCAAAAGCAAATTTTTCAAGGCCCATATTTTCAATTTACCTTATTTAGCATGTTATTAGTTAAAATGAAGAGAAAAATGATAAATTTTCAAGTATTTCTTTACTCGGCCGGTAATGGGTTAAGAATAGAGATGTGCGAATACTGTCCGCGAATACTCGAATGCCTCGAATACTAGAAAGCATTCGATATTCGAGGTCTCGAACAATTATGCTAAAGGTTCTATCTCGAATACCTCGAATACTTTGAATTTCTCTTCCCAGTTTCCCGGTGAATATTAATTAATTTTTCTTTCTGTTGATTATTTTCTATCACTATTATATCTATTATCCCCATATAAAAGTGAATGAGACCATATTGCATGCACACGGTAGCTGCGTCGCCGTACTCTCCGCCGCCGCCGGCCAGAACCGAAGTCGACCGCACGCTCGAAAAAACGATTAAAAATTCGAGGTTGTAAGTTGGTGTAAGGTTTTACTTTAGATCCACAATGCAGACGCTTCATAGAGCGACGCACAGTGGGCTGAAATCGAAAAAAGCTGGCCAAAAATGATTTTTTTTACTTTTTAATTTGGGAAAAACTATTGTTTTGTCAAATTGTAGAATGATCAGTGACCACATATCTGAAATAATTTTATTCATAACTCAATTTTTAAAGCAGGGGACGTCTCTCAATTTTATGAAAAATTATCTTAAATTTTTTTCCCAATTTTTCGAAAAAATGGACTGAAGTTTTTTGCTACTGTTGCGTTGTTTTAAAATTCATAAATTTAAATCATTACATAATAAAAATGAGAATTTTTAGAATCCTTTGTAGTGAAAGTTTTTATTCTAGCGATAATTTTTATTCGTTTTATTTATACAATTAAAATGTCCTATTTTTCACGTATTTTTAACATAATGTAGAGAAGAACTTGATGTTTTTCGCTTTGCTTCACGAAGTGTTTAGCACCACATCATAAAATAAAGAGTCAATTTAGCTATCAATTGAAAAATCCTGCCCCAATTTGCCTCTCCGCCTCTCCTATCAAGTTATGTGCGTGAATGTCCAACCGTCCGACGCGGTGGTCAGATGCGAACATTTGCTCAGAGTTAGCTGTAGTCGAGGATAATTCGTTAAAAGTGAGACGAAATTACAGTTATCTACACTTACACACACTGCTAACATTTAGCATACCATATTAATCGTATTGTTCCAATTTTTCCAAGGGCACATGATGATTTTTTTCATAAGACATATATTGGACTTAACGATTGCGCTGGCAAGTTAGATTCTTGCCTCGGGAAGCGGGTGGCTGCGAGGCATTATATATTAATTCTTAGAAAACCTAATTCTAAACCCTATGCACTCGCATTTTTGCTCTGCACGCCCTCCTAGTCCTTTTATAACTCCCATCAGCTGAAATACTGGAAAGGGCACTCGTGTGGCGGAGCGCCGCGCGTTGCCATGTCGGCGGGCACTACCCTGCCGACCGCGTTAATCCCTATTGTACCCGAAAACCCAACCATCCAGTTATGATTCTTATCTAGCGTTAAAGAAATTCTTATGAAAATTTTGAATTTTAGAGCGCATTTAAATCACTTGTGTGATAGACTAAGATGCATTTTGTACCAATTAACACTTTCAATGCTGACCATGTAAAACATAAAATCGACCCCCGGTGCGGCTGTCGTTTTTTAATGCAAAACGCATGCATGGGTGCCAAAAGAGCTGGGAAAAATAATGAAAAAATTTTCTTGGCCCTAATTTGTTAGCTATGAATTTTTTTATTTATGACGTGATATCACGTCACCCGCACAGCGGGATATTAACGTGATGCGGGTTGCATACTGTCGGCTTCTTCCCCGCGCCACCGTTTTCTTTCAATTTTTTTTCTGCGCTATGTATCCAAAAAAAATACGAGGAAAATGAATGTGTAATGTTCTACTGGTATCGCCATTGGTATTATGCCACTGCCTTAGGGAAATTTTTGGCTTAGATGAATGTATTGCAAGTTATAAGTACAAGGAGTCGCCGTGAACAGCTGTTTGATTGTGATGGTAATTCTGGGCAAGATATTTCGGCGTATTTCTTGTGCTAGTAATCCTAAGTATCTGAGTAGGGTTCTATAATATTGAATAATTTTTACATTTTCTTCTGAAGCCACTATTGACGTCACAAATTCCTTTACTCGTTTCTTCTTTTCAGCTCCAATTCCTTTCTTCACATACGACTACCGGTAAGCATCAGATATTTTACAAAAATGGTTTTCACATACCATTATGTAGTCCCTTAACTGCAGGTGCTTGAGATGGTTGGCACTCCGCTTTCGAGATTATTTTCCGTCGGTGTATTAGGGTGTCTCTTGACGTGCACCACTCCTGCCGGCTGTTCTAAGGTTGGAGGGGGTATGGAGATGAAGCGAGGGGTGATAGAAAAATTTAGTCGGCCCGCTTGTAAGAACTAGGAATAGCTTTTGTGGGAGTGCCATCGGCACATCAAAAAAATGAGGAAGGTGTGAGGAAAGATTTTGCTGACACGTGTCCTTTTTGGGTCGTTGGGGTGGAGATTCCGGGGCCGAAATAATAATGGATGTGTAAACAGAAATAATCAACCCATAACTTCCTCATTACTATTTTCTGAACTCAAGCAAATAACATATTTATGCAACATGATGTGACCGAGTTAAAAGTTAATACATAAAAACTGGAACTAATAGTATTTGCAAGCAAATATCTTACAAGTAATCTTCATTTAGGCCACGTATCGCGGTTCTAACTACGAATATTCTGCGAAAATCTGAAAATGATGTAAATTTTTACAGCTATAATATTTTTTCATTTGGTGCATAATAATATCAATTCGAGTAAATCATTCAATAATACGTTTTGCTAGGAATAGATTTGCAGCATCTATGCCCATTATTATTTACCGGATTACCGAAAGCAACGTTTTCTTTCTAGTTATACGAGGGAAAACTAATTCCATCGTGCTTAGAAATCTCTAGTTACTTCTTATTTATATAGCAGCCCTAGTATATTGAAAAAAGGAATCACATGACATGAAAAAAATATTATATTTACCCGAAACAAATTCAATACAATCGAAATGATGACCATTTTCAAATTATATATTTTATACAACTACGTACAGTAATTTATGTTTTACCAATGAAGGAAATACCTCTCTCACAAATTTTATAACAATATATTTAACCTATAATGCTATTTGCAGTATATGATACAAAAATATATAATACTATTTATGCCTTCTTATGAAAGAAAGAAAAAAACTTGGGACAGAGTAGAGGAGAATTCTTGCAGCCAGTGTAGATATCTGCGGTTTCTTTCCTACGCCCGAGAGTGCTTGCACCGCAATAGTGCAATACTTGCACCACCGATACTTCTTTCTGCCACCTTCCTCTTGGATGAGTTCAGGGAAGTGGGATTGAGATAATGATGGTAAAAGTGGCTTGGGATAAGGAATGTAGGATGGAAGAATAAAGGATCTAATGACTCCCAGGAATTTATAAAGGGAAATATTTCCGGCGGGTTCACGATACATGAAAAAGCATGCATAGTTTCGGGAAGGAAGTATTAGGGAATCAATGGAGGAGTGAAATGATTCTAAATGGACAGATTTTTTTTAGAGGAAACACTCAGGCTATGAATCGTTTTGGCCGGTGTTCGGTGAAAAATGAAGTGCTTGAAGAATGCTAAAGAATCAATCACGACTCATGAAAGCAAACCAGGTCAAATAAGATAGCAATGCTCCATTAGTCGGATATATTGGTTATAGGAATATCTACCTTGTGAAATATTAGGCCTATGAAGGTAAATCTCTTCATAGGTCATTGTTTTCAATTCCTAACCTATTCTTTCGGAGATTACTAGAAAGTATGTATGTATATGAAAGAGGGTGTCTGGGAAAAGGAGACGCAAAAACACTTGGGTCGTTGGAAGGGGGTGGAATGGTGAGAGCTGGGTTTTCTATGAAAGTGATATTTTGAGGGGTCACTGAACTACGGGTCCACCGCAAAGGACGTTGGGATGGAAAAGGACTGAAGGTATTGTTAGAGGGTTCAGGGAAAGAATAGTACAAAGGGGATGGGCCAGGGATTGACATAAAGGGATCGGGCGTAGAAGGAGGCAACGGAGTATCTGACTGTGAGGGTTCAACCTCCTCTCCACCCTCCTCCTCTCTAAACTTCTAGCTCGGAGTCTTCAGAGAATGCCTGATCCCCATCTCTTCCAGGAGCTCCCGCTATTCCTTCTTCGTGTACATTCGCCTAGAGAAGGCAGAGAGCTAAAAAAAGGAAGGATGGAAAAAAATATCTATATTTTCGCTAAATATTATAAAAACGTAATAAACAATTAATAAACATACATAATTAAGTTCCAGATGGTAAATACATATTATGTATAAAATAAAACTCAAATAAAATTTGTCATACTCACGCATTAATAGAAATAAATAAAAATAATAGCATAAAATACAGGGGGAATATGAATGGAAATTGGCTTACCTTAAGATAAAAGAAAAAATTTCTCCCGATCCTCCCAGGAAAGGTTGCTTGAAACGGCGTTCACAAATGCGCTGCTAGATCCCTGCTGAACAACTTAGAGGCGAAAAATGTCATAATAGAACTGAACCGAGCTCTTACAGAGGGCCGGAACCCTCGGGGTACGCATGACGTGATATCACGTCATCAGCACCAGGGGATAGCGCACCATGACGTGATATCACGTCATGCCGCACTCAAGGTGTTAACCTACTTGAAATATACCCTACCAATTCCATTCAAAAAATGTTGTATCAGAGTCTTGGTGAATCTGTAATCAGATATGGAATTACAATATGGGGCACCACAAATAAAACTTTGTTGAATAAGGTGGAAAAATTACAAAATAAAATGGTAATGCAGTTGGATCCAACAGAGAGAAATGTGTATAGAATCTACAAAAATCTAAACCTACTCCCTATACCAGATTTATTACAGTACATATTAATAACTGACAACTTCTTTAGCAATAGGTATAAAATTACAAGGAATGTTCCACATGAAATGAGACTCAGAAATCATTAGATTTCCATTGTACCCAAGTACTGCAATGTTCATGGGAAGAGAACTCTAGACTATACTGTTCCAAAATTGTTAAATAGCCTTCCCCCATCCATCAAATCAGCAGAAAAAACTTCTGCGCTAAAGACTGATTTAAAAAAGTTTTTATTTGGAAAAAAAGATGGAATGGTTTCTTCACAATGAACACACCAGATAAAGCTCACCTATACTATGTTAAGCTATTCCTTGGAAAAGAATCGCCGGAATGTAAGAAAATTGATTTGACTCAGATTTTATGTAATTCGAATTGTACCTAACTGTTTAATAATCTAAAGAGTGAATTTTAAGATTTAAAAACGTTGAGTGAAGTTAAAAGAAAAATTAAGACATGGTTATTGACTGGTTGTTTATAATTAAGTGTCAAATTTTTTTATATAATAGTCTGCTTATTTGTTATTGTGCCGGTCCCAACTCCCGGGTATGACTTTGCCCAACCCTCCCCCCCTCCCTTCCTCCGAAGAGGTTAGGACGAGTGAGGTTAGCAAGCGAGACGACACACACGTAATTGTTTTTCCCCGAGTCGGAGGAGTCACTGCCTTCGTCTACCACTCCCCTCCTCCGATCCAGGGGTAGGGAGCTCGGATTTCTGGCGATCAGCGCCGTTGGATTTGCACTAAAACCAGTAAAATTGGTGGGTGGCAGAGGAATCGCTGCGTAATGTGACCAAACTCCCCTTTAAATAATAAGATGCCGGTTCTTGTTCCTTTTAACATAAATTACTTTTAATGAACCTCAAACAAGATAACAAAAAAATAACCCAATAGACATCAAAATACCCCCCAAAAACACAAAAATACCTTTAAACACAAAACACCCTGAAACACAATAAACCCTAAAACACAATATTGATCAAACAATGGAATTCAGAACTTTTAAGCGATGCCTTCGAAAAAAGTATTTTAATCTCCAAGGCAATTTAAATAGCAACCAATATATTTGAGAGATAAACACTCTTTAGCAATGTCACTTTTTTTCTTAGAAAGACGATTTATCGTCAATGCAATTCTGATAATCAGTGAGCAATGAGGGATTGACTGAAAAACAAGGCCCTTCTTCTTCTTCGTACGAGCGAGAGAGCACGAAACACACACTTTTTTGGGGCACACTATTTCAGCTTTAACCAGCTACACGAGGGGAAAATAGGGGAATTGGGGCGTAGTTCGCTTACGCTTCCTTTCCGGCGAGAATCAGCTGCAGAAGCTACTTTGGCCAACAGACGGCGGATGGCGTCTGCAGAAACGTGGCCGGTACTTCCTCCAGAATCTCGACCCCCTTCAATGCCCAGGAACATACGTAGCAGAGTACACAAGGGCCCTCTTCAGCCTTTCCTCCTCTCAGGTGCGATTCCGTTGTGGTGCGTTATAATTTCTCTCCTGCGCTGCTCGTGCGTCACCCTCGTTCTCTCAGGTGCGTTTAGCCTGTTCTCTGTGTTCAGTCTCTCCTCGTCTCTCGCTCGGCCTTTTATCTGATTCTTTTACCCATCGTTCCCCGCACTACCGTCGTTTGCACCTTGCACCTACGGCGACGACGCTAGCGGGGAACTAGGCGAACTACAATCCCACATTTTTACCTTTCATTTGTTCACTAATTCACCATGTTATGAAAATTATACAATTCAAGAAATAAAACAATTGCAATGCAAAAAATGTCACACAAAATAAAATAAACCATTTGGCAACAAAATAAGGGGTTCCGTCACATACCCCCCCCACCAAAGTTAACTATGGGGGTGATCCCATTGCTTATGTTTATGCATAGACAAAAAAAATGTTACTCATCAAAATAAATTACAAAATAAGCAAATCCAGGTTGTAAATAGAAATAAGGCTTTAAATTCCCAAAATTATAAATCCCAATTTCGCCCCTGGAATCGTCTTCGAGGTAACAAGTATTAGGTCCCGCAAACCGAGAAATACGGAAGGGGCCTGTTTATAAATTAAAAAACTTGTGAAAAGCCTTTTGCCGCGTGTCAGCTGCGTGGTCGCAACACGCGATCACCTACATAAAAACTAAAGGTTTTCCCTTTTTCTTTTTGCTTTCTTTTTTTACCCGCTTCATCCAATTTCCTGAGCACCATACGCGTCAGGTTTTCGCGAGATTCCGCGGCTTGACCAGGGATATTTATTAATCCATCATCTTCTCGTGAGGGTTTATGACCAAAATGAGCTTCCACTGGTGTTAACCCTGTACTCTCATGGCAAAGTTCATTGAACCATTTGTTTACCCATGGTACTAATTCTACCCATTGGGTGTGATTCTCCGAACAAAAAGTTCTAAAAAGGCGAAACAACTTACACATTACACGTTCGCTCGGATTTGTTTGGGGCCTCCTAATGGATGAATATATTACTCGAACCCCTCTCTTGCCTAATTCCTCTTTCCACTCTCTTCTTGTAAATTGACTCCCATGATCTGACTAGATTCGTCTCGGAACCCCATAGAGGAAAATATGCATTTAAAAGAACCCTCAGGCAGTTTCGAGACGTTGGCTTCGTCAAGGGATACACCTGCACAAATTTTGTAAACACATCAATAATAACAAAAATTTATTTATTCCCTTATCGACCCTTGGGCAAAGCACCATAAATGTCTACAGCATATAAATCCTTGGGACCGATCGGAATTATGTTCGCCATGGGACCTTCATAACTCCTATTCGGATGTTTGACTCGCTGACAAAGGTCACATCATCTCTACAGCATCCTAACATATCTCCCCATCTTAGGCCAATAATATTTTTCGTGAAGCCGCCACACCACCTAAGAAACACCACAGTGGCCATATTTCGTGTGTGCGTGCCATACCACATCATCCCATAAATCCCTAGGTACCCATACTTTGTATTCTTCTCTCGTTCTTCCTAACGCTTTATACACAATATTATCAATTAAACGACACTTGGCCGCCAGACGGCTAACTTCGTCGTATTCTGGATCATTGCGATCCATCAAATTCGTCATCCATCTATGAATCCTTCCTACGTGGATATATCCCACCTGTAACATAGATAAATTTTGTATCCCGCCCTTCGGAAATTCCAAAACTTCAGGGTCCATTAAGGCTACCATTTTATCCTTACTAGCGGCACGTCCCTCACTCTGTACTTCAGGGATCGTTCTACTCAGCCAATCAGGTACTATATTTTCTTTGCCCGTACAATGTTCTATCTTGAAATCATATTCCTGAAGGGTTAGCGTCCACGTAGTAAATCGACTATTGTTTAATTTACATTTTTGGAGGAATGTTAACGCCTTATGATCCGTGGTTATTGTTAAATCACTCCCTAGAATGGTCGTACGTAATTTATGTAATGCCCGCACTACCGCTGAGGCTTCCTTCTCGGTTGTTGTATAGGATAATTCACTCCCTTTCAAAGCGCGACTTATGAACGTGATTACCTTCTCGTGCATTTAATTATCTTTCTGAAACAAAACCGCCCCTATTCCGCAACCTGAAGTATCAGTTTGTAATAACATTGGTTTCGTAAAATCTGGATACTGTATAACGTCAGTTTCTAGAAATTTTTTTCTTTACATTCTCGAAAGAGGCTTGATGAGCTGAAGTCCAACTCCACACTACACCCTTCTTTAGTAAAGAACGAAGCGGAGCAATTACGTGCGCATAGCCTTGACAAAATCGGGCATAATAATAACATAAACCCAAGAAGCTACGTAATTTCCTTATATTTTTCGGTGCTGGAGCACTTTGCACCGCAGCTATTTTTTTCCTCATCTGCTTTCACCGCCTCAGGAGTAAGAATATGTCCAACAAAGGGAACATTTAGTCGACAAAATTTTGATTTCGATAATTTAAGCGTGACATTTGCTGATTTAAATATCTGAATCAAGTATTCTAAATGCTCTAAATGTTTATCAAAAGTGGGAGATGATATTAACAAATCATCTACGTATATAGTCGCAAAGGACATGGCCTCGGGGCCTACTATAGCGTCCAAACACCTGATCATTGTGTGGCATTTTTTAGTGTTCCCCCCCCCCCCCAAAAATTTCTGGTACCCCTCCCCCCCCAGAAATTCCTCGAACTTCCTCGAACTTCCTCCGAACTTATCCGCAGAACTTCTCCCGCCAAGAACTTTTCGCGCTAAGGTTTTTTCGCGCAAAGGATTTTTCGCGCAAAAGGCCTGTAGCAAAATCCTGTCTCTGCAAAATCCTGTCTCTGGAAAATCCTGTCTCTGGAAAATCCTGTCTCTGGAAAATCCTGTCTCTGAAAACCCTGCCTCTGGAAACTCAGCCTCTTGAATCAGCCTCTGAAACAGCCCCGAAACAACCCCGAACCAACCTACCTGCAATGCAAGACTTATATAGGACTACTGCGGAGAAATACTTACTCCTTGGCAAGCAAGGGGAAATCGGTGCTAAGGCTTTAGTATCGCACTTGGAGTGAGAAGTTTTACCATTGTCCTATCACAACTCTCTCTCCCTCCAACACCTCACCCCAGTATCTCCTTCCCCTCCATGTGTTCCAATGAATATCCCTCTGATTCAACTGATGTCTCCAACCCAGAAGTTGAGGGGAAAATTCTGGCTGGTATGCTGTTGTCTCAAAACCAGGGAATGGTGTTTTGCGGAGCGGCCGTTTCTGCAGGGGCAGTGACGCATCAGTGGCGCAGTAGTTGAATTCGCCTGGCTACCCCTCCACTCCCTGGAAGAATCCCTCCCCTCACATCCTGTCTTGTCCTGCATAGGCAAGCTCTCTTGTGCTCGTGGAGTCGTCGTTGACACATGTCTAGTGAGACATGGCAAATTTAGTGCAATTATTCTGCTGGTTTTTAGCTGGTAATGTTTCCTTTGGCATCATGAATTACTATCATTGTTTTCTGTAATACTTCTGATTTTTTTAATACTCAACTTTGAATAGATATCGAACGGTAATTACTCGTAAATTATTTTTGGCTACCTTTTTCTTGTGAGCTGTTTTTCTTGTTTGTGGAGTCTTTCCCTGATCCAGCTTGAGACCGACGCACAGTGGGCGGAAATCGGAAAAAGCCGGACAAAATTACAAAATGGCTTTTTTTGAGTTATAAACTTGAAACTTCGCAGGTATACTCAAAAATGATTGAAATTTATTGATATGTACTTCATTTGACATAGATCCTACCCGTTACTGAGATACAGAGGCTCAAACGTGAGCAAATTTCCATAAAAACGCCCGTCTTCAATTTTCTCTGAAAATCTTCCAAAGTAAGTGAATGGTGAAGTTATGGGTGGATTCTTGCCGAATAAAAAACCACATAATCTGTTAGCATGGTATTTTTTCTTTAATTTTCCGTAATCTTAATGAATACAGCCAATAAATTCTTACCG
The DNA here is from genome assembly GCF_921293095.1 of Ischnura elegans. Taxonomy (NCBI): domain Eukaryota; kingdom Metazoa; phylum Arthropoda; class Insecta; order Odonata; family Coenagrionidae; genus Ischnura; species Ischnura elegans. The sequence continues at coordinate 111,800,932 of NC_060259.1, read as the reverse complement.
TGCAGTAACAAAATGGCGGATACTGTTTTTCGACGAAGTTTTACATTTAGGTAGAGTTTCAAATAGGTTTTCGGCAAAGTCGCGCAGAGTAACTTATATGAGAGCATTGTTTGAAGATTTCTTGAGGTCTTTATGCAGTTTTCTTTGAAATAAGTTTGCGTCGCCGGAAATTACATTGATTTTTCGATCGCGCGGCAGGGTTCTTCTCCGCGCGTCGGGAGTTGGATTAGCCGCGCCGCGGTAAGGTTATTGAAGCTGTATGGGTTTTAACGCTCATTATTCACCGTTTTTATGTTTTACTTCAAGACACCGATTCTCAAATGGTCTATGGTGAAGACAGTGGAGGTTTTTCATGCGATGTACTTGCACGTATCATCGAAGTTCATTTCGTTATCTTTGGATACGATCGAAGACCATGCTTCTATTAAAAGCGTTCAAACCTCGACAAAGTGAGTTGTTTTCCTGGGACTCATACAAAAAGACCTACCAGAAAGATACCAGCTGAGACCCTTATACCTTCTTCAATCACCGATCCCTGACCCTCAGGATTCTAATTTCGAAAACGGTCGTTTTATGACACCCTGGGCGGAGCCCTGGCCGTCTTAACGGAGGTATTTCCATGGGAACTTCTAGCTTTTTTAAAATGTGCATCATACCCTCAGTTCTACTTTGACATACAGATTACCATGTCTTTACACGTTTACCATACGTTCCTCCCCGTGTACGCATAACGTGGATAACCATAGGTTCGACAAATTTATTATTTCTAAATTTTACATAGGCTCCATCCGCCATTCCATAGAAAATGCCACCTCACATTATTACATGACTTGATATCTACAAAATAATATTGGAATTGGTAAAAAAATCATTTACTCGGTAAAAAATATTTGCTCCATTATTTATCTCGGAGGCTGAATTTAAGACAAGGCCCTGATGCTCTGAAATTTCTCAATGACTTCCTGACAAAACGCATCCTATGGCCATACCTTAAGAAATGGGTAGAGTTCTCGAAATAATGAATGATTTTTGTGTCGATACAAAAGTTGGCTCGCTGACTCTATAACATTTCCAGAATTTGTTATGCATCACTTTCCCGATACTTCAACGACAGCCGGTTTAGTATTGTATTTTTGTAAAAATCTATTCCTCTCAAATTGATTGATTGACTCAATAAAATTCCCCCTGTAGCTTCATGCTTCAAAATTCATATTATATTTGCCAGGCATTCCAGGGCGGCCAAAAAAATGTCGCACCTAATGTGTTAGATCACGCAGAAGAAAATTCAAACTTTAAAAACTACTGCTACTACTGCTGAGCTTGCTCTCGCGGCATCTGTGAGTTTGAGAGAGAGGGGAGACACTGCAGCAGCTCACCTAATTGCAGAAATAACAACTACGACCCCTACTCGGGCTAAGAGAGTTCTTTCAAAGTGGAGGACGAGTGAAAAGGTCCACCCTGAGATGACAGTGGAACAGGCACTGTCAGTGATGATTGCCTCTGATTTGACCAAGCGTCAACATCGGTCTTTTCGTAGGACAGATCTGAGCCATGGACACGAATTGTATCCCAGTTATGATAGAATAGCGATAGCAAAAAAAGGCAGCTTATAACGAAGGAATTAAAATAACTCAGACCATGTGCGAAGTAAACCTTCAAGCACCACTGAACCACACCATATTGGGAACAATAGCCTGCTTAGCCACCACTTCCACCTCTCAAGAATTAAAATGTGTGGTGAACTACAGATTAATCTCTAAGTACGGTTTTGATGGAAGTTCGGGCCACTCTCAATATAAGCAAATGTGGCAACAAGTGGATGCTTCAGATAAATTCCTAGTCATGAGTTCCCTTGTATTTCTTAGTGTGATTAAAAAGCAGCAGGTAACAAAGGCGCTACAGGTAACGACTGAAGTTTCCACTTTCTCTTGGTTAATTACATTTATCTCTAAACTTTTGATAAAGAATTTAAATTGCATCGGAGGCACTTCTCACATATAGGCTCTACAATTTTAGATGACACTATCTGGGAAAATCCACTGCCGACGTCGACACGATTTTGTCATCCCATCCGCTTTAGGTGAAAAAAAGAGACAAAAGAAGTTACAAAATCAGAAAGACATTACCTACATCGAAAGACAGGTGGATGGCCTTAATGATTTCAACTCTGGATTTTACACGATCAAGTTCTGTTTACTACTGACTACTTACTACTGTTCACTACTTACTAATCAACGGAAAAGTAATGCTTACATTGCTTACCTTATTTTCCAAATTTTTTCTTAATCTTAAAACCCATATAATCTATTATCCTACAGGGAAGTATAGTCATTTCGAAATTAGAAAAACGATAGTTTTTAGTTTGCAACACAATGAAGGACAGCTGAATCATGGGGTTCTAAATCTGCGGTGCAATAGCGTCGGGTCTTCATCGTATCTGCTTCAACAACTTTCTAGTGCTTACTGTAGGTGCAGAACATGAGATTGTCACGCGATCCATAATTTTCGCCCATAAAATTTTGATTATTTAGTTGCCATCAGTAATCTATGTTCATGATTAGTAATGTTAAGTCACTGAACACTGCATTATTAGCCATCTTCTTGAACATTATTCTCTTCATCTCAAGAGTAAAACATTAGATTTAATGACGCTTTTTGCAGTTCGTTATTTGTTCAATTTGCCGACTTGGGTGGCGGCGGGGTAAAATGCTCGCCTGTCAAAGAAGTGTCGGGTTCGAGTCCCGCATGGGTAAGTTTCCTTTATCAAGCGCAACGTTGTCGCAGAATAATTTATTCACGCCATTTATGTCAATATTGATCCGTCGGTACGTATGAATAAAGTATGATTTTGTAACGTAAAGCTAAATGTGGAATAGTATTTATTCAATAAATTTGAAAGAAATAAATTTTTACAAAAATACCAACTCCAGTATGAGTATTGAGAAAGTAATGCAAAGCATATTCCGGAAATGTTATGGATTCAGCGAGCCAATTTTTGAAGCGACACAAAAATCGTTCATTTTTTCTTTCCCATGGAAATACCTCCGTTAAGACGGCCAGGGCTCCGCCCAGGGTGTCATAAAACGACCGTTTTCGAAATTAGAATCCTGAGGGTCAGGGATCGGTGATTGAAGAAGGTATAAGGGTTTCAGCTGGTATCTTTCTGGTAGGTCTTTTTGTATGAGTCCCAGGAAAACAACTCACTTTGTCGAGGTTTGAACGCTTTTAATAGAAGCATGGTCTTCGATCGTATCCAAAGATAACGAAATGAACTTCGATGATACGTGCAAGTACATCGCATGAAAAACCTCCACTGTCTTCACCATAGACCATTTGAGAATCGGTGTCTTGAAGCAAAACATAAAAACGGTGAATGTTGAGCGTTAAAACCCATACAGCTTCAATAACCTTACCGCGGCGCGGCTAATCCAACTCCCGACGCGCGGAGAAGAACCCTGCCGCGCGATCGAAAAATCAATGTAGTTTCCGGCGACGCAAATTTATTTCAAAGAAAACTGCATAAAGACCTCAAGAAATCTTCAAACAATGCTCTCATATAAGTTACTCTGCGCGACTTTGCCGAAAACCTATTTGAAACTCTACCTAAATGTAAAACTTCGTCGAAAAACAGTATCCGCCATTTTGTTACTGCACGGTAAGAATTTATGGGCTGTATTCTTTAAGATTACGGAAAATTAAAGAAAAAATACCATGCTAACAGATTATGTGGTTTTTTATTCGGCAAGAATCCACCCATAACTTCACCATTCACTTACTTTGGAAGATTTTCAGAGAAAATTGAAGACGGGCGTTTTTATGGAAATTTGCTCACGTTTGAGCCTCTGTATCTCAGTAACGGGTAGGATCTATGTCAAATGAAGTACATATCAATAAATTTCAATCATTTTTGAGTATGCCTGCGAAGTTTCAAGTTTATAACTCAAAAAAAGCCATTTTGTAATTTTGTCCGGCTTTTTCCGATTTCCGCCCACTGTGCGACGGTTGGAGTACTTCCCTTGTCTGGGCCTACGTGATAAATCAACCAGATTTTACGACGTAACGTCACAATTGCAACCCCACTATTTTTCAACCCATAAGGCAAAATAAAATAAACCATTTGGCAACAAAATAAGGGGTTCCGTCACATTGGTTACACACATTTATGGGTTAATGACTGGTTGTTTATAATGAAGTGTAAAAGTATTTTATATAATGTTATGCTTATTTGTTATAAAGAATGTTTTTTAAAATGTTTAATTTGTTTTGTTTTTGACGTGATGCAAAGCATAATACTTTAACTGGACCTGTTAATGAAATTGTTAATTTTGTAATTTTCCAAGACACAAATTATATTACTTAATTTGGCACCTGCTGACAAGCTAATTTCGGCTTAGCGGGACCAGAATGCTTACGTTTTCATTTGAAAATTTAAACTATTGTATAAAACATTATTTCTTGTAAACTATTGTATAAAGCATTATTTCATGTATAAATATTTAGTAAACGAATAAAAATATTATTATTATAAAAAATAATAATAATAATAATAATAATAATAATAAAATGTCTTTATTCGGGCGAGGTTGAGGCTAAAAGGATGTGAGTGCTTGTGCTACGGAAGCGAAGAACCTGGGTTTGTTCTCCCTATACCGTGAAATTTCAGCGTTGAGGCCGAACTACCACTAGTGAAGGATATCTCGGAACGATAAAAAGGTACGTTTTCAAAGTAAAATATCCCTGTGACCATGTGTATTGTTCAGGGAATTATATTCTAATTTCGCTTTCCTTACCCGGTGATTTACATAGTTGATATTTTGGATGAGAGAAAATGGAGCGCGTGAAGGTAACCCGCAAAGAAATACATGACAATATTGTAAATGAAAGTGGTAATTCGCTGTCGTCAAAACGTAAATTGGCCCTTCAACCAAATCATCAAATCATACTTGGTATAGCATATGATTCATTTGGAATTGTCTCTCGCTTCTTCGTAGATTTATATTAATTGGATGAATAATCTAAATATTTCCAAATATGTAAGCTCGTTCTTGTGTGTCATTCATGTTGTACGCTACTAAAACAATTGATAGTTACGCTTGAGCCCTGTTTGCCAAGATAATAGTCGATATGCGTCCGATGATAACATTGTGCTCTACCCTTCTCTAATGCAAAAAGAGAATTTTCAAGAAAAAACCTATTTAATACTTTTGTTGAAGTATGTGGTAGCCAAGTTATGTGACGCGTGACATCTTTTTCGAGGACACTATGTTTTTCTGTCGGCTTTGTCGGCGTCGATGTGACTTTGACAATAAAATTAATGTGATAACGTTAAATAAGTTATAAAAATTGAAATAACAATTGTTTCATGAACAAGGTAAATGTCAAGTTGAAGGCTGACACGGAGTGCTTCTAATTACCATTCTCTTTGACCTCTCGTTGTTTTGAACGTTTTTAATAAATAAACCGAGTGGATCCAATTAACTGGGCACATGTTCCTGCGCAAGCTTCATGTTGTCCTCTATTTAGAGGCAACAATATTAAATACGCTGGAATCGAGTGCGCCTCAAGAAAAACAATCTATTTGCGTCCGTTGATAGCCATGTGCTCTCCGTATCTTTAATTCAAAGAGAGCATTTCCGAGGTAAAAAATTCGGATTTGACTTTTTTTGGTGGAATTATGCGGTGGCTAAGTGAGATAACACGTTGCACCTGTTTTCGGAGGTGTTTCGCAGTCGTCCCCCACCCCCTCCCCCTCCAATCTCGCACCTTTGCCGCTCCCCATCCCTCCCCCACTCCCACGGCACCTGTGACACAGTTCCCGTCTCCGTTCCAACACTTGCGCATTCCCACTCATGGAATTAACATGTAGATTTTAAAGAAAAAATTGACGAGCGATGCGATTGGTGGCTCTTTTCCGCCGTCACGTGCGCGTGGCATCTTTCCCATGATGCACCGCGTGCATCCTCTCCCTCCGGCGACTCGTACATCGTCTGTTTGGAAGGGGTGACGTTGGAGTGACTCTCATGAAAGCCCGCAAACGCGCTTTCATTTCCATGCACGATCTTTTAAAGCTACGGCATCACGGCTTATAACAAATAATGAATCCACGAGTCGCCTCTCATTTATCTGAATCTTGCCAGTTAGTGCACAAGAGTGGAAACCTGAGCCGATATTATAAATATTTGGTTTTCCTTTTGCGAAACATCTCTTGGATCACGTGAGACATTGGCAATGACATTGTGGTCGGGATTCGGTGAACAGAATAGCTTGGGTGTTGCGAACGTACAATATATAAGAAGACGCATCTCTTTCGTCCGACTGATACATTTGGACGTGCGATACGTGCGCTTAAGGCTCAAGCATAATCATTTCATTTTCATGATTAGACCCATTTCAACATTTTCTTGTATCCCAAGTTTGAAAATTTTACACGAATATTTGGCCTGATGCAAAATTGTGTTACTGAGAAACGAGTGCATGTTAGTTAAGGTCAACTTGTACGCATCCTAAAAATATGAAATTGATACATTTAGATTCAATAAAATAATGTGTCAGGAAAATGGCAGAATTTGACCGATTTAGAGGGGGTTAAGCTAAAAAGAATTTCCCGGCCTCCAACCCCCTCCGTCACTCCTCTCAAACGTTAGAATTGGTTTGATTTTATGGTAATAAACGCACCATGAGAATTTATTGAACTTCCTCAACGTCCTCCTTACCAGATATAAATTCATCGTAATTACCTCACCTATGCTAAACCATTGGGTTACTATGTCTTTACCTTGTCTCGAAGAGGAAGAGGCGAGGTCACTGTGGCAGAGGCTGGAGAGGTATGAGAGTTCATGAGCCAGAATGTGGTCAACGACGTAGTTCCCGTGGCTCATGCTGAATATTGTTGATTTAGTGTACAGAAGTTTGTCTAAAAGGTAGTGCAACACTTGGTGGGAAAGGGCATAGCCGAATAAGAGGGTGAAAAGTCCCCCTCCGTGATTTTCCTGTACTTGGGTATGCAATTTGGGATCAAATAGGACAAATCTCCCCACATTTCCAGCCCGCTAGAGGCCCACCAGGGGCCTCTAGCGGGCTGATAACGATTTTCACTCTTTTTTCAGTATCTCGGTCAAGAAGGCATATTTTTAATGCGGTTTGCGGCATTTAAAACCTTATTTAATGGAGCAGATTTCCAATTGTTTTCAAGAACTTTGAGCGAGACAAGAATATACGGCGTTGATTTGAACATTTCTAACGCATTTTTTGACAAAATATGTTTGAGACGGCCAAAAAAAATAACGTTTTCTGGAGGTGTTTTTATTACCTTTCGGCTGGCGTATTGAAAATATAACTTTTAGGTGGTGGAACATAGCGAAAAAATGCGATTTTGGCTATTTGGCTCTATGCTCTGGCCCTCCATAACACCACTTTTTTTATTATAGTATTCTACCGAGTAAGGCGCCCACCACAGGTACAGAATTGTATGCATACTGGTGCCGAAAATTGCTTCTCTGCCCTTAAAAACGCCAGAGTATGCTAAAAAGAATTTCCCGGCCTCCAACCCCCTCCGTCACTCCTCTCAAACGTTAGAATTGGTTTGATTTTATGGTAATAAACGCACCATGAGAATTTATTGAACTTCCTCAACGTCCTCCTTACCAGATATAAATTCATCGTAATTACCTCACCTATGCTAAACCATTGGGTTACTATGTCTTTACCTTGTCTCGAAGAGGAAGAGGCGAGGTCACTGTGGCAGAGGCTGGAGAGGTATGAGGTGATACAAATAAAGTAGAATACGAAGGGGAAAATCGATAAGGACGACATTAGAGGGTGTCTTAATCGATAAAATGAGACCAATTTTGCTATTCATTTGGAATGACCTTGTTGTCTTGTAAATTTCACATGCTCTATCTCTAAGGCATGGCCTGCATCCTGAGTGGTGAGCTGGTTATATCCAGTGAATTGAATGTGGCATTGCATTTGGTGCTTATAATTATTTTTTTTCAAGCTGAGGAATTGCTGCTGGGAGCTGCTTACTTCATTTAAAAACTATTTAATATTTTAGTTTTGAACACCCTCACAAGGAATATAATTTTTCATAGGTATTTCAAAATTAAACTGCACAGTTACTTATCCAATTCAATGCTTTAAATGCTAAACTATTCAAACGATCAATGAAATCAATTAAATGATTGCAATAAAAATAAAAGAAAATAAATATGTCTTACAATTAGTAAAATTTACTGTCAAGAACTTCTCTATTCCGGACGGAATACATCTGATTGGGAACGTAAATTTCATTCATTATCGGATATTGCCGATAGATAGTCTTAATACACCTGGGTTTTGGAGCGTAGTGACTTTTTCTCTGACCATTATCAACTCTGTGTCTTGCCCTCTACAACAACGCCTCAGAGAGACAATTTTTTTTCTTCCCCTTTTTGGGCTGTTTCCAGAAGTCTGATATTTCACAGGGTATTAGCTTGCCAAGCACCACAGGTTGCCATCTCCATCTATGAGATGTTTAAAGCTCTTTCGCGCATCTCTAAGAATGCGAAAGCGTGGAATTTCATTCAGTCTAAAAACCTACCAGCCTCGGAAAATTTTCACTTCTTTGTGAATCTTAGTTCCTACTTAAACGCAACTGTAAATTATGCTAACTAAACGAAAATTGTGTTCATAATGATTTTCTTCATTGTCATAAAAGCATTTTTTTGTTTATTTTTGTGCATAATTTCTTCTGAGTTGAATCGGCAGCCACTAAACGAGGCCGTAATAAGTCTTTACTGGATCTTAATTTAATTTGATCGACTATTTGTAAATTTGTTTTTATTTTATTTTAATGAGGAACAAAAGTCTTTGGCTTGTCGAGAAAGAAATATTTGTCCAACGTTTTCACCTCTATTTTTTCACGCATCAAGAAATTCTTCGTGCGTTTTTAGAATGATTCGTAAGGACCATGAGCCTAATGTTTTTCATCTAGCGGATCGGAGAACGTACCAGGCACGTTCTGCATATTCCCCATGGGATGAAAGATCGTTGTCAAATCGTTCTCTCTTTCGTATTCCTTGGAAAACGTGTGGTGTTGCCTCAAGGAAGGGCATTCAGTGCTCTGTTTTGGGAGTAGGCAACGGATGTCCTTGTTTCTTTTCAGTGTTATTTTCGTCACTATCAATGAAATGAAGTACTAGGCTTATTGCAAGCTACCTTGCGTTTTTGATTCACTGCAATATTGTTCTCTTTCATCAAATTAGTTATGAATAAATCGCGTGTGCCTGAGTCCCTCCCTGAGATCTCCTTTATCGTAGCTCCATAGAAACGCATTAATTTTATTCGCACCTTTTAGTGGCCATAAAACATCACACCCGCTGGAATTAAAAAAGGCCTCACGCAGATTGACGCCGGGAATCACACCACATGGCTATGGTTGCCTGGAGCACAACGACAGGTTTCTGCGCTCTTTACCTCTTCTACAAAAATTTGTATCAGAAAATTATGTACAATCTTCATTTGAAAATAGTAGCTTAATTTGTCATTTTTTATCTATGTGATGAATTTCTCCAAAATTTGCACAAAATGTAATGATAACAGATGAAGTCTTATGAGCAGATTGCGTAGTTTGTATTGTGAATTAGGTGAAGATCGGAAGAACGTGGAAGAATATCGGTTTGTGTCGTTAGGAGACCGAAGGCATGAATAAGGTCCGGCGCCAAGCAGCGCTCCTTCATCCACAGCGACCTTCTTATTCGCGCATGTGCCTTCGGCGTTCCCTTTATCATTTACCTCTTAACAGATTACCTCATACCTTCTATTGAAGTCTTGCACGTTTTATGCAGGGAAGAGAACCCCACCGCAGGAGTATTCTAGAGAATACGATAAAATTTCAGAACGGATGATTGCATTCAATCAGTTCGATAACTCTGTGGTTCTCGTTCCAATTCTGTGGTACAGAATGTAATAAAATATTCGCGGAAACGCATTTTATTGTTAAAAATGTATTTATTCTTTCATTGAGTGAAGTCCTTGTGATCTAATTAGCAAAATACCGAGTCAGTTTTAGGAGCGAGGGATGTCAGGAGTGTTTTATTCACCAAAATCATCCGGAAAATGAATAAAAGGTAGAAGAAATTAAGTTTGTCGTCCAGGAAGGTTCATACGCGCAACAAGAGAGGACTTTTGAAGATGGGATGTGCGTGAAGAAGGAAGCCTATCTAGCCCAATAGCTTGTCTCAATGTAAATAAACATGAAAATTAATCAATTATGCATTGTACGTGAAAATATTTCAAACGCTTCATTTATCCAAAATTACAGGTTGTATCAAATTTTAAGATTTATTCCACTTAAATGCGTTTTATGTTTCTTTCTCTCGGTATATTGCATCAATCTAATTTTCGTTCGAATTTAATTTATTTTTTTATTTACTCTACATATTTTCAAAGTTTAGTCGGCTCGGGGTCAGATGGCATCAGAAACTCAGGTGTAATAACCGAGGTTCTCATATTTTCTCGAGGAAATCAAGTCGCAAGTTAAGAGAAATAAATACTTATCTGCCTCTTGAAATCAAAAGAACGTTGGCCAGATCCTCCAAACGACCCTCGCTGCACGGGAAACGCTCTCCTCTCCCCCTCCCCTCCTTCCCCCACCCCGCTTCCGCCCTCACAAAAATCCCCGTCTTCTCGCCTGGACGTTTTTTGCCCAGGGAGAGTCAAGCACCGCGGACCGCTGTGTGCGTGCGTGCTTCACTGGGCGTGGAATCTTTACTTCCGCGAATTCAAATCCAGGATCTTTGTCCAAAGAGGCGCTGCCGCTCTTACTGACTCTGATAGATAAATTTTACTCTTGTTATTTTTTCTGAGTAAAACTCCTCTATGTTATTTGAATGGAAAGGTACTACTAATGGAATTTTCACAACTAAGACTAACAAAATGCAATAGAACCATTGTTAAGTGCATTTTGTACAAGATAAAAATCACTAGAGTGAATTTGGGTGTATTCTTTGATGGGAGATCTTTGCTTGAAATAGGGTGGTTTCCTATTATTTTTTTACTGCCTAAATCGAAAGATTATTACTCCTGGAGTGCGCAATTCACACTAAGATTTTCGAATGACGACATCTATTTTTTGCGATTAAACGAAAAGTGAAAAATTTCAAGTGCGCGAAAACGCGACGGCTAAGTAGGAATGATGGGAAAAGTCCGTGTGACGTTCTGGTTCCCGCTGCCGCAAGTGAGGTGACCTTGGGGCGAGGCTTGCCTTGCTAGCAGGTAGCGCTTGCCTTAAATAAGGATTATGTTTCCCCTATCAAACGAAGGAAACTTTCCGAACTTAGGTATTTTTAATGTGTGATTATTAAGAGATGTTTCCCTTAGCTCTGTTCCTCGTGCATGCATTAGTAATCTCAGACAATGTAAAACTCCTATCTACTCGTATAGAAACTAGGTCCCTGTGATGTCACGTGGAGTGACATCACAGGGAGACGAGGAGAGACGCCTAAACTGGAATTTCTAAAAACAAATAATTTTTATATTATGAATACACTAATGGTGGGTAAGGAATCGCAATCAATGCATTTAGTTTTCTTTGATGAAGGAAACTTTCCTATTGTTCAACTGTAAGAAATATTTGAAACTGTTAAACGGCATATAGGATCAGTGATGACTGCCTGAAGCTTTGTTGGGACTACCATTGATGATATATTTGATGATTTTTGACACCATTCAACCCTAGCAAGTGTCTCTCTCTTTCGCCAGTTCGTTGGATCACCGATACGTTTTTATCCGCGTTATTAATTACTGATTTCATCCCCGCTATTCTCGCATATCGAAACAACTTAGTTACATTTTCCGCCTGTACCTATAATTTTAACTGTTGTTGAATTGTAAAAAATTTTATTAGATGACGTCTTTAAGAAGTTTATCTCACCTTCCTCTGCCAACTTTAGTTCATGCAGTATTTCGGCTGTTATGAATTCCGATTAGTTTGCCACGCGGATCGCAACAACTCACTCTTATAGATTCCTTCATGTGACTCTCAAGAGCATTTGATCTATTGTGGCGTAAAGTCTGTGTTCTTTGTCAGTGAAGAATTTCTTATTTATTTTTGTTTTTGCCAAGAGACATGGTTGGTGCTCATTCCTACGCTCAAAATCGGACAGTTTCATTCACCCTGGGTAAAATATGATTCCCTTTTTGACGTTTCTTCGTAACTTTTGATTAACATTTGCTTTATTGCCCCGGGTAAATGTGTAAATATTGCTGATTTATAAATAGTAATGCTCTCCTTTACTCGATTTATTTGTTTTATTTTAGTCAATTAAAATGATGGGAAACGAAATACCCAGGCTGAATCCCTAAGGCTTGATGAAAATAGTGAAGACGGCGTAATCAAAGGGTGGCTAATTTTCATAAAAAAGAAAATATCAAAATTAATAATATTTCCAAAAAGTAATGTAGAGAAGCTGAATTGACTTTGCAAATTTTAATATATGAATTTCAGAAGTTTTGGAATTCAGCGTGAGAAATCTGAAGATTTTTTTTAACATAAACCAAAAGTTACTTAGTTAAAAAGTTTCAAATTCCGACTATTAGCCGGCCAACGAACGAGTTTTCTGATTGTTATGCGAGGCTGTGAGAATGACAGGAGTAGATGAACCATTTATCAGGAAATGCGGTGTTATATCGCAATCAATATTTAGAAGATACAAAATTGAAATGAAATTATTGAACTTTATTATTTAGAAACTGCTAAGTGTTACATAAGATTTTACAACCGGTACCCTAAGAATAACCCATTCTCAGTATTTCCCTGCAATATTGTATGATGCATTATTTTCTTGCCAGTTCAAGCAAGAAATTCTAAATTTTGGTGACCGAAACCACTGACAGCATTTTCCATACCTATATATTTTTAAATATATGTCATACATTTAGACGCCATATTGTTTCCGCCGTTTTAACGTTATTAGGTTTAAATATCATAGTGGAAACATCCAGCCATACTTGATTCAAATTTTGCACATTTATAATTTTTGGTCTCTTCGTTCAAATATGATGTTAGAATATGATTGAGATAGTGAGATTTTTGCGTAGATTTCCGTGGCGATGCTTATGATGACTGCCAAAGTCCGGATTCTAAGACCGATAGCAAAACGTAGTATCACACCACCGCCTTGCCCAAAGGCCTCTCCCTTCCACCGACCCTTCACAAGTTCATACGCCGAATATTTAGATCAGGAGAAAAAGCATCTGACCGCAGTACTACTCATAAATGGCTACGATAAGAGAATGGTCATCAGAAGGGCCACTAATGTGAATAAGATACACTCACGACTATCCGCAGAATGGCAGACCACTGTAGACCTGGACCGCATCACGACTGACAATCTTATGCATCGTGGGGTTATCGGGAAGTATTGCAAGGAATGCATCCTGAGGAAGCAAGACGTGATCGCAAGGTTTATTGCGTGACCAGGATCCAAAACATTGTACCTGGACAAAAAGACCGAATCCTAAAGGTGCTGTGCGAAGCGTGTAAAAGGTGCCATGCTCCTGCGGAAAATAATATGTTCGAGTACCTAACATGCCCAGGATTGACAACTAGGATGAAGGAGCGTGTAAACACGCTTGGGGTGATGCTGGCCACAAAATTGAACTTGAAAGAGCAAATATAGCGACAAAAGAGAGCCGCTATTTTCCAAGGTAGATCAGGAAGCCTTGAAAATCCACAAGGTTTATAATGCGAATGAAGACCATGCTTACCAAATCAGCAACGTATGGAAGTAATTAGAATAGAATAGATAAGAAAGATCTGAGGTTTTCCCGGCGTATGATGATGCTGAAGATGTTTTGGATTTCTCACCGGGTGAGCCCTGATGACGACACGGTCATCGAAACGTCGGCTGAGATGCAGCACCTCACCCGGTGGAAAACCTGAAACCACTTCAACATCATTAGAACAGATAAATAGAAGTTATTCACAGTTCTACAAACCGGTTGCTGCTTTCCCTTGCACATAATGCATCGTACCAAGCTGCATTACTTCTGACCAATCAGCGCTCAGCGGAACGATGGCGAGTGTTACATAAGACGGCGAAAAATTACCACTTAGGATTCAAGTCATCTGTTGAATATATTTTGCAAATGGTTTTGTACAGTTGAGCTCAAACCTTTTCCCCTAATTTCATATTAGCTCTGCTGGAGTATCATCTATTTCCTGGGGCCTTATTCTTCGCAGGTCTCTTATTGCAGCGTCAAATTCGAATCTTAAGATGCTGGCTACTATATCTTCCTCTTCTACTTTCCTTTCCTCTTCGATGGTTTTTGAGCCGAGTTTGTTTCCATTCTATATTTCTCCCATGTATCTTTCCATCACTTTTATGTCTTCGTTTTGAAATAAAATATTTACTTACTTGTCCCTTATGGTATTACATTTTGTAGTCAATTGTTTTAAGTGGTTTCACTGTTGTACAGACCGGTTGCTACATTCCCTTGTACTAGTAGATTCCCTTGTATGTAATCAAGCGTACCAAACTACATTAAATTGAATTCTTGCTCTGTCGCTAATGTCTTTGATTTAAATTATTAGTTTGCGTCCGGAAAGTTTTTTGGAACGAGCATATTCTTATTTTATATATGTCATAAACCATCATCCAATGTCGTCACTATACCACAAATCATAATTAAATGACGGCAAAGTGCCTTTATGTGCATTTCTTCATAATGCTATTTTCGTTTTGTGCAACTGCTGTTCCTATGCTGCCGAAATGATTCTTTTCACACATTCTTGGAACAATTCTAATTAATTTCTTTGGTATCCTCCTCTCGCGGATCTGTCCGTTATCTTTAATGCGTTGCTCTTGTTTTCTTGATGAGGTGCCTGTCACAGTTATTTCATTCGACTATCCTCGTCAAGGAAGACCTCGTCTGGATTACTACGCAGCTTCTTCCGTTTCTCTTTCCGTTGGCGATTGTGGCGAGACAAACGGCCCGGAGTTCTCTTCACTTCAAGAACAAAAACTAACATCTCGCAGGAGAGCGTTCTCGCGTGTACTTCCAAGCACTCTGACTTGAAGAGACTGGTTATTTGGGTCTTCCTCCTCCTCCATACACATGTATGTAAAATACTTTGCCAGCTTTTCAGTTGGCTTCATCAGGTCCAATGAAGTATCATCATTTTAAAGATACAGTATTTGGCTGCTCACATATATTTATGTAAAATACGGTTTCACCACATCGAAAAATGAGGACGGACTTCACCCGACGAGACAGTTGTAACATGGTCGGTCATGCAGTTAACTGACACTTGCGTGGATCTAATTGAGGCCGACAGGAGAGCTGGCGAAATATTTACCAGAATTATGTCATCGACGGCTGTGGAGGAAGACTCGTATGAGTTTCGCTATTGACTCGTTGGGATTGATTAGAGGCAGCTTGTTTGTATGAGAAGCGTAAGCTCGATTTCTCCAGCGTGTGCTTGCCTCCAGCCGGCGATATTTCGCGGAGGTACGTGTCCGATAAACCAGTCTCTTGCCTGCTCCCCCACTGTCAGAGTTCAGCGTTTGTCATTCCATCACGCCAATCGCACTTTTATTTAACTATTATTCGGTATCCATCAGAATTTTCCATGATTCGAAATAAAATAAATTCGAAGAATGTTTCAAATTGTCATCTCTGCGGGGAATTCTGGGGTTGAAATGTCCTTCAGAATAAGGTGGAGCTATTTATGTAATTCAAATTAGCCACTTAATTATAATTTGCCACTTCGGTGAGGGAGTGAATATTCAAATTATTCATTGTGGAATAATTGGAGGGGTGGAAACACTTTGCATCCAACTCCCTTGTAATCGGTGTATATAGTAACCCCAAGGAATGTTTACATTGATTAATATGCATGCCTGCCTAGAGATATCGCGATTTTCACAGTCACTGATTCTCACGAATGAATGCTGAGAAAGTTCTATTGCTTTAGAGAGTGGTTTTGAATCCTAGACGGCTGCGTTATCTCATCGCATGAGTTTGGTCTACACCAGATGACCAAAGATTACTTTTTTAATTTAATTTATTTTTGTTTATAAACACATTACAATACACAAAAATACATAGTTCAAATATTAAAATACATATAATACATTAAAAACATTCCCTTTACAAATTCCTAACACGCTTTTCATTATATAACCAACACATATTTTTACTTATTGGGCAAGAAAAGATAAAAGAGAAAAATCCTGATATTACAATATTTTAGAATTAAAAAATATTTTTACAATTAGGAGACCTTCTGAGCCAAAGCAGGCTCATTAGCAGGTTCTCCATAATTCATTTGCAAGAAGTTAAAAACATCTAAAAACAATAAAAGAAACGATAAAAAAACTTATATTACCTTAAAATTAAAAATTTAAGTCCTCGAGTAGATAATTTAAAAGTTTACTTTTGACAGCCGAATATGTGGTTAAACCATGCATTTCTTTAGGTAATTTGTTAAACAATTTAGGAACGGTAACCACCATTTTTTTCACCGTATTGATTGAAGCATTTGGGGATTTTATATTGGTATAGATTCCTCTTTTCCATTTTATGAAAATTGTCTTTCAGTGTTTTATATTTATTGGAAAAATAATTATCTATTACTAAAATATAGGTTAGAAGTTGTTCGAGTGGTAGTATTCTTACGGCCGTATTCATAGTTTCCTTAGTAAGCTACTAACGCCCGAGTAGCGTTCTAAGTAGTAGCATACTAGCAAAATGGTTTTCATAGATCGTTAGTAAGGGCTACTAAGATTAGTATGCTACTATCTTAGTAGCCGGTTCTTAGTCGCCCTTCGGCCTTGTTTAAGGGAGCTACTAAATATGGCGGACCGTTGTGGATGATCGAACTCCGGTTTTATTTGTATACTGTTATAGAGTTTTTATGCATTTGTGCCAAAATGGAATACGAGAATCCATTCTTCAAGTAAGGCAGGCAACGTATGTAGTGTAATTGTTGGCAGGAATTGAAAGTTTTTCGTAGCTGCGAGGAAGCTACGACTTGCAGTGAACTTGTGCCTCTAGTGTAAGTGAACACAATTTGTACATTCAATGCGACCCTAAGTGAATTGATTGCATATAGACGATGAAGTAAAGAGTGAAGCGACAAGTGAAGTGATTTGTGAGTGTATGAGCTTCGACAAAATTATTTATTTCTTTCATACTGGTTTAACCATTTCGATCAAAGGTATCTACTAGCTGTTGCGAAGGGGATATGTTTCATATTTGAAGCAGTTGTTCTTTAGGGATACAGCAAACGCTTATAAATTTTCATTCGTTTGTACGCTTATAATTTGTGTTTGATTATATTACTTATTCTAGTCACTATCGTGAGCTTTCGGCAGTGTTTACATTTCGCGTATTTCGTTGCGCTGTTGTTTTTGTTTTGGTTACGGTACGAGTGATAGTGGAGAGTGAGATTGGAAGTTTGTTGATGTTACAATTTCTGGTTTAAACATTTGTTTCAGCGTATTTATTGCATTGTCTACGTAATGGTAATTTTAAATAACAACAACTGATTCTAAATCATTAGTGATGAGTGGGAAGTGAGATGTGAAGTATTCTTTCGAACGTCAACGAGTGCAAATTCTTTTGGTGTGTGCAGAGTGATTGGAAAACTGATTATCATTGTTTACTAGAGTTATGTTATAGTGTTTTAAATTAAGTGTGAGTCAAGCTTTTCATTGAACCAGTTGATTCAGAATGTACGGATTATAAGTGTCATAAAGACAGCTCGTGAAATGTGAAGTGAAATGTTGTGTGTGTTGTAGTGCTATTTGTGATATGATCAGCAATAAATAAGTAAAACAAATAACGTTAATTATGCTTTGTTTTTTACATTAACCACCTCTAGTAAACTATATGCCGTATATTTCCGCACGCTGTCAATATTTGAAATATTTAAATGTAGCGAAGCAGATTGTTGTTTCCTTGACTAACATTTTAGGAGTTGCAAACATATGTTACTAATTGCTCTTACGTAGGTGTTTGTAACGTAATAAATGTGTATCATTCACACATTTATCTCAACGTTATTTTCTTAACGATTCATTTCTGCATTGCAAAAGTTTTCGTTTCTACTCCGACATTGAGGTGTATTTCTGCTTTCCGAACACATATATGTATAGTACTGACGTTGCTAGTTATGTTTTTCCATACTAATCACGCATACACTAATGGAAACAAATATCAGAAGTGCAAACAATACGTAATGTATATGATCAATAAATATACGGCCGTTTGTAAAGCAATAACTGCATCTCAAACATACAAATGCTTCGGTATTACTTATATATCTACCCTTTCCCAAAGGTATTGCATAATGTTTGTGTACAGCAATCAAAAAATATGTCTGAGATGCGATATCACATCGAATTATCCATTATGAAGTAAAAATTTCAATGCATTTTGCTGAATCAATTTCTTTTGTTTGATAGTGTTACGAATTTTCCGCGCCGCGGAGGAGTCAGATGCAGTGTTGTCAAGCGTAGCCTAGCGGGTTGAACCCAAATCGCTACCGAGTATCGGCTGCTGAGCTGGCTAGTAGCATACTAAGTTAGTAGCTCTTATTAGCTCACGTAATACAATCCATGAATACCATATCTTAGTAGGCGACTAAAACGTCTTAGTAGCCGACTAAGTTAGTCGCCCTACTAGCGTGTTTTAGCGGAAATCTATGAATACGGCCGTTAGTGTTTTATAGAAATTATTTGTATCGCGAGAGTCTGAGTTCGCTAACAAGTTATTATCATGTTTTTTGTTGTAAGCAATCGCTTTGATGATCCGGCTTTGTGTACTGTATAGTTTTATTTTATGTGCCCTACTGGTTTTACCCCAAATAGTAACACCATATCTTAATATTGATTCAGCTGCTACGAAATATAACATCTTTTTAACTTTAATATGCAATAAATCTCTCATATGATACATTTGATAACTAACCTTTCGTAATTTACTACATATCTTCTCACAGTTTTCCCTAAATTTGAATGTGTGATCTATTATTATACCGAGATACGTATATTGTGTTACTTGTTCTATATTGTTGCATTTACACACAGACTTGGTTATTTCAGTATGCAGGCATTTATAATCATGTATTGTTATGTGAATCTGTTGAACGTTAGCTGCATTATTGGCTATGGACATAACTTTGGACTTCTTCATGTTGATTGAGAGGTCATGGTCATGTGACCATTTTTTTAAATTATTGACATCATTTTGCATGTAGGCAATGGCTGTATTTAAATCTCTATGAGCAGATATCAATACAACATCATCAGCATAAAGTAAAATATTACAATTTAAAATACATTTAAATATACTATTAATATACACAGTAAACAAGATTGGTCCTAAAATAGAACCTTGAGGTACACCATATTCTATATTTCCTTGGTTTCCAATACAGGTTTTAAATGTCACCCTGATACTCCTCTGCAGGAGATAGCTTCTAAACCATTTCAGTACATACCCTCAAAATCCAATATCCTGCAGTATATGCAGCAATGTGGGCAAATTGACAGAGTCAAAAGCTTTTTTAAAATCCACATACGTGACTACTACTTTATGATTCTTATCAAGGTTGGTATTTATTATGTCGGCAAAATTTTCAAGTGCATCTTTAGCTCCTCTACCTTACACAAATCCATATTGGTAGTCTGAGATTATTTTATGTTTTTTCAAGAAATTTGTTAGATACTGTGCCACGTATTTCTCCATAATCTTATTGATAGTTGGTAGCCGGGAGATAGGTCTGTAATTTGCAAAATCTTTGTAGGATCCACCTTTATATAGGTCTAACCAATGCAATTTTTAGCCCCTCAGGCACTATACCTTGGGTAATGCTTCTTTTTACAAGAGTAGTTATAACAGGAAGAAGTATAGGGTTTGCCTTGATATCTCTGATTCTGATTCTATCTTGACCAGGTCCCTTATTTTTAAGCTCTTTTACAATTTTTAAAATAATATCTTCTGTGGGTTCCGGTAAATAAATACTACATAAGTTATGGAAATGAATGTCATCATAAAATTTGTGTCCACAAGTACATTTAATCTCTTCGCTTCTTATTAAAAATTGTTTCAAAAACTTATTACATATTTCTTGCTCATTAAAATCATTTACTAAGTGGCTAAATATTGTATCATCATTACATCTGCTAATATTCCTACCTGTCACTATCAATTTCATTCCAAAGTGTCCTATTATCTTGTATATTTGATACCTTTGCATTAAAGTGATCAATTTTTGCTTTCCTAATATGTTTCAGTTTTATTTCTTATGGTTTTATAATTTTCTTTGAGAAAATTATTTCTGGGGCCTTTTTTCCATTTTTTAAAGGCCTTATCTCTTTCTAATATTAATTTGTAGATAGTTTCATTCATCCATTTATTTTCTTTCCTTCGCCCTATAGGCTTGAAAGTTACCTTTGATTTTTCACAAACGTCATTGAATATCAGACTAACTTTTGCAAACATAATATTAGGGTTATTCTCCTCCACAACAGTGCTCCATTTATAATCATTTATCTGTAGGTCCACCTTACTATTGTCAATATATTCTATTTCCCTATGTCTATATTTTTTACAATCAGCTGACTGACCCAGACTTGTTTTTTTCTTTTGGTCTATGAAGGACACACCGATTAAGTAGTGATCTGAAAGTCGATGTCTTATCATAAAACTGTTAACTAAGTTAGAATGTCCATTAAAATGCATATGATCTATACGTGATTGAACCAGATGACCGTCTTTGATCTCTTCCCTTGTATATGCATTCATTAATGACAAGTACCCATGTGACAAAAGAAGTTCTTTATATTTTACAGCATTTGCACAGTGCTTATTTTTAAGATTTATGTTTATGTCACCTATGATGATGGACTTCTTGTTTTTGGACATCTTGACAATGTTTTCTAGCTCCTGTAGGAAATGCAAAACATTTTGATCAGGAGGTCTATATAAAGCCATTATTTTTATAGTTTTACCTTTTATATGTAGGGTCCCTATAATTGATTCCGAATTCATCACCTTAAAGTTTTCATCAGTGAACTTAAAATCTTGTTTTATGTACAGTAGAATACTTCCACCTCTTCTACCTTCCCTTAGTGAGGAGTAGACATTAAAACCATTTATTTTGTATAAGAAAGTTTCATCAGTTGTGATGTTCACTTCTGTTAAAATGACCCCAGCAACTTCTTTTTTTATACACAGCTTTTCAAGTAAAACAAGGAAAGAATCCCATTTTTTTTAATCGACCTTATGTTCAAATGAACTATGGTGAATTCCTCATCAGTAGTTTTCTTACATGGGACATCCAATACATTTTCATGCGCTTCAAATACAATACAAGGACTCTTGATGTAGGAATAATCCATTACATCTTTTGAATTTGTAATTACCCTTCAAAACAAAATAACCAGATAAGTTAAAGATTTAAAAATATTTTTTCATTTGTTATTCTGACAGCCTCTGAGAAGGATAAATCAGTATTATTTATAATCTAGGTATTTATATTAGAAATTTTTTTCAATTTCCTCTATTGTTGAGATTTTAAGGATCGTTGAATTTTCATATTTTTTAACCAGTACCTTCCCATCTTTATACCATACATATTTATATCCATATTCTTTTGCTTTAACTTTCACATTCCATAACAAATTTTGATTGTACCATGTAAGCCTATCGTTTATGTATAACAGATGTCCATATTTTTCTTTGATAGTGTTTTCTCTTGTTAATTTTCTTTTGCCAATTACATTCTGTTTACATTTTCTAGAATTAAATTTCACTATGACTTTGTCAGGCTTTAGTGCATTCTTTCTGATAATAAATACTTCCTCTAAGTCACTTTCATTAATATTTTCTACCTGTAAGTCTCTGCATGATTCAATCACTTTGTTCCGGACTTCATTGTTTGTATTCTCAGTAGAGCATAAACCTACTATTTCCACATCACACTCATACTGTTTCTGCTCTAGCGCATTTACCTTTTGCGAGAGAACTTCAATTATCTTGTTTTTATCTGTAATTTCCCTTCTTAATTCTACAATAACACCTTTTAATTCTTGTATAGTTTCGTTATTACTATTTACTGTGGACTTAAGTTCTTCGTTGGACACTGTAATATTACCAATTGAGTCCTTAAGGTCCTTTAAGTCCTTGACAATAGTTGTAAGTATTGTCTTGATGTCTCCTTCTGGAATTGTGGACTCTAACCTTGTATCTGCAGAATTTTTATTCTCCTCGTATTCTTCTCTTCGGCGACAGTCCAAACAGCGCCATTCCTTCTTCCTTGCTTGAGATGTACCTCGCCAGGTTGTCTCTGCTATTACCAAGCATTTGAAATGGAGCTTACTATTACAGCCTATACATAACACAAAATTACCATCCTTCGGTAGCTCTTGGTCGCACTTCACACACTGCATAGTGAGACGAGGATAATCATCATATCCATAGCGTGCAAGCATTCACTTTAAGATCTTCTAAGTGAATTCGGTTTTGTTATAAGCTATCCTATGGCTGCTATTCTGGATAAGCGTTGCAAAAAATAGCATATGCTATTCTGCGGGTCATTATTGCAACGACCCCGTATTCAGAATGAAGCGTAGTAATAATTTTGTTCGGAATAGCAGCATGCTATTTCTTGCGCGAGCTATTTGGAAGCTCCGCCTCTTCCCGTATGAAAAACTTTCTGAACAGTTTGCGCAACCAATGAGGGAGAAGATATTTTATATATTTTTCTGTATTTTATGGAATATTAACTTGCAATTACAAATCATTGCTTCATTTGCATTTAAAAATTATATTAAACCGTGGATTTATATAATACGCTTTGAAAATCTCGTTTAGGAAATCAGCTGATTGTTGTTGTTTTGATAATATCACAATGGCTTCAGACAGGTGGGTAAGGTCATAATTTTACTGTTATAATAATGATTTATCGGGCATAAATATTGAATCATTTACCTTTATCCGATCGGTCCTTTATCGTGAGGTATATGTTATGCGAAATAATCATTGAAACCTAAATATGTTTGATTTTCTTCGTAATTGTCTTAGGCTTCGAAGTCTGTCTGTTCGTTGCGTCAAAATAAATATGTACCAACTTTTATTGCTTTGATCGTGACGATATAGCTTTACTGAATGAACTAGAAGCTTTCGTTTTTAATACTAGCTTTATATTATATGACTCCCTAATTTCAGTATTCATTCTCTGTTTAGGAAATGAAGTAGGTGGCAACGTCACCGCTGTGCTTTCATGTAATATGATGGAATAGTATCGATATTTCAGCTGCAGATTTGGAAAAAGCAGAGGGATGTGATGGTGAATTTGAGGATGGATGGAACAACTGTGAAAAAGTGAATCGTGTGGAAAGTGCTGTTGTGTCACTTATTATTGTTTTCGTATCAGCTGATTTTAATATGCTCACTGAAATTTTTGATAGACCCTGAACTGTGCCGATATACTGAAACTTAATTGTGTGAATAACTTACTTGCCTATAGAGGAAACAATTTGTATTGAATTCCACATGATATATATTGCATTAATGATGTACATGGATATTCCATTAAACGTTTGCGGCGAATCATATTTGTTCGGAAACTTTATTGGTGTTCGGAGAAATCCTTTGTTTTCAAGCAAGTAATTCAAGTCGACTGCCCGTGTTATAAGTTTGTAAATTTTAAGTTTTAATTGTAGAAGGTAGCGAATAGTGGGGAAAATAATTTCGACTCGTTGCATGTATTTGTATATACTGTCCAATTGAGGAAATGAACGGCTGATCAAAGTATATGGTATTATTATGGTAATATATGGTTTTCATTGAAAGCTATAACTATTATTATATTTGGCGAGTTAGTGTGTTAACACAAGCTTGAAAATTTTCAAGAATCGACCTGATAGCCTACATTGAGGATATTTTTAGTAGCAAGTGAAGTGATGAAATAAAATTATGAGTTGTAAATATGAATAAAACACGGAAAATTTGGGCTAATCGTAGTAATTCTTTGCATTAATTGTTATTGTTTTCGTACTGTCGATGAAGTAAGCTTGAGCTTCATATATTAAGCTCGAATGTTAATTTCTAACCAATTCACTTAACTAGTGAAATATTCATCACTTATGCTACTATTATTTAATTAAAATAAAGCATATAACATTTTATTTTTGGCTATTATTCCATTTTTCAATGCTTGATTATGTTAATTTAACCTCAGAAAAACAATTCGACATCGCAATGCGCACGTTTTCAGGGTTGCAATCGTTGCAATACCGAATAGCTCGGCCTCGAAGACCGCGTAATATTATAGCAAGCCTACCGGTTGCAATTCGCCGTTCAGAATAGTGAATTGCTACGGGCCTATGCTATTCTGAGAATTACGTCTTCCGGTGTAGTAAAAACACGAATTGCAACCGTTCTGAATACCAAATAGCATAGGCGTTGCAATACGCTATATTATAGCAACATCGGTTGCAATTTCGGAGAATAGCATAATGCTATTCCATCCAGAATAGCAGCCTATGTCACAATAGCCAAAACCACCAAAAGCACCATAACACCAAAACAAAAGCTGCAACTTCCAAGACTCCGTAGCTCGCAAATATAACACAGTTAGCAAAGGTAATATCTCTCTAGTTCGTCCAACAAATAGCTAAATTCACTATTGATAGTTTAGCATTTAATATTAACGTTGAAAAAATCGATAGTCAATTGTCACCTATCGGAATGTAAACAACGCTCAATCGTGGACGAAAATATACGATTTTGAGATAATTTGGGCAAATTATCACTTTCTAACAACCACCGGGTTAGACTGTAGCAACTTGTAGCGTGCCACCTCAAAATATAGCTCACATTCTAAAGACTTTTCGTATATTTCACAAAAATAATCGGAGCTCATACACAACACACCATCACACCAAGGATCACACAACTATCTTGAATTTGTAAGATTTCACTTTCATCGGCCCTGATGACGATAGAAAAGGATTCTATCGAAACGTCAGCAGCGATGGAGATGGAGCTCACCCGGATGGAAACCCGAGAAGAATTCACCGCTATCTTGAATTTATTTCTGTTAGTTTTGCGTTCATTTCGGCTGAGGATTTTTAAAGACCTCACAATCATCCTTCAAAATCTAAAATAGAAAGGCAGTTTCTTAGAAGAAAACTTTTATTATTTTGAATCGGAGATTCCCACAGTATATTTTAATGAAAAAAGTGAAGGAATTGATTCCCCTTGTGAATACGTTTAAGATGGTGTCAAAAGTTTCCACGTTTACTTTAATTAGTGTATCAAACTTGAAATTCCCCGTCAATCTCTTTTTTTGTCGCTCATAGAATTTCTTCCACTTTTTGAGTCATTAACTTTTTTCTTTTGCATGACGTAAATCCGGCTTAATGGAAATGCCTCCTACACCGTGGTAAAATTCCTTAACTAATACGCCATTTGGCACGACAGGCCAGAAATGGGAATGTTGGCACCAACTCAAACTTATTGATAACTTTTCTAGTTTTATGTCCTATCATTCAAATTTTCATGACCAGAATAAATGTTGTCGATACACCCGGATTACACTCATCGAAGATAGTTAAACATGCTTCTTTAGATCTACAAAAAGTTCTATGTGCCTAATATTTGGAAGAAGTGGAACTGTCGACCATTCTAATTACTTTTTAACGTCTTTGTGTTGGTAGATTTTTGTTTTTAAATGCTAGTTAACGGGGGGAAAAGTAATTGCTAACTTCTAAGGTATTTTTTGTAATTTTAATTAAAATAAATAAGTTATGGCTTAATTCCGGTTTGAAACGATTCTCTAGAAAATTTATTCCCGTAAATGGGGAATGGAGTCAAATCATCCCAAAATAAATGAAAAATCATGTTTTTTTCAATAGCCTCACTTTGCTCTCGTACAGCGGAATCTAAGTTTAATTTACCTCGAAGATACTGGCCTCCAATGAAATTCGTTCCTGGACGACTCCTTTGATTTACTTTGCTCTGTTCTCTCTTTAATTATATTATAACCCATAGCCTGTCATACAGCTAGGAGACAAAATTTTCCGATATTCGGTGCTTAATTAATTACACCTTATTTCTGTATAAATACTTTTCAGACATTTAAACCCATTTGCGAAATTCGAGGACAGTAGAGTACAAATAAGTAGAGAAAGCCGGCGTTTCATGTTAGCGTGCTCTTGCTGGAATGAGCCAAGGAGACAATAGGTCAATGTTCTAGCTGATGGGTAGACGGAATACTTCACTTGAAGTGTCCTCCACAGATCACTCAATTCAGGACAGGGCTGTGTCCGAAAACCTCTGTGACCGTTGGGATTATGACCCAAACTAGCAGACCAAAAGATGCGGCTACCACACTCACTTGATATCTCGCATAATATTCCCTGTGTTGCCACTAATAAGATAATCTATTATTATTCATATTTTTCATGAAACTCGGTGTTCATAGGAAAGAATAAGGGGTTTTTATGTAAATTATTGCTGCTGCGCAACCCATAAAAATTCCTGCCCGTACCTTTATTAAAAATAAATAATGCATGATATTCTATTACGGATGAAGCTCATGTCTATGTGAATGTTCACCCGCAAGTTATTAATACGAAGAACTTTGTTATCTGACAGCTTAACTGCATTGCCCATTAAAAATTATATTCCCTGTGAAATAGTGCGCATTTCGCGAGACAATCTTGAATTCATCAACCACCCGGTTTTATTTTTCTTTGCTACCATCACCCGGATCGGAAAGCTAAAGTAGTCGTCAAACATCGTATTTCAGACCTATTGTATCAGTATATTTACAGCAATACTTAATACTTTTTGAAAATGTTATTGGAAGTAAGATATTGATTACCGTCGTCAATTAAACCTCAGTTTTGTGGCGGGCGTCCCCAAGGCTCAGTATTTTTGGGACAAAAGGAAACTTCGAATCAAAGTACACAAAAATTACATGCGGTAAATTACGGAGAGATGGCGCACATTTTGTAAAATAACGATATGTTGTCCTATTTTGCTCTTTTAATAAAACTAAGTAGGAAATATGGCGACTAGTCTTGTTTCTGACTCAAAAACAAAAACCTGTACTTAAATCATTCATCTCTTAGCTGCAAGAACTATTTTTTGGAAAACATTACCTCTCGGCGTCTATCCCGTATGTCACGAGTTACACGCCGTACCTCTAAGGATGATACGCCGAATGTTAATAAAACCGATGAAAACTGAATTCGATGTTCTGTAGCTCCCTTAAAAAACAAATTTTGTTGCATTATTGAATTTATGGGGAAAATAAGTATGGAAACACTTTTGCTATATTTTTTACTATTATTATAATTAATAGTATATGCCAGCGATTTTTATGAAACTGATATTTAGATTTGGAAAATTAGAGCTATGTTTATGTCATTATATATTAATCATACACATGTAATACCAGAAAATATAACAAATATGGATATACTTATCCAATTGTTACTAAAAATACAAGTTGAACCGAAGAAAGTCAGTTTTTATAGACTTAATTTAGGAGTTTTTTTTTCGAATTCCAAAATATAAGTTGATGGATAAATTAAGGCAATTTTCTTATATTGTGTCTTGCCTCAGTTAAAAATTGCTGTAGCCAAAAAAATTAGCATTGTAAGTTTAAAAGATTGCGTACAAAAATTAAATACAACACAACAAATAAACAATTGTATTTAGTTTGAGTATAGGCACCAAAACAAATGAAAAATTTGTGAAAGCGGGTTATAATTAATTTTGAATCATAATTCATTCCGTGCAGCGTATGCTCCACATGAGAGTAATGCGGCTCAGTGTACCGAAGCTCATTGCGGCGCCTCTCCCTTAACACTAGAACTACCGATGGAGTCATTTTGACTCCTCGTGATTTTTATTTCTCTGCCCTGACTAAAATGTTCCGAATGCTTGCCTGAAATTCCGTGACTTTTATTCATTTTTGACACAAAATAAGGATTTGCCATCAAAATAGTTCCAGAAAGTAAAATAGTACACATTTTTCAAAATTTACCTTTGACTACCAAAGGGAGTCATTTTGACTCCTTAATATATTATGCTTGTCTTTTCACCAAATAGTAATATTTCTTTGTAGTAATATTCCAAGAGGTTATTTATTCTTATGTTAATATTTTATTTAAATCAATCGATGGCTTAAATATATAATTATTTCGCTTTCAGGCTAATAATTGCGAGACTTTGGAGGCATTTCTAATTTTACAGGTCCGTGTTTGGAACTACAAACCATATGAATGTCCTGATATCATTTTATCTTGCGATAAAGTGGTAAATATGCCATACATATTGATCATTTTCAAATTCATGTGTTTAGAACTCGTCATGTCTGCCCCTCCTCTCTTACCCCTCCTTTCTTCCCGCCTGTCAGACTCGCTGCAGCACAATACTGTACACGCAGCATTGCGATGTAGCGTTTTTATTTCAGCCTTGACTGAGTGAAAGCTGATTTTCAAACCTGAAAAAGTACCTTTGTATCCTTCCATTGATATACTGATGAACCAGGAAAATATATCAGTAGAATGAAATAAAGTTACTGTCCTAGCATTGTCGGCTCTGACAGCGCTGGCTGTCACATGCCGCACAGGAAAATTGTGTGCTGTCTTTTGCATTAGTGAATCCAGTGAACTCTCGAGTGGACGGCAGAACTCTTTTGAAGTAAGGCTTTCATTTTTCTTGACTGGTAGTATGACTAGAAGAAGTAGGCTTAAGCGTGAAGTAGTCCTTTCTATGTTGCATTCCATACCAGAATGAATCGGAATGCGAAAAGGAAAATCATTTCGTCTCTGACGAGGTCGAAGATTTTAAACCTCAAAACGTTTCTAGCTAGTCTGAAGATTCAGACAAAACGCTTGCAAAAGATATGAAGTAATTTACATTTACATCCTCTTTCATAAGAAATCACAAAACAAAGATATTATCTATGATTATTTATCGATTCGTTTATTCTGACTCACATAAAGCGAAGTAAAATTGTGGAAGCACGCAGTCAAAATTATGAAGATTTTACTCTTTCCGATGAGGAGCTAGATGCATGTATAACCATATTTTATGCCCGCGGAATATCAGGAACAAATGATCTCTCTATTGCAAGTATTTGGTCAAACGACTAGATAATACCATTTTCTAAAATGAACGACTAGGAACCGGTTTGTAAAAAATTTGCATTATCTAAGATTTGACGAGAAAATCGATTCCAGCGGCTCAAAACAGTAAAGTTTGCCTTCATTTCAATAGTATAGGATAGATTCACAGATAATTATATTGCTTGTTACAAACCTGGTCCGTACATCTCGGTCGATGAACACATTTTCCCCAGTAAAATCAGGTATATTTCACTCAGTACATTCCTTCTAAGCCGGACAAATACGGCCATGAATATTGGCCAGCTGTTGACAAGGATAGCAAATATCTTGCAAATGCCTTCCCTTATGATGGAAAAGATAATTCACTTCATGCAGATTGCCGTTCAGTAGTACTGAAACTAACGCAACCGTTTCTGATAAAGGGCGAAATATTACTGTAGATAAAAGGGTGGTTTCCTATTATTTTTTTATCGCCTAAATCGAAAGATTATTACTCCTGGAGAACGTATTTCACGCTTTTAGATTTTTAAATGACGATATCTATTTTTCGCGATCAAATGAAAAGTGAAAAATTTCAAGCGCGCGAAAACGCGACGCGTAAGTAGGAATGATGTGAAAAAGTCCGTGCGACGCATTTCTGGTTCCCCCTCCCGCCTTGTGAGGTGACCTTGATCGAGGCTCTGAGCGCTGATAGGACGCAGGATGCTAGCGGGTAGCTGAGTACCTCGCTGGCTGGTAGCGCTTGGCTAAAAAAGGTTTATTAATACCTTATCAAACGAAGAAAACTTTCCGGCCTTAGCCAGTTTTAATAGGTGATTATTAAGACATGTTTCCCTGTGCTCTGTGTCTCATGCATGCATTGGTAACCTCAGACGATGTATAACTCCTATCCTCTCGTGTAGAAACTAGGTCCCTGTGACGTCACGTGGAGTGGAATCGCATGGGCGCCAATCTGGCCTTTTTCAAATGAGGATAAAATTTGACCCTTGCCATTCGTCTAAACCGGTATTTCAAAAACCAAATAATTTGTATATTATGAAAAAACTAGTGTTGGGTAACGAATCGCAATGAAGATTTTATTTATCGTAACATTGTTAGGTATACGTGCAAAGCAAATGGTAAGCCAATATGAACCTTGTACATTGTGATCATTCCCTACAGCAAAGGTAAACTTAAATCCAAATAGAGTTCCAATAGTATCAGCAACCCAAACATTAACAGCACCAGTATGATTAGCCTTCAACACAGTGCAGTCCTTGATTATTTTCTCCACTGGTCTCCGAGGAGCCCATCTTCCATCAATCGCCTTTCGTTTTCTTTGATGAAGGAAACTACCCTATTACATTACCTCAGTCCCACTCACTAAACAGCAAAAAAGCTAGGGTACTAGCATTGTGGGAAAGGTAAGAAAATAGAAGAGAAGTACCAAAAGAGATGAAATCACAAATATACCAAAAGAACATATACTCAGCGATGGCCTATCTACTCGTTGGAAAATACTTCCGACTCAGCAGGTATTCATGGATAGTTTACAAGAAGACTACACAAAACATTTCGCGCAAGACGCTTTTGAAAAAGCTCGATACATTGTTGGCTGATACTCATGTTAGATCTCGACAAATGCATGGCGTGTTCAATGCTGCAAATTCTTATGACGGGATTCTGCAAAAAAAATATTTCCAGGTAAAACCAAAGTGAAAAAAGAATCGATCAGTTGGGAATTGTATGACAATTGGCGACTGACAACCTGCCAAAAATCTTTGTGTGGGCAATTTAAATGAACGACAATGCTTGAACTGTAAAACATCTTAGCCAAATGCGTGGCTTATCAAATGCACTTTTTTATACAGTTATCTTTTCAACTTCCATGAAGCCAAGGTAATATTTTTGATCATTCAAACATGATAATAAAATGTGTTGAAATGTCTATGTTTGCTGTTTTATCCAATTCCTCTATTAACATTCTATTAAAACAACAACATGTAGGAAAAAAGAATTTCAAAGCAATACTGTCGAATCTCGCATTAAAAAAAAATAATTTTATGTTTAACCCACGTCGAAAATTTTTCAAAAATAGACAAAAATGGTAAACTAAAGCAATGTATCAATTAAAACAGGGAAAAACTGGAAAAATAAACAACTTCATGGTAGGAGTCAAAATGACTCCATTTGGTAGTTCTAGGGGGGATGTCAAGTCCGGTATTCCTAGCGTTAACCTAAAGGAGAGACGCCGCGCCTCATGGCTCTACGGTCATTAAGGCCCATATGACGTAACTATACTGAAAACATCCAGAGAAGAACTTTGTGTTGGTGCAAAGCACAAAAAATCGTAATATAGCAGTAGTTCAACGACTGATAGGTATTTAGGCGAGAAACAATTTTGAAGGCAAAATATCAGACCTACCTCAGTATTTGCACTTTTAAATCTGTAAAACCAATGAAACACAAACGGGACATCCTCATTCATTCCCTAGCATCTATTGTGCCTCTGAATTGGTAATCTGTAAGCGATCTGTCAAGAAACGCCGAATTAAGGGGGGTGCGCAGTCTATCTCGTATGCGGCGTCTCTCTCCGATCTACCCTACATTGTAACACAGTTGACAAGGTAGAGTGTAATTGACGATAAATTCGCAGTTAAAATCTTCAAAGAAAGACAATCAACTAAAGTTTACGGTGCTGTATAAACCTATGGATTTTGATGAGTTACTATTTATTTGCATACATTTATTTCCAATTTAATGTATATATTCATCCCCCATAAAAGGAAATTAGCTTCTATCTTAAAATTCACCACATTTTTCTAGATAGCTAAAAATCCATTATGTTTCCAGATGCTGTTAAATTTAATTTTAAATGGCCTCCACGAAGTACATTTCACGTTTTTCCCTATAAATTTTGAGTTTTACGTCAAAGTGGTCGCAAAATGGCGCAATTAACTAATAAAAATAAGTGTTTGTTGCATTTCAATTTGAAATATGTAGAAAAAAACCGTTGACGAAGTAATATTTAGAGGCTGGAGTACTTAAAATGATATCAGTTCCATTGGAGGAGAGTGTATTAAAACTTACGACACTTTAAAGAAGATAAACCTGGTGTAAACGATATTAATGTGATAATAAATCAAAAAGAAAACAGGGGAGACAAAGGTAAATAATTATGTGAAATAAAATAATTAGAAAAGCATTCCATGGCCGGTGTTTGAAGTACGGCATGTAACAACGAAATTTTGACGAAGTATTCTCAATAAATCAATGAAAACTTAGCAATGTTGACAAAAATCTCGTGATGCTTGCAAATCTCCACTTTCATTTGTTAAGGGGTCTCCCCGATATCTCACCCATGCCATTCCACCGACATCTGCAGTTTTCACTGATTGGCTCGCTTTTTATTGGCCAAATGATCTAATATTATTGCCAGAGTATAGCTAACGTTATGTTACAAATGAAAAGTGTATTGTGACGAATTTTGCTTTTGTATCATTTTATTTAATCCTTAATATTTTAAAGTTTATGAAAATTTCCTTTCCCTTGGGCTACAACCTTGTCGCGGTGGAAAGGCTTGCGCGTTCCTATGACCCTAAGAGCTGCGCTGGCGGGATTAATTCGCAATTATTCCCTGTAGGGCCACCCATGCCAGAGAGGTCAAAGGGTAGGAGCCAGACGAAAGGTAGTCCACGTGATGGTGTCACGTAAAAAACACTGTTGGAATGGAGGTGGGAAACCCTACCAACTATCTCTTCCCTGAAAACATGGAGTTTGATCAAACTAGCCTCGGATGGAATCGCGACACCCAGCCCTAAAGGGCGGGTGTCGTAGGTGGCAACGAGATCGGCAAGGTCCTCGGGGTCCGTATCATGCGAAATCCTTGCAGAGACATATCATCATCATCTTTTTCAGCATCAGCAGTAGCATCCCAGGAGCAGGAAAAGAAGACCAAGAGGATGGAGAAGAAGAAGGCATCGATGAATATGGGGACATGGAATGTGAGTACTATGATGAGGGCGGGGAAGTTAGAAAATATCAAAAGGGAAATGGATAAAGGGAGGATAGATATCTTAGGATTATGCGAGGTGAGGTGGAGGGATGGCGGGGACTATTGGAGTGATGGGTATAGGGTTATATATAGTGGAGGGGAAGAGAGCCAGCGGGGGGTAGCTTTAGTGCTAAACGGGAAGATGGGTAAGCGTGTGGTAGGTATAGACCAGGTAAGCGATAGGATTCTGGTGGTAGAAATTGAGGCGCGGCCCACCAACCTTGTGGTGGCCCAAGTTTACATGCCCACTAGCAATCATAGGGAAGAAGAAGTAGATGAGGTGTATGAACAGCTCGAGGAAATGATTAGAGACACGCCGGGTAAGAAAAATCTGGTAGTGATGGGGGACTGGAATGCCTCAGTCGGGGAAGGGAGAGATGGGCACGAAATAGGAGATAGTCAAAGCGGCGGAGAAGTCAATTGGTTACGTTGACAGTAGAAGGATAAAGAAGCCGTGGATAACGGAGAACAAGATAAGGGAAATGGAGGAGAGGAGGAAGTGGAAGAACGTGGACACAGAACAGGGAAAAAGAATGTACAGGGAACTGAATAATCGATTACGACGTGAAACTAAGAGGGCAAGGGAGGCTTGGTGGAAAGGACAGTGCGAGGAAATGGAAAAGTTCCAGAAGGATGGAGAAGTAGGCGCGTTGTACGCCAAAGTTAAATCGCTATCGGGTGGCAAAAGAGGACAAGCCATGTCTAAAATTAAGGCTAAAGATGGGAGGATGCTAACCGAGCGAGAAGAGGTACAGAGTAGATGGAAGGAATACGTGGAGGACCTGTATGACGGAATGAACAGACCAGAGAGATTGACTCTAGGGGAGGAAAGTGCAGTGGAGGAGGATAATCTTGCGCCGGAGATATTAGATTCAGAAATAGAGAAAGCACTTCGTGATATGAAGGCTAGGAAAGCAGTAGGCGTGGACAATATCCCGTGTGAGCTTCTGAAGAATCTAGGGAAGGAAGTTAAGAAAAGTTTTTTCGAACTAGTGCGCAGGATCTATGAGGAGGGATGTTGGCCGGAAGATTTCGTAAAGACGGTTTTAATTCCGCTTCCGAAAAAGAAGAAAGCTCTGGAATGCGGAGATTATAGGACTATCAGCCTAATATCGCATGCGGCGAAAGTGGTGCTGAGGATATTGAACAGACGAATGGAGGCGAGGGCAAACGAGTATTTGGGCGAAGATCAATTTGGTTTCAGAAAAGGGAAGTCAACTCGTGATGCAATAGCAATAATGAGGTCCCTCGTCGAGAGGAACCTAGAATATGAGCAGGACGTATATGCGTGTTTCGTGGATTTTGAGAAAGCGTTTGATAGGGTGAACTGGGTAAAGTTGATGGATATTCTGAAGAGAATAGGTGTAGATTGGAGGGATAGACGACTGATTCGTAATCTGTATATGGCCCACAATGCGCAAGTGAGGGTAGCGGACGGAGAATCTGGGTGGGCAAGCATTGGCCGAGGTGTGAGGCAAGGCTGTCCTCTATCGCCGCTGCTCTTTAACGTGTACGCTGAGGAGATGGTAAGGGAAGCGTGGGATGAGTTAGAAGCTGGGATAAAAGTGGAAGGAATGATGTTCAAATCAGTGAGATTCGCGGATGACCAGGCGTTGATCAGCCAGTCAGCGAGGGGGCTTCAGGCTCTAGTGGATGCGTTATGCGAACGTTGCGAGGAGTATGGGATGAGGATTAATCACAAGAAAACTAAGGTAATGCGGTTTTGTAAAGCATTACGAGCGAGGAATGTGAGACTCAAGATAAAGGTGGGTGATGAAAAACTTGAGCAGGTTGAACAATTCAACTATTTAGGCAGTACGTTAGAGGAAAACGGATACAGTAGTAAGGACATCAGGAAGAGAATAGCATTAGCGAAGGAGGCGTTCATGAACAGGAAGGAGCTTCTGAGAGGATCGTTGTGTAAGAGTTTAAAGAAAAGGTTAGTGAAGAGTTTGTTTTGGAGCGTAGCTCTCTACGGTGCGGAAACGTGAACACTGAGGAAAGAAGACGAGAGAAGATTGGAGGCATTCGAGATGTGGGTATGGAGAAGAATGGAGAGGGTGAAATGGACGGAGAGGAAAAGGAACGACGAAGTGCTGGAAATGGTTGGCGAGGAGAGCCCGCTTTTAGATGAGATACGCAGGAGACAGAAGGTATGGATGGAGTTAGTGCTTAGCGGGGAGGGGATGTTGAAAATGGTGTTAGAGGGTAGAATGTTAGGTAAACGAGGAAGGGGAAGGAAAAGAATAGGATTTTTAGATAGATTGAAGGAGAGTAGGCCTTACAGTGAATTAAAGAAGGCAGTGCTGGAAGGAAAAGGAGATACTCCATGAAAACCTACCTTAATCGGTAGAATACTATAATAATAATATGAAAATTTGGAGCATTTATGTCACTAAAAATATTGGTTTGTTGACTTTTTTTGCTGTTTCTATGGTATTCGTAATTTTTTATGAAATATCCGTAGGTCGAGTAAAAAGTTTTTTTTTTACTAAATCATCAAAAAATAATATGGAGGTAAATACAAGAGTGTACCGCAAAGTATGCAAATAATGTCAGAAACATCATACTTTCACTCACCGTTCTAACAATGTAATCTGTTAGGCCATAAGCTTTGAAATCATTTCCAAGCTTCCACCTCGAATAGAAAATTCCTCCGTCCGCATTCTTTCAAGCATTTGAAGGATAATCCGCCTCTCCCCTAAAATTTCCCTGCGAGCTCCCGCCCGTTGTTTTCCGAGGCGAAGGTGATGAAACAGTTGCTAGCTGCCTTCTCACTCACACACGATGCAGCTCTCCACTTTACATTGCACTTCCTCTCACAAAAGAATTTCAAATACTTTTCCAACAAGTGTGTATTCAACAAGTTGCCTTATTAGGGCTCAAGCGGCATTATTATCTTACTTTTCCAACACTTTTTTCCTCCCAACTCGACCTATATTAAATTCTTAACTCTATTTTCCTCCGCCTTAAGCTTTGTTTGGATCTCATACATGCATAATCAAGTTTGAAAATGTCACACTTAAGTATTTAGCAGATCCCAACGCTTCTACGCCCTGCTTTTCGATATTGTAGAGTTAGTAAACGTTTCTAAGGCCCTCATCCAACATTCAAGATGTCTTCCTGGCCTCCATTCTTCCCCTCGCCCCCAGGGAATCCGTCCCGGGGTAGCAATGCCACCTCCCCTTCGCCTGGACTCCAACTAATCCCCCGGGGGCTACCCCCCCTTCCCCCCCCCCCCCCGAGCACACCGAAGGAAGATGCCGTTTGATGGCCTTTCCCTTGCCTTCTACCATGCCATTCCCCTCATCACTTCTGTGGAGCGAAAATCTTGCCAAGCAGCATCCCGGAGAGAAAGGAACGCAGAGACATATCATTACTTAATCCTCCCCTCTCGCTGCAAAGAGCATTGCACGCCAATTGAAAGCGCTGGATCGGTGGTTTTGTTCCCCCATGCTGTCTCTCTGCTCCGGCCCCTTCTCCTCTCAGCCCTGGAGATCATGCCTCATGATGAGTGCATACGGCATGCTTTTGTTTTCGTGTTAAGTCAAGAAAAGTGAAAGAGAGTGATCAAGTTTTGCTATGAGGACTTATCTTCACCAAATTCGTCTGCTCTCGTTCCTCTTATCACCAATTCTTGATTACACCTCCTGTGCATGTGCCATACTTAAACTTTCTATTGTTTCCTGAATTCAAAATGCTTTTCGTCTCAGCTTAAAAGGTGTAAAATCAATGCGTAATAGTTTATCTTAAATTTGCAAGTAAACTATTGAGTCACTGAATATTGGTGGTTACATAGTCTTAATTACAACTATGTTACGGGAGAAAAGCCGCCATCGTCATAACGAGAACACGAACGAAACTCGGAAACCAATGCAGTGGTGAAAGGAAAAACAGCGAAAAACTTCTTTAGAAACTTAGTGGGCACTGTTTTTTAGCGTGAGGATCAGGTGAATGACCTTGGTAAATTTTTTGGTCATAGGGCGTACTTGAGCCCAACACTCGTCAGTAGTGGCATAATTAGCACGTAGAATTGCGCCCCTCAGGCAGTGAGGCGTCCCGGAGAGCATTCTCGTCACTTTCCTCCATGGGATCGGTGCTTTTGTTTAACCGGACCGTGCTTTCTTCCTCAAACTCTCATCTCTCAGGATCGCTGCTCTTAATAACACGTCCCATGCACATAAAGTAATATTTAATAAATCCAGATTAATGTGAATAATAAACTTTGATGGAGCGTTGTTGAGAAGGTATAGCTAAACCCAATACTCAGCCATCATTCGTCTAAGGTTTATTACTTATAAACAAGCCAGGTGCAGAACGTTTTGAAATGAGAGGCTGTGTAATAAGTGTTGAATGAAGGTGGCTGTCTTTTATGGCTCTGATTCTGTTATTCTATTTTTCACCAAGAATGACATTGATTAAAAATCGTCCTGCATGCGCAAACTCTTCACGTTAGAATTTTTTCCGTATTGTAGCTTTCTTTTTCACCTACGAAATTTGTTATCTCCCGTATTTGCTGTTCAGGTTGACACTAAATTTGGATAGACGATTTTTTGCGCAGTGTATTTCTCCCTTTTATACACATTTCTGAATTCCGATTCCTTTGAAAAAAAACCGTCACTCTAATGCGAAGTAGTTTGACCTATGATAGCGACCAAAAACTTGTGTTTTTGCTGCTCCCGTGGACTTTATGAAAACCTCTAGAGTGGATAGAAAATGCATGCGAATGAAATGCTAATCTCCTGGAGAGGGATTTGGGTCAGATTCGCACAGCTTTCGGTTGGGCACATTAATCAATAAAGCTACTCTGCTCAGCTACGTCTGAGCACTCGAGACATTAGGATTTGAGCAGACCAACAGACGTACGGATTTGAGTACGTATTACTAGATGGATAATCAGCAAGTTATACTTTTGATAAGGTGGCGCCTCCCTTGCATCGCAGCTGTTATCATAGAATGTAAAAATTTGAAGGTCGACGAAAACCATCCTCGCTTGAAGCAGTGCTGTACTTTTGGTCTTAGAAATAACAAGTTTACAAAATTTTCCATTAATTTTGATGAATTGGTTTCGTTACTTTATTACTGAAAATGTATTTAACTTTTCATATAAAATGTAAGTAAATGAAAAAGAGATTGACATATTTATTGCGTAACGTACAACGCGTTTCGACCGTTTGGCCATTCTCAAATACTTTAAGACTGCCAGCTATTCTTGCCAGTCACGTGGAAACGCTTTATACGCAACTCTATAAATATGTGGAAAAGTGCCATCTCTTTTTCATAAACTCAGGATGTCCTTCCACCATACCTCGTCTCCCTCAATTGCTTTTTCCATTTTTTTTTAATTTTAAAATTTTTTGAATGTGTTGTTTCACACTCTGTGAGATATCCATTATATCAATGACTCACCATTATTTTTTTCACCTAAGGTCAGTCATAATGCATAATACGCGTGTACACATGTATATATTAGACATATTCTCTCATGCATAAGAGAATATCGGTATACATATGAGAGATATCTCTAGTCGTAGTTAACCCAAGTCCCTTCGTTTCTTCTCAACGTTCATGGTTAATGATTTCCTATAAAGCGGTATTTTCCAGTCGTTGATCTCTTTTGTAGACGATTTGTACAACATTTTGACTGTTTGTAAGAGTCCATGACTACGTTTGCATGATAAATAGTTTTGCTTTACTGCGTTCCGTTGGAAGTTTAACTCTTATCCGGGCACCTCAAATTTCCAATGTAACCGGGAAAGGTAGGCCCATTGCACCCTCTTTGTGCATTCATTAGTTTTACTTTAGTGGGGTAACCTTCTTGCAGAAGCATCAATGAGTTTTATTGAATAGTGCCAATGAAAACAACTCAATGTTTTAAATAGTTATTAATGTAAATTTAGCTTGTAAAGTGCATAGCCGGATAAGAGGGTGAAAAGTCCCCCCTCCGGGATTTTTCCGGTGCTTGGGGTATGCGATTTGGGATCAAATAGGACAAACCTCCCCACATTTCCAGCCCGCTAGAGGCCCACCAGGGCCGGCTAGATCGAAAATACGACTTTCAATCTTTTTTCAATATCTCGGCCAAGAATGCATATTTTTAATGCGGTTTACGGCATTTGAAACCTTATTTAATGGAGCAGATTTCCAATTGTCTTCAAGAACTTTGAGCGGGACAAGAAGATATGGCGTCGATTTGAAAATTTCTAATGCTTGTTTTCATAAAATATGCTTGAGAGGGCCGAAAAGAAAAAACGTTTTCTGGAGGTGTTTTTTAATATCTTTTGGCTGGCGTATTGAAAAAATAACTTTTAGGTGGTGGAACATCGCGAAAAAATGCGATTAAAAATATGCGATTTAGGCCATTTGGCTCTATGCTCTGGCCCTCCATAACACCCCTTTTTATTTACTACAGTATTCTACCGATTAAGGTGCACACCACAGGGGCAGAATTGTATGGATACTGGTGCCAAAAATGGCTTCTCGGCCCTTGAAAACGCCTGAGTAAGTTAAAAAAATTTCCCGGCCTCCAACCCCCTCTGTCACTTCTTTCAAACGTTAGAATAGGTTCGATTTTACCGTAATAAACGCACCATGAGAATTTATTGAACTTCCTCAATGTCCTTATCAGATATAAATTCATTGTAATTACCTCACCTATGCTAAACCATTAGGATTTCATGATAAGTTAATTATAGCTGTTTGCTGAAATGAAAAAAAAATATGGGTTTCAACATCGCTTGGGTAAGGCATCAAGTGACGGACAAAGAGACGCCGAAAATGCTAGCAATGTTGCCAGTCTGCATCGTGCGTAGGGCACAGATTCACGCTTCCGAGGAGTGTACAAATGAACAAACCCATGGGTGAAAGGATATGCTTTGAGATCGAACAAGTAAACGAGGAAAAGGAGGAGTTGTTGTGCACAAGAAACACAAGCAGCTGCTGTGGGAGGTAGTTGTACCTTTCATGCCGGCATTTCACCACCCGGGAAGGAATAATTATGGAAAGATCTCAGCTAAGCACCCGAAAGAATTACTTTTCACTTCTTTGGTGCTGATTTAATCAGTTTAGACGAAAATTTCGCGGTAATTCAAGATCGTGCGAGAATTTTAGTTAATTTTTTACCGCGATTGCATAGGAGAATATGAATTACAGTTGAGATTTATCAATCATATTTAAAATCCACAGCTAAGAGAAAACGGCCCTTTGTAATATGAACAGCTAGCTCATATAATATACCATCTTAGGAAACGAAAGCAAACATGAGTTTTCAACCATGCAAGTAGGTCTCATTCAGTGATGTCATGGCAAAATTAGCAGTGTTGGAACGGACTTCCCTTAAGGTACTTCCCAACTATTTTTAGAAGTGAATATTACGCTGTTTGTTATTTTATTACAAGTTATTATTAACATTTTATTACATATTTTTTTCTTGGTTACCAATGTGTATATAAGAAATCTTGAGGCAGCAAAATTGAAAAAAATGCTATTTGACTATTATGTCTTTTGTTAACCAGTGCCGGAATGGCGTTGCGGCGCGTTCCGGCACCATGACACCCCTGGTGTGATTACTCTGTTAGTTGTAGTCATTACATTCCTAGCTACGATATGCAAAGAAAATAACCATCGAAGGAAATATATACGAGCTAATGCCACTATCATAAATCATTAAAATTATATTTCGATTTCCATTCCAGTCGAGTGTATTTTAAGGTAAAATCAGCACGATTGTTAACGAGGGAAGCAAATGTATCTTGAATATAATATTTATCATCAATCAAGATATATATATTCATATTTTTAAACTCAATATTATGAATTCTAACACATTATTGTTGACTTGAGTATTCCGGAGATTCACATTAGGTCCCACGCACGAGAGGAAAGAGAAAATTCATGCATTGCAATAATGAAGTATTTACTGTTTACTGTAGCGGTAAAGGGGGTGAAGGTGGTTGTTTGAGATGGCAAGAAAATCCAGAAAGGCTTTATCGCTTGGTTAAGGCTTTGTCGCTTGTTTCCGCTTGGTGGCACGCACGTGTCTCTCATATGTCCTATTATTTGTTTACCGATAAATAAATGCGTGATTGTAAGCGACGGCTGTTGGGCGTAATGCATTTCTCAGAAAATAACGATGAGTATCGGAGGAAAATGGGATTGCGAAAAAAATGAGGGAAATCGATGGGGAAGCTAAGTCGTCAAAAATCGATTTGAAATTTTGAATTTGTTATGAACTATGCCAAATTATTTTAATTTCATTAACAATTCAACATTTAACATTTTTCCATTTCAAGACCTTTAAAATGAGATATTGCATGCTTTTACATCTTTTTGGTGTGTGGAGACATAACGTCTGATGCAAAAGTGCTTCAGTAAAATTGCAGTTTTACAACATTCCAGAATCATATAAACTTGAAAATCTGTATCAATCCATTGCAAAAAGACTTTGTGGTTTGTGTTTTCTAAGCAAGTGAAGAGGATTTGCCAAAATTGGTTGAAATTGGAGACCCAAAAGGAAAACATCTGATAGGCTGATTTTGCGTGGGATAACCCATCAATTGTAGTCATGTCAAAAAGTCGGAGTTCATAATTTGTTAAAAAAAATTGGGTATCTTTCGAAGAGGCAGCTACTAGGATGAGAGCAGTGATAGTCTTCCTAATTGTTTCTAAAGTTCTGTTAACGTTTTTTTTTTCATGCGAGAGGACTGATACACATGCAGCTTCGTTAGTATACATCTAACAGGCACTCTCCTAAATGTTCTTCTAGGGAAATGGCTATTTCATGCGGAGAGCCAACCGTTGCCCAATTTCATCCCAAAACGATTTTCGATGTGAAATGTCGTTCTGTCCTCAATATGAAAGGCTCCGCAGGCGATCCGCATCACATCGTAGGAATGCTCAAGTCTGCGATGTAGATTCAATGTTCAGGTGATCCTCCAAGAATGTATGGGCTTGTGGCCATTTGTTATCACGGCAGGAGGAGTCAGTGCGAGAGGCGTGCCTTGCGCGGTGCCTTGATCGCCTTCACGCTCCGATCAAATCCTCCCCAAAGAAACTCTCACATTGGATGGACGCGCCTCAGAATATCGCCTATCGGCTTCTCCAGAAGGAAAGGTTTTGAGACGAAAAGTCCATGACGCTCAAAGGCATCCCCCTGTCCTCTGACGTGGTGGTGAGATTATTTTTTCGGCACATCGAGGGAACTCCGCACATTATGGTAAGCGTGTTTCTCGTTTGACGGCACCGGAATAAAGGCCCTGGAAGCAAGTCTCTTCTGGATGATGGATTTATTGAGACCAAGTTTGTTGCTGTTCACGCCTAACTTTGCGCAATTGGTCAAGACATCGATAAAAAGTGAACTATTTGGCGGGCGAAAAATTAGAATTGATATTCACCTTGGTAAGGAGTAAAAGCTGGAATACATGACCTACACACTTGCTATGTGACACACTAGAAGGCTGTGGTGTAAATATACGCAAATACAGTGAAAGTAATGAAGGCTGTATTTGCCATATTATATCTCGCACACCAAATCAGTTGTACTTAATATATTATATTTGTTTTTTCCCCGGTGAACTATTGCAGTAAATGTAATATTTCTAATCCTGCCGCGTGAACGGCGGTGAAATATACAAGAATTGCCATGAGAAAAAATTCCCCTGGACCGGGAACCGAACCACGGACCTTTGGCTTTCCGGGCCACTGCGCAAACCAATACGCAGACCACTACGTTATCCAGGTTCTTTAATTTCAATGGGAATTAAACCTTGAAGAACCTGGATAGCGTAGTGGCCTGCGCAAGGGCCCGGGAAACCAAAGATTCGTGGTTCGATTCCCGGTCCATGGGAATTTTTTCTCATGGCCATTCTTTTAAATTGCAGTAAAGTTTTCTCGGGTTTCGCACCGGGTCAGGTCCTCTATATCTCCTTCCGACGTTTCGATGAACAACTCGGCCATCGTCATCAGGGATTCAGGAATCTAGGGAACAGCTTTACTGCAGTTGGACTTCCTTGCATGCATAATAAACGCCATCTTAATGTGACTTTCCTGCCCCTCACAATGTCGATGTTTCATTGAAACATTAGTTAATAGATAAGTTACCGTTTTTGCAATGGTTATAGGCGTAAATTACTTCCAATAGGCATTCGGCGTTTTTGAGGATAGATGAGTAATAAAGCCGTGGGAAGCACGTGTAAGGAGGGTGGAAAGCGATCCTACCTCGCCCTTGACTTGCTGTCCACGATAAGATCAATAGTGCTCTTTTCGCGAACGACCAATTGCATGGAAAGAATAAATTAACTGCGCATCTCCATAAGTGACTCGCAGAATATCATGTGAATATATTCAATTCCAGGTTCAGCCATAACTAGTGGCGCTAGGCATATGCTTGGGGGGGGGGGGAGGCTGTGGTGACCCCCCTCCCCAAGCAACAGGGGTTCCGGGAAAATTTTTGAAAAACGACATTCCGGGAAATACGTTTCACATAATTTTGGCGCTTAATGCTGTAGGTAGTTGGCGTAATTGCCAGTTTTTACTTCAGTCAAATGCTGCCCTATTTCTCCTATTCTTCTCGTTGTGAATCGAAGTCGAATTTTCTCCTTCAGTTGTCTGGAATTCTCCCCCTCCACCGCCTTCCTCTCCTCCCCCTCTTCCTCGTTCCCACCAACCCACTCATCTCCACTTGGACCACCCCGACTTCAACTTTCTCATTCCTTTGCCCCTCTGTCCATCTCATCTCAATCTTTCTGCTCCATTCACGC
The DNA here is from genome assembly GCF_921293095.1 of Ischnura elegans. NCBI lineage: Eukaryota > Metazoa > Arthropoda > Insecta > Odonata > Coenagrionidae > Ischnura > Ischnura elegans. The sequence goes on along the minus strand of NC_060259.1, from coordinate 111,757,004 downwards.
TCCACGAGCACCCGCTGCCCATTCCCACACTCATACTCACTCGTCCGCAGTGCATCCGTCAAGTGTAGCGTGCATTCTCTCGGCGAAGCTCACCTTCAATCTTTGAATGCTTACTGCGAGAACATTTGCTATCTGAAAATATTTGTGGGATATATCTTCTTTCCTTTAAAGGTTATATGTAATATTATATCCATGAACTTATTTTGACCGCAACAGCAGAATAAATGTTTTGTTAATGACATAATGGGTAGCCGATGTGGGGATTGCCATCTTGCACGCGATAATCCTTCCTTAGAAAATAAGAATCAAGACTTTGACCTTAAAGTAATTTTTGCGTATCGTATATTAGAGTTCAATTTCCTATTTATTGCTCAAGACGGTCTTGAAGGATATCTATTGTATGACTTAGTTTAGGGTTGGAAGTAGCCTAGCGATAAGGACTTCTGTGAAAGTTATTCAATGGTCATTCTCTAGTAGTATAGTATATTATATATCAACAGATTCAGGCTTCAATTGGTGGAAGTTAGACATATTTTAATAAATTAAAGATCGTAGAATTTTTCCACAATTTTATACTGCGTACAATGCGTTACGGCTCACTGAGTTGATAGCTCAGTGAGCCGAAACTGTCCGATAAGTATTCCTTTCTTAGGAACTGAATCAAATCGTCTAGTGCAGTTATGCATTTTTAAGCAAACGACATTATTCTGGTTCATCGTTCAGTTTACATTCAAAAGGCATATAAAATTATTCCCAATATTAGTGTTTATCAATGAAATATTTTTTATCTAGATAAGATATTTGTCTTACTTAATATGTATTACTTTAAGTCCTTATCGCATCAAAGTTATGATCTAGTCCCTTTATAGTGGGCATTTTTAAAAAAACATAGCACCTATCGCCACCGATTCGGACACCATCACGTTAGAGTATCAGAAGCGAACGGTACCTATCTATTTGAACATTTATCTTTAGCTTCGCTTGGCTGGATGCTGGCTCATTTTTTCACTGTAGGACTAGAAAATATAGTTCTATATCTAGATAAATACGGAGTATTTTCACTTACAATGAATAAAAAAATCGGAAAAAGGACAGGTGAGAAAATGGCAAATGGATTTGAGTGCTTTTCAACATGTGCGTCATTGCAACATATGAAAGTGATTTTAAAATGTTTTTTTTAACGAAAATGGAAAAACGCACAACGTAACTGACTGAATATTTATGAACACGAATATAACAAAAAAGGATCCTTAAGTGGGTCTCTTAATGTGTTGCCAACCACCGCGCATTTAAATGAGGTTACCAAAGTTGCCAGTGGTGTCGCTGACGGATAAATTGATCCTAATTTCACGGGAAAATATGGTACAATTAGCGATTTTAACCAAATATTGTTTACATGATGATGCGGTCCATCAAATTTATAAAAGCCCAATGCAATTTCTCACAATTACAAGCATTCAACTGCAAAATATTGGGTAAAAGTGGATCGCATTAGATACATAACCGCGCCGTGCAAGTTTTTGAAAGCCGATTGAAATGCGACCGAAGTGGAAACAGAAATCACCCTTGTACGTGATGGAATTGGGCCTCCTCTCTGCAGTGTCCTTGGTTTGTGAAAGCTATAGTTAGAGGTGGGTTATGGAGGAAAACGGTGCTCTGATATTGTAGGATATCGATGGAGGCGGACTGTGGTCCCTCAATGCGTTTCACCCCTGCCTAATTAGATCCCTCTCCATCGTCAGGCCCCATTTAGAATACGCTGCCAGTGTTTGGAATCTGCATAAAATTTTCTAAATGACAGAATTGGACGCGTACAGAGAAGAGCTGCCAGGTAAGTGAAAAGTCGTTACGATAGTAATGCTATTGTTACTGACCTCTTACATAAACTCAAATGGAATCCCTCTCAGACCGTGAACTGAAAAATAGACTAAACCTAAAATATAAATTCAAGAGCAGTTTATTTTCCAGCGAAGTTAGCCAAATCTTACAAACGCAAACATAATAGGGTAGATAAGATCATAATAATAAAATAAGAGACATCGTATGTGGAAAAGATGGATTCATAATATCCCTTTTTCCACAGTCGATAACAGAATATAACTGCAGCGTTAGGACTTACTAATAGGTTAGTTGAATTGTAGTGTAGCCTTCTAAATTATATATTTTTAAATTTATGTTTCTAAATTTCCCAGCATGTGTTGTATGTCCCAGTTTCATAGGCAGATTGCCTTCAAGAGTAATTGGAAAGTTTTGTTTTTGCATGAATGTGGAAGTAAATTTTCCCTCACAACTTGCATCGCGTCGTCGTCTCTTCCTCTTTGTCTCCACCCCAGCCACCACATGGTACGCCAGCCATCTATATGCACCCCAATTCTGCGTGTCCCATGTCAGCGTACCATGTAGGGATAACGACGCCCCTTACCTAACTGATGGCAGGACACACTTCTGGGCAACTAGTTCATAGCGTTTGATCTTTTCTATCCCTAAGCGACCAGTCCACTTCGTTTTATCCCCCTTGCCATCTTCATTTCCTCCTCCAAAATTCATGAAATAACTTCATCTCTCCATTGATTGAGGCCTTATTCAGCCTATAAAAATAATCTTTTCTGTAATAGCTATGATCTACTGTCGTTGAATTTGAACTGTTATGCTACGTTAATAGGACATTGGAGATGATCGTAACGACGGGACATGAGAAACATGAACAGGGAAGGGAGCCAGTGTTAGGGATGTGGAGCCCAGGAGGGTCACCGTAGTGCTAGTGCTCACAGCTAGGCACGAACAGGGTTAATGGCATGATAATTAATAGCGTAGTGCCGAAATGGTTAGAGTTTTCTCAAAAATGCGAGCAATCGCATTGGATTTCCAATTACATGCGAATTTGCTGGCTCAGAGGAAACTGTGAGTTCTTTCATATTTTCTTCAAAACTTCACTCTTTTCCTCATGGGAGAGTTCACGAAGTACTTAAACTTCTTAAAAGATATTATGACCACCTCATATGAAAAATTACCACACCTCAAGATAGAAGTGCTCACCGAAAGAAACTGCCTTTAAAGTTCATTTTAGCGATACTAAGAGTTGGCGGGGAAACATATTCTCTCGAGATAATCTGTTGCTTGCTCATGAAACCAAGGGATAAGAATATATTAAAAAGGGGAAAAAATTATAACGAGGAGATAAAATCGGCCTGATAGGAGTAAATGGCACTTTCAATGCTGTTAGCATTCATTGATTTCAGACTTCAGCTACGTTTTGATTACACTAGGCAGAAATTTTCATGTATAAAATGGATCGTATGGAATGCATACATTTTCAACCAATGTTGGGTTGTCTTTCCTTACGTACTTCGTAGACTCATTCATTTGCTTCAATGACGTTTGAATTTTTTTTCAGAGTGGCGTAATGGGCATGTCCCGATTTATCTTGTCTTGCGTTATTTTTTTTTGAATGGTGAAGTGATTTATTTGCACCGCTTCCCCATCCCCTTGTTTCATCGAGCTCTTACAGCCTTTTCCCTCTCTCTGAGGTGACGGGAACGTGTTACTAATGCTATTAGTATTGAGATTTTATGGGTAAGTAAAGTAACACGTGCATGGTTTAATGCATTCCGAAAGAGATTTGGCAATAGCTGACTGAGTCACTATAATATTATCACATGACGCATGATAACCGTGATAAATAACGTATTCGTATTTCAGTTATATGAATGCTAAAGGCTTACTTGACCACTTTGATGCTATAACTATCATTCGATTTACTTGGCTGGCCAGACGCTATACGACTTTCAATCTAATGTGTTTTGTGAGCTGATTTTTTTCATTTTTCACATTTCAGTAACTGGTGGGTTCATTACTCCTCTTCTACCGGCTAATATAAAAATTTAGTATGTTTTTAATGACTAATATTATGTGCAATAGCTAAATATACATTTGAATTTTCTCAGTTAAAGGTGGACCCATAATTCAGTCCTCTCTGGTTTAGTTGGCAGCATGTGCTGCGTCGTCTTGAGTTGAATCTATTCTCTTCTGCGCACGTGATGTATCCGCGGCTGACTTGCAACAAGGCTCGCTTGCAGCAAGCCTCGCTTGATGGTCGCCTTTGCAATGTGGCCTTGGTAACAGCAATTAATCGATACAATCGTTAGGGGTGTGGATTGAAAACTTGCTTTCAACCGTCATTAGTCATTCCACTTCTCGTAGTTATTGCCTTTCGCTGATGACCCATTAATGTAAATTTTGGACTTTGAATGATAATATTCGTTGATTGATGATTCGATGATTCGTTATTGAAGAAGTTTTCATTTGTGGTCAAACGCCATCAATAATTATTTGTCATCTAAAAATTCTGGCGATCGATAATTTCGATCATTGAATTTAAGTTGGGAATGCCTACCCTGGGCTGTATTGCGGCAATTAGCGTGGTTATTTCTATTAGTGCTGGAAGTGTATAGCAGAGTTGTTGTTTTTAAAATTTTATCATAAGGGAGGCAAAATTTAATTAACTTTATTTTTTTAATTTACTAAAATTTAATCCATAAACTATGATTCGCGTGTATTCAGTGCAGAGTGTAATACTCTGAAGAAGTGGATGAGCTCAGAAAAACCAGACTGAATATCAATGAGTGCGGAATATCTTACATATTCAAGTCCTTTGCCGATCCTTGTTCATTGTTTGTTTGATAGAATATTGACCAGAATTTGCTTGACTTATTTCTTAAATAGCAGTTGTTCAGTGTGACTTTGATAATGAGTATCTTTCTTAACAAGCTTGGCCCCTCCAACTGTATTTTGTTCCTCTCTATGCAATTGCAATCTTAGACGCATTGATTCTCCTCAAAGAACTTTGGGCGTTGCCTTTTACTTGTCATATTGGCATTTATGGGATCTAAAGGCCGCTACCATTGCACGGGAATTCAGCCATTGAGCTCAGCCAAAATTTTCCGAAATGCTGATCTTTGAAGAGCTGAATGTGGAACGGCTTGATTTTGGAGATATCCCGATATTGAATCGAGTTAAATGGTCAAAATCTCCCTTAGTCCCACGTTCCGCGTAGAATCCAATCATTTGATCATGTGCCGTAGCGTCTTTGCGATCTGTGACGAGGAAAACCATGCGAAGGTCCTTGCAGAGCTTCAAAGCCAAAGGCGGCGAAAGAAAAAGGCTCACTTTTCCACGGGACACTTGCTCAGATTGGAGCTTCATCTCTCGAAGCTGCACATATTTTTTAAACCGGACGGAATACCCTCAGATTTTTGTATTCCCTGTGTTTCAGTAACGACGTATGTTGTATCTATCTGAAATTTCTGTAGTTTTAACATGTATCGAGTACATATCTTGCAGTTATAATTGTTCCCTTGCTAACAAAAATTCAAGTCAAAGGTGATTTTTCATCCCATGGAAAACCGTTGCAAGCCCTCTTGAGATGTCTTTTGTAAATGCTATTCGCAGTTTTAAAAAATTCAATGGCGGTGGAGCAAGTTATTCTTTTATGTTCATTTCTATCTTAGATTTCAACGTATCGTGGCAGTGAAAATATTTTTGGGCTATCTCTCCGCTTCAATGTTCGGATGGCCCCTAATTTTCCCGACCACTCCCGGTCGCTTTTTCAAGGTAATCTGAAAAAATTCCACCGACTATCTAACGAAAAATTTTCATCAGGTCCGCCCCTAATATTCCATTGAAAAAGCCTAGAATATTGGCCCAGCCATCTAACTGATTGCCTTAATGTCGTGCTCGCTAACTTCATCGTAAACCCGAAGGCATTCATTGTGATGAAGTGATAACTCTTTTATTATATATATTTCATTATGCATTATAAATATTCTTAATAAAAATATCATACCAAGCAACTCGTTATGAAGAAAAAACAATGTTTTTGCATTTTAACAGTTATGATTGGTATAGAAAGGCATGCATTTTGTCTTACTCTGCATACCATTGAGGAAGGTGGTTCCAACTTCAACTTGGGTCACAGACGTTAGGTTGCTTATATTGTCACCTATGGAGCCTATCTTTAACATGATTTTGATTTCCTATGTTGATGTGGATGGCGCACGCAGCTTAACTCACGAAGCGTGTAACGCTGGCGCTCAAGGGCAAGCTTCTCATGATTTCTCATGAAAAATTCTTTGGTGCTAAAGCAATTTTTTGCCCTAGCAAAGCATTAATAGTCTCTGATCGAAAGAGCAACATTAGTATAGCATTGGCGATACACAGGGCGTACCTCTCTAGCTCAGTGTGTGGGCTATCTTGGTTTAATATTAGTAATATGTTAGTGTGTGAATATACTGCATACAGTACGACGCTAGGACCGATTAAATTTGGCCAAGAAATACATTCATGGCCTAAAGTCAACTTTGTGGAAGTCTATAATGAAATCATCAAGAAATTAATCTTTCCCGCAATTTTCCGAGTCTCAAGTAATTTTCAAACGGTTGAGGTTGAGTGAGTCCCGCACTTGCCGCTACACTTTTCAGTAAAAGGTAAGACCTCTGATCTGGTCTATAGCATTGTTTGAATTCAATGAGTGATTTTATTTACTTAGAGTTAAATTTTTTTCGAATATTATTTACTCACGAGTATACTTCATAGATTGCTTATTTAATTCGCAACAGTCTGTATTAGTTGAGGTCAACTGGAAACCCACTGCCTTTTAACACAAGGAAGCAAATAATCCCCACTTAGGTTTTTCGCAACCTTAATTATGAGCCTTTGTTTTGAATTACATATCTTCAGATCGGAATATTTTGTTACAGAGGCAACTGAATGCAAGAGAGAGAGAGACTTATATTCAATCTCCGCTGGGACGAGCATATTCTTCCATACCTCCAGCAGCTAGGAAGGCTTTCCGCAAATTCCCGTAGAAAATCCCTACTGCCTCCATCCCGCTATTCTAAATATTCCATAAAATAAAGAACCTGGATACCTCCTGAATCTTTTCCATGTCACGCCTTCCAATTCATGAATAGTTAAAAGATCCCTATTCAATTATCTTTACTGCTCACGACCCCAAATTGCTACCCTTCGGAATTCAATTGAAGTCCATGCTAAACCTAAATTGTAGAACTCATCTCCGGAAATGTCGAATGGAATATAAGGTCTCATTTAAGAGTGCTCATTTAAAAAATATATTCACGAAATTTGATGTATAATGAGTATATTCTTTACACAGTCTATTTTTATTGTCATTTTATTATATTATTGTAGCAACTGTTTATTCTTGTCCCAGATTTTAATTGCAAAGTAATGCTATTCATACATTGTTATTTTTGATGCTGTATTCCCAGGAAGCTGTGAAAAATTGAAATGTTTCATGTTTTTGCTTGTATAAGGCTATTATGTCTCAGTTCAATACATGATTTATCCATCTATCTACATTCGTAACAAAAATACTCGCAAGGAAGGAGAGGAATCAGGCTTTGGATAGCACAGATTTGACAGCAAACGCAATGGATGGAGACCCCTTGCATTAGAAATATGTCTACGATTTCCAGATGTTGACAGAATTGAACTCCTTTCTAAGAAATAAACACCCGGAAAATGTGATGATATGAAGTCTTTTTTATTCTAGTATTTGTTTTCGTCAGCTGTCTCGCGCTTCTCAACAACGTTAAACGTTGTTCTTACCTCAGAGAGTATATGCACGCAACAGCGCTCAGAGTGGGTGCGTACTAGCCGATTGCCGAGAACTGCATTAAATCCGTAACGCCTGAGTATTATAAGAGAATACGTTAGTAAATGAAACATTATACGCAAATTTTTGTAAACCTTGATAATTATTAGTCTTCATGAGCGTTAAATTTTATAGACGTAATAGTTTCAATCGTAATGAACGAGATAAAAATTAAAGGTATCACCGTAAATAGCCAAGCAGACTAATCAGGCCCATCGCGTGATCTTGGATGTTTTTTTTTGATTTCTGACCATTTGGGGTCAGAACTGAGAGTTGAAGAAAAATTCGAGCAACACGACAAGCGACCAAAGCGTCGGTCGCTCACATCGGTCGGTCACATTCGGCCATCTCCGAGTTGCCATCACAGCTGCAGGGGTGACTCACCTTCTCTCCGTAGTCGCCCTCCACGGCCACCGTGCTCACGTACTTCCAGTCGAGGGCCCGCACCACCTCCACGATGGCCTGGGCCTGGAAGTTATCGGGTGGCACCACGCGGCTGAAGTACTCGAAACGGGACTTGTCCGACAGCTCGGTGCTCGTGGAGGCGTAGCTCAGCTGCGGGATCTGCAATGACAGTGCAAGGATCAACGTTTGTCTTCCAGTGAAGAGGAAGGACGTTTGTCTTCAAGCGGCCACCCACTCTCCCTCTCTCCCTCTCTCATTGCAGCAGTGTGAGGCGGAAAAATAGGGTTGAATCGGAGTGGGAATGGTATTGTCTACACATTTACACATCCTCTTTTAACATTAGTAATGATTTTTTAAGTACCTCATTGAACTCCTAATGGATTCCTCAATTCACATAAACAACATTTATCGGGCATTTTTGACTGCTGCGTAGCAATATTTACCGAGAACACCAATTTTTAAAAGGCGGATGGCCAGCAGCAGAAGGCCGTGTAAGCGTTTGCAAGAAACACCGAAAAACGAGGTGAAAATGCAGCGCATTGTGCGGTTTGCATGCATAACACCATTGGATTTTCTATAAGTGGTAAGTATGAAATTGAATAGTCATATAAAAAAGGGTATTGGAGTTCTGAAGGGGAAATGGCTAATGCTGGCCCCAAATGAAAACGCAATTAGAAAGTGAGGGAATAGATTGCATGGAATGACAGAAAACGAAAAGCAAACCTTGAAAACATGATCAGATGAGGTTTGACTTTGCTTATGAGGAAATATTACTTTTCAATAACGATTGAAATAAGTTATTGTTTATTCACAGTAGCTTATTCACCATGGATTGATGATTTTGTCTCAATAATGATTGTTGCTCGAAGAAAATATTAAAGTGTAGTCCCTATTTCGTTCAATGCTTGGTGGATTTGGAATCGTAGGGGACGTAGGGAAACCTCCTCTTGTTCCTAAATATGTGTTTGAAAACGAAAAAAACAGTTCAAAACGTAGAGCTAAAAACACTGTTCTGCAAAAAAAGTTCAAAAATGCTCGGCTCCAATTTAGGGTGTTTCTGGCTAATTTTGGGTCGTTGAATCCAAAAATGACCTCGGTTTTTTCAATCACTCTCCATTTTTACAATCAACCCATTAATTGGGGTTCCTCGTAAAAATGGAGGGTGAAACCAACCACGTATCTCGAATCATCGCTTTTCAAGGGACTTTTAAACAATCTGCTTCTGATAAAAAAAATGACGTTTTGAGGCAATAGAGTGTTTGCATGGGTGAGGAATAAGCATGAAACCCTTTCCATTTAGTGCATACATGCTTGAAGTTCTCATATGTTTAATGAAAATTCCATGTGTTTTGTTATTAATTTATTATTTAAGTTTTAATAACCTTTGTTTTAGCATCGAAATTCTGGAGGGTAAAACGACCTGTAATTGGCTATTCGTTACGTGACGTCATCTCCCATATTATAGTTGCAAGCAGACGGGAGCATTGACGAATAACTTATATTTCACGTATTTTACGCGATATTTCTTCATTTTTCTGCAAGTAAATTTGCAAAATGGAACCTGGTTTCGTTAAGGCTTCTTCAAATAACCTCGCAGACGTTGACTCCTTCGTGATCGGTGTATACCTAGGGCCTATCTTCGTTTTTGTAAGGTCTGTAACTTCATTTTCACAAAATAGACTCGTGAAGCGTTTCATCCAACAATTAAGTCTCTAACTCGATTGCATATAGACGATGAAGTAAAGAGTGAAGTGAGTTGTGAATGTAGCATCTTCGAGGAATTTATTTCTTCCATGCTGGTTCAACCAACCGTATGCATTTCGATCAAAGGTATCTGACTATTGCGAAGGGGATATATTTCATATTTGGACTAGTTGAGCTTTAGGGATACATCGAACGCGTATTAATTTGCATTCGTTTGTTCGCTTCTAAGTTCTGTTTGATTTTATTACGTATTAAACCTATTGCCAATTCATTTTGAGATTTAGTCAGTGTTTACATTTCACGCATATTCGTTGCGCTTTTGTTCGTTATTGTTTTGGTCATATTTTGGTTACGGTAGGAGTGATAGTGAAATTCTAAGTTTTTTGATGTTACAATAACTGGTTTAGTAACTTGTTTCAGACTATTCATTTAATTGTCTTCGCAATGTTACCGTGAAATAACGTAAACTGATTCTAAGTTGTTAGTGATGTGTGGGAAGTGAGATGTGAAGAATCCTTACGAATTTCAAGGAGTGCAAATTCTTTTAGTGTGGTGTGCAGAGTGATTGGAAAACCGATAATTATGCTTTATTAGTGTTACATAATAGTGTTTTATATTTATTGTGAGCCAAGTTCTTCATTGAAACAGTTGATTCGGCATATACTGATTATAAGTATTAAAAAGACAGCTCGTGAAATGTGTGCGTGGTAGTGCTATTTGTGATATGATGAGCAATAAATAAGTGCAAGTAGGGGTAATTTTGCATAGTTTTTTATTTATTAACACCTCTAGTAAACTATTTTTCCCTATGTTTCCGCACTTTTATGCTGTCAATATTTGAAAATTCAAATGTAGGGAGGCAGGTTGTTGTGTTTCCTCAACTATAACATTTTAGGAGTAAACATATGTTACTAATTGCTCGCATATAGGTATTTGCAATGCATCAAATTTGTACCATTTATACATTTACCGTAACGTTATTTTCTTTACGATTCTTTACTGCATTGTAAATTCTTTAAATTTTCCTTTTCCACTCCAACATTGTTTATATCTGCTTTTCGAGTATAAATGCTTAAAATACTGACGTTACCAATTATGTTTTTCCATAGTCATCAAGCATACATAATGAAAGTAAGCATCCGAAGTGAAAAAATATGCAATGTATATCATCAATGAATACACGGCCGTTTGTATACAAGAATAACTGCATCTCAAACATACATATGCTTCAGTATTACGCATTAGTCTCTCCTTTCTGAATGGAATAATAAACTCTTTTGTGTGTAATAATGGCATCGACTTAAGATCCCTCCGGGCTGCCAATAACCATTTCCGTCGTAGTTCAGGCTTATCGGGAACATCCACAAAAATCTTGTTCGGTGTAGAAACACGGGTGCTCCCACGTATCGGAACAAAACAATATTCATTCCGGAATTTTGTCCCACAAGCCATTAATCTATCTTCGCTCATGGCTACGAACTTAAAGAATTATTGTACGAAATATACCACTAATTTATAGTAGGACAGATGGTTTATTCCGTCATATTCACCTCAGTGTTCGTAAACAACAATAAACAAGGTTTCCAACAATCGCAGATAATCGGAGGAACTGCAGTCAGTTGAGTATGGGGATTGACGTCACAAGCCGTCTGGCATGGCGGCGGAGTGTTTTAAGCGCAACATTGATTTTGGAATGTTTATTTGTTAATAACAAATTCGCCCATGGTCGTACGACTGTAGGAGTTGGAATTTTGCTTAATTAAACCAAACTGATATTTTTAACAGGCCTCACCAAAAACGTGCAAATACTCTATTAGGGTCATGTAAGAGACAAACTTGACTGAGGTTGAAAATATTTAGGGGGTGAAGATCGAAAAGAATTCAAAAACAACTTAAAGAGTCATTTTTCTTCGCTTTTTATTGCATATGATATGGTAGCTAACATAAAAGTTTTTAAGAGATGAATACACTGTTCAATCCCCCCTTTTGTAAAGGATTAATATTACCTAAAATATGATAGGGGAAGGGGGGTATAGTAGGTGGTATAAACACACTGGCGTAGCCAGGAATTTCGTTCGGATGGGGGGTCCAAAATCAGGGGGAGAATCTTTAAAAAACAGAGTACTAAGTAGAGGGTTTTAAACTAATTTTAACCCTTTTTATAAAAAAAACTTCATTTGCCAAAGAAATGTTTTGTAAGTTCATGATTTTTCAATATTTTGTTTTCCATTACGAAGTAATTGTGTTTTTATATTTCTGAAGTGGGGGTGCTCGGACCCCCTAGACCTCCCCGAAGCAAAAATTTGTTTACAGATTACCTACTTGTGAAGTAAGAAAACAATTAAGTGATTTTGTTCAAGTATAACTACTTAAAACAATAGTAAAGCTGTATAATTTTACCTAAAGGGTTCTTCGTTTCCTTTTGTATTGCTCCTCTGGAACTTCTCTGATGTTGCATGCCGAACAGAAATCTCCCAACATACTCGGTGTCCATTTGCCAGCGTACCTTTTTTCCATGTTCGCGATTTCTTGATGGATCGCCTGACTATGTCACGGTTTCCCCCCTTTAACCATTCACTACGACTTCTATGACAACCACTGCAACAGAATTTAGGGTCCCTCGATTTTTATTGGTCACTAATTTTACAACCTAAATAGAGTTCATAAGATTTCCGCACAATGAAGTCATCGCTTTTCTTTGATCTTTAAACGTTACATCTCCACAGATGTAATAGAATGAATTGGGATGTTTTTTGGGTTGGACTGTGTATTCATCTTTTAATAACCCCTCTATTAGCTAGCACATCATATGCAATAAAAGGCGAAGAAAAATGGTCATTTTAATAATTTTTAAAGTTATTTTTTCGATTTTCGCCCCCTAAATATTTTCAACCCCAGTTAAGTTTGTCTCTTACATGACCCTGATTGTCTCAAAGCATCAGTTTTTTTTAATCAGAAGCAGGTACTTAAGTAAAATTCCCTTGAAAAGAGGGATATATATGGGGTTGGTTTCCCCAATTTAGGGGTTGCTCGAAATAATGGAGGGTGATAGAAAAAAGGGAGCTCATTTTTGGATTCAGCGACCCAAAAATTACCAGACACACCCAAAGTTGTTGCCGAGCATTTATTAAATCTTTTTTTAGCAGAGCAGTGTAACCTTAATAATGGCGTAAGATTGTTGAAAAAAGGTTGGCGAAGAGGCTGATCTGGAGTGTAGCGCTTTACGGTACGGAAACGTGGACGCTAGGGAGGGATGACTAGAGAAGACTGGAGGAATTCGAGATGTGGGTGTGGAAAAGAATAAGTGGACGTAGAAGAAGAGGAATGACGAGGTGCCGGACATGGTGCGTGAGGAGAGGCAGTTTCTAGATGAGATGCGGTCGAGACAGAAGGTATTGATGGGGCGAATGCTGATCGGGGAGGGGATTTTGAAAATAGTGTTCGAGGGTAGAATTTTAGGCAAACGAGGAAGAGGAAGAAAGAGAATTGGATTTGCATACAAAATGAAAGAGATTATTGAGGATTAAAAAGAGAGGTCCAGTTCGGAGGGAGTGACTGGACGAGGTAATTTGCTCCATGCACACATTTTTAAACCGGCAACCCTTCCATATAACCTTGGCATGAAATTCTGTGTGCTGCAGTGATCCATTGCTTTGTGAGCAGCCCCTTTTCCAGGCAACGTGATGAAAACGCTTCCCTTGTGTGAGTTCGCGGCCAAAGGGCGTTTTGTGCGACGGCAGGATCTCGGAATGACGGCCAAAGGCGCTCATTGCGTCGAATTACGGCGGCAATTCGGACTCTCGCGTTCCGCTGTGGTGCGATTACCGAGCAATCTCCGGCGGGAAGCAATATTCAAAGGGAAAACGCTCAAGATTTTTTCCCAAGATCACTCTGCCAGCCATTCGTCAGCAGTGGTCCCCGCGCGGCTCATGCAGGGACCTATCTTGTCTATCTATCATGTGAGGGGTCATGACTCTCAATCAATTACTTCCACTTGGCTCAAATCTCTGCGTGGGACATCTATTCACCGTCTCCGTCATTTCCATGCGAAGGCGTACGGAGCAGATGCCGTCGCGTGCCTTCGGTGCGATGCTTGAAGGCTGCAGCCTCCACACTGCACCATTGAAAACAAATTCTTTTCGTCTGCATTATTTAAAAGAATATTTCAGGGCTGTCCCCCTGTTATTTAAGGTCAATTGGCCTTAGAATTGCATGAGTAGAAGTTTATGTCCTTATTCGAGGTAAAATGATGGAAGTAATTCTGTCGTTTGTGTCTCCGACCGATTTTCATTTCGAAGCAAGTGCAAAATATATTGTTTTTGCCTCCCTTTCAGATTAGACGTATCATCAAACCGCGTTTACCATCCTATGCAAATAATGCCATTATTCAACAATTTTATTGTTGATTGTGATAAGGATAAAAAACTACAGATTTGTCTGTTTGTATGGGTAGTCTACTTGTCGAGCAATTCGTGATAACAAATTTTGCCTTTGCTCTTTCGGAGATAAGTTGGTGACGTCACGAGCAGGTCGCCACATCTTTACCACTTCTGGGCCCGCGCGTCGTCCTTGCGTCGCCCGATGTTGATGTGAGCCTATGATGGCGGTATCCTTCGGTTCAACGGTTTCCTTGCACGAACAAATGAACCAGAACTCTAATAACGTCACAAACTCATGACAAATAGGGGCAACCTTCGCGGTGTCTTCTAACAAAATAACAGATTGACCTTGTGAGGGAGACTTTTTGCCGTCGTAGCTTCTCTTCGTATTCCATTGCTATAATCGCTTCGATGAAATGCGATTTCAGGCCTGAGTGAACGACTCGTCATTACCATGAACTTTAGCTAATTTAACCAAATTCAGTACCATTTTCTAAATTTCACTATAATTTCTAATTAATTGATGGGTTTTCTCTTTCATTACAGTTACAAGCAGTTGATTTGCGTTACTGAGTGTCCAAATTTCTCTGGTTACTTCAAACGGTAAGTCACATGTTGAAATTTTTATTTCTAAAACTATTAAAAAGGCCAATTACTTCAACGAAGCAATTTCGTGTCCTCTTCGAACTTTCTCCCTCTCATCTTTTTGGTTTTCTTTATTGAGAAGGCACTTATAGAGATGTTTTTTCAATGCTGGTGTTTAAAAACATTTCTGGTAGTAGAGGGTACTACTAAAAAGGTTTTGGGCTGTGGTACGTCCATGCATTTCATCGGAATGTTCAAACATCCAATCCCTTCTGAGATAATACCGTGTATTCAACGCTCTAGTTTTTCTATTTCTGTTTGGAGAGGTTCGGCGCGAAAAAAACATTTTTCAATTCTCTCCAATATTTATGATTAGCATGGAAAGTGAACTTTTTCCTTTCATAAGAGGGTGTATTGAAGTTATTTTGGCCGTTTTTGAATTAAAATGTGTCGCATGTCTTTCCTTAGGCTGGTGAAAGATTTTGCGTTTTCGTGTGGCTTTTAATTAATATCTGATCAAAAATTACACAAAAAAGGTGGCGAAATTTTCATACATTTTTCGATGTACTTAAAACCCTCAAATGCGTTCATTTGAAACGATAACAAAAAATAAAAAAGGAACGTATAGAATACGGTATAAGCGAAATTACGTGGCATTATTGCAATGCTGTCATTAAGTCATTAGATCAACTCTCCTATTTGCATGGGATATCATTATATTCTGGATATTGTCATTGCAATCGTTTATCTAAAAATATATATATTCTATCGGTTATCGCACGTTTAGTTACACATCCGTGAATCCCAGAATAATTCGATAAGTTAAATGTGAACATTTTCATAATTAACACGTAAAATTGTTATAAATATATGCTGTATATAATACGGTCTTTGAAACTATTATCAGTGATCAATTGGTAAATTTATTGTTATTAACCAGGGAAAAGAGAAACAGCGTACATGTGATAATGACAGGTGTCGGCGCTTTTAGATATGAGGAAGAGCCTGCGCACTAATACACTGAAAAAAACACTTTGGATATGAGAATCGTAGGTGAAGAAAAGGACATGCCCATACATTTGGATGTGTCACCCAAAGGGAATGCGTGATGAGGAGTTGGATGTTCCAACTACTCCTTTGGTTGCTACATCCAAAGAAGATGGACGAGTACTTTGGGTGTGAGAACCAAAGCGTTGGGTGTCTCATCAGAGCAACGTTTGGATGCCGAATGAAAACTTTAGATCACCTGCCCAAAGGATTGCGCCCATACCCCTTCCTCCCTCCTTTTCAACCCCACTACACCTTAATATTGTTCTTTTTCAACCCATTTTGAAATAGGCTACTAGGACAGTGCAACTAAAAAAATGAGATAGCCTAGCTTTTGGTTGTCATAATATCTATTATCACACAATTCAACACATTGTAACGCGCGTGGGTGGAAAAATAAATATCCTTATTTGTAGAACACTAGAAAGAACATTTATTCCCAACATATAAAAACACAGTTACATTAAAGTCACTCCAAACACACAATTTTTCTCAATCCCTTCTTGTTCATTCTCCTCTCTTCGTCAATTACCTCCGTTGCCAACGCTCTCGATGATTACTCCTCAAGGATCTCGATGAATCCACCGTTATAATATCATAAAAATTGCAAAAAACATAGTGAATTAATATCACTATCAAATTATATGCCAATAACATAAATATCATTAAAATACAATCATAAAATATTAAAAATATCAACGGGAAATGCAAGAAACGTGAGACAATTCAACCTCAATAACAGAGGAGCACTGCCGACAAAATATGATCGGAGAGTATGAACTTTGTTTTAATAAGCACACAGAGATAACAATGGGAATCTGAAGAACTCATAAGCAAAGGGTGGTAGTGTAGGCATGAGAATTAATGCAACATGGCGGTGAGAGTTAACACAAAATGGCCGTGAGAATTATTAATAAATCGCAATTTCAGTACAACTTACCTTTATATATGGGCTCCAAGGATATAGGCTCCAAGTCCAGCCTTTGATAAGGAATTCAGCAGCAAGAGCAACGAAGCACACGCGGCAGCAGAGGACGCGTTCTGCCTGCAACAAGTCCACACGTGTCGACAGCTTCCATGGCTGAACACAGAACTGCGGGTACTAGAGAGCTTCATGAGGTTGCCACCAGAGCGCGTAACAATAGATCTAGATTTCGCACCGAAACCAGCAGAGTGCACAAACCATAACTTTGGCACCCCCATCCAAAGGACGTTGACTGGTCGTTTTTGGTGTGACACTCTTTGCCTTTGGTTCTCACATACAAAGAATTAGTTCTGACGTCGTATCATTCTTGATGGCGCATCCAAACCTCCCCGCCCAAAAGCGTTTAGGGTGTAGCATCCAAACCTGTTCTCTCAGTGTAGAGTTATGCGACATGGAAAAAATTAAATACTCTCTTACTGCACTTTCTAAAATATACGAGACCGAAAATGCAGCAAATGGAAGCTATTCTCGAGTCGGAGGCGTGGTGCAAAATAACCGGTGGGAAATAAAAGGTGGGACCCGTTCAGGCCTATATTTAGAACGTAATTTCGGCTCTAACTGGATATTTTTCGGGCATGTAGACTGTTTATATAAATTAGTACCAAATCCGAAAGATTAACTATTATTGTTACATATTCACTTATGTTTTACATCGTGGTATTGCTAAATCAGATCTCGGCGAAGGAAAATTGGCTTTTTCTCTGTGGAATTTCCTCCCATTGTGTGCCATTGCGCGTGACTCTGTGAGGGGGTTATTCCTTGTAAATGTCCTAAAATTATGTGCACAATGGTTCGTAGGAAATCAAGCAAAAGTTAAATTGTGGTATATTGGATTGTGTGTGGTGGGGGGGGGGGGGGGAGAGAAAGGAGGGTTGGGTTGAGGTCGCAATGAGTAAAAGGTGAGGAGGCGATAGAGTCTAGTTATCTTCGAAGAGACATTGATCGACCGGGGGGTTATTGGTGGGAATAGTGTGCAGATGGGAGAGGGAAAGCGCTTCAAGTGAGTAGTGCACTACCGCTCGCATTACTCGTGCTAGAAATCAAGGGCCACCTTTTGCAACTCTGAAACTCTGTTGAAGTGTTTTATTACCACCCATAAGGCATTGATTCTTCTCCTTTCGGTAAGCTAATTGTGAAGTGAGGAAAGTGAATTGTTTGGCAGTAGCAAATGTTAAATCAGGAAATACCCTGTCCAAAAGAACCTTTCAGTCGTCTTGAGCTTGTGCTCACCCAGTTATTCCTCGCTTTATCAAAACAAACCACTCAAATCCTCACCGATTTACTGCACTGAAAACAACGCCTCTTACCCAACTTAAAGTTCCCCGTTTTTTTCTTTTGTCCATACTTAAGCTTAAAACCATCCTTCAGGTTTTTACATTCTTTGATCCCACCTTTCCTTGCCAAATACATCTTTATCACTAATTTCGCTCTCATTTCTTTTCGAAAAAAATCCCAATCATTGCACAAAATTGCTCACAGAGGGCTCCATTGATGCCCTTTGCCCTTCCATCTACTCAGTTTTTCAACCGCGATTGAGCTCAGTCTAAAAAAATCCCTCAGCTAATCTTTACCGCTCTAAACTCTCACTAATCCCTCAATGGGACATAAAGCCTATCCTCTCTCCCCACACCCAAATGCCCACACCCGAATGTTTACTGCCCACTTGCCTCTCGCCCGTTTCCCCTCCTCTCCCCCACCCCCATTCTCCTCAACGTCTTGCCATCTCCTGGCGAATGCTTATTAATATCTGTTCTTGGGCTTCCCTCCGACTCTTGGAACTATACCGACGCGACGATTCCGTGACGCAGTCGACATTCGACTTCGAAGGTAATAATTAAGTGTGATTGATTTATGATTGATTAATCCTGAAGTCGAAAGAAGACGGCATCATCGAAACGACGAAATAATTTTCGACTGCACGTCCGGTGGAAAATTTGAAAAAAAGACCAGTTAAAGATATGCACGGAAGTTTTTATTTTGATATCAGCTTCAACTCAATTTGTATATTGAAAAATACATGTCTAAAGTTGTGTAAAAATGCCAGGATAAAATAATAGCTGTTTCAATTATGCAATTGCGCGAGTTAATTTTAACATAAGCAAAGTTTTGTGGAGCATAGGTGGGCTGTGTCAATTCTTTACCTTCTCTAACTTTAAATGTCAACACTTCTGACGCCACAGGAGAGAGAAATGGCCTGTCGCATGAGACAGATGTTACAGCGAGCACTAAGACGCGTAGCTAGATACCAATACTTGGCCACATGACTCGCGTATTCTGTTTGGATTACACTACAAAATCAAGGAATTTTTATTTCTATTTAAATAATTTTTTTGGACTCAGTATCAAGAATTCACATGTGGCTTATATACTGTGAGCTACACCTTTGTAAGCGGAGGCCAGTTTTAGTGCAACAATTAAAGGACAACGGAAAGTAGACTGGTAAAAAGGTGTAGGATCTCCATGAAACTTTCACCTTGGCCTTCAGAAAGAGGTGTTCGGTGGGTTCTACATCTACATCTACATAATACCCCGCAGGCCGCCTAAAAGGCAATAATTCATATTTCGGCAAAATATAATGTTTTTAATATACTGAGGCCAGATTCGCAAAGGGAAAAAAAATTTTCTATTTTATTTTCCGTGACGTACTTACTGGTGAGATACCTTAACAAATCTAAACAACGCTGCATCTCTTCAGGAGTTAATTGATGTACAGCCATAGGTGAATAAC
The DNA here is from genome assembly GCF_921293095.1 of Ischnura elegans. Classification (NCBI taxonomy): domain Eukaryota; kingdom Metazoa; phylum Arthropoda; class Insecta; order Odonata; family Coenagrionidae; genus Ischnura; species Ischnura elegans. The sequence goes on along the minus strand of NC_060259.1, from coordinate 111,737,499 downwards.
GTGAAGAATTCATGATCCAACAGTTTTATTAGAACCTGGGGGTTTTACAGGAGCAGGATTAGTTTGCACTCTAGAACTCATAGTATATCTTGTAAATAATGTTTTTCTATATCTTATTTGCACAATGACAGCTGAATATGGATTGTCAAAATCACTGGAATCTCCACGTAAACAACCAAAGTATTGTTCAGGAATTATTCTTTTACCACCTTGATCACAAATATATTGTTTCAGAGAAGCTTTTTCGTCAGAGGTATGTGACGGATGGCGACAGCCAGGATATATCTTCAAAATAACTTTCTTTGGAATTTTATTGTACACTTTCACATTATCAATATCTTTATGAGTAGCAACAATTGCTGCATCTGGTACACCACCACAATCAAATTTCCTACTTTGATAAGATAATAATCTAGGAGTTAAACAACGAGACTCACGATATTTTGTTAAATCAATACCTTCAAAACTTTCACCAGGAGTAACTCTACTTTTTATAAACTTTGTTATTTCAGGAGTGGTTAAACTTTTATCAAACTCATATTTCACTGCAAAAACGCGAATATTGTCATACACAACTAAACAGTTATTAATTAACCAACGATTCCATGTGTTGCCAAGCTGAGAAAACAATTTGGAATGTCCAACCCATGAAGATCCCCATTGGGAATTAAACATTTTATCATCCCAAACGCCAGTTACATGGTGAAAAGCAAACATCACATTCGACCAACTGACATCTTTTTCTGTAACTCTCATAATTGGACTAAATCGAAACCTTGAAATTTTGCGATACAATTTACGTCGTTTATTCATCATCGGACGACGATATCGTATAAATTTCTTCCTCCTCGCAAATACTCTCCGACTCCTCAGGTTGGTGTGGCAGGGGGTGTTAGGACACCAGCCGTTTACAGCTATTAAAAAAAAAAAAAAAGAAGTGCTCTAACGAGGTTGGGACAAGCGTTTATTAAAGTCCTTTATTGTTCGGGGGAAAAACGAATTCTTATATCTATCCGTTCGGCTAAAAATCTCTCTTAATTTATCGCTTCTGTCGGACCTGGAAATATAGTGTGGCTCTAAGATTATGTTCTCTGTGTCGCTCTCAAATATATCCATTCTTAATTGTTCAAGCAATCTAAGCCTAGCGCGCAGCCTCCGAGTCTCCAACGGCTCCCAGCCTAATTCGCTTAACATCTGGGTAACACTGTCTGTACGCCCGTAGCGATTTTTGACGAAACGCGCAGCCTTCCTTTGTATCTTATTCAGCTCGCGGATTAAGTCTTTCTGCACTGGATCCCATACACTCGCTGCATATTCAAGGTGCGGTCGGACGAGAGCGAAATAGCACCTTTCTTTTACTTTCTCATCCGAAAATCTTCCCACAATACGCTTGACGAATCCTAATTTCTTCAGGGCTATGCCGCAAATATTCTTTATATGAGTTCCCCACGTGAGGTTCGAGGTTATCGTAACTCCCAGGTACTTCACTTCGTCTGTTGCCTTTATGTTAATGCCATCCACTGCATAAACATTGTTAGTGTTGGACGAATTCCGCAAAAAATGTACCGCCATGCATTTGCTCAGATTAAGTTCGAGTCCCCACTCTTGACTCCACAAATGAACGTTGTTTAAGTCCGTTGATAGATTTCCATAGTCAGAGTGATCACTAATTTCGCGATAGATGACAGCGTCGTCAGCAAATAAACGTATTTTACTGCTAATGCGGGAGCACAGATCGTTAATGTATATAATGAACAACAGGGGGCCGATTACGCTTCCTTGTGGAACACCTGATGTAACTTTTACTACATCAGAGCTAATTCCGTCAAGAACTACTTTTTGTTTACGATCTCTGAGGAAGTCGCGTATCCAGTTTACAACTGTTTCGTTTAATCCGCATGACTGTCATTTGTATAAAAGTTTGTTGTGAGGTACAGTGTCGAAAGCTTTCTTAAAATCTAGAAATAGTGCGTCAACTTGCCTTTTCGATTCACCAGATTTTATAACGTCGTGAAGAAAGAGCGCGAGCTGTGTTTCGCAGGATCTATTTTTTCGGAATCCGTGCTGACAGTCATGGAGGAAGTTACGTCTGTCCAAGAAAGTCATGATACTACTAACAACGATATGTTCAAGTATCTTGCCTATAATTGATGTTAGGGAAATTGGACGGTAGTTGCCTGGGTCATTTCTGTTTCCCTTTTTGAAAATGGGTGTAACACTTGCAATTTTCCAGTCGGGCGGTAACTTCCCTTCGGAGAGTGACTTCGGAGAGTGGTTGGCGTTTGTACAGTGTACACCTCAGGGTTACTCCAAGGGACTTATTTTCTCCTTTTAATCTTTAATGCGGGCGCGGAAGCATGTCAAACAAACATAGGAAATTTGCGCCGTGATCTTTTCTGGAATATCTTTCCTCCAAATTGCATTGACCTCCGGACCCTTGCAATAAGTGCATTCGATTGCTCTGTACTCCTGCTTTGTGCTTTAAAAACGTATCACGTTGGTGCTGGAATGAATTAATCCGTCGTAGAAGCTTTGGTTTTAGCTTTCGAATATCAGCCTTTGGCATTTAATATTTGGCTGTGTATATATTTCCAAAATAGCTAGTTTCATCGAAATTGAGGTCATTCTAACATGTTTCGTAGGCATTTGTAAACGAAGATGGGTATTCAGAAGCGTCATTAGCGCCTGAAAGATCTAACTCCCTCGTGCTATTTACAGCAGCTACTCTCCAATCGGTAACTTGTGCGTGGATTTTCTTTAAAGAACAGGAACTCGTGAATAACCATGGAAATCCCTTTGCTGACTCGTGCTTGGCCACATTTTAACACAAAAGGCAGGAAATAATGAAATGTGACTAATTTTTGATATGTCGAACCATCTTGTACGAGTTGATTGGTTTGTTTGGATGCTGACTTACGGGACTAAAATGTTGATCCAAATCCGAAATTGCTGATGTTTCTTTCTAGTAAGCCTCGTGCCGAGTGGTAGCCATTCCAAAATTATTGTAGCCAGCTGTAGACCTTGGAAGGCCGGCTGAATCAGCACGAATTCCTCGAAGACGAAATGGTAGCTTGGTTCTATGCAGGTGTTGAGTCCCATTAATATAGTTTTTTTATCCACACCGAGGTATCTTGTGTTTAAATACAGAAATACGTGATGCAGTTTGAGTGCTAACAGTCCCCAAAAAATAGAAATAAATAACTGACTAGAATTATTACAAGACATAGGGCGGATGCATCTGAGAATGAAAGGGATTTTTGAAGTATGTCGTTTAATGGACAGGTTTTCCCGTGAATGGCGAATTGTAACGTTGCATTGGCTTCTCTCTCTGGATGAGACGTCGTCTTATGCACGCACTCTGTGACCGCAATCACTCAATTCCATTCCTTTCATCCGATCTAGACCCGAGTGATTCGAAATGAGGATCCGAAACTCAAGTGAGCACGTGAGTAGCTGTGAGGGAGGGCGTGTTGCGGTTGTGGTGGAAAGCAGAGGTGGGGAAAAGGGGTGGGGCAGGGACAGGCGTGATTGGTGGGTTTGCTCACTTGGGGCCAGTTGTCTGAGCCATTCCTCAGCGTGTGTTGGCAGCACCCATAAGTTGATGCAAGTAATATCAAGCACGTGGATAATAATGGAACTTGATTACAGCTATTCAAATATTTAAGGAAATTGGTTGGTTTATCCTCGAAGGCGTCCGCACCGGCTAAATTTTTGTAATTCACCTGTAGCGAGTTTATCGCGTCGAGTTTTTATGCCAACACTCACGAGATTGTAAGTCTAAAGGTCCTCTCCCCTTTTTTTTCACCTTAGGTTGTTTTTACGTGTAGGGGAGAATGCCGCACTGTTGACTCAACCCAACCTGTCACTTTTGAAAAGATGTTTCCTGATGTTTTCTGGCGCGTTTCTTTGCTTTGCCCGAATAGTGTTCGGTTTGTGTGACCTAGGTATCTTAAAAATAATGTCTCTGATACCAAATGAATTATTTCCACGCATTACACGAGCAAAACATTTACAATTAGCAATTTGGATTTGTTTTTCTTTCCAGTATTATCATTTTATGTTATCATTTTTGTCATAGTTATTTTATATGTGGGTTTGACACGATAAGGGTATTTCTATCTTATTATTATTATCATTTTATATTTTCGATATATTAGTATTTAAATATTTTTTTCTAATTTCGCCATTGATTAGAGGCAACAGAGTTCCGATTGAAAAGAGATAAACGCAGTCGGACCTTGATAAGTGAGAGGTTGAGGGACTGGCATTTTTGTCTCGCTTATAGAGGTTTCTCACTCACCAAGTTTCTCATTTACAAAAGGTTCCAGAGTGACCTCTCTCACTTATAGAGTTACAAATAAGGAAGTTGGGGGAACAGGGTGTAGGGAATCTACATTTATACTCTTATTATCATCTACAACTTTAAATTATTTACATTGTTTATTTTCAGATTCTCTTGAGGTATTATTAAAATATTTTTTATCTAATTTCTCTTATCAAAAATAGATTGTTAACTTTTTAAAACGACTCTACAACAGTATGTCTTGATTCACTGGATTCGAAGATGCCACAATGTAATCTTCTGAAAATTTCTTCGAAAAAATATCAGTCTTTCTCTCTGAACTTCCGTTGAAGTGTGAGTTTAGAATTGATGGAGTCATGAAGAATGTGTTCCATTCAAATCAACGCTAACTGAAATGTATACAAGTCTAAAGTTTGGGTGCGAAATAGGTTAGCCATCATTGCATATTGAGTCGGACAGTGTGCACACATTTCCCCATCTGAAATCGGCCCAAAAATCTATCACTCATAGAGCTTCCTAGGTCCTTACTTAAAGAGGTTTTCAAGGGTAAATATGACGGGATAGAGGTTTATAGAGATTGTTCACTTATCCCGTTCTCACTTAGAGAGGTTTGACTGTAATAGTTTATAAAATTAAAATCATTTATTTATCTCTATTACCCGAAACTAGTTCACATAAGGATTTTAAAGCGGTGGAATTTGAAGGACAGCAAAGGAGGACGATTAGGTACTTCCATGCCCAGGATAGGGGCAACCTACCCAAGCGGGACTCGAACCAAGGACATTCAGGTGGGGCTAGCGAGGACTTTGCCCCATCGCCAACAAGGCCTGCGAAATTATGAAAATATTTTAGTTTTGGATCATTTTATGCATTTCTTAGTTTTCATAGGTTCTTTTACGCTGTGCATTTCTTGCTTTCATTATTTTTTTCTTGACGGGTTATAATGGAAGAATTGTATTCGGCTGTAAAAACCTTAAACGGTATCAGAATTACGAAATAAGTGTTTGGTTTAGTATTGAATCATATGCCTTAAAATAAAGTTTTGTTTTCAGCTACCTGTTTCGCTGCTTATTCCTGGTGTGTCATCTGCATTGAATTTCTATAATTTTTTGAAGTCAACCTTTTGTTGCTTTCTATCAGGCAAAAATTTACTGCTGCTATAGATGAGAAAGCCTTCTCTCGATCGCGGTATTTAGCACGCAGCACTCATGTGCTGCACGGAGCTGTGAGGCACCCTTGGCCCGTGCGTGACTCTTGGAAGCGCCGACTGATCCCCAAGAACCTCTTCCACACCCAAGCTACACGTGCTTACTGTGTTGTCTCCTGAAATTAGAGTTTTTATGTCGCTGAAACTGTATTTTTCCCCGAAGTTTTTCTAAATCCGTTTGACAGAATATTACAGCCCACTGCAAACGTCACTTCGGCATAAATATGCCTCGGGCATGGATCAAACCCATTAATTTCTGTATTACTCCGTTAGTTACGCGGTAAGAGACTGCCCTCCTCATAGAAACACTGATGTTACTTGTAAAATGGCAAATGGTCCTTTTGTTGAGAGAAGTGATGAAATGGAAAAAATATAGAAAACTTATGAAAGGGGGAAAAGTTTGAAAGGATTTTCTTGAAGTGTAATTGAAACTAGATGACAAGAGGGATTGTTATTTTATATGCATTGGAAACGCCGATATTGTATTGCGTAGTGCATTATTAAGATGTCTCGTATTTATTGCTGAGTGTACAGCGTGCCAAGAGAGGAGATGAAGATACATTTCTTCTTAGATTCGGAGCTTGCTAGGTCGGTCCTACTGCTATTTCGCAACAATTATCTTTACACTTTTCCACAAAGTTTTCCATTTACTGCCTTTCTTGTTTCCATATTTTTTTTTAAATTACACATTTTTCTAATCGAAGCGTTTTCTTCATTTCTCCTTTTATTGTAACGGCTTCTTTAAAAGTGAATCTGTAAATACCCGATTGTGAAGGCATATCTACATTAATCCCATCTTGCAATTGCTGTTTACAGACTGCTGATGCTTTGCTGGTTTATAAATTTAAAGATGTTACTGATTTTGCTGCAGTTTTGGTTTCGCTCTACTTCTCACATGTGCTCTTGGGTTCTTCTTCTTCGGATATTCACACTTCGATAATGTTAGAAAATGCAATTTCTTTTGCCACAGCCTTGTAACTCCTTTAATAATTTCTTTCGCTCGTTCCTTCCAATGATAGATGGTCCAAGGGTTAGATAGCGGCTGACAACTTGGATTTTCAGTGTTACCCTGCTGTTATTTTCCAGTGACTGTTCTTCTAGTGGAACAGTTCTTCTTTTCCAATGTGAATCTTGAAATTGAGTAAGACTCTTTTCCAAGATCTTCTTATTCCTTTCAATAGCAGCTGTCATAGAAGATTTCAGAGAGTCTTACGAACATCCAGACTATTCTATAGAGTTCCATCATACAGATTGAGATCTTTGAGGAATGTTTGACAAGACTCGAGAATATTCAGGGCCTTTCCCTGGGCCATCTCGCCCTTTGAGGAATTATTTTTGGGCGTACGCCTTTTTTTCATAAGGTGTACATAGTGCCTTGGATTAAATAAAATCTGGAAAGTAGATTCTAGAAAGTTGAAATGATGAAGCCTGGCAGCGCGTGGAAAGCGGTGAGTGGCATCCGAAAATAGGAAAGGCGCAACCAAACCATGACAGCGAGAGGAAATGAAAGAATCGCCAAGAATGCGCGGAAAGAGCAGCAGCTTTTTTAAAAACACTCACTTCTCAAACAAAAATTTGGATTTATACCAAGGATGAAATTCACCATGAAAAAGTCTCTTGGCTGAGCCAGGATTTGAACACAGATTTCCTGATTGCCGGTCACGCATGCTTCCAGTGGCACCGTCAAGCCATCTGCCGGGTTCGAATCCCGGCAAAGCCAAATGATTTTACTATGGCAAAATTCATCATAGGTGAATATAACGTAAACCCGTGCGCATTACTGCGTACTGAGTCCTTATTTTATGCAGTGCTTTGCAAAAGTTTGGACGATATTTGGGCGTTATCCGTGAGATCTTTTTGTAATACAACAGCGAGTTACAGAGAAATAGCGTAGAGTAAATTGAGGAATTTAGAGTTGACGTAAAGAATAATTGAGGGAGTCATCGAAGGCTTAGGAAAGCAAAGAGTTTACTTTCCTTTTTTCAATGTGTCCACGCTACTTTCCATCAGAATAAAACTGCGGTATTACCCTGAACCACCAGAAACTACTGTTGGTTCTAAGTTCCTCCAGTTGGTTAAGGACATTTCTACTAATCCTCCATTCAACCGAAGAAATCCGCCGGCAATTATATAATCCCAGCTCGAGTTCATACGAATCAGCATCAGAAGTAGCGTCGTGCAAAAATATAAATCTTGAGGAATTTCAAGAGTCATGCAAGGACTGATAAAATATGTTGTCTTATTGAAATGGAATTCCGTGAACCTCACACCTACGTAGGATACTGTGGTGTACCGGGCTCAATGATTTAACACACGTGATTCACAGTTCAGCGAGTCCGACTGGCTCGGCGGCAGGTAGGGTAGCAACTGGCCTCGAGCTAACAACTGCAGCTGAGAAGCCGGGGTAGGCGGCGTGCCGGTCAAGCCAATCGAGTCTCATTTATTTCCAAGCACCAATTTCAAATACAACAATTCCTCCCTTTCAAAAATGGTTGCATCATAGAACAAAACTTAATAACAAAAAAAATAAATTTGTTTCAATAAACAAAAATTTAACAACTCCTTGGAAACACATATTTGGAAATATAAAGCAATAACAATAGCAGTGTAACAATGCATAAACTATAAAAACTAATGTAAACACCAACTAAACTCTCAAATATAACCAAATAAACAAGATCATTGCGATTGAAATCTATCAACCGGCTTCCTAGTGCGCTTTTCTTTTATTAACAGCTGATCCCTCGTTTGGAGATGGAACACTTGCATTTGACTGAGTGTCAGAGTGAGAAGGAACCGGGGATTGCAGCGATGGGGATGGGTGAGGCAAACGTGGCGTACTGGGAATGCTAGAGGTGGGTGAGGAGTGAGGGGAAAGGTTGTTTTTGTTTGGGAACCTCTCCGCTACTGCGTCGTTATTGACATTGAAATCACCCGTTTTAACATTATCAGAATTGGCATACACTGAGCTGGAATTCATCCCAATGAGCTGATCAATATGTCTGTTACAAATAAAACCAGACTTGAACATTACCGAATACATGACACCACTTAATTGTTTTAATACGATCCCTTCAACCCATTTGTCTTTACAGCGATAATCCCTAATTAGAACAGGTTGATTTTCAAACAAAATCCTTGTTTTCTTAACACCAAAATACTCTTTTTGTTTTTCTTGCTTAAGTTCCACTCTCTTGACCACATTAGGCCTCAATAGATCTAGTCTGGATCTTAAAGGTCTGCCAAACATTAGTTTAGCAGGGGTTTCATTCGTAGTACTATGAATAGAGTTTCTGTAACTAAACAATATATTGCTCAGGGCAATATTTACATCTGCATTTTCTACAAAAGCGCAACTTAACTTATGCTTAGCATACTTAACAGAACTCTCCGCCTGGCCATTAGATCGAGGGTGGTATGGCGGCGAAAATGAGTGCTTCATACCATTTGATACCATAAAATTTCTAAATTCTAATGAAGTGAAAGGTGGGCCATTATCGGAATGTAAGGAAACAGGTAGTCCGAATCTTGAAAATAGCTCTCTGAGCTTTTCTATGGTTACCTTAGCCGAGGTAGAGCTAACTTCAAATACCTCAAGCCACTTAGTATGAGCATCAATCACCACTAAATACATCTTTCCTTTAAAAGGGCCCAAGTAATCCACATGTAACCTCTCCCAAGGAGAAGCGGGATAATGCCACACATGAAGTTCACTCTTGGGAGGGCTAGAACGTTCTCTAAGGCAAGGGGAGCAATTGTTAGCTAGGTCTTCTATTCGTCTATCAATATTAGGGAACCAAACATAATTTCTAGCCACAGATTTCATCTTTACAATACCTAGATGACCCGAATGCAATTCGTTCAGAACACAGTCACGCAATTTACTTGGAACAACAATTCTGTACCCCCACATAATAATACCATGCTCTACAGTCAGTTCATCTTTCCTTAAGAAATATGGCTGTAACTCACTATTTTCCTCTGAGATAAAGTTAGGCCACCCATTCATTACATAATTATACACCTTCTTTAAGATAGGGTCACCCTGTGTTTCTTTTCTTACATGTTCAAAATTTAGTGGTACGGAACTCTCAGCTATACAATGCAAATAAGTTCCTACCAATTTTGTTTCTTCATTAACAGAGTGTAAGTCAGGTAATGGCATACGTGAAAGAGCGTCAGCATTACCATGTTTTTCAGATTTAACGTACTGAACATCAAAATTATACCCTGATAAAAACAAAGCATATCTCTGCAGTCTACTCGCGGCAAAAACAGGTAATCCCCTTTTTGGGCCGAAAATGCTTACTAAGGGTCTGTGATCGGTACATAAAGTAAACTTCCGTCCGTACAAATATTGGTTGAACTTCTTGACGCCAAAAACAACAGCTAATGCCTCCTTATCTATCTGCGAGTACCCACATTCGGCAGGAGATAAGGTTCGCGAATGAAATGCAACTGGCCTTTCGACACCCTCCTGAGTGACTACGCTTAAAACAGCACCAAGTCCGGTGGAGCTGGCGTCAACTGCCAACTTCACGGGCAGTGTTGGATCATAGTGTGCCAACACAGGTGCTTGCGTCAAGATTTTCTTTACTTCATTGAATGCATAAAGACAGTCTTTGCCAAATTTGAACGGAACATCTTTACGTAGAAGTTTATACATAGGATTTAAAATGGTTGACATTTTTTTAATAAACTTAGAATAATAATTCACAAGACCAATAAATGCTCGAACTTCATTGACTGATTTTGGTATGGGTGCATTCACAATCGCAGCTACTTTATCTTGGGATGTGTGCAATCCGTCTTTATCAATTTTAAACCCTAAATATTCAACCTTACTTGCAAAAAATTTACATTTTTCCTTTTTTACTGTTAGACCACATTCACTAAGACGTTTACACACAGCCTCCAATCGCTCATAATGAGTTTTAGTATCCGGTGCACTAACCAAAATGTCATCTAAAAACACAACAGTACCTTCTAACCCTGCTAAGGTTTGTTCAATGGCCTTTTGAAATACTCCTGGAGCACTCGAAATACCATGGGGCACTCTGCAATAAGAGAAGAGACCCTTGTGTGTGCTAATCGTACAAAGCTTTTGTGACTCAGAATCTAAGGTCAATTGCATAAATGCCTTGCTTAAATCAATTTTGCTAAAATGCCTACCTTTATGCATGCTTACAAATAAATCCTCAATGCGAGGTATGGGGTATTTATCAACCTCCAAATACTGGTTTAGTGTGACCTTAAAATCCCCACAGATTCTGATGTCACCATTAGCTTTTAACACGGGCACAATTGGCGTACCCCAATTACAGCTACGTACAGGCATTAACACTTTTTCGTCCACTAGACGTTGCAATTCGCTCTCAACCTTTGACTTCAAGGAAAAGGGAATGGGTCTTGGCTTGAAATATTTCGGCTTAGCACTCTCTTTAAGAATTAATTCTACTGGTTCGCCTTTGTACTGGCCTAATTTATTGGTAAAAACTTCAGGGAACTTTTTTACTAAATTGTTAACCATTAAATCAAAGTTATCAAATATTTTACTTGAATCGCTAATTCCGTACAGATCGGATTTATTTTTGAAGGAAATATCTATGCCCAATATTTTAAGCCAATCACGTCCTATTAACGGATGTGATTCCCCTTGGATTACATACATATCAAGAAGTTTATTTACATTCTGATAGCTGACCTTGACTTTAATTTTACCAATTGGAACAATCGGTTGATTGGTATAGGAGCATAGCTTTAACTCGCTAGGGTAAAGCGTACAAGAACTTAGATTATTCTTGTAAAATCTATCACTAATAACAGTCACACTTGCTCCTGTGTCAACTTCGAACGTAGTCATTTCACCCTGAACGACAATATCTACCCTTATTGGGTCAACTTTGACTTTCTCGGTATGTTCCTCATACATGACAAACATATGCTGAATATCTTCGATGTGAAAATCGTCAGCTTGATTTCCCACACAAAAAGCACTTGGCGTATCGGAACATTTTTCCGAACCCACGAAATTGTGTTTTGGCTTTAACATAGGCTTATTAAAAGACTTACATTTTGGTGGTCTGGAATGGCCGTAACTATTATTACGCACAGTTGTCGCACTTGTCATCGCACTCGTCGATCGACAAACCTTTGCAATGTGGTTTTTCTTCCCACACTTATGACAAGTAACACCATACAATTTACACTGATTCTTTATATGCCCAATTTGCCCACAACAGAAACACTTCACACCACCATCCCTGGACACTGAGTTTGACGTGGTCGATGTAGGGTTGTTGATCCTTTGCGTTGCTCTCCACGATGCGATGTGCTGTACTCGGCCGCCGTTGTCGACTCCTTGGACAGCCAAGGCTGCTGCGTTCTTCTCTGCGGCCTCCACTGAGCTGGCAATCTTGACTGCCTGCTCGAAACTCAAGCTGGCCTCTGCAAGTAGTCGCTGTTTCGTCGACTCATTCCTGATGCCACTTACTAGGCGATCCCTTAAATAGTCATTTAAGGAAGACCCGAACTGGCAGTATATTGACAGCTTTTTGAGGTTTGCGATGTAATCAGCTACCGTCTCCCCCTCATTTTGATTTCTCTTGCTGAATTTGTAGCGCTCAGCAATAAATGATGGTGCCGGGTAAAGATGGTTCTCTACCAGCTTTACTAACTCGCTATACGTCTTTGACGATGGTTTGTTCGGCGTGCACAAATCACGAATCAAATTAAATGTTTTAACTCCCACAACGGTTAAGAGAGTACTTACTTTCTTACTCGCATTTATCTCGTTACATTCCACGAACAATTCAAATCGTTCGACATACGACGACCACGTGTCTATCGTACTATCAAACTCGCCAACCGAGCCTATTACTCCAGCCATTTCAGAATTACTGGATCACACAGAATTACTTCCTTTATCCTAGCCGTTATCGATCTGTTACATAACGCTAGTTTCGACATAGTTTATCCTCGTCGCCATTTGTGGTGTACCGGGCTCAATGATTTAACACACGTGATTCACAGTTCAGCGAGTCCGACTGGCTCGGCGGCAGGTAGGGTAGCAACTGGCCTCGAGCTAACAACTGCAGCTGAGAAGCCGGGGTAGGCGGCGTGCCGGTCAAGCCAATCGAGTCTCATTTATTTCCAAGCACCAATTTCAAATACAACAGATACAGTATATTTCACTCGGGTATTGCTTTTAAATCGTGTCATAATTTGAAGTTAATATTTTCCTGACAACATGAACCATCTTGATATCTGTGGTGGACCTTGGTGAAAACTAGCTAGGTACTGAATATTCTTAAATGAAGAGCTAATTTATTACACTGAAGGTATTGATTATTTATTTTAAACAACTCGAGGAAATACTCTTTCATTGCGTTCCGCGCCGGCTCATACCAGGTTGAAAATACCATGGCTTAGGAAAGGGAGGTGAAGCGTTCTCCGGCTAATTTTCTGTGCTTGCGATGTTTTAACTTTCGAAGAGAGATATCGATCACGCTGATTGACAAGAAAATCATATTGTGTCCACTTTGAATACTTTTGAACCTTTTCGTATGTGTTAGCCGCATGCTATAATAAGCCCGTTGACCCCAATCATGTTACCTAACTGACCAAAATGTGAGACTATCGCCTGTAATTACAGAGATATTAATTAAAGTATAAAATTCATTTAAGTAGTTTCTGACTGGTTTTACCCTCAAGGTGAATTTTTATAGCAGAAATTAATTTTGAAATTCCAAGAGACTTAAAAAATATAATGGTGTCGCTTAAGAAAAGCCGGTCCTTGGTAGAGATGGTTGCAAATTAGTCGTGATATTTATTCGTAAGGTGAGGGCGCAACCTATAGTGCTCTATACTGTTAACCAATATCAACTACGAGATGCCAAGTCTGATTAATACCAATGAATTGCTTCTATTTGGGATATAAAGTGGGAAAACGATGGATATGCAAAATAGAAATCAGGGTTTATGAAAAAAGTTTTTTAGAAATGCTGTCTCATGATAACAGAGAACTCAGGTGGCTCTTGTTACGCCAAATTTTGAATGTATATTTAGAGTGAGCGATCCATATAAAATGATATTAATTAACGCTAAATAAAGCCGCTTGCTGAAGTTAGTAATTTAGTTCAGCTGAAAATCTTTAAATGAGTGATGGGCAAAAAATAAGCTGAACCTGCAGCTCAGTCGATAAGTTTTTGGTCGTCACAGTTAGTAAATGCGTGGCGTCCAATCGCTCGCGTTGCACGAGAGGAAGCATTCCTTGCAATAGTTTTAATGGAATGGGTGAAGAAGGGGTAAATTATATCATCATTCTTCCCTCGGACTTTCGGAGATTAATATTTTCAGAAATACATTTCATGCAATAATGCTCTGGGTAAGATGGTGGAAAGCGTGTTTTTAGGCCTTATTGCTCTTCAGGTACATTTTTACCATTTCATTGGTTTTTACCGGACACGTTCAGTCTTTTTTTATACCAATCTTACTCCTTTAGTAATTTTTAATATCAACCTATTTTAAGTGTGTTCCTTGACCACAACAGTTTATTTTACCTTCAGTTGCACTGAATGCATAAGGCAATAAATTCTTAGAGGGAGTTTTCATCGCCCGCATTTGATGTTTTTCAGATTGTGTTTTTTCTGACAATGAAGTGTAAGCTATAATCTGTTGGTGCAGCGCGGTGTATTTTATGGTAAATCCACCCCGAGCAAAAATCCCCGCTTTCTGGAATTATGTAGATGTACTTAAAGCTTAAGAGCGCGTTTTATTGAGGTCAATGACGCTTATTCATTTGAGGGGTCGCGGAATCATTTCTCGCAGAGAGAGGGGAAGGGGGTAGGGATTGGCGGAGGGGGGGTGGAGGGAGGAGGGGAAGGGGGATCGCTCAGCAAAGGGGAGCATTGGGGTGCCGCGCGCGGAGTGAATGTCTACATAATACCCAGGAACAAAGGTCATCTACATTATAACCAGTCACATATTTGCAACATCTGGTAATAAATGCAATTTTACTGTGCTTTTTTTGTTCGCAAGAGGATTTTAGAGTCGAATGAGAGAGACTTTTGCTGGTGCCAATCGAGAGAAAAAGTCGACGAAATGCATTCCGATTAGTACATACCCAATATGCTGCCAATATAAAATACTTCGACAATATTGTAAATTATATTGTATATATATCATGTAAAGTGATGTAAATGAGAGAAAAGAGTTTTAACTAGTCAAATAATGAAATCTGATGAGGCAAAGAAAATCCTTTTGGTTTAATGTAAATGTATATTTTATTTCATACGATAATATAGGAAGTTACGTTACTTGAAGATTATCTACAGGTAGAAATTTTTAGTGATCCTCAAAATTTTGCGAAGCAGGAGAGGGTGTATAGTGAAAATTGCTCTTCTTTGCATGCAATCCGCGGTCACCCCGAACAATGGCATCGGCCTCGGCAAATAACTTATTCACTTTCCCATTGTTCCCGACAATGGGTGTGACATTGCTTGACCTGGAAAATATCATCTCATTGAAAATGCATGGTTTAAAAAAATGATTTAATGATCAGTGAAAGAATCCTTTCCAGAGACGCTTTCCTTTCGTGCTGGGCACTCGAGGCATGTGGTCTTCAGGCGAGGAGGCTCGTTTTAATGTCCACTGGGAATCAGATGAAGGCTGCAGCAGCATTTTTCAGGGGGTTATGTTAAAGGACATAACTTGGATCTCAAGCGTCACACAGCGGCGAATATAACCGAATTCCTCGTATAAATCCCGAAATGGTAATTAAGTCTTAAAATCTTTTACAAATCAAAGAACTGAGAAATTAAGAAATAAATAATCTGCATGCATATAATTGCTGAAAATTTAATATAATTTGCTCAACTATTAGCAAAAAATTCCATATGACTGTCGTGCAGACAAGTGGTTTCAGAGGGAGCATAATTTATTTCCTGGTCGACCCTTACCAATCTCTTTTCCCAAGGTTTTTGTCGGAAACAGTTGCTAAATATTACATCGTTTGTATTAAAATATTTTCGAAAAAAAATCCTTACCAAATAGCCGTTAACATAAAAAAATTATTTTTAGTATACACACTAAAGCAGCAATAAGTTTACGAAAAACATGTTGCAATTCATTTGAAATGTTTTTTCATTCCGTGCCGCGTATATTCCGCAAATGCGGCATGTGAAATGAAGTTAAGTGCGGCGTCTGTCCCTTTCTCTACGGGTGAGACGCTGCACGTCGTGGCTTTATGGCGTTTAAGCCCAATACAGCGTAACTAGACTGAAAAAGAAATTACAGATTAATCCCAGAAGAAATTAAACGTTGCTGCTAACCTCAAACAATCGCAATATAGCTGTCCGATATGAATTTAGTGCAAGGCGAGGCAAGAGTTGAAGGTAAAATGCCAGACTTATTTCAGTATTTGCGCTTTAAAATCTGTAAAACCAATGAAAAACAAACGGGGCATCCTCACTTGTTCCTTGGCATCTTCTCCGCCTCTGCACTGGGCATCTACTTGCTATCTGTCCGTTGAAACTAAGGGGGGTCGGCGTCTCCCCCCAATGTATAATATGTTCTTTGGTCACTTATCGGCGTCGGGAGGGGCCGGCCTCCAAATAGCCTTTTCCCGTCACTCCGAAATGTGCCGATCGGCAAGAGGGCAGACAATACCACTCGGGGCTAAAGAGGGATATTATTATGGATTGCTTATATCTTACACTGAGTACAATGGAGATCTGTCAATAAATTGCCTACCAGTATCAGTAGCATTTTATCTGAAATAATCACTTCCAGTTTTAAAGAACCAAAACATTGTCCGCAATATCATCTAAATATACCAAATAACAATTAATTAAATGTAGTCAATGAAACATAATATGCGATTATGTACATATTGATACTTGCCCAATCAAAATTTCATACTTCCATCATTTCACCCTTTCAATATACTCGAACATGACCAAGGGGTGACCACGCGCTGAGGGCTTTGGCACGAGCGAATCTACTGTAGGGCTGATCTCCGTGCAATAGAATAGGGTTTTAGCGTACGTTGGCCAATGAGGTCATTTTCCATTCTCTTTATTATCCGTTGCAAATGCCGAGTTTTTGCAAATTATTATATTTTCCCTGGCCACTGTAAAGATGCCTGTATTGGGTGTGATAATTGGAATGAATGAATTTAGCAATACTTGGGATTCTAAAAGCAAATCCCAATTAAATAAATGGGGAAAATGCTCTGCACATATGCTTAATGTTATTGAATTTGGGTATCATCAATGATCTGAGAAATAGAATTTATTGAACGAATGGTTCAATTGAACGGAATTTGAAAAGAATGTTCAATTGAATTTCAGATCAATTTTCGTCGAAGTTCAATTGAATTTATGGAGCGTCCATGATTCAATTGGAGGCTGAGAGATTCACAACCAGTGGTTCCCTAGTTTTGTTTTGGATACCATAATCAACATTTGCATTCCAAGTCCATGTTCTCTAACTTTCATCGCTTCATCTTTGGTGTGCTGTGGCAAAATAGAACTGTTTCTTCTAGCTCTAAATGCATAGAAAAACCCTGAGATACAATCAATGATTTTTATCTCGGTCGCTGTGAATATACTTAACATTGTTTTACCTCAGCTAATGTCATTATGCTTAACATTGAAGGTATGTCGTGATTTTTTGTTTCGCTATTCCTATTCCATATAGAAAAATACTGCGTGTAATGGGCTGAATTGCTACGAGTAAGTTCATTCCTTATTGTCTGGATCTATAACTGTTGGAGCATTATAAATTCCATTTGTTTTATTTCTATCACAGTCATTTAGAGCAAGGAAAGCTTTTTAAATATTTCACGTATCTTCATTTGTGTAGTACTCAGTTTGTATTTTTAATCAAATTCATGATCGTTAACTTATGACACTAAACATGGTAGTTCCGGGTTAAATGTGATAGATCCTTTCACCACAAATTAAATAAAAAATTAATAATTAAATAAAAGAGAGTTTCTTTTAAGAATTCCGAACATAAGATGATGTGACGTATATGGTTAGAGCTCTGGAGTGGGTACAAGTAAATACGTTTTAAAATGCTAATTGATGATTTGATTTTCGGTTATTTTACGTCATTTAAAGCGGAAAATAGTTTTAAAATATTTATCATGGAGGCGACACTATGAAAGGGTATCAATCCTCCTTCAAGCTGTTATAATTTTATTAAAATAACTAAAACGGCTAAAATAATGATTGAGACGTAAATAATTATCACATAAGCTTTCAGGGTTCACTAATATTTCATTTTCTCGTAGTCTGTGATGTACCTGTATTCACAGTCAGCGCGGCAATATTGCAGGGATGGACATCTCAGCCGCAACAACGGTGTGACATCTTTATGACAAATCTTATGTAGCGTGCAACACATTTTATAAAAAAAGTAACCAATGATAGTTAATATTTATAATTAATAAACTAGTTTGAATATTAGAATGAAGGTGCGTTTTTATTCTGAGCGTTCCATCATAGTGAATTTGGGAACAATAATGTCACTCTTTTTTCCCATTTTTTACTACGACTTGAATGTATTCTTTGTCTGTATGCGTCACCGCCTCAATTACCCCGGTAGATTGAGAAAAGGGTTTAAATGTCATTAAGTTCCCCGGGGAAAAAGAGGCACGCTTTGGAGCATTGCTTTATTTATACCTCTTGACGGACATTATTGATGAAATATGACGCCGACGTGTTGCATCTTCATTTCCCTCTGACGCGTTCACCGAATCAGTGGCGAGTTTGTCGTCTAAATTGGATTAATTAAAAGCGAACCGTAGATAGCACTCTCAGGTATGTCACACACCTACCTGTGGCGCCAGGCTGATTTTTCCATGCCTGTATACCCAGCAGTGTAAATATGGTATCCAAGAGGGATCTGCCCTCAGCAAGTATCTTGGCAACTCTTGGAACTCTGAGAAATGAGTGGAGGCCATGGACTTTGAATGGCATGACGCCACTGAAGTGGATAGGGCACCTGCTTTGTGTTTGATTGTAACGGTGCAGTGGGCTGGGAGAATTTGGAATGAAGGGCTCATTGGTTTAGCGTCGCAGACCGCCCGTGGCTGGCTGTGCCAACTGCATAAGGGTACCCATGGTTAAGTGATCGTGGTGGATGCAAGGTTTTGAACGCCGCCACTTTTAGGATGCATTGGCTTTTGTGTTGGCTTCATCTCCAAGTGAATATGCGCAAGGGCTCTCAAGGTGAGCAAGAATAAGGCGCGTCGACCGAAGCAGAGGCGAACAATAAAACCTCAGATTCAATATGACTCTGGGAAATGGAAAAGTATATAAGAATAGAGTATATAAGAAATTGTAAT
Source organism: Ischnura elegans (assembly GCF_921293095.1). NCBI lineage: Eukaryota > Metazoa > Arthropoda > Insecta > Odonata > Coenagrionidae > Ischnura > Ischnura elegans. The sequence continues at coordinate 111,718,635 of NC_060259.1, read as the reverse complement.
AGTTCTCCTTATTCGTGAGCATTACATTTCATTGAATAAAGTTTTCAATCTCAACGTGTGGCATAGAAACAATCTGCTCTCTCATCGTAGTTCGCCCATCAAACCCATTCCTTGATCTCAGATTTTGCAATTTCACTCTTAGCCTTGTTTGCAGCCACATTGCAACAGTCTTATCCGATAATCGGTCATGATTGTTTACTCTGAGAGATTCATCAGCAGTCTCTATAAAATAATTGGAAAGCGCAATTTTATAGATTCCCTCTCCATGCCATAGTGTAGCGAATGGCATTTAGTCATTCATAAAAAGGTGAATTGGCCGTCATGATGGATATTTGTAGTGTGGTGGATCATATTTTTTTCTTTTTGCCCCTAAGAAGATTAAATACTATATAAATAATGTCTTAGAATAATTTGTACGACTAATTGTTTTCCCTCAATTTAAATGATTACGGCTCAAAGTGGGTTGAAACTGAAAAAAGCTGGACAAAACCTCAATAACGATTATTTTTAGCACGGAATTTGAAGCTTTGCACAGTTACTGTCTAAATATTAGTGACTTTTTTGACGCAACCTTTTTTCATAGGTAACTGTTTAAACAAATAATGTGCCTTTAATTTTTAACAAATTTTCATAGGTTACTTACTGTTTAAACAAATAATTTGGCTTTAAATTTTTACAAATTTCGAAAATCTTGTATGATGGTAGGCACAATGTGGTGGAAGTTCGTAATATTATTAACATGAGACATTACAATATTTCCACTTATAGTTTCATTCTTACACAACGCGTTTCGTCGTTACAAACGGCAATGCATTTCACACTTGATAATGTCGTTTGTAACGACGAAACGCGTTGTGTAAGAATGAAACTATAAGTGGAAATATTGTAATGTCTCATGTTAATAAAATTTCGAAAAAATTGCCCGCATTGAATATTTTTCAAAATTCAGCATCTTTAAACAAATTCCATACCTTCTGTAGTTATTCAACAGCAACAAAAATTTACAATACTATTCAGCGGTTTATTATTTTTTGAGGTTTTGTTAAGCTTTTTTTCAATTTCAGGCCAGTGTGTGGCTGTAGGAATGGCATGGAACACACTTATGGATTTTTCATTTCGAATTTCGCCATGGTTTATACAGCTCCAGAGCAGAAACTTGAGTCTCTATGTATTTTTTTCTCATTTTGTCATAAAAGTAGCCTAATGTTACTGAATATATTCATATGCATATGGCATCCTTTGATTTATACGTAACACTTCTTTATTCTACGGTTGGTTTACCCTATTTTTAACTTCGCTATCAGAGAAATTTATTCCATTTTGATTCAGGTTTATAATAATTTGGGTCAGTTAGTCTGCTAGGATTTGACTGCATCCAAACAGAACTCCAAAAACCAAATGTTAAGATAAATAAGCAAATAAACGCTAACAATATTTTAAAACATTAATGTTTCTAAGTCATACAAAAATTATGCTCTAATTTCTTCTATTTTTTGTTTAGGAATTACATTAAATTGGCTCTTTCGAGCTCTTCATTTCAATTTCAAATTATTTCAATTTTGTAAATTTAAACTTACTGTTAATTTTTCACAAGCTTTTTTATTTGCATTATCGGTTGCAATACATTTTGTATTATCATCAAGTGAATAATTCAGTAAACATTTCGTTTAAATGTCACACAAAATAATACAAGATATATTCAAACCTGTTGTTTCCCTTAAAAGTTATAATCGTCATCATCACTGATCAACAATCCTAGGAATGGTTTGACGCAGCTCTCCACTCAATTCTCATATCAGCTAATCTTTTCAAATCTACATATTTCTTATCTTTCACATCCTTCTTTTCCTGTTCCATATATTTCATTCGAGGCCTTCCTTTCCTTTTCTTGCCATCTATTTGTCCCTCGACGATTGCCTTCATCACGCAATCATGTCTCAAGATATGGCTTACAAAGTTGGTCCGTCTTCATGTCAAGGTTTTCATGAGGCTTCTCTTCTCTCCTATTCTTTCAACGACTTCCTCATTACTTACTCGATCAGTGCATTTGAACCTCAGCACTCTTCTCTATCTCTTCGCATTTCGAAAGCTTCTACCTTCGCGGCTCCGCGAGATATCTCCGCTGCTATCATTGTCCATGCCTCACTTCCGTAGAGAAGCATACTCCAACTGTTAGTTCTGACAAAAAGTTTCCCTACTTCTATTTTGAAATTTCAGCTCTAAGTAGATTCTTCTTCTTGGTGAAATGCTCTCTTCGTCCGGGCTATATTGCTGATAGTTTCTCTCTTACTTCTTCCATCGCTAGTTGACCTGCTTCCCAAGTAGCAGAATTCACACACCTCTCTTAGTTTTTGTCTCCCTATTTCAAGGTTAGCCTTTCTTTTCTACTGCATAATAATATCTTTGTGCTGCTTATTTTCAGCTAATATTTACCCCACCCTATATTTCCACATTACCCTGCCCATATAAATGAGAATCCTTTTCAAATCCTACTCTGTCCTTGCTATTTCAGGCTATTTCATCGGAAAATCTTTGCGTGCTAATTTTTTCCTCCACACATATTCACCTTTTATTTGATTTCTTTAATGACTTTCTAGATGCAAAAGTTGCAAATTACGTGTGATATAGCACAAACTTTTACTTCTTCACAGCGATACCCTGTTTTTACTAACGCTACTTGGTTTTTGTGTAAACTGTGGGTGATTCTCCTGTCATTGTTAAGAAATCCAATATCTCTCAAGATTCCCAGCATTACGTTCCCATCCACATTGTAAATCTATGTGCATTTTGGGGGAATTTGCTTGCAAACAAATTGATTTTTTGTCATTATTTGATTCAAGACTACGTGATAGACCAGGAAACCAATTTTAATTTTGGTCAAAAGGAACAATTTCACTATTTCATGGATGAATATCTTAACAACGGAGAAACACACGGTGTTGTGTCATAGACGGTGATCAGGAAACTCCGCTGGCCTCTTTCCGGGGGGGGGGGGGCAGTGAAGGCGAGGCCTCTCTTAAAGTTGACAACGTCGCAATGATATGCTTGAGGAAGTGTTTCTAGAAAGTTGAAGAGCGTAATTCCAAAGACAGTTGCGACTTGCACTAGACTCATGAAAGTGATTGCTTTTCCATGTACCCACGTTAAGTAGTTTATACGATCATTTTTCAGATTTCTGAAATATATATTTTCGTTTTCAGTTAATAGTACTGATTTGAGTGTGAAAGTGAAATTTAAATCTTGATATTCTTAAAGAGCTTAAAACGTCTGTTCAATAGCTTTTCCATTCTTTCCCCCTGCATCGAATTTAAATCATGTAAACCCAGTTATGATATTTTATGCATTGCCGTCAGAAAAATCTCATTATAACCAGACAACAGTTGAATCCTGATTCTGTTGTCCTTTCCCTTGACCCTGCTATCGGACGGAGAAGAGGGGAGCCTTGAACCATTGCTTGCTTTTCCTTTGGAGGTCACCAAAGATGACGTTCCTTTTTCCAAATCATCGATCACCAATATCTTCCCCAACTCGAAAGGATTCGTGAAGCGTGAAGTTGGAGCCCTGCATACTTCCTCCACTAAAACTATTCCTGGTCCGAAGAGGGAAATGCATTTGGGGAGAGATCAGATTGCTTTTCCCGCTGGTCCATTAGCTGGTAATTCCAAAGCTGATGGAAGAGGCCTTGCATTATCTATTCCCTCCACTCTCCAAGAATGGAATGACGGCCGCGAACCGAAAGCGCCAGGCCCTTCACGACCGCATCCCAATTTTCCGTCATACGCCGTCAAACACGCGGCGCTCGACGAGAAGAAAAAACAGACCGCTTGCCTCTACGAGTTGCTGCGACGGTCATCGACGAGGCGTCTTCTAAATTCACGGATGCATCATTTTAGACTAATACGTGTTCCAATTTTCCCGTGCATAATGTTTCTACCAAATTAATGATAGTTGTTGTAGCTGCATCAATTACGTATTATTATTTTATTCATATTTTGTCTGGAAATATGTGTGAAACCTGCAACAAATTATTTGCAAAGGCAGCTCATATTGTAAAACATGGTTTAATTTTTCCACCATTATCATGTTTATGCCATTACTCGTGAACTTGTGGTTCCCAAACTTGTGAACATAAGTTGCATTACAATTCCACTGCAATACGTTCCAATGCAATGCGTTCTGTTCACTAATAATTGTGCATAGTATTCTTACCAAATATTATGCATTTTACTCATCATGACATACTTAAGGGTTCTGGTGTAATTTTATGGATAAATCGACATTTAAATCCTTATTTACGTAGGTCATCAATATCAAGTGATGCATTTACTTTGGAAAAGCTTAATAAATAATGCTTAGAAGGTTAAAATAGGTGGCCTTTTATGCCGTGCATACCTCTTTCCCACCTCTCCGAGTACTAGCGTCACCTCTACCTATCGAGCTATTTTTTCTGCCTTATAACAGGCAAAGACATGGAACAAGATAAGATTATTAATGGAGTAGTTACTCTGAAAGAAGTAGTATAGCTGGCAAAATATCATTAGAGTGCAGTTGTAAATTGTGGTGCTGCTTCTATTGACGTTTCTCATCTCTAGCCGCTTTAAATTTGGAATAACCTCTGGTTATCAATGAGGACGGATGGCCATATGTTTGCATTCCCCTCACAAGCCAATCGCGTCTTTAAAATTAGTAGCCTTTTTCCATTTAATTGATTTTTTTACGTCTGTGAGCATTTTCTGTGTAAATTTATGTGTTTATGCCTTTTCGAGATATATCGTAAATTATACGCCTGAAATTCTTTTTCTACTGTCCGTGCGTGATAATACATGATTCTTATTTCCCTATAAAAATTTGCCACTTCCGAGAATCATATTTGATTCCAAAGTGTTTTTTTATAAAGAGAGAAAAATGACATACGAGAGACCAGTCAGGAAATTGGCTGGAGCGATTTCACGATGTCATTATCCATTGATGTACCTCTTACCTTCTCATTCTTAGATCCCATTTCCGTGGATTCTAGCCACCAATCCCTCTTACTCTCTGCTCTGCACATTTCTTTTCTCTCTTCCTCTGACCATCTCGAGGCATCGTCTATCGTTACTTTGCATCTGTGCCAGAATGTCATTGTCAGCCTTCTCCATCGAGTCCAGATTTCTTCATAGTGCTAAAATAGCTACCAATTTTTTCTCTTCCCAATTTTAGGACGCTTCTTTCACTAACTCGGATTTTTCGTAATATTCCTATCTATTGCATCAATTTTCTCAAAATTCCAAGCTGCTACGTTGATTCACTCATCCCTGTTTGCTCTTTTATATTTTCATACCCAGTCCATTACTTCTTTAGACGATTTTTATTGATTTTTCCATAAGTTAACTTACAAATGAAAGTTTTATTTGATGACTTAGACTCATAAGTTCCAAACAATCGGTTTCCGGCATTTATGAGCGTCATCAGGAGTACAGTTTTCGGGTGTTTCGTGGGCAATAAAGAAAAAAGGAAGGAATATGGGGCAAAGGAAGGTTCATGAGGCAAGGGGAAAACGGCTGGAGAAAGAGTTGATGTAGTGTAGGTGGAAGTGGAGCAGAAAGAGGAGAAGATATGCAATTGAAGAAGACTCACTACGTGCACGTATTTGACTCTAGGGGATCGAGGGAAAGACGCGTCTGAACATCAACAAATACGTGGAATCAACTTAATTTTTTCATTAGATGTCGACCAACTAAAAAGTTTCCCCACCGACCGCAGTGTGAATAATTTTCGTTGGGTACTCACAGGCATCCACTAATTCTTGTAAATGTTTTGATGATGTAATTATGGAAACTTATTACAACGAAATTTCTCATCTCCGCATTAAGAGATATTGAAGTCTTGTCCATCGATGCATCCCTTACTGTGTCATATGGAAACGTGGACAAGATAAAGGGCGCATCTTTTTCACTTGAATCAGTGGTGCTGTGCTGTGGTGCTGCTTCTTTTGCAAAGTTTGGGTCTATAATATGTCCACCTTGGTAAACACGATATTATTCGAAAGCATTAACACACTTGTCATGAAATCATTCCCTAACTTTCTGTGTTGGACCATTGTAGTTTTTGTTGTATCTACCTTGGATTCGCAAGTTTGAGCATGAGGATTGGAATTTATTATGCAGTAGTTCCATCGAATGAGGGTAAAATTGATTAATTTTATTTGCCTAGGTTTTATGCTTGTGTATTGTAATGCCGATTTTTGATGAATTACAACTTTAAAGTAGGTAATTTTTTAGCTTAATGGCGATTCACAAATAGTGCGACAGTGTGTTTAACAACTTTAACAGCAGTTTAAAAGGATTAACAGCTCCATGTAGAACTCTTTGTTAAGAAGAATTAATGATAAAAATATTCTATAGTAGATTTTTCACGAAAAGCTTACCTTAAAAAGTCGAAGTATGTTTGCTACCATGATTGAGACGACGCTGAAGGAAGCCCCGATGACAGCTGTGACCGGCTTGTGAGGCACGTGGACCGGGTTCTCGCCCCCCTCACATTTGTATTCAGACATATCCTGCAAAAAAGAAAGTAGCACATTAGCACAGATCACTCGTGGTTTTCAGGTCACTATCTTCAACTTCTTGGCTGGTAAGGATTCATAGATAAGTTTTTGATGGATTTTTTACCTTTTTGAAAATGATAGATTTGCATTTTTTGCCCTTTTAGTAGCAGAATTTATGACTGCTTTTACATTATCACAACTGCGGAATATTTTTGGGCAATTTTTTTCCGATAAAATAATTCTTAGCTACTTTGAACACCTTATCCACTACCCGAAGTTTGATGTAACTTTATGATTAGCACGCTTTGGTCGTTCGCAAATTAAGCCGCTTTTTGCGACCAAAAAATTATTTTTAATCACTGTGGAAGTAATCGGTGTCCAATAGAATGTTGCCATTACAGTTTTCGACGCATCCCTTTGATCATGCGTCTTGAGCTTCTTGCCATATCTTTTCAAGCACAGCATTTGGAGCCATCATTGGCTTCATTGTTTGTTCTTAAACATTTCATAACATTGAAACACGGTATAATTGATGCCGGAAATTTTGTACCGCGCAAAAATCGGTTAAAATTTGCTGTTGAAAATGCAAATTTAGACTTGGGAAATTAATACAAGGTTTGACCGACATGCCTGGAAAAAGTCTTTACGACACATTTTACGCATGTTTTTATTAATAATTTCCTATAACGATTGGTCTCTGACTTTGTAAATATGATAACACTCAAGTTGTATTCCAGAAAATCCTTCATATTCAATTGATTCGACGGTGGGAAATATAAATTCATTTTAAATTTAATTTCATTTTTTTGGTTTTTGTAGTGTATAGCGATTTATCACACCACATTGTTAAATTTATATCTTTTCCTTCAGCCAATAGAGAGTCCGAGTTATAAGTTTATATAGAATATGTGGTTATATCTGGTGGCTTAGCGTTTTAAATTTTATTCTGATTCATCTTCTGGTCTTCATTGAGTGGGAGGCAGTGCTAAGCGTGCTTTTTAATTATCCTAACACCAATGTTTGAATGTAAATTGAATAAATGGCTAATGAGTGGAATATCTTACGTGTTATCTTATCTGCTCCATCCATGAATGTTTCTGATAGAGATATAATCGAGGGTGCAAATTATGAGAAATCCAAGGATACAAATTTTGGAATTCTGAGCGGACGAACGGACCTACATATGGATTTTCGGCATCTTGAATTTAGAGTTTCACAGACACTTTGTGTCCCTCAGCAATCGCCCGTTGAAGCTCAAGCAATCTAAAAATTGTTTTCACATCAGACCTTCTCCTAGATTAAAAAAAAAGATTATTTTAATTTTCCATTCAGGGAAACGAAAATTTGACGGTTCCTACTGGAAGGAACTGATTCCGGTTTTTGTATATTGTTCACACGAAGACTGCTGGAAATCATTCCTTCCGGTGAAAGGTTGGTGATATTGGCCTGAATTTAATTTGGAGATCAATGTTATTCGCATTGCATTCTGTACAAGGATAGCCAAATATCGTACGACATTCTCAACTGGGTGCTTCACATTTTGCTTCGGCAGTTTTAAATATTTGCAAGGATCTGGTCACGTGAAAGGCATCCTTCGAGCTGGGAAAGAGCGGCGAATTGATGGCTGGCCTGCTGGGGAGGAAAACTCGAGGCCCACCTGCCCCGTAGGGTTTCATTCAATTGGTGGCATTCAATATCTAATGCTGCCGATAGAATGGAAAGCCTCGTCCCGGTTGATTCCGAGTTGAGCGAACGGGTTTTTTCCTTGCGTTTGGTTTTTCGAGTGAGATGTCCTTTGGGGGACAATTGGGCTGGGGCCGGAGTGTGACGCATGGGTTGGGGCCCCCGTGGGGTCGGAACAAAGGCAAGTTGATAAAGGGGCGGGAGGGAAAAGAATGGGCAAGAGAAAGGGTTGTTGGGTGGGAAGCGAAGCGGGGAATTGTTGGACGCGTCGAACGGAAAAATTGTCTCACTGAGCGGGTTTTTTAAAGGCTTCCCAGCGGACGCGCAATCAATCCACGGAAGGTGGCCGTCTTAACCTCTTCTTTGGCCTCCGCACCAATTGAAAGTTTTTTTCTTCACAAATACGCGATAATGCCTTCAAACGTGTTCAATCGTTGAGGAGTTAGAGCGTTGGCTTCTATTAGACGTTCGCCCTCTTCCGTGGGCATAGTTGAGTTAAAAAAGGACATAAATCTGAATGCGATCAGAATCTATTTTCCGTTTTTAAGAAATAAGATTATTGTTTAAACGATGTGTGTGGAAGCATTATCTTATAATTTTCTGTGTATTATGTTTTTACTAATGGACACGTGAATTTGAATTGGGAGATCAGGAAAAATTCGTGTGTGAAGAGTTAACACTTTCAGCCCGAAGGTAAAAATTTTAACCTTGCCCAGATCCGAAAATTTTTTAGTAGCGTAGTCGGCCGTCATCTATTAATGACGCTCGGATCTGGGCGGAGTCATCTATAGATGACGCTCGGTCTCAAAGTGTTTGGGCATTGTGAAGCCTTAAAGGTCTGGTTACACGATACATTTACACGTACAAGTTAATGTCTAAATGTATGATCGCGTGAATGATCACGAAAATGCACCGTGTCAGAACCTAACTTGTGCGAACGCGTGAGCGGTAAATAGAACCTGTTCTAATTTGGTTCATGCATTCATACGTGTTCTGTTCCGGTCCACAAAAGTCATTCATGCGAACAGACATTACACTGGTGCATGTCAATGTGCCGTGTAACCAGGCCTCAATATATTCCTGTGACAATTTCTTAGAGAGAGACTCATGAAAAGAGGTGCCAGCATAAAAATTTTCAGTATTATTTCCATTTTTGAACCGACGACGTTTTTTTTTAATTATTTTTTAATTTTCTTTTATTTTGACCTGGGTTAGAGAACAATACTTCGTTATAAAATGGAGACGTAAACGTAGTTAACGAATTTAGCTGGAAAATTAAGAATATTTCAAATTATAAATTCAATATTTCAAGTATTTCAACTTGTTACATTTTCTCGTTTGAAAGAATGAGCTAAGTATAATGATTATGTACGGTAAAATCGATTTAGCATTAATTTTAGTGCACAGTAAGCAAGTACTACTGTTTGAAGCTCTCCGCGCTCTATATTTTTCGACGTTTGTCCCTTTCATTAATTTTATCTGAACAGTCTGCGTCGGAGAGCAATAAACTTAAATACCTCGCGTACGCAATTGACATCACAAGAATGAAAAAAATCATCTCGATGGTTGAAGGGGTGAGGGAAGGGAGCAAAGGAGCTAGTGTATTTTAAATGAATTGTTTCTTACTCCTTAGGGGCGATCAAAGAATTCCGTCCCAATCTTGTCAAGCGAACTCAGCCAAATGAGTTATTTACTGCTTTTTACTGTGGAGTTATCAGCTCGAAAATTTCCAACACTCTCTTGCAGTCCCTCTGGCTACACGTAAAAAGAGGAAAAATTATGGAACAAGTTTTGGATTTTGAGGTATCACAAAATAACTTTGACAAATTTTAATAGTCAGTGGTAATCCAATGGTGTTATTTGCCATCAGAAAATCATTTCGCTTTGCCGGAATTTGGACCTGGGACTCCCAGTTTCCGATCAGACCAACTATATATTACACCAACGAGCACCTGAGTGGCAATCAGGAGATCCGGGTTCGAATCCCGGTTTATCCAAATGATTATGTTATGGTGAATGTCACCCTTTGTGGGAATAATTTTGCACCCGTGAGTGCGTATGAAGTCACTTGCTACAGTTGCAGTTTGAAGTAAGTTGAAGAGGGAAATTATAAACTCCCTAAGTATCCACTATTTTGTGATGAAGGATTACATGCATGGGGCTCAGCGACTGATATGCTACATTGTTGTCAATAAAAGTCTTCATCTCCCGTAAACTGCTCAGAGAGTATGCATTTGAGAGGCATAAGTTAAATCCGCATGGATCTCATCCTATATTTGACTGAGTTCCAGTGGTAATAAGCTCAAATGATAATTGGTCTAATGAGGTTTGATTTGTATGGGTAAGATTGGAAATCTTGTAATAAAAGTCTAAATGTTACTCCTATGTAAATAGTCTCTAATGAAAGCCAAAAAATCCTAGATTTTTCAAAGTAATCCATTTATAAAAAAGCACCGATTGGTACTAGTGTAGGGAATGACCTCAGGACGCAAGGAAACCACAAAATGAGTTTTATAATTTGATTTGTACTCTCATGAGAGACTTAGGGGAGTGAGGTATGACAATTGATGGAGGAACTTCGGTCACTCGACCCTTCGGACATTGTAAGGCAAATATGTTTGACGTGTGCCGAAGGAATAGCATTGTCCCTGAATGTGTGGCATTCACGTGGCGGTGATGGAATTCCAGGCAAGCTGCAATACTCTCCTGTCTAACAATTTTTCGGTTTCAAACACTTAAAGAATGAGTGAACAAAGCTAAAATTGATGATAAATCATTATCCTCAGTATGTTAGTAAAAGGCGACGCGACGTAACGTAATTTGGGCTCATCTTCAAAGAATTGTCCGTTGGAAAATTGCCAAGGAACTACCATACAGAGAATTTATCTAAAAAATCAGTGATTAAACGAGTTTATTTGTTGGAACCAGCCATGAGACTGCGAAAAAGGATTTTGGTTTGGATATACTTTCATAAATTTTTAGCTGTGAGTTCCAATACTGCTACAATCCGCTTGGCATACTTTTGAGATGATAAGCTTTCATGTGCATGTTAAGGACAACTTCAGCTGTTACTCCGATTATTTTCTATAAATGAATTCACAGCAGCATATATATTTACACGAAATATCAAACTGATGACTTGGTAGCTTTTTATACAAAGTAGTATTTGCAGTAGTTGGTTTTAAAACTTTTCTGAACGGACTTGTGCTGTTTTCTAATGCTCGAATTTAATTGTCTAAAAAAGTGAAATGAATAAAATCTCTGGACCATTCTTCCCATAAAAGAGTCTACAATTTCTCTGGGTGCTGCAAACGCGCTTTCGCTAGTGATGGCGTCGGGATTCTCCCGATATCCCATTCAGACGCGTCGTTGCGCTCCTCACCGCAGTGGTTTCATCCCCTTCTCTTTCCGCCGTCCCTTTCCAGAGGGCGAATAAAGTCGCTTGGACGCTCCGAGGTGCATCCCTGTGGGCTCACCCACTTCAGTGATTCCACTGTTCTCTTGCGCGAATTGTCTGGATTGTTAATTTGCTCCAAAGGAACTGCTGCTTCATAAAATGAGCGGAGGGCTCTGATATCTCGTCTGAACAATTCAGGGGGGCACCGCTCCCCCTCTTCACCCACTGCGTGGATGCGGCGAGTAGGACGTGCGAATCCGAAAGAATCGACACTTCCGAAGTTTCTTAGCTCCGTCATTGACTCGCTCTGCCCTTTGACCTACTCCTCAGGACGAAAATCATTCCAGGCTGTTGACTTTGTCATCAGTAAGTTTCCAGGTTTTACAATTGGGTCTTGCTCTGGGTACCTAAATGTCACCCATGTTGCTCACGCTCGGTAGCGCTTCCCAAAGCTTCAGACTTCCCGATTTTCCTTGGAAAAGTCGGTAATTATTAATGCTTTGGCTGATTTGCTGAACATTCGGGAATAGCCCTATGCCTGGAGCAGGCAACATTCTTTAGGAAAGCGGTCGCTGGGATAGAAGCCATCCGATGCACTTTGATGCGAGTCTACGGGAATTTAACGGTTATTCTCTGTTGGTTGAAGAGAAAATATTTCGGAAGTCTTCGAAAAAAGTTTAATCTTCTTATAGCGTGGTCTCCTGTTTCCATTTTAGTTTATTTTTCTGCAAATTCAAGCTTGCAGATAGAGTAGCTGATTTTTGCAATCGTTTGGAATTAGTGCATTATAATGTGGACATAAGATTCTGTTTCTCAGAAACAGCATATTTCAGTCACGTAACTGTTAAACTACGAATAAATACCCAATTCTTTAAGCCTCACATTGAAAAAATATTTTTGCGCCTAATATTAAGAGGAGTAAGACTTATGAAGTTAGTAAATAACGGTTACAATTATTGTTAACTTTCAAGAAAATCGAGAACTAAATCTAAATCAGTACTCAATCTTGCATGAACTAATCTTATCTTTTTAGGCTAGAATTTGTGAATGTCTGCCTCGAAGAGTGTTGAAAAAATGTGAGTTTCCTTTGAAATTGATGGAGAAAGAGTGTTTAGCAAATGGCGCATCTGAAGCAGAGTGGCCAATCACCCCCGCCGAGCCTCGGACCTCTCTTGCGTCCGTGCCCCTCCACTGCCAACCTCGCGAGCTGCCTGTCCACGAATTTGCATTTCAGAGTAGCCTGTCCATTTGGACCGTTTGAAAAAAATGGACCAAGAGGAAAGAAGCAGTCGGGTGGGAATGTGCCGTCATCGGAGCCGCGTTTGTAATGACATTTTTACAAATCAGAAGGGAAATAACTTGGAGGCGAGGGATGCACGTGCTCTCATTATTAATGGCTTTGCGTGAGGAGAATGATACTGCTCGCACGCTGGACGGTGGGCCGTGATAATCGTTTGTCGATGGGAACGATGCTGCAGAGGACGGCAACCACGGTGCCGAAGCCTCAGCTCCACGCCAACTGCCCACTGTTTCACCGCAAAAGGATTGATGACCTCTCGGCAAAGCCTCGTCCGCGGCCCAGGGTGGAACCGTCCCTCAAGAAGAAAACTGCCTGCCTGCCTGGGAATCCTCTGGGAGGTATTTTCACATCATGGACCTCTGCTTATGCACACTAGTGCTGATTGCGCTCCCAGGATGACGGAGTTAAATTACCTCACCAGAGGTATTTTAAGACCATACTGCCAAACACATTCAAGTTACCGATAGAAATACCGGATAAGATTCTAAATTTATCAAAGGCTATATTTTGTTGGACCAAATCAATAACGGTGAACTTGGGAGACAGTTTTTGGCGTTTGAAGCTCATAAATATTGGAAAATTAATGATATTTTAGGCCTTGGAAAGGTTAGGAATAAAGAGTTTTTGTGAAAATTAAATATACTGCGATTGATATTTATTTGCAGTGTTGAGTAAACATAATCAAATTTGCTTGACACTTTCAGTTCAACCTTAAAAATATAGTTTCTTCTCAATTTTCCTATGAGAATTAATTTTTTTTTATAAATATATATGTCTTGTTGATGAAAAATGCTTGCACATATTATACAACTATACTCTCGCCGTACCCCATTTTTCCTGATGCGTCAGAGGCACTTCGACTATAGTCAAATATTATTTAAGGCGATTAATGTTGTTCCCAAGCAACGAATTGAATACGATTAATCGTGGAAAGTCGGGTCATGTTGAGTGTTTTTGGTGTAGCCTTTTAAAGAGTTTTGTTTTCCTATTGAATTTATGAAATTTCAGCCTTAATATGTGATCAAGGATTGACGCTTTTTTATTCATTTAGCGTAAAGAATTTATGATATAGATTTCCTTGGCTCATTTTTGAATGCAGTATACCTACATGAAAAGGTAGGCTGCCTGACTTTCCCTACTATCGCAGGTCCCTCTGAGGTATGAAACAGATTTGCTAATTAATCTCTTTTCAGATAAATTCACGAGGTCCATTAATTTAGGATGTTTTCCAAGAAATTTCCATTCTGGGACTTGGCTGAGGGAATGGGATGTTGTGATGAAATTATCTCCTCTGGGAAGTGTAACCACTCTTGGGAAATGAATATATGGAATGAAGGGGTAATACGAATGCCATAATTCTCTCAAACAGTGCAATTGCGTTGGATTGCCCGTAACTCTGGAACTGTAGCGCGCATCGGAAAATGTATTTAACACATATTTGGCGTTTATCATTTTCAATAGTACGAATTTCAAGTTGCCCGATGTTTTTTTTGCCAGGAGAGGGATGAACGCATTGCAACTCATAGATAATTAAAGGAAGGTTCTACAATTTTAGAGAGTGACAACATTGTTTTCACTTTGGATTCGAAACATAAACTAAACGTAAACTTGTGGCGAGTTGAAAAAACGTAAACTTAATCGGTAGAAATTAGTGGTTTTGAATATTGTTGTGCAAGCTGTAATTTTATGAAAGTGGGGATCTGATTGCGGCTTCTGAAATTCCTTTAGTCATCCCAACATCCGAATTTGTCCAATGGTGCTGATAATTATTCACGCGCCAAATTGCTCTAAATTTATTATGCCATGAAAATGAAAAGGAGACTTCGTTGCTTTCCACAGATTTATTTCGTCCGTACGACATGTTTCGACCATAGAGGTCATTATCAAGTACAAAAATTTCGAATTTGAAGCAAACATATATACTCTTTGAAGGGGTGGGTGTCAGGAGGGGGGGGGGGAGTGGAAGGTACTGGGTTGGACACCCCAAGTGGGGGTTGTATTGAGAAAACAACCGTTGGAGGACGACGGAGGAGAAAACGGATTGTTTTCTCAATACAACCCCCACTTGGGGTTTCCAACCCAGTGCCTTCCACTCCCCCCCCCCCCTCCTGACACCCACTCCTTCAAAGAGTATATGCGTTTGCTTAAAATTCGAAATTTTTGTGCTTGATAATGACCTCTATGGTCGAAACATGTCGTGCGGACGAAATAAATCTGTGGAAAGCAACGAAGTCTCCTTTTCATTTTCGTGTATTAATTTCCACTAAGTTGAGCCGGAAACCATTGAATGTATTATTAATTGCTTCCTCCTTACAATTGAGCTTCTGTTCAAGTTTATTATCCAGTTAGTTGCCACCGAGGTTCCGTTTATATATTTTATTCCTAAAATTAGCTTTTTTAAAAATATTATTAACTTTTTGTCTTGTTCCAATGCGTCTTCTTGCATTTAGATAGAATATTTATACTTTATGGATTCATTCAATGCTTTCTATGTATGATTGTAAAAATCTATGACCAGTTCATTAAAGATTCTTAAAAGTCGCAAAAAGGTCTATAAAATTTTAATTCCTATCCTTCCCTATTTGTGTTATCCTTATTTCTATACTTTGACATGGAAGGTTTCCTTATGTAATAATTTTATGATTTATAATGAAAATATGGGGAGTGTGGTAGCCTTGTGGGCGGAGCGATTGGCTGCTGATCGAAGGGGTACATGATTTTTAATCCCGGGTGGAGCCTTTGGACACGCCCAAACTAATTCCTTGAAGTGCGACGTGACCCAGGGAAAACAATTGCCCTCCCTCACTCCAAGTGTGCGAAATTCACACGCATGTGGCTTTCTATGAGGTGAGCTTTACCCTTAACAATCAAAACCAGCCTTCGGGTTGAATCAGTGAGTGAGTAAGCGAATTAATATGCGTATGTAATCCTCTTATCTCTTACAGCGACGTTAAAATTTCAGAATAACGATAAGCAATCAGGGATGTTGATCACTGTTGGAAGAATCGGTAAAGAATAAAATGTATATGAAACCGGTTCGTTTGAAGAACATAACCCAGTGGAAGGCTTCATTAACGGCTCAACCAGGTGCATAATTCTTCAGAACATAAGATTGCATTGTAAATGTTCATAGTCATGCAATTCTATGATTTTTTTCTCTATCTCTGAGCCGAAGCATCATATCAATATTCAATTCAATATCTTGTGTAACCTACAGAAATAGTCGTGCGCCTTTGCCCACTTTGGAGTGTTAATATCAGAGGTAAATGCGCGTATATTTTAGGCAGGTATATTTTAGTTCGTCGACGTTTTCATCTTGTAACAGGTAGGGCTCTCCTCACTTTTGGAACATCCAATTGGTATTAACGTTATTTTATTGGGTTGACACTCGTTCTATCTATTCCCTTCATCCGACTAGGAAGTTACGCTTATTCACTACGATCGTCATTCCCCAGAGACCGCCGACTCTTTATGTCCGTGTAGAATGTTTATGGATCTTTTATTTGTCGGGGAATCCTCTGCTGCAACAGGCAAAACTCCAAAAGAAATAAAATTAGGGGATTTATTGCTAGGAGGGGCGACTAGAGTGGATCTTTGCCAAGAATAAAGCAATTGCGAAAGTATGAGTGGCAGGGACAGACACCCAAACTATTATTAAATGATACTCTTATTGTGCTATTAACAGTGCGGAGAACTAATTTATCGTTTATGAAAGCCTGCAGCCCTCACCCAGAGGGAAACGCAACTTCGAAGTGGTGTGCCTGGCATACAAATTAAAGAGCAAGGCGTTACATTTCACTGAGGAAGTGAATATAAATTGGTAAAAGAGACTCCTAAAAAATTAATTTTAGTGTTGAGTGACCTCCTTTTGAGTGTTGCACTGTCCTTTGGTAGTTCCTCTTCCCGTGCCACTTCTCACGAGGAGGGTTTTGTACGGGTACATTCAAAGGCTTTACCCGCATCGAACATGAGACCCTTCGACCATCATCTAATTGTTACTCTAAATTGAAATTTGTGTACAATCAACGCAATCACGGGTATAAATCTTGGGAATGGTTTGACGTAGCTATCCAATCTCCTCACCTTTTCATATTTACGCGTGCTCTCTCGTTCGTATTTTCGATAACTTGTCCATTAGGCACAATGAATTAGTGGCCATCCATTCGTTGTCCCCATGTCCATTGGCGATTGAAGTCATGATACTATCAGAATGCGAAAAAAATGGCTGTCCGGACTCATTCTGTGGAAGATCGAGGCCAGTAATGTGCGCCCTCACGTTTTAATTGCTCCAGCCATTTATGTCCATCGTCGTGCTATGCAGAGATTTCACGTACTTATTACTTTTTGGCACCATGCTGACATCCTTTTTTTATCCAAATACTAGTATAATTACAAGTAACAGTCTCAAAGTCCGCGACCTTGGCGATTGCCTTTCCGAGGCCGACCCAACGTCAATCTCTCCTCCGCTCCGATATTATGGCACGCGAGGGCACGCTTTTAATTCGGCACAAGTCCTTCGAAGGAAACGAGATCCCCTTCGTCAATGGAATGACCCCTTTGGGGGGTGAGCAACAAGGAACCACCGCCAAACGCTTGATACCGCCATACTCATTGCACCATCAAGTGATTGTAGCGAGCGTCGGAGCTTTATCCCAGGTTTACGGCGATATTTCACGGAGGGCAATTGACGGTGGGGGAGGGAGGGGGTGCTTCCGGGCAGGGTGTAGGTGAGCCCCCCCTCCCCCCTGGAGGCCGGGGTTGGGGTTTGGGGCCTCCGGGGGCGGCGTGGGGGCTGGTGGCGGATCGATGAAGGCAGCTCCGGAGGGCGGAGGCTGAGGGGGGCGCGGGAGAGGGGGGCGGTTGAAATTAGAGGGGCGAGCAGATAAGGGGAAAGCCGGGAATGCGTCATCAGAGTGGGGGGGGAGGTGGAGGGGGGTGTGGCGCACTCCCTGTTGCTGCCCCCGCCATTCGTTATAATAAGCACCATCCTCTTACTCCCCCGCCCCTTTGCCCTTTCCCCTCACGCATACACTCTCCCCGTCACCTTGTCCATTATCCCGTTTTGTTCGTATTTCAACTAATTCCACCATTAACAGACTGGGCGTTTTCTTCAAATTAAATGATTAGTGTAATCAGTGCTGTAAGATGGTGACCCCTTGAAAGCGGCAGGAAGGATGAGAATTAGTCCATATGAATCTTGAAAAGGGAAAATGTGCTTCCATTCATTCGTGGCAATTCTTGTGTCCTTACTTCTGGTCACTTTACATGTGTCCACTGAACGAACACTCCAAGGTTCTGGTTTTTAATTATCTACTGATTATTACTTGCATATTGAGGGGAAATTTGTTGGGAAGGCCCGTAAATGGATGTCCAAGGAGAAGTGATCATTTAGTTGGATTAAATATTTAAAATCTTGCATAGACAAGCAATGGACACTTTTGAAGCTCCTAGTATGCCAAATGCATCGAATATGGGATTTGCGATGATCGAAAATTTTGGACATGCTAAAATCTGTGGATTATTATCAAATTCCCGTCACTTTGACCATTACCTCGTTTTATTCCCCTTCTTCTGCCTGCAAAAACTCATGGTGTTATCTGCAGATTTAGTGATTTGTATCATTATAAGCGCTGCGTTTTGAAATGTACCTCCCTTTTGTGCCCGGCATTGGGATTCCTTCGCTTAGATCTTGGAGAGAGAGGTAAACGAATAGCATAATCTGGAATTTATTCCTGCCAGCTATTGTGACCTTAGTGCCTATTCACTTGCTGGATTACGACCTGGCTTTTACTTTTCCTCTAATTATTCCTATCATATTATGGATCCATACTTAGAATTTTCTTTCTGTCGCATCGACTTGTTACAACCTGAAGAGGCAAGTGACCGCCATTGCAAAACTCTCGGCTTGGCCAAATGAATGTGCTTTTACAAATATCTGGTAATTTTCTAAAATCTGCTCCTTATTTTCAAATTTCTCGTCTTAAGCTCGTCGTCCAAGCAGACTTCTTGAAGTGGGCAATTAAATGAAGTCCAGGATTAGTAATTTTTATATTATTTCTTACTCGCCCTTAATGGATGGCGTTTTTTTATCTCTTTGTTAAGTTTATTCCAAGCGCGCATGAATATACAAGGAGTATTGACTTGTTATTGTGGCGTAACATTCTAGCAAGTGTCATCATTTGCCTCATAGACGTTAACCCCAGCTCCTTCGGAAGATACTGCAAAGATAAATTTTCTTTGTAGTATCTTCCTCCGCTCTTTAAATTCATCTCTCGTGTCTCATCTGACTTTGCTTGCTCTCATATGTTCACATTGATCTCCGGTTCGTGGTTTTATCATAGTGCTTTATTTGGCCAACAGTTTCGTCAAGAAATCATTTCAAAATTTGCCAATGTTATGTAAATATAACTCTAAATAGGTTCATGATTATTGGCTTTTTTGCCTGGCAGCATATCGCTGAAATTATGTTTAGGAAATACTTTTTTCTTGTTTCGCTTGCTTCTTTGATTAAAATTATCATAATTGATGTGTTTTATATAACCCTTTTATGTTAAATTTTATTATGTATCAAATTCAATTTAATTTTGTCCTGTCCAAATTAACATTTGTAACGATCAGTGATGGTGAAAAGTTTGGTGAAAAGTAATTAAATTCTTAAATAAATGTGGCCTCATATCACGTTCATTTATGCGTATTAATTATTATAAATATTAACCTTTTCCCTACCGTACACGTATATATACGTGTAGACGTTTCCTGACCCGGGAGACCACGGACGTATATATACGTGTGAGAGCTTCCCGGTCAAGAAAACTAAACCCGTATATATACGTTTTCTAGCTCTCCCCCTTTCAGGACGGTCGTGGGTTTGGGTCGCCTTTGTCTCGGGACCCAACGCTTCGGGGTTTAGGATTAACCCTCCGAATCCGGGAGCAGGTACCCGGACCCTTCGTCTTTTATAACCCCTCTCAGCGGTAAGTGACAGCGGTCATACAATTGTTTATAGAGTCAATTTTCGAAATAAATATTTGTTCATTTCTCAAGAAATATAA
This sequence comes from Ischnura elegans, assembly GCF_921293095.1. Classification (NCBI taxonomy): domain Eukaryota; kingdom Metazoa; phylum Arthropoda; class Insecta; order Odonata; family Coenagrionidae; genus Ischnura; species Ischnura elegans. The sequence goes on along the minus strand of NC_060259.1, from coordinate 111,698,677 downwards.
ACTAAGAATTGACTTGTTTGTCTTTTGAGCCACGTTTAGAATTTTTAAACGAAATTCTACGAAAAATATTAACTTATATCTCGAGTTATGTATAAACATCAACATGGAAATTGTTGCTGCGTTAAATGCTTTGATAATGTCCTTAGAACTTCGTTTAAAATTTGACAATGCTCAGATAAAAATGAGGAATTATATTCTATGTCTGTAATTTACGTGCAAGCAACAATTATTCATTTGCTAAATACATATAAGCAATACATAAGTTGACCGCGAACCAATGCCGCAGGTATGGTCGTAAACCCGGAAAGGAGGGAGCACAACTACTCTCGGAGTCCGAGATAATGCGGAGTCCCACCGTGGAGGGGTCGAAAAAGGTTCAGCGAGACCCTTCTTAACGAATGCCCTCCAAAAATGCTCCGTACCACGAGAAAGAAGAGTCTCTTGGGGCTCGGTACAGCAGTCAAGCTAAGACGAAAACTCCGCGGTCTCGAAAGGGTTAACTATATTACATTAAAATGTTATGAATATAAAAAATAATGAAAGATATGATACCAAGAAAACCAGCTCATACAAATATTTCATTTTATTATTTCAAATTTCAATATTTATAATTTATGCAGCTCTTAGTAGTTGTTCAAATCTACGATTTTCTGAAATCGCCACTTTTTGGACTAACTTCCAGGGCAAACATTTTATCAAATGAATCCTTTAATTTACTGTGTATTATTAATATTAAGCTATGTGAATGCGATTTAATAAATTTCATCATCACTGGTCAACAATCCTAGGATTGGTTTGACGCAGCTCTCCACTCAGTTCTCCTATCAGCTAATCTTTTCACATCTACGTATTTCTTCTTTTTCACATCTCTCGTTACTTCTTCCATATATTTTGTTCGAGGTCTTCTATTTCCGTTCTTACCTTCCACTTGTCCTTCGACGATTGTCTTCATCAGGCTATCATGTCTGAAGATGTGGCCTATGAGGTTGTTCTGTATTCTTATTAAGTTTTTCATGAGGCTTCTCTTCTCTCCTAATCTTCTTAGGACTTCCTCGTTACTAACTCGGTCGATCCATTTCATCTTCAACATTCTTCTGTAGCACCACATTTCGAATGCCTCTATCCTTGCTTTCTCCACTGCGGTCACTTCCGTATAGGGGCATACTCCAAATATAGGTTCTTAAAAATTGTTTCTTTAATTCCATTTTTAAGTTTCCCGCTGTAAGCAAGTCTCTCTTTTGGTGGTATGCTAACTTCGGCAGAGCTATTCTGCTGATATTTTCTTTCTTACTCCTCCCGTCACTATTAATCTTGCTTCCCAAATAGCCAAATTCGTCCACCTCTATCAGTTTTTGCTTCCCTATTTTCATGTTAGTCTTGCCTTCTCTTCTGTTGCATACTAATATCTTGGTTTTCTTCGTGCTTATTTCCAGTTGATATTCACCCATTACCCTACCCATATGAACCAGAATATTCTTCAAATACTTCTCTGTTTCTGCTATAACGGCTTGGTCATCGGCAAATCTTAGCACACTCATTTTTTCTCCATGGATATTCACTCCCAATGCCTTTTCTTTGATTTCATTAATGGCTTTCTCAATGTGAACGTTGAAAATTACGGGTGACAATGTACAGCGTTGTCGCACTCCTTTCCTAATTCTTGCCTCTTCATAGCTGGGCCCTGATTTTATCACCGCTACTTAGTTTTTGTATAAACTGTGAATGATTCTTCTGTCATTGTAAACAACCCCAATTTCCTTTAGGATTCCAAGCATTGTGCTCCAATCCACGTTTTCTAATGCCTTCTCTAAGTCCAAGAACGCTACGAACGTTGGTCTATATTATATACAACCCGATGTGTGACAGATAGCTCACTCACTGATTCACGTATACAAATTCCCGACCACTTCCGGACGTGCTGGGAAGACGAAATTTTTACAGGTCGTGGAGAAAAAATATTCATCGGGGGGAAAAGTCCGAAAACTCGAAAAAGTCGATCGGTTTTTGAGATATATCGATCCGAATTAACATTGGAGCCTTATGGGACTAAAACATATTCCATTTTTTGCCTACTTAAAAATGTCACGGGAACATGAAATGTCACTGACGGAAACTGGATTTTTTGGGCGATTTTTTGATGTGAAACATTTTGCCATATTTTGTTTATAAGTATTTTTTATAATTTTTTTAAATTTCCAATGCTTTTCTTATGGGCCTATCTTTGGAATTTTTAAAACCAACTTATAATCGTTGTAGGAATAAGTCCTTAACTTATGAGATACGAGATTTTTTGGTTGATTTTTTGGTGTGGTTTCCTTTGCAATTTTTTGTTTAAAAGTATTTTTTTTAACAATTTAAAATTTCCAATGCTTTTCTTATGGGGATTTTTGGGGATCACTTTGGGAATTTTTTTGACCAATTTGCAATAATCGTAGGACCAATTCAATTTAATGCAAGATACTAGATTTTTTTCTTAATTTTTTGGCTATCCTTTCATATCCACATGTTAATCAAACTTCGAGTAATTAACGATTATGTATTTTCATTGAATTTGCGACTCCTACATCGTTTGGTAACTTACAACACATCCGCCGTGAAGTTTGCATTCCCTCAACACACGATTTTAAATTTTTCGGAATTTTTTTTTACCACTTCCCGACGTGGTACGGACACCAAATTCAGGTGATCGACGTCTTTCTCGTGCCCCTACGCGCCGCTACCAGGAGAACGCAGAATATTTCATTTTAACGGGTGACACCGTCGAAAAAGCATGCTTACACTACAGCTACAGAGCCGAAATTTTTATCCAAGGTAAACGATGCCGCGTTATACAGAACAAGCACTTCAAGTCCCCCGAAAACCCCCTGTGACCCCCCAAAAAAATTAAAATTACTTAATAAGTCGTATATTTCGTGTACCATTCATCCCAGTTGTATCGTTTTTATTTATTCGGACTGGGAATTGTGTCGGCTATATTTACGCGTCATGTTAAATTATCCTGCCCCATTTACACACCCGCAATAAAACTTCAAATTTTTAAATGTACATTTCTTAACAAAATAGTAGATGTAAAAAAGGGCTTCCAGGACAAGGACACCTAAAAGCGATTATTTTAAACCACTTCCCCATAAGGTACGGCTACGAAATTCACAATAGTTATGCCTTATTACAGCGCCTATGCACCGCTATGTGGAGAACACAGAATTGGTAATATAAATGTGAGCACTACGGGAAAATTAATTGTTCCCCTAAAGCTAGATCGCTGGAATTTCTACTGTAGGTAAATAAAGACCTTTTATGCAAGAAAACCCCTCGAAATTTTAAGTGGCTTCATATAACACCGGGGTAAAAATTCTTTTTTTTCTGTAAATAGCATGTTCTTCGGTGTTTTCGCATATTTTAGCAGTAATTCCCTTCTCCTATGACTCATCGCTAAGGAATTTATTTCGATGATTGTGACCGTTGCCAGTACACTCGAAAAAAAACCTGTTAACCCCCGGACCGCCTTCAAAACATCGTCATAAGCTAAAATGCCACAATCACGGCTAGCATGCGTCAAGATTCTGCCTCATTATCCCCCGGTAGCATTTGTAAACGATGGGGGATAGCTGGTAGTACGCACTGCTCTGTGAGGAGTGAAAACCCTGGCGGCGAAGCTGCCCCCGCCCCAGGAACGACGGAGCCATTCCGAGGAGTGAGAGGCGCGGAAAACCTCCGAGAACCCTCGGGCGGCAAATCCGCTCCAACACGTGGTGCAGCCGAATGGGTGTCTTACGAGGGGGGAGGGCGCCGATAACCCTTGGGCGGCAAAGCCGCCCACAGGCGAGGAACGGCGAAGCCGTTCCGAGGAGCCGACGTCACGGGGGGGACACATGTAAACCTTGGGCGGCGAAGCCGCCCAGAGCTTAGGAACGGCAAAGCCGTTCCGAGGAGTCAACGTCCCGGGGGGACACATGTAAACCTTGGGCGGCGAAGCCGCCCCATCACCAGGAAGCTTACGGGGGGAGGGCGCCGATAACCCTTGGGCGGCAAAGCCGCCACAGACGAGGAACGGCGAAGCCGTTCCGAGGAGTCGACGGCTCGGGGGGACACAGTAAACCTTGGGCGGCGAAGCCGCCCAGAGGCAAGGAACGGCGAAGCCGTTCCGAGGAGTCGACGTCCCGGGGGGACATATGTTAATTTGGGCGACGAAGCCGCCCCATCACCAGAGAGATTACGGGGGGAGGGCGCCGATAACCCTTGGGCGGCGAAGACGCCCACAGACGAGGAACGGCGAAGCCGTTCCGAGAAGTCGACGGCTCGGGGGGACACAGTAAACCTTGGGCGGCGAAGCCGTCCAGAGGCAAGGAACGGCGAAGCCGTTCCGAGGAGTCGACGTCCCGGGGGGACATATGTTAATTTGGGCGACGAAGCCGCCCCATCACCAGGGAGCTTACGGAGGGAGGGCGCCGATAACCCTTGGGCTGCGAAGCCGCCCACAGACGAGGAACGGCGAAGCCGTTCCGAGGAGTCGACGGCTCGGGGGGACCCAGGTAAACCTTGGGCGGCGAAGCCGCCCCAACACGAGGAAGGGCGATGCCGTTCCCAGGAGTCGACCCCTCGGGGGGACTCGGGTGACCCTTGGGCGGCGAAGCCGCCCTCCCACGATGAACGGCGAAGCCGTTCCGAGGAACTAGCGGGTCTCCGTCAGAGGGCTACCTCGATATCTGGGCGGCGAAGCCGACACCGGACGAGGAACGGCGAAGCCGTTCCGAGGAGTCGCGGGCGGGACGGCGAAGCCGTCCGGTGGGGGCAGCCGGCGAAGCCGGATGCGGGGGGGTTTTAGGGGGCGTAGCCCCCTAACGAGCGCGCGCAGCGCGGCGAGTCCCATCTATATACAGCCCTTGTGGTGACTGACTGACTGATGGATACAAATTCCCGACCACTTCTAGAAGTGCTGGAGAGCTGAAATTTGGCACGCGTGCGGGAAACCAGAAATGATCCGGAGGAAAAATCCGAAAACAGGAAGTTTCCGTCACGTGTCGTCACTAGGACGACAAAATGGCCGAAATCGGGCTTTTTCGGGGACCATCTTTCGGGTTTTATTTTACTGCGCGCGAATTATGCGTGACACACGGGTCGTTAATGCTTTTTTTGAAAGCTGATGAACGTGGGCACGTAATAAAGTAAATTTATTAGTTTCCATTTGAGAAAATTGCACTCAAAATGGCGTCCAAAAATTGATTTTTCGAATAAAATTTCATAACTTCCGCTCAATTCGAGTTAATTTAAGGTGTAGGGTAACGAAAATGATTATTATATATGCTTATAACATTGTCTACGAAATGTAGGCAACAATTTTCTTTCGTCGTCCTTGGTTACTCAGAAAAAAAATAAAATATTTCGAAAATCACCGAAAATTACGATTTCTTAAAGATTAACACAAGATTTTGTCAACTTTAACCTTACCGATTTCTTTAAAACTTTGTAGTTACATACAACTTTGCATTGTCTTTCAGAAATCAAGAATTTTTAATAAATGATTCAACGCATTTAACCGCGAAAAAATAAAAATGGCGGGCGCTACTCACTTTTTTCGGGGACTGGTTTGCTTTTTATTGTATTACTCTCGAAATATGGATGTCATAGGGCTCACTTCTGTTAGATATGAAAGTAAATGAATGTGACCATATAGTATTGTCATCTTTAAACCCCCCGAAACCGCCTAAAAAATTAAAATTTGCACATAAGTAGCCTTTTCGGGTACTTTACGTCACGATTCCGCCGCTTTCCCAAGAATTACCACTCATCGCTACGGAATTAATGTGGACGATTGATGACCCCTGGCAGTACAAAGCTATAAATCTCCGGTAAACCCACATACACCCCCCAAAATAAAAAAATTTCATAAAAGTCTCCTATTTGGGATCTTCAAGTAAACAATACGCCGCACTACCCGTACACTCTGAGCTCTAGATCCGGAATATTTTATGAGGGCGGGCCACCGCAAACCATACGGGAAAATATACCAGAAACTTCCGGAGGAAAAATCCGAAAACTAGAAGTTTCCGCCGCGTGTCGTGGCTAGAACGACAAAATGGCCGAAATCGCGCCTTTTCCGGGGACGGTATTTCCGTTTTTATTTTACTGCGCGTGAACGGTGTGTGCCACGCGGATAGTTTATGTACGTTTTGAAAGCTGATGAATGTAGTCACGTAATTATGCTATGGATTTAGATAATTTTAAAGTAAATTGCTGCACAAATGGCGTCCGAAAATGCTTTTTCGAAACAAATTTCATAACTCCCTCTCCCATCGTCGTAATTGCAGGTGTAGGATACTGAAAATGATTATTATATATGCTCACAAAATCGTCTACGATATATAGGTAAGAATTTTCTTTCGTCGTCCATGGTTTTCCAGAAAAAATAAAAACGTTCCCAAAATCACCGAAAATTACGATTTTCAAAAGATTGACACAAGATTTCTTCAATGTTTTCCCGACCGATGTCTTTTAAACTCCACAATTACATACATCTATGCATATGGTTTCCGAAAATATAAGAACTTAATAAATGTTGCAGTCGATATAACTACGGAAAAATAAAAATGGCGGACAATGCTAATTTTTTCCGGGAAGAGGTTTACTTTTTATTGTACTACTATCGAAATATGGATGTCATACGGGCAACTTCTCTTATACATGATAGTAAATGCATGTGACCATATGATAAGGCCATATTTAAGCCCCCTGAAAACCCTAAAAAATTCAAATTTGAATGTAAGTAACCTTTTTGGGTACTTTTCATCACAATTCCACCGCTTTTCTAGCCTTACCACTCATCGCTACGGAATTGATGTGGACAAGTGATGACCCCTGGTAGTAAAAACCTATAAACCCCCGATAAACCCACCTACAACCCCCATAAAATAAAATTTTATATATAAGTCTACTTTTTCGGTATTTTTCGTGACTTTCCAGAGCTGGTTCTTACCCCAGCGACTCATCCCTACGGAATTCAAGTGAACGGATGGTGACCGCCAGGAGTACACACATATAAACCCCCGGTATCCCCCTGAAATCCCCCCAAAATGTAAAATGTGCCATTAAGTCTCCTATTTGGGAACTTCTCGCAAACATTACGCCGCACTACCCGTCCCCTCTGAGCTCTAGATCCGGAATATTTGATGAGGGCGGGCCACCGTAAACCATACGGGAAAATATATCAGAAAACCACCGATCACCTCCTGGAAGCTCGCCGAAAAAAAAAAATGTTAAATGCGCTTTTCCGAGTAGTTTTCGTCACAATTTACTCTACTACTGTCTGTTGCCTCTACTACTTATTAAAACCCCCGATAACCCCGCGAAACCTCCCAGAAAATTTTTCTAATAAATCGCCTATCCGGGTAAAACAATCGTCAGAATTCTGCCACTGTTCCAGACCCCTAGGACTTATCCGCACGGAATTTATGAGAACGATTTGTGACCACTGGTTTTCACACGTATAAAACCCCCGGTATTCCGTTGGAACCCCCGCAAAAAAATTAAAACTTGCCACTAAGTCTTCTTTTATGGGTACTTGTCGCCACTATTACGCCGCATTGCACTACCCTTTAAAATCATCGCCACATGATCACTGTGGACGATTGATGACCGCATGTATAACACATGAAAACCCCCGAATCCCCCTGGGCACCCTCTCGGTGGAGAGGACCATTTATGAGGACTACGTGGAGCAGCCGCGGGGGGCTCTTCATCCCCAAGGCGGCGAAGCCGCCCCACAACGAGGAACGGTGAAGTCGTTCCGAGGAGTAACTGGCGTAGGCGATGGGGAGCTTCAGTAACCCTTGGGCGGCGAAGCCGCCCCGACGTTAAAGCGGCGCAGCCGCTGTGGGCTCCCTCCGCCTCTGGGCGGCGAAGCCGCCCCTTAAACGAATGACGGCGAAACAGTTCCAAAATGCCCTTGCCCTCTGGGCGGCTTTGCCGACCCCTGACAAGGAACGGCGAAGCCGTTCCGAGTATAAAGCGGGGTAGCCCCGGGGGGGTACACTCAAGCCCTGGGCGGCGAAGCCGCCTCTCAACGAGGAACGGCGTAGCCGTTCCGAGGCATGAGTGGAGCGCTTCCCTACCCCCTGGCCGGAGAAGCCGGCCACTACCTGAGGTGAGATTATGCGAACTAAAATTCTTCGAAGAATAACACATGTAGACGGCGAAGCCGGACCCGGGGTTTTTAAGGGGCGGAGCCCCTTAACGAGCGCGCGCAGCGTAGCGAGTATATATATATATATATATATATATATATATATATATATAAATCCCGCTATCATTTTGGCACCCGTTAATGAGCAATTTGCATTCAATCTGGCGTCCGAGTGTAATTTGGCGGCCGTATACCGGACGCCGGATTACAAACGTGTAAAAACAGCTGGAATTGACTAATTACATCATGTAGACCCTATTTCCGAAAATTAGTATGGACGCCAATTTGTTAGCAATATGTGCAAATTTCATATATTATTAGTTCGGTATAATTCCGGGCCGAGCGGCGCTGACCGCGGTGAATACCGTGCCCCCGAATATCTCCGTACAGTCTAAGCAGCAAGTGGCGTCCACTGCTTGGCAACACCGCTCTGCTTGGTTCTGCTATGAATTTCTCTTGCCCAAACCTCTTCGAGGAGTTCTGATCCCTTGGCTGACTGCGCGTAAGCCGAGTGCGCGTCATCCCGCGCTACCGCTCCAGTTTTTACTTGGTCCAAAGTCAGTTAAAAGGACTTGCGCTGTGGTAACTTCAATAACAACATTACTGCTATCACGGTATTTTAATTGGCACTTAAATAATTCTTTGGGGGGATTTGAGTAAAATAAATAAAGATTAGTGTATGAGGAAAGCCGCCTTTTCAGTATTAATATTTTGCGCAGAAAATCAAGAGAAATAACGAACGCGACTGATTTTACTATCCCCTGAGAATATGATTGGATACCTATGTTCTTAGTCATATAACCACTCGCATATTTTCTTGATTACAATAAAATAAAAGAAGGCCTAATGGCTGAGGGAGGAGGCAGGGAAGGAGAGACTCACAATCTGCAGGACATCACATGTCGTATGAATCGAAGAACTAACGCTATATTCTTGGGAACGCAAAATAAGAGCGATTATCAGACGAAGGGAAGGCAGGAAGCTTGAAAAAATAAATGAAAGTCAAAGAGCAAAGGAAGGGGGCAGGGGAGGAGTGACTCATGATTTTGAGGTTCCCGTATGTCGTATGCATCGAAAAAGCAACGCTATATTCGTGGGAACGTGAAATATGAGCGGTTCGCAGACTAAGGGAAGGCAGGACGATTGAAAAATAAAAGAAGGCCTAAGAGCAGAGGGAGGGGGCAGAAGAGGAGAGACTCGAGAGCTCGAGGTTTCCGTGAGTCATATGCGTCGAAAAACAAACGCTATATTCGTGGGAACGTGAAATATGAGCGCTTCCCAGACGAAAGGAAAGCAGGACGATAGAAAAAAAAATAAAGCCAAAAAGCGAGGGAAGGTGGCAGAGGAGGAGTGACTCGGGATCTCAAATCTATTTTTATTTCGATGGAAGGGGGCAGAGCGGGAGGACGTAGGGGAAAATGTGGGTGTGTGGAAGGGGTTCCCCGAAACTGGTACAAAATATTTATTTTATTTTATGCAATGGTTTTGAGGTTTATTGGGTAATTCATGTCCATTTTGTACAAGTACCTACGCATAATACTCATGTGTTTTGAGTGAGAAGCAAATTGGGTGAATATCAATTTAAAAATTAATGAGATACGAGAACACATTTAACACGTAGATCTTAGAAAACATTAGTGATTCATTTTATTTATATGTCAGCGTCAGTAACATGGTCAGATTATGTAGCAATTCCATATGGCGCATCTACAGTTTTATCTACCACTCTACAGGTTTGGGTGTTCGACGATTTTTGTCAGATATTCTGGAATTATGCTCCAACGTAACCACTTGTAAGAGCTGTTGGTTCCTTAACTTACGTAGAAAAACCCACGAAACTTGAAATTACAATCCATTAATCATAGAAACTTGTCCCGCTGTTATTTTTGCTCCTGATACTTGTTCTGTAGGAATAATGATCTCGTCACTAACGTCAGATTTTCTCTGTTAGCATTTGTATTTCGATATAAAATAATTGGCGAGAATTACAAACATTCGCTTTTGTCATTGTTACAATGGTAGTAGATCTACAAGCCAAAGTAATTCCGGGGTGGCTGTGAACCGAAGTGCTTTCTTCGTGAGGCAATGGTTCTTAGTCCTTTTACTAACTCATTCTTTGGAATAGTTAAACATTTCTTCCCACGGCTCCGCAACCGTTTGGCCAAGACTAACGCATCATATACATAAGAGAACGAAATTTATTCAGCTGGAAATAGAAATATATTTTCAAAAATAAGAGCCTCATTCCCTGAGAATCTCATCCGTATTTGATGATGCATCTTATTTTATTATTAGAAAATGGATTATTTGGAAAATCAAGCTGGTTTTTTCTAGAACATGGTACCCCAAAGGTACTATTAATCTCACTTATAGCGGATTCAATTTATTGGCGAATTTAATGAATTTGTCGTGTACAAAAAGAGCAAATTAGCAACATTTCACTCGTAATAATGAAAGTACTCTCGAAGATGGAACTTAAATTAGTTTTTAATTGGTTTAAGATTCCAAAGGTATAATTCTACATGGGCCTGAAAAATTCGGCAAATATATATATATACATATATATAATATATCCATCCTTTGACTCGATCCCGTAATCATTTCACACCGACACCGACAGCTTGAATGCGTAATCGACCGGATGCTTCAATTTGTGTAAAAATGTGTAACTGACCTTTTTATGGTGTTTTTTTGGAGAAATCGTGTCAGGAGGAGGACGAGGGATATTGGAAATCGATTGATGTTGACAGGGTTGATGATGACGATTTCCTCTTTTATGGAAAGTCGAAAAAATGTGCTTAAGGAGACAGTTGTAAATGACTGGGGCACGAATGATTGAAGATGCCGTTGGGAAAATTTAAATAATGGATTTGGATGTATTATTGGAGGAGAGAACCACCACGGTGAAATTGATAGCTCATTTAAAAATACAAGTGCATGTGTGGTGCTCTCCGTAATGTAAATGCATCGACATTGATATTCCTATCTTTAAATTTAATTTGGATCTTACACATCTGTTTGCGTTCGAATAAGAAAATGAGAACATTTTCAAAAATTCCAACCAAGTATATTAATTTCTATGCTACTATGTGATGGGGGATCAGTTGAACTTGGAACTGAGTACGATAATTTGTAGAAGGCAACGAGTTTAACGAGGAAAAAAATATCTAGCGGTGTTTTCATTAAATTGCATTGAATTGGAAATGTCGGATTAATAAGTATTCTTCTCTCACATGGATAAATTTTAAGCGCCAGTGTTAGTGGCCAATAATATTTTGCTCTCATAATTGTGTTGAGGTGGCTGCGACAGCTGTGGAAGAATTCCATTTATGTTTTCCTAACTCTGTAATAGACCCAAGACAATAAAAAAATGAAAGAAATATAGAGAAGAGTATACTATTTAAATATTACCCGTCATAAAATTGGTAATAATTATGGTTAATTATTACCAACAAGTCACGGAAATAAAATATTTAAGCGTTTTTCTTTTACCTATTGCGACGAATACTTCTTTTAATATTTTAATAAATGTGTAATATAAAATGCTTAATATCTTTTAGAGACGTAATTGTTTATTTTGGAACATAGCATCTAATTTCCCGCCTATTCTCGTTCTCGTTCATGTTCATTTAAGCGTATAAATGCTCAAAATTTTGTTTTCCTAAGTTCTTTCCTCCAGGTGAGTCATTTCGAATGCAGCCGAGAGTAATGGCCGATAACGTCTCAAGTAAGGCAATAAAACGCCGATAGTTCCAACCATTTTATTTGGATCTAAAAGATTCTTAGGAATTCCACTGCAATATTAAAATAACTTTTTGGGGATGAGCCGCTCGCGGGAAACATTTACGTGCATGGAATATAGGTTCCTGGTGAAAGTGCGACCCCCATATTCTTCTTAAAATCTATGCGATAATTCATAGAGTTCTGTTTTTGCGTTCGTCAAGTCTAATCTTCACGACCGGAACATCTAAAATTTTCGGAGCTCATCTTCCCATACATACTGCAAGCGTTCTGATTGAACATCAAAATCCAGCGGGAGGGGAATTCCCATGCAGGGAAACTTCGTGTGAGGGATGGTGAAATGGAGGATGTCTGCGCTGTGAGAAGATACGTTTTTGATGGTACCTGAAAGTATGAAAAGTTGGAACTGTTGTGGCCAGTGAGCTGCCTTCCCATCATGGGGAACCGGGTGAAAACTCCGTTGGCGGCTATTTGGTTGGTGGTGGTTAAAGATCTTTCACAGGAAGTAAGACGGCTCATTGGTTGCTGTATGGAATGTGCTTCAAGTGAAACACTTTCTGCGTCGTATAGGACGTCCAACCGTGACACGCTGGTCGCGCCTCTTGTTAAGAGTGAGCCAGCGACGATCCCTTATTCCTTTCCTCTTGCAGCAATTGACCACCCTTGCTTTCCCTTTCCTCCTTCATGTGTCATACAAATCAACCTGGATAGCCGGACAATGGATTTATTCTTTGGCCCCCGGGATGGCTGATTTTCGTTTTTTTAACCTCAGTACTTAGTGCATATGATAACCAGCTTCTGAGTAAATTACATGGATTCAAAGCAATTATAAACAAGGGTGAAATTTACTGTAACAAAATTATTAACCTAGCCGGGATTCAAACAATAATTACCCCATGGCTGGTCAACTATACCACCAGCTGATCACTGAGCCATCTTCCTTTAGGGTGAAATTAAGACTAGTATTTTTCCGAGCAAGAACAGTTTTTGTGGAACAGTGGTGTGCCTGATGCCATATGTGAGACGCAATCTGCATTCAAATCCTGGCTTAGCCGGATGATATTTTCGTCGTGAATTTCACCTTTGGTGCAATTGCGCCTCAATTGCAGACAAAATGCATGCCAAGCACTTTTAAGTCTTCGGATTGGGTGGAAGCAAATGAATAGCTCTTTCCGATAGCGCGCTAACATTTTTCCTTAAAGATTCTTTCGTATTTAACTAAGGTATTGATTTTTTCAGAGATAATTAAGTACAAAAAATCAAAATGACTTTGAACGAATTATTTGGTGTAAAATTTTAAAATCTGTTTCCAATTACGATTACTGTTCACAATTTTACATATAACTATTTCGAGTAACAAATGCGGCTAGTGTTTCATTTCGTAGATCATGTTGGATGTTTTCAGAGAGATGGACGCTAGAGAATATTTTACTATATATGATACCAACGTATATTTTGAATAACCTATCTCACTATGCGACCTTTTACCTCTTTTTGCATTACTGATGAAGAAGGAGGGTTGAAGATACGAATACTTAAAGGAAATCGTGGAAATGAACTAAAGTGTTTGAAATGAATTGAAATTAATAATTCGCAAGTAATAGCTATATTTTTGAAACTTAAACGGCCAAAAGTGAAAATAACCAAATAATTAATGGCCAGCGGTTACTTTGATATGATTTTTGTACCTATCATCATCTCTGGTGGCAATTTTTATGGCTCACCTCTCATCACCAGGATTTAAATCACCGTTTATTCTCATAGCTATCGAGTGTATTTCTCGGAACTTAAAAGCGTTGGTGCTGCCTTCAAAGTGCCTCAAACGTTGAGATTCCACGGCGTTCGCGCGCCCAGCCTCGCCGCTCCCCCCTCTCGCCAATAGAAAAAAACAATATCTCCGCCGTGCAACATTCTTTCCTCCTTCAATTTCTCCGTCTGTCATGAACTCCTCCTTCGCTCTCTGCCATTTCTCGAAATTCCCACCCCCCGCTCCGCCTCCCAGGGCCCGGCAAATCCATCACTTCCTCATCTGCTCTCCCCCCCCTCCCCTCGCCCCCCTACAGCAGCTACAACTCCCTCCTGACGCGAGGGAAGGGATTGCTTGTTCCTTTCCGCTTTTGCTGAAACTGTACTGCTCGTCGGCGGCGGCACCCGCCCGCGACTGCGCCCAAAGGTCTGCGACGGGAGGGAGGGCACCTTTGCGCTCCTCTCCCCCGCCTGCCCTCCAAACCATTGCAATTTTATTCCCGGTATTCTAGCACGAAGTTCATTGCATCGCTCGGGGTCACCACAAATAGTTTGTTTCGCATTGAGCTGCTGAGTGAGATGTCAGCAAACAGACGAGTAATATCATTTGAAAGAGGGCAATAAAATCAATATTTGCCAATAAAAGATCCCATTTGAGACAAACAGTGCACTCAATGTTTAGCTATTGAAGCTCCCTGGCGTTCATCTCTCTGAAAATGTCCAATAGGTCCCTCGAAAAGTGACACTAACTGCATTTGTTACTTTTTACAGTTCTTTTAAAAACGCATCTTATCTCCATGCATTGATTAAATCTATAATTTTTTGGATTTATGAAGACCATTTTAGGCTTTTTATCATTTGGGCATCTTCAAATGACAAACCTAAACCTGAAGTACCAATCCGCTTTTTAAATTTTCTTCTAACTATCGTCGTAATACATCCTTTATGAATGAAATTCTTGTTATTCGTACAAGTGAAGTCAAACATAATTTTCACTCAATGACGACGGAAATTTTCGTTTAAGGATTTAACATGTTCACCACGACATACTTTTGACTTCTTGTGGTACTTAAAATTGAAAAGATGCGTATGGTATGAAATTTTCACGTTTGTAAAAGCATAATGTATTAAAATATTTAGCGAACAACTTTCCTTTTTTTGTTTTACTCCAAGCCGTTTTAATAATGGCATTTGAATTGAAAATAGCCGCTCAATGGAGCGCTGACTATGGTTCTATTAAGTGATTCAATCAGGCAAAAGGAGTTCACCGTGAATTTATTAGTCTTTCCAATGTATGATCTTTATTTTAGCTGAAGTATTTGAAGAGTTATTGAGTTACCTGTAATTCAATATGTCGAAATTTCCTCTCTTGAGAGACCTCGTATACATATATGAGTTATACATTTGGAGCGAGCGACACTTTGTGATTCATGTTCTGAAAAATGCTTCGTTTTTTTCTTATTCGAATAATAGATATTTTAACTCTTGGGTACCCTGTCAATTACAACTACTTTAGAAGGATTTTGGAAGCAGTGTTATTAAAAAAGGAACCTTTCTGCTAACGATTTTTTTGAGCTTCAAAATACGACGCAAAACCGATTATGATGACCACATTTCAACTCTTCCAGAATTCTACGTTTTCGCATATTTATTCAAAAACTGTCCTAATTGGCTATCAGTGTGTGAGCTGTACTGGTGGAAGTTCGGTTTTTCTTCCATAATGCCTGATTTTAGTTGCGGATGGGTTTTATGAACCAAACTCCCAGCAGTGAAAATTTCCTTGTCATTCCCTTCAAAAAGTCATTTTATGCCACAGGTTCTATGATGACGCAAAAGGATTTTAGAATTTCTCATTGATCTTCTGTGGGATACATAATTCATGCAAAAAAGTCATGAATGCAAAGAATGTTGTGAGTAAAAGATAAGAGGCTTCGTTGAAGAAATGTGTCAAGCGAGCGGAGATGGGTTGATGAGCGTAGGTGTTTTTGACATTAGCAAAGAGACTCCGCAGCGCGCGTGGCTTCCGTCAGGAGCAGATGCGCGAATCTGCTCCTCCACGAAACTAAGTAAAACGTGCCAAGAGTTAGCTCGTGCGATTTTAAAAAACTGTTTTTTCAGAAATATCATCATTACACAATCCAAAATTTAGTCACCTGCGAGGTCGTGATATTTAGGGCCATATTCCAGAACGTCACTCGAGTGTTGATTTCCCTCACTCGTCACTCCAACCAACTCCAACTGCACTCGGTCGCTACTTTGGTATTCCAAGACGTCACTCGAGTGACGTTGCTCCCTCGGACTGCCCTCGGAAACGAGTGACCTGTGTTGGACACTCCGAGTGATCACTCAATTGGAGTGAGCAAAATTCAAGATGTCTGCCGTTAGCACCTCGCATATTTAAAGCGGAAGATTGGGAGTAAAACGATATCCACCAACAAAATTTAATTCCAGTGATTTAAATAAAGCATGATTAAACAATTATAATTTAGTTTTGAGGCGTCAGTCGTTTTAATTAAGTTCAACTAACGTTCCTTCCGATACCCCATGGTGTCCACGGGTCCGTGATTTGGCATAATTTATAATCAGATAATAATTACTGATTTTATGAATGGAAATCTATATGATGTAGGAAATATCAAAATCAAGATATATTTATTTACATTTGTGCATCGTTTTTCTTATGTTATCGGCTATTATTCAAAATAATACTAAAACATTACGGGGACCTTACTGACTGGCTTTAACTCGGCTTGGGTTGCGATTTTTAAATCAACTTAAAATGACCATATAAACCACTGTTAATAAAGAATGATGAAATTAAAGTAATATAAAAGTGTTTTGACCCCCTGTATGACATGTAATGCATCATTAATATTCCCCGAAGAAATATATTTTCAATCAACTACTCGCGTCGAGGTTCAAATTTACCGCTCGTCACTGCCGCGAGTCTTCTGTTTAAGTTTTGCTATTGTTTTCGTCAAGTAAACAGATATCGCCGAACAGACCAAGAAGAATCATATTTATCTTAAAATAGGTTTACATCGGGTAAAGTATTCTCAAAGGCTTTCAATTTTAAGGAATGTATTAAAATGTTACAGGTAATCATGAACTAAACTTTGCCAGTGTAAAATGAGCAGGTAATATGCATTCGTTCCAAATTGGCGTTTCTGCCTTAGGAAGTTATCTTGTCGACGAATTTTGAGTTCTCAATTCACTATTTTAAGTTATATAAGTGCATAGAGAAGGACTGTTTGCAGCTTAATCAACAGTGTTTGTGGTAATGTGATCGTGTGTTACTGAATATATTTTTGTGCAATGAAGCAATAGTTACAAAGTTATTGTGTACTTGTGGCTAAGATTTTCAAGTATTGGACTAGTTTTAGGTTTCACGTTACTTTCTTTCATGTCATCAAGGTTTCAAAATGTAGTGATTATGATTACTGCTGTTGTAACATACTGTGTGTAGCATTTGTCAGTGGACCTTCGAATATGTATTCCTATTCTGATAGGATTATCGTTTTATAATACTCATGAATTTGTTTATAAACTTAAATAAATCATCGATGTGATGAGAAGATATTTGATGGTACAGGATAGTGTTTCTTTTACTTGTTCCTTGCTCCTATTGGGTCATAAAGGTATACAATTTGTGTATCGTAGCATACAACGAAGAAACCTTATTACTTTTCAATGTCCATTAGGTACATGTGAACCAAAGTTGGATGGGTAAAAAGTTGGTTGGACCTCCACGATTTCGACGATTATTTGCAAGTCAATAGTAACGAAGCTCTTCCTCTTGAAAGTAGGCGAATAAGGGATCTTAATAACCCTATGTAAATGTTCCATGACAGAGAAGTCTGCGCAAGATTTAGATTTCCTAAAAAAATTGTCAGAGATTTCATCATTCCCATAGCTTCGACCCCACACCTTAGCATTCTTTAACTGCCAGTGCCAGTAGCAATTCAGGTATTAGTGTTTCTAAGATTTGTTGTTTTTAAGTTGGTAAAGTTATTAATTGCTGGATACCACATAATGTTCGGTGGTGAATATGGCGTTAAAAATCTAGAAGAATTTTTATTTCACTTCACATGTCTTGTCCAAGGTTGTTTGTGGTGATTTATTCAGAATTATTCTATCAAAAATATCAAAGTTTGTTAAGGTTAGCTTTTTAATGCGTATCTATTTAACTGCACAGGATATTTTCACTTATTCAGTAAACTTGAATCTATTGTGATATAATATAACCAGGTTATAGCATGCAGCTCACCCACCCTCTCATCCACTGGGTAGGTATGCCAGTTTTTTATGAGAGAGAGCAATTGACATTTACACAAATTTCACATTTTCCTAAGTATGTACTTAATGTTCAGGAAAGCATTTAGTGTACCATTTTCTCTTTCACACCTTTTTTTATTTGAAACCTACATTGCCATCTATGATGCTCCCTATAGTTCATATGAATTTGAAAATAATGTGCTCCAATTTTTGTGTGTGTTACACTCACCAGTCTAAAATAATTTGTAAAACTTCCTGCTAGTAAGTATTGAGCGTAGTAATACACGTATGATATTGCCTACCTTTACTTTCAGATGATCTGCTGAATAGAAATGTTTAATTTTTAAGTGTTCAGGGATTTTAACAGAGAAAAACATAGGAACGCCAGAAATGAGTCAGAATTGGAATATAAAACCACTCACTTTATCAAGTTATATTACTGAAAGGAAATATATGACCTATTTTTGAACTAACTTCTTAATATGGATATTCCACTTCAATAATTCTTCAATTATTAAGCCTGCAAACATGTCATGCATTTATTCCATTTGAATATCTTTAAAAATAAAGGTTATGTACAAGGAATTTCTCTTTTTTTAATATGGATAGTAGGGTATTAGCTCATTGTTTGATCGTATTATGGTTAGATTATTGTGCCAGAAGTTGTAAAGATTTGCTTAGATTATTTTATAAGAATTGGTATCTTATGGCCCATTGATAACAATGTATAAATGTATGTAATACAATGTTTTCATTTTTCAAAGCTGTTGAGGTAATCACTCATCTACACAAGAAATGTGAATGGACCTAGGTTGCTTTTTGAGGATTGCCATATCCATGAAATTCTTTTTGAAAATTGCGGACTGAAGTACTTGTGATTGTCAGTGACCTTTGGAAAAATATTTCTTCAATCCTTGATTAAACTTAAGCTGATCGCATAATTTTAATAGATGAGATAGGCCACGAATCATTAATCTATGCAGTTGATCAAAATTTTATAGCAAAATTATGTATATTATGTTTATTGGTTCATTTGAAGAAATATTTTATAGTGAATAATAGCCATTTTAACATCCACCCTGATGGTTCACTACCTATCTCCAATTTAGAAAAAAATTAAAGAATTCAGTTAACCATGTTACTTCCATTGTACTAATGATTGCTCCATTAAATATGACTGCATCAATATATTTTGTCCTCCTTATTGAGCAAAGATAGCTGTTACTAAACAGAGTCGTCTGCTGCCCTGCTTAAAAGTCAAAGAGATTATAAAGGATTAACATTGAGGAAGATGGTATATGAGTGGGTAGGATGAACAAAAATAGTACATGGTTAGCAATTTATGGGTCCATTTTGTTGGATTACATGTGTGACTGTGCTAGCATGGGCAAAAGTGCACTTCAAGTATTATGGTAGCTAAAGAATGTATGATATGTTTTTAGATTTCTAACACATGGGTTTGTATAAGCCTCAAATCTTAGTCATAGTTCATAGTTGTTGAATTAATATTTACTCAGCTAACTCAAATTACTCATGAGTCTTTCGACAATCAATAATGATCATGCCTATCTTTCATAATGCTAATTTTCTGCATGGCTTATTTCTTTACTGTGATTTTAACATTTAAACTGCTTGGTCAATTATAATTATCACTTTAAATAGGACATGAGTAGTATGCTCACAAGAATGCCATTAGTTTGGTCTCCATAATTGGAGGGGTTGGCTGTGCATTTTTGTAAATCATAGACAAGATTAATGATTCAATAAGTAGTTTGGAAAATCAAGTGATTTTTATTTATTTAAACTAGATGTTGCAATCAACATATTGAATATAATCATCGGTATTGAATTGAAATAACATACATAAACAAATCTAAAAGAGTATAAAATTATAATGAGGCAAAATGAACATTTCTTAAGTGAGACAATTTATTTTAAAATATCAGATATTGTTTTTATATAATACATTTTTTTGGCTGAGGTCGTGGAAGGTGGTAAATCATGTTCTGACTTTTTTTTCCTGGATAGGCTGTGAGGAAAAATTCATAGCTATTGGTGATTTCCTTGTGTCTGTTGAATTTTTCCGCTTCTAATAAAGTTCTATTTTTTAATTTTTGTTTCCAGTAGAGCTGCCTCTTTCCTTGTGTTCAAAATTTCTTCTTAACCTTATATATTATTTTGCATCGTTTTGTCCTGACATTGTATTCATCATTAACTATGGCTCTTTTTGTGGGTGGGTGGATGGAGGTAATGGTGGGTGGGTAGTGTTCAGAGTTTATAGCTTTGGCGAGTGGCTGAAGTGGAGTGCAGGGTGGCAGTGATGCTGGTAAGAGTACCGATGAAGGTGTATCAGTATTTTGTTAGCTATAGACGATGTTGATGAATTGAGAATGGTAGTTGTGGTATTTGAAAGGGATGGAGCTCCTTCTTTGTTGATGCCAGCCATTGTATGAAAGTCAGCACACAAGTGAAGGCTATGCAAAATATTAATCAAATAAAATAATTAAAAACTTTTGAGAAAAGAACTTTAAGACTAAAAATATGATACTGCAATTTGAGTATTGTATCTCACTACTACCATCATTATGTACAACAACAGGGGCGGATCCAGGATTTCTTTCTGGGGGGGGGGGTCACAACAAGGCCGTATCCAGGATTTTGTTCTGTGGGGGGGGGGGGGCACAAGGATACCTCGCAAAACAAAACGAACGCAATGATAATGGGACCGTATTAAAATCTTCCTTATTTTTTAAGGGGGGGAGCGAGCCCCCGTCCCTACAACCACCTATGTATATCAACTATATTATCACTATCCCCTGTATTTGGGATGTGGTATGAAATGCATGGCACTGCAATCTCCAGCAAGGGATCAGTAGTCGGGGGATTGGAGTAAGGCCCTCCACAAGTGCCCATTCTCTCCTGCGTCTACTTTGCTAAGGTGGCTTTCCTTCGAGCTGTTATATTCTCCCATGCTTATATTTTGGCTGTCAGACATCACGCTAAGGAAAAAACGAAAATCAATCCAATGGATATTCTTGTTATAATTCATTTAGTACCATACAATAAGAATTGGAATTAAGGAAAACGAATGTTTCATATATCATTATTTACACCCCATCGCCTGTATATTAACTTAAGTGAGTGTTAAGTATGCATTATTCATCAATATAATAATGTTTAACTGATCGTAACGTAGCTCATCCATCCGCTTTTCATAATTACATCTCAAAGACTTAATTTATATTTTTTCTTTTCGTCTCGGCTATCGGAATCGATTATAAAAGCATTAACAAACATACCCCATGAACGAAACTGTGCGCATTAAATTCCTCTGCTAGCTTCATCCAGCTTTTATTTTTTGCTGCTGATGTTTGCGTGTCAGTTATGTGATTTTCTAACGTTGATTTATATTTGAAACCCAAAGAAATGACGAAAATGTAGCCCTGTTGGACATTTTTATTTACAATCAGATTTGCCGCTGATTATTATCGCTCGTCATTTTTTTGGTGTAAATACGTCATAGTAACTAGCAATCCCCAGTTACTTGTATCGATACTGGCCCTCAAATGAGTGGAGTGTGAGTGTGTTCTTGGAATACCTATCAGCAATCACACTCATTCTGAGAATGAGTGATCACTCGAATGAGTACGAGTGATCACTCGGAGTGAGTGACGTTCTGGAATATGGCCCTTAGTCCCACAAATGGCACTGCGATAGAAAACATTTTTTGCTATACAGTGCCTCTCATGTCAATAGCAAAACATTGTAAAAGCGTTGTTTGCTTTATGTGGTTTTATGGAAAATATTGATTTTATTACGCTCTTTCAAATGATATCACTCGTGTATTTGCCAGGGCCGCCTGGAGCCTAGGCAACCGGGATGCTTTGCCCCAGGCCAGCATTTGTTCGCGGCCCCCTCGTGAAACGTTCTCAGCATTCTTAAAGCTGGGGGAGCTGGAAGGGGAAAAGAGAACGTCACCCAAACCTCCAAATGTCTCTGGACGCTCCTGCTATTTACAACTGCCTGGACAGAACCTGCCCCCTTGGCTAATTAATACTTTCCCCGCTGTTTCATGCAATGACAAAATAGGTCACCTAGAATTAACTAGTCTCTTCTCTTTTTGAAATAGCTATGGTATATACTAATTTTAGAGACTATTCGGCAGGAGTTGCGGAAATTCGGAATGAAATTCCTTCATACATATCTTTGGGGATAATATTGCTCCTGCTTTGATATGCTTTCCGTGAATGAATATAAAATAGAATATCAAACCTATAGGTGGGAGAAATTGAGAGTATTTGGTAGCTTTAAATATGTGCTAAGGGAGTGGATAGTCTCTTTGCTGAGTGGTTCGTTAGTTCCATCAGTCTCTGTATGCTACCGTTTTTTGCAAGCTCTGGGAATTTTGCTTCTACTGATTACGAATTTAAGCCTTCAATTATGTTTACCGTGCCTTACAACTGGAGGACTATATTTAGTGCCCATATGTGTATCATTTATAAAATGAGTGATTAAGGTAGAATCTAATACTGATATTTTCGAGACATTTTCTTTGGCCTTCATCATTGTTTCGAAGCTTAAATTCCAACTTCATTATTGATGCTTTTCAAAGCAATATCACGGCAACCATAATTTTGTCATTTTTTTAGTACAAAAACCTACGCATAATAAATATTATGCGCGAATAGAATGTCATCTGTGAATTATTTTGTGGAGCTGTTCAGGAAACCGTCGCTGTCTCAAATGAAAAAGGAGCATTTCTGCTCTCTCTCTTGGCAACAATCATTTTTCCAGAATTTCTCGCCTTATTGAAATCGCGGTTTGCTCCTTCCACGTATCTCTTGTCACTCTTTGTACGCCGTCACCGTTTTTCCTGTAAGCCGTGCGAGCATTGCAGGAAACAGCACGGGCGAGAGGTTCCGCAGGGTGAAGCCGCGCCCTGGGCGCCTTCCGCATTCTGAGTTTCCTCCCCCCCCTGCCCCCTGCTCCCCTCTCTTGCCACATATTTGAGCGCTCATATTTCGTGGCCAACGCGTTCGGGGACTTTTTTATCCCGGGATATTTTTTCCTTGTCTTTTCCCCAACGCACCCATTTATGCATATTTATGTGCTTGCTTGCCATGCCAGTTTATTCGTAAGCGAAATATTTCCCGAGAAATAAATAAATCCAGCTCCTTGTGGTTATTCATGAAGAGTGCTACCGCACAAACAAATGAATGCCGCTGGCCTCTCCCCGCCTCGGTCGCTGTCTTAGCGCTGTCTCCTCTTCGTAAAACCGAAACACCCTTGCAAAGCCCTTGTTTGCGCTGCTCCCTTGACTGAGAGCGTTTGGAGGTGGTGCCGTGTGGATGCCTTACCGACTCCATAGCCACGCCTCGCCTCTCCCTTTGCCACTTCCCTGAAGGAAGAGTGGAGATTTTGGCATTCACTAGTTTGTCGGGGGTGGGTCAACCAGCGTTGCAGTTCACATGAATGGCCACCTTTGTAGCCATCAACTTTGGAAATGCTATCAGGTTTCCTGTTGGTAGTAAAAAATAATTCATAATTCCCCTTTTAAGTATCGCCTTTCTTCTGGTATACCTATGCATTTATGTTAAAAATTTGTCCTAAAGCATACCTATGTTCAAAATTTGTCCTTGAAAAGATTTAATCTACAGTCTATAGTCACTTATGTTATTTCATCTTATTTTTAAAGCCATAATTTTACTGATAGAGTAGAGTGTAATACATTAACTGGTTTTAGTGCACAGATCGTATGTTTTTGATGCTTTGTGTGCCAATAATTTTATTTCCTGTTGCATATATATGCTATGGGCGCTCGGGCACAGCGTTTGCCTTGTGGATAAACGGTCACAGTTTCAAATCCCGATAGGCCTTCGGGCATACCTATAGAAAATACTCGAAATGGGAGGTGGCTCCGGTTAGGGAACTGGCCAGCCTGGGAGGGTGTCATTCACATGCCTGTTGCTTAGTCCGGCGTTGACCTCGCCCTCATGCATTAAAACCAATCTTCGAGTTTAATACAGAGTCGCTAAGTTAGTGTTGCGTAGTCCTGCGATCTTCAGAACTATTGCATTACAATAATTGAGTCGAGTAACTATAAATAGAAGTAGGAATCAAATGATTACCATAAGAGGAATCGAAATTATACGGTTTGTGCAATACAGCCCCTTAATTCCTCCAGTAAACTTAATACACGAAAAAAGAAATGAAATGAGAAAAATAGCTATGAATTGTAGGTGAAATTAGCCTGACCAGTATAGGTGAGTTTTGCTGCAAATGAAGGAGTAGAAGTTAAAAATAAAATAATTTTTTAGTGAAATGTCTGAAGAATTCAAGGGCCCATTAAAGTTGATCAAAGTAAAAACATCTGAAATTGGTTTTTCGGTTGGCTGGAAAATCTTTTACCGAAGCAATCAACTGTCTTATCCTGCGGAGGGCTGAACTAACTGTGCCTCAAGGCTGTCCATTCACTCTCACCCTTGCCTTGGGCAGGTCAACACCAATTTTTTTCCCCGGAGATGGTGGTCGAGTCAATCGGAGAACCGGTGTCACGGGTTTTAGTTATGCCGGGTTGGCGTAGCACTCGAGTCGTTTTCTTATTGCACGACGATTGGATGAGGGAGCATGTGCACGGCGGGGAGAGCTCTGCCCTTGAAGGGAAACGGCCCTTGAGCTCACTCGATTCGTGGCGAGGCGCAAGGGGTGGGGATGGGGTGGCAGGGTGGGGGGGGGGGGGAGCGCGCTCAATGGATGCGGTGCGCGCACTCGCCGTTTTATAACTTGTTGGCTGCAATCGTAAAGTGAGAGCAATGCACTCCCCTCGTACCTGTAGGATTGCGAATGATGAATGCTTAGGAGGAATCAATTTTCCTGGCTCATGCATAGCCACGGAACGATTCTATAAGGTATTTAATTTGCCAGTTGCAACAAGCTATTCATTCAATTTTTTGATGAAGTGAATAGATAACATTATATATGTCATGTGATTATTTACGAGACAGCTGCTGAAACTACGGAAAATTAATGTGCTTCCGACGGTGTTTCCAGGTCAGATATCGGCGGGATTCATCAAAATTGGAGTCAGACAGCGTTTACTAATATTAGAAGCAAGACTTCCCAGGTGGCAACTTCTGTGTCCTCCAAACTCGTCCATTCAACTCCTGTACGAATCCGTTTGCTTGGAATGCAGTCCATCGAGTTATAATATTTAAACCGTATGAAAATGCCTTCCACTGAATTAGCAGGTACGATTTGGGAAGTCATCTCTGCGGATATCTGGATGGTCCACATCTCTCTCTCTCTCTCTCTATCTTTGGTGTTTATCGATGAAATGAAAAAGTGCATGCGTGTTTGTGAGGAAGGACCAGAGAGGAAGATGAATTTCCACCTTCATCGCCTTGCAGGAAGAAAAATGCGCTATATTCACCTAACCATATAAATGTCTCAGATAAATGATTGCACCGCAAAAAGTGCAAGTGCTGTTCATTAATAGTAAAAAGTGATATAACTATTTAATAAAATTATTGGTGAACGGAACAATACATCGGAGAATCCACATGTTAATTGTGCAGATGCTATAGAAGTCCTTGCTTAAAGCAATATCATTTGTGCGCTGTTTTTTAAACAAATTCTTCAGGGGCCTACTTCAGATGTATTTTTCGTATAAGGTATTTGATTTCCCAGTTGTAACTAGCTATTTGCTCAATTATTTATTAAAGTAAATAGATGACATTATAAACTTGTATAGTTACTTCTGTTCCACGACGAAGAGAAATATCTGTTCTAATACTCTGTCGAAAGACGCTAGCCCTTGGTAGAAAGATATTAATAAAAAACAGCACGCATACATCCAATTCACGTCAGTAACATGGCTTAGAATACTCATCTACTGGCAGGCCCACCAGCAAACTGTTTTTCGTCTTAGACTTCTTTTCGGGGTTAGCAGCTGTAAGCATTTTCGTTTTGGATCATTTGTTCAAGGCTCAAAGTTTAAAAATAATATTCTTCAGTTACCTCAGATGTCCCATGGAATGCAATGGAGTTTTGGATGCAATGCAATAAAATCCTTAAAATGGCAAAAAAGTAATGTCATTGACGTTGGTGCAGGATAATTCATCCCGATAAGTTCGAATGATCGAATGGTCGAAGAGATGATTCTGAGTACAACTTTAGCTTGATTTGTGAACTGCGTAGATAAAACATTGCTTGCTATATCATAATCCTATCCCATGACAGTGCTTATACCTTTATGAAATTATTATACAATTCCAATAGGGTAGTTTCCTTCGTCAAAGAAAACGAGAGACATTGATTGCGATTCGTTACCCACCAGTATTGTATTCATAATATACAAATTATTTGGTTTTAGAAATCCCAGTTTAGACGGATGTTAATGGCCAATTTCAACCTCATTTGAAAAAGGCAAGATTGGCGCCCATGCGACGCCACTCCACGTGACGTCACAGGGGCCCAGATGCAATACGAGTAGTCAGGAGTTATACATCATCTGTGATTACCAATGCATACATTAGGCACAGAGCTCAGGGAACATCTCTTAATAATCACCTTTTAAAATTGCTCATGGTCGGAAAGTTTCCTTCCTTTGATAGGGTATCATAATAACAATCCTTATACTATAAGCCAAGCACTACCTGCTAGCAGCCTGCATCGTATCGGCGCTCATAGCCTCGCACCAAGGTGGGCTCGCATGGCGGCAACTGGAACCAGAATGACGTCACACGGGCTTTTCCCAGCATTCATACTTAGCCGTCGCGTTAACGCGTGCTTGAAAATATTCACTTTTCATTAAATCGCGAAAAATAGATATCGTCATTTAAAAACCTAAAAGCATGAAATATGTACACCAGGAGTAATAATATTTCGTTTTAGGCTGTAAAAATAGAATAGGAAACCCCCCATTATTTTACTCTCATGAAATATGAAATTTTATTTACTCCGTGTACTTCCTACTTGCTCATATATTTGGCCTTCTTTGCGGGCATTGCTTAATTTCTCCACTGCATGCTATTAAGTTACGTAACATTATTTGTGCAGCATGATGCTCCAGTATGCCGCTTGTCTTCTGTGTCCCACATAGCTTCTCACCATCCTAGTCCGTTTATCTCCCACGTCCTCCTTCATCATCAGAACTCGAAGCTCTAACAAGTTTTCCCAGTGGTCAAAGCTTATGATATATTAGCTTCTGATCAACGCTAGCGACAATGTTTCAATGAAAATAATATTTTGTCCACGTCTTATTTCATTCTGTCCTGTAAAGTCCAATCCAAAAAGTGAAACTACGGCATGAATGCCTTTTTGGACTACGCTCCGCTCAATTACTGTCTCGCCTTTCCCACCACGCGTAAGTTCACTCCCGATGTACGTGAATGATACCTCTCTATTAAATAATTCCACTGCCGAAATGAAGAACGGTAATTTCGCCCTGAGAGTGTGTGAGTGCAGTTGCAAACGCAACAGTACACTGGCGTGTTCATTTAAGTGTCGGAGCGGCCGTATCTCGTCGACATGAGTAATGTGGGCCATCGTGGAAATGGAGCGCCGAGGAGGAGGCGCCCGCCCTAAACACAACTCCCCCCTCAACACTCCCCCCTTTTCCTCAAATATTCACTCTACACCTTCACACCCTCATCTCTTCTCATCCTCCCCCTCCCTGCTGCGGGATAAATCGATAGATCTCTTTCCAACTCGGTCAATATGGCAGTAATGCATTCTTTGTATGGTTATAAATTATACAATTTGCTTAATTTATAACAGTAAACGATGCGATTTTCTCTGTTGTAGTTTTACACCGTCTTTTGGATCCTGAATGTTGAGGTTATCATAAAATGAAATAAATTACTAAGCATGACGATACTTGCCACAATAAATAATTGAGGCGCGGAAATCGACTCGGCATACCCAGTCTGAATTCGCACAGAAAGAGATGACTTGGTGGCCTATCTGGCTGTATTCCCGGTCATTCCTTCGCTTATTCATTTTTATTCTCATATTGAAGGCATAGATTTGACGATGATTCTTAATATACCATATTTTTAAGGGAAGGCTACCCTTTACTTGAGGATGTAATCGTTTTGAAACTGCGTTATTGTTTTCTTATACTTGGGCACATATACGATTCCTCACATGAAAAAATTTAGTCAGGGTATTTAAAACCGGAGCCATTGAACATGATTAGGTACTTTATGCAGCCTCAAGGGTTTAAATCAAATAGAAACTGTGGGAAAACATAAATAAGGGAGCTGAAAGTAAATGCAATGTAGAATCATAAAAGATAATTGCTGAAATATTTATTTGCGAAGTACCGTTGCAATAACTTTGGGATAACCTGCGTTTTAAATAAATTACATAGCCCAAAAATGTCTTCTTTCAACGTGACATGCGTATTATATTCTTTCTGATTACATCTTGAAGCCTTTTAGTTATGTGAATCATTTCTCGGATGAGCAAATCAGTTTCCTGACAACCACGCCTAATTGCATGCGTTTGAATCAGAGAAAATATTTATGGAAAGCACATCAACTGTGTAATTCATAATAAAATGACACTTTATCACGCCGAGTGCAGTGGAATCCGTACTTTAAAGTTTTGAAGTGGGGAAAATATCTATCTAGTAAACGTTGAAGTGTAGAACCTTCTCGAAAACTCTAGTTCCCATTCTGAATTGCAAAACATTGAAAACGAAACATAAAAGTAAGTCTTAATACATTTCAGAGGATACTTTTTGGGGGTACTACCCTAAATCCTAAGTAATGGGTTTTCGTTGGTATTTGTTTTGACGTACCTGCAAATTGTCAATCATTAGAATGGGGAAAGTGGCTGTTAGTGTCGGCCCACTACAATCCCCCCTCCCCTCTTCCATCTCTACGGGCTCCGTTTCTGATCCGCAAAGCACTTCACCCCCCAAAACGAAAATTATCCACGAATCCTATGCCATCCATGAAAGCGCTCCTCAAGGTCACGCCTTTAAATTAATCACCTAATTAAAGCCTCGTGTCCGCGGGAGAATGAATCGAGCGCCAGTCTGAGTGAAATCCCTGGGCTGGTGGTGTGAACTACGACTCGGATACGAGCATTTGCAAGGTTTAAAGCTCAAGGAATGCCCATTTTCGCACTTCATTCTTAGGGGAAGAGCACCAGTGTTCGACTACTCTATGATAGGAATATCTTAACTGAATTTGGAAATACTTTGAATGTGTGAATGGAATCTGTGATATAGAAGAATTGTAACAGATTCAGGAGTGACAAAGTGGAGGTCAAACATATTCAAATACAATATTATTGCCCTTGACCAATTGAACAATTTTCATGCATATGTCGCGTTTCCGCTCACAAAGCCATTACCTGGTACAAGGCCCGTACTAGATGTACCAAGTCTTGTGCCAGGTGATAGCTCTGTGAGCCAAAACGCGTCGTGCGCATTAAAAGTATTGTGGAATAGTGCAATTACATTTTATGCTAATCTTTGATATATTTTAGATGTTCTCTCTCATAATTCTTCTCCGTTTGCGGAAGAATTGAATAGCCTGAGTGGTTTTGCGTAGAATGCATTATTGATTTTTCAATTCATAATTTCTTGAAAAAGTTAAGTGAAAGTTCAAAATCAAAAATCTCCGAGGAAACCATTGCAAAGATACGTAAAGTATAAACGAGGTTGAAATCACTCATACGAAAATTTTATTTTTTATGAGATGGCACTTGAAGTACACCAATGTTCTCGTCATTCGACTTCTGAAGTGCTGAAGTATGGCATATTTTTTAAATGTCCTTGGTTTAGAATTAATAGTGCTACGAAAACTTAAGAGCCAAACAGGTAAATAATTGAATTGAATTGAATTTAATACCCCAAGCTTGAATGTACACTTTTTTTTAACTGGACAGCACAAATGGAGCTTTAGGTAGCTCCAATGGTTAAAAAACCAGAATGGGAGCTACCATCTTAAAAAATTAATTTCACGGCAGACCAAAAACAAAAAGAAAGTATATATAATTTTTTTGAAACATTATCACTATGAAACATATATGTGATACAATAATTTACAATAAGCAAGAATAAAGTATAATATGTGGACAGAACAAAATTAATTTCTTTTTTTTTCCTCCTTTCACAAAAATATAAAAATAATATATAATAATATTTATTATTCACAAACATCAAAAAGATCATCCATATTACCATGCGACAACAACCAATCTTTGGCCTTTTTACAAAACTTATTCATACTCTTTAACTCTTTGATTACACAAGGTAATTTATTAAAAATCTTCGGCCCCAAATAAAGAAATGATCTTTTAAATAAAGAAAGATTAGGCTTAGGAACTAGAAAATTTATATTCCTACGTAAGTTATAACCATGCTCGGTTCCAGAAATTGCTGGAAAACTACCACTTCTCAAAAAAAATAACTTTAAAGTTTTATAAACAAACATGTACCTTAATGGCAATAACTTAAGACTAACAAATAGGGGGTAAGAAGGCTCAAAACGATTTTTTTTGGCCATTATTCTAATTAACTTTTTTTGAAGTATCACTGCAGGGTTCAATGCCGTTTTGTGGGCACCACCCCAGCATATTAAACCGTAACTTAACTTAGTGCCAATTGATAACTATTGAGTTAAAACGTGAAAAATTTCTAGTTTTTAGAAGTGGAAACTGATTTTTTTACTATGTGAAATGCCAGAAATACTTGTATTTGTAAAAGTATGCAATATAAAAAATGGTGGAAGAATTATGTCATTTCCAAAAGTTGTTCTGTAGACTTCATTCGGTATACCCACTTTCTTCATATTTAGATTTTGTCCTCGTGATTAGTGCAATCACTAATTTACTTATTATACAGTTATATAAACCATTACTTCTACTCTATATAAAAAGCAGTAATATTCCTCTTATTTGGTCAAATATTTCAATGCCTAGACTTTTCATTTTCCTTGTATCAACTGTCAACAAACACCTTGGGAGGCAGGCTTTTCATTTCCCTCTTTTAAATTCCCTCTGTCCTTCCGCGAGTGCTATCTTATGGTCTTATGCCGTCTTATGGTTATTTTTGACGTTCGACTGTCTTCTGAGTTTTCGTCTGCTCGGAACCACGAATATTACACAAGAAGATTCTCACATTAGCCACCTCATGTGCACCGGGCATTTAAATGAGTTTACGAAAGTCGCCACTCGCGTCGCTGACGGACATAGTGATCTGAGTTTCAGGGGCAAATAAGGTATAATTAGGGGCGTTTACCAAACTTTATATATACCTGATGATGTTATTTATCAAATTAATAGCTTTTTAAGCTAATCCTCGCAATTAGAAATCTTTTATTGCAAAATATAGTAAAAAAGTGGATCGCATGGTATTCATCACATTTTTGAAAACCGATTAAAATGCGACCGAAGTGGTAAAAGAAATCAGCCTTGTATGGGATGGGATTGGGCCTCCTCTATGCATTGCTCTTGGAGAGATCAGTCAGTGTGCAATATGCCCTTTGTTTATGCCAGTCTGCCGTTGGCTTCAGGCGGGTCACATCGCAACGAAAGCAAGGTAGGCGCCCAAGCGCTCCTCTACCTATACTCCCCGCTATCATTTTTCATCTCCCCATCACCCTTCCTCCCGTTTTCTTTTGTTTTGTACCTGGCTTGTATAGAATTGCCTCCCATTTTATTTTTTGATGTCACAGTAAAGACCCCGAGTGAGTACATTTATTGGCGCCGAAACCCTGAACTTCTCTATTAAGAGGATCATTTTTGTTTCTTTGTTTTTGTTTCCTTATTATTTAATCTGGAAAGGACGGATGAAGTAAAAAAGGGTACCTCTGACGGGGGAACAGTTTAACGAGCAGGTAAAGCTTCTTCGATTCAAGCGGGATCAGGGAAATACAACGATATCTGTTGCGTACGAGTTGGCCGAAGAGTTAAACGATTCGAGAGTGGAAATCTCCGTTCATCTCAAATTAGATATCTTTCGCATTCGTGGAACTCACATTCAGGATGCTACGTCAAATTTCAGAGTGGTCAAGATCCTATTTTCGAGTATTGCCTCAATTGCAGCGGACCGGAGGTCTTCTCTTTGGACTCGAGCCTTTCAAAAGACGTCAAGTACCACCTTTATTTCATTCTCTCTATTTTAGAGAAATCATTCATTTCGCATCGAATAAGTCGGTTGCGGAGTCTCATTCTCCGGTCACAAGTAGGCTATCCCGGCTTCCCATGTTTGAAGTTCTACTTTTTTCTGGTGTTTTCTCGGA
This sequence comes from Ischnura elegans, assembly GCF_921293095.1. Taxonomy (NCBI): domain Eukaryota; kingdom Metazoa; phylum Arthropoda; class Insecta; order Odonata; family Coenagrionidae; genus Ischnura; species Ischnura elegans. The sequence goes on along the minus strand of NC_060259.1, from coordinate 111,666,478 downwards.
GTGGGAATCTTTTAGCGATTTTTTGTATCAGTTTTCCACGAGAGAAATGAGATTTCAATGGAGAAGTTTTCTCTTTTTAAGACCGCCCTTTCCCGACGCGTGGAGGGAACTTTGTGACCACTATGCTAAACCAAGAGTCCTGGAATTTCATTATTTGGATGAAATTTTAGAGTTTCCTCAAATTAAGTCGGGGTCCTCGCCATGTCTACAACACATTTTTAACACGTTTCCGGAAACTTATGCGGCCTTAAACACTCACGGCATTCCCAATTTAGGGGAATTTATTCTATTTAGGTCGGACATTCGCGTATTTGATCTTGAAATCAAGGCCTGTTTTAAAGAGACGCTGAGCGATGATCCGTTACCTCCTGTCCTTCAATTCCTCAACTTCGCCAAAAAGCTTGTTAAAGTAATGTTGACATCTGCCGAGCCTCTCGGTGCTGTTTCTTATTCACATGTCACTTCACGGTCTTCTCGTGTGGTGATAGCTGTTTCTGTTCACGCTTCTCCTCCTAAGATTGAAGGTAATGAATGCCACGCTGGACCCTGCATTTTGTGCAACTCTAATCACTCGCTTTTAATGTTCCAAATATTTAGCAATGGAAAATAACCAGCGAACAAAGTTTGTGCGTTCAAAAAAATTTGCCTTAATTGTTTTAATGCAGGACATTGGGACCCATGATTATTAAGCAAGAGAATGCGCTATGTGACTTGAAGACGATTTCATTATTCGATTCTTCACTCCTCTAACTCTATTGCTTACAAGGGGAGTGTCCGATAACCGGGTCTTAGATTTCAATCAAACTTTGTACTGTTGTATTCCATCGAGAGATGTCCACGAATCACCCCCATATGTGGTTATCTGACCAGTAGTTTACACAAAAAACGCAGTTAAAAATTTACAGGTCTATCGTATTCCCTTAGAAATGTCCTCCCTTCAACAAGGAGCGGCAGCCTGGTGTTTATGGGATTCGACTCCTATCTGGAGGTCCCAGGTTCGGATAAGGCACTTTATTTTCATAATTTATTTCTACCTTTCAATTTGCCAAAGCCTTCTGAATATTTCCATGATTTTCACTGAAAATTTTATTTTTCTGCGTGAAAATCTTTTCCTGACATGCAGCAGCGCCAGATGTTTTCCCATTTTCTTCACACGGACGCCGCGTTTCAATGGCGTTATTTCCGAGTTGCAACACGGAGCATTTTTACGTTGCACATGTACTTGGTTTCCTTTTATGTTGTGATATGAACTGATATTAAAAAAATTCAATCCTAATTTTTTATATTGGAATTGTTTGATAGCTGAAATTTTAAAAACAATACGGATTTGGAAAAGAAAGTGATGTCCGCGAAGCAATACGTTTTACGCATAAGAATTGTTAATTCCATTTCGGGGAGAGGTAACAGCAAACTTTGCCAACATGATGCTTCTGGGGAGCCTGCAGTTACAAATGATTTGTTCACATTGGAGCGACCACTCGTTAACAAAATGGATGAGCGGCCGAAACTTCGGGAGGAGACACATTTCCCTCCCCGGCTGGCTTTCTTCGGATTTCATCAGTTCTTTTCCAAAAATGTTTATTAGCCTCTTCATACTTGCATTCGTACCCTATCGCAGTTGTTAGTGTTGTCAGAGTTAGTTGCTGTGTTTTGAATCGCGCGCAAGTTTTGAGGCTTACAGTGTCCAGGGTGGGTAGGTCTTCGCTAACAGGAGTCGTGCAACCACAAGTGGTGGAATGTGTTTTCGCTTCCTCGAGTAATTATATTTCGGTCAAATACTTAAAATTTACCAGAAATTTGCATCGTGAAAACGCTTCGTTTAGCGACACGGAATATACGTAATTAAATTTAAGCTTCCGTGGGAAAAAATGCGGAAACATCGGACGCAGCTACTTTCCATAAAAAGATTTCCAGATTTAGGATTTTGAGAAGGAAAAAAATGGGTCTTTGAAAGTCTCCGTTTTTTTCTTAAAAAGACCCACACGGACCGACATCTCCATGTAAACTTCCATCACCACCCTCAACAGAAATCCGGAGTATTTAAAACGTTATTTAACCTTGAATTCTCTCTCTCTCGGACGCTGCTTCCATCGGAAAAGAAAAACGACATCTAATGGAAACTTTTCAGATGGACGGTAAGAAGACATCCTGAAGATAATCCACAAGATGGAATTAAATCAGCAGCTGATGGCCCCGAAAAGAGCTGATTAAGAGAGCCCCACTACAGAAAAGGCGAGAGCACACGCTATCCTACCTTATGTTGCCGGTACCACGGAAAAGATCACGAGAGCCCTCCAGAACCACAGCATCATGACCAGCTTCAAATTCGTCACGAGGATGGTGAATACCGTCGTGAAAACGAAATATCATCAACCTAAAGACATCTGTGGAGGAGTATACCAGAATTAATGCAGCTGTAGTGATTCCTACATCGGCCAGACATCATGCGAACTGAAATGTCCAGGAACAGACAAGGGCTGTAAAAATAGACAGAGAAATGAGGACTCGTAGGTGGGCCCTCTGAAGGATTCAACTCAAATGGAACGAAACCCAAGGGGCGGGCTAGCGAGGATACACTCCCTGGGCAGGGTCTATAAGCGCGAGCTTTTCACCTCTGCACCTAGAAGGGGAAGGACGGTAAGGAGAAAGGAAGGAGGCGCCGCCGCGATAGGAGCCCGACGACGCCTCCTGAGAGTGGATAGGGAAGGAAGGGAAGGAACGAGGAATCCTGCACCGTCACGAAGGCGGGCGGGTCCTACCATCAGCGAAACCAGGCAAAGCCATTAATGCTCTAACGATCTTGGAGGATCATTCTATGAGGAAGAATAATCCAACGATTAAATCGTTAGATAGGATACAACACACCGGTGCCGGGAAACAAGTCAGAGACTTATACGCCCGCGCTCCCGGGGAGGGGCTTGGATGGGAATGAACAAGGAAAGAGGCGCCGCCGCGATAGGAGCCCGTCGACGCTTATGGGATAGGGATAGGGTTGGAAGGGAAGGACGGAGTAAACGCCTAACCGCTATAGAATCGAAAAGGGCCCACTGACTAGCAAAACCCGGCATCAGCCATTAATGTGCCAACGATTTTTTAGGATTTTCCAATTAAAGAGAAAAAAACCCATCCATCAAATCGTTGGATACGTAAAAATAGACAGAGACTTCGAGGGTTCTGGGCGAACCCTCACCAGGGTTACAACGCACCGGGGCCAGGAACCAAGCACGAAGCTTATACGCCCGCGCACCCGGGGAGGGGGAAGAAAGGAAGGAAAAAGGATGGAGACGCCGTCGCGATCGGAGCCCGCCGACGCCTCCAGGGAAAGGAAAGGGTTGGAAGGGAGGGAAAGAGGGATAAAACACTCCAGTGCTATGGAAGCAAAGGAGGCCCAATCTAGCGAAACCATGCGTACGCAATTTCTCTACCACCAACCCGAAGAGATTTTTCTAAAAATCCCGTAAAAATAGACAATTCAGCCAGTCAGGAGTGGTCAATGCAGTGGAGCGACCCACAACATTGACTCCACCAACGCCTCTTTATTGAATAATGAAGACCGCTACTACTCTAGGGTCATCAGGGAGGCAATTAAAATCGCCTGAACACCTAAGAACTTCAACCGTAAAGACGGCAACACACTCCAGCACGTGGAAACGGTTCTCCAAAGATCTTGACCAATCAGGGCACACTTTCACGAAATAGGTGTCAGACAGGGTGTATATAAAGACGACCAAATGTATGCAATGACACTTCAGTGGACCTGAGGAATCCAACTGGAACGGTGGCGAAATATTGCCCAGTAAAATGATAAACGCGGAAGGAAACCCGGAAGAATCGCTGCCTACCATTGTGATTTAACTGCCTCTAATACAATTTTTGGATGGTTTTTAATGGTAGCATATCTACGGTATTCTCAATTCCATCCCTCCAAGTATCATGCGCAACCTGTGTAGAAATGCCTCATGCACATCAAATGAAGCATAATTTTTTGGGAATTAGAAGAAACGTTTGGCGAACCAAGTCAAAATCTTGAGGATCGGGATTGTGAATAATTATTCTTCTTGTAATCCAAGAGCATGGATATTACGGCAGATATACTGTGTAATTACCTTTCAGAGATCTCCCTCCTCATTTAGTTGAATCTTACGACCAAGCGCAGAGAAGGTGAATAATCTCTTAGTAAATATCAAATCGAGGCTCGGAATAGGTTATTTGGTTTTGGTTTTTATTATTATTTGGTTTATTTTGACTCAAAATGAAAAAAATCATAAATAAATCCCAAAGATTTTCATCATTAGATTCTTATTTCATTGTTAGATTTATGATATTTATTTTTTTTACTGATGAAAGGCATATATGCCACTCAGTCGGGAATCGTTTGAACTAATGTAATAATATGAGGAAAATATGTATTTTCTTCAGAAAACCAACTTCCGTTTTAATTATCAGGAATGTTTGAAATTAATTTTCAACTCCAGGGAATTTTCCTTATCTTCTCGGAATCTATTTCTAAAGATCTATATGTCTGTCGTTTTCTCCATCGTTATATTTCCTGCACCAGGGTGGCTTTCCTCTCTCCACTCAATTTCCGGTGTTTTGCTCCTTGCTGGCATAAAACTCCCCCTTCCCCTTGCCTATGTCTCCGCTCTGGAATCAAATGAAAAATCACACTCGGCATTTCATAACGTTACGTAATTTTTCAAAAAAAAATCATACATCTTCCTCTATGATAATTGGAATTGGCGCGTTAAAAGTATGATAAAATTTCAATGTTTTATTCGTTTTCGCCACTTAAAGCTTGCAGAAATAAAACTAGTGATAGAGTTTGTTGCATTTATCTTCTGAACTCTTATGAGCTCCTCAAAACTCACTGCGAGATTTTTAAACGATAAGATGGCAGTCGAAATGGGATTAAGAAGTTTCTTCGTTCTTCTCCTCTCCTTTTATTTCATGTGGTTATGAACGCTTATAAAATTTTTATCTGGAAATCATCCTTCAATTGGTAAAAAAGTAAGCGCATGACCCAGGTTGAGGGAAACGGCAAAATAATTGTGCACATACTGACTCACACAAAGTCGCCTAGATTTTCGGCCTTATTCCCTGTTCCGAGGAAGTCATTGGGGTTGCCGAGAATTCAGGTATTTTAGACCCGAATTCATGGTCGTTTTTGTAGGAATGAGCGAGGTTTTGCCTTGCCTTGCTTCTTGGATGCGCCGTTCATGACCGTCACCTGGGTGGGCTCTGGCGAAGGGAGAATAAGAGAGTGACTCAAAGAAAAGACCGGGTTAATCCCGCTGTGAACAGTTCAGTTCGGTTTATGATGCTACGTTGTCGTATGAAACAGTAAATAATTACTGCGGTGAACTGCGTAAAAAAGCATGTCACGCTTCAGTGGCTGAGCTGGTGCGTTTGTGTTGAGTGAAAAGTGTTATGATTCATTTAATCACAACGTATAAAAACACCGTGGAATAATTACAAAGCGATGATACCCCCAAATTCGGAGAGCTAGAATGAAATACCAGAGAGGGTTTTAATGCGGTTTCAAGGCATTTTCCCTGAGAATATAGGGGTAGTTCGACGGAAATGCCTCATTTCAGTGGATATAATTTTCTGCACAGAATTTTACTAGTCCATATAGCGTAAAGAACAGTTTTAGCATAATCTTTTTCTTAGAATTAGATACTGCCCACATACTTTTATTCCTAACGCAAATTTCTCTGCGCAATTTTTCCGATCCCAACTAGACTAGCCTTAATTCCAGTGAATAGATTAATGCTCCTGGTCGCAAATCTCTTTAACTTACCTTGGACTGCAATATAAAAGTACACTTCGTTAGAAATTCTCTCACTCACATAAATATAACGAATACTATGCAGATTACCTGCTAGGTATTTCTCGTAGTTTATTTCTTAATTACAGTACAGAGTTCAGAATGGTCTACCGTTTTCACTTTATTTTTCACCCTGCATGCCTACACAGAGAGAACTTCAGATGCACTAGAGATAAGAGAGAGCTTAAGGAGCATTTGAATTTATAGTTCAGAGTACCTACCTTGGAAACCTTAATTCACTTATAACTAGCATAAATAGTAAGTCTAAACGGCAAGATGGTGCTCGACCACCATCCTGCCGTTTAGACTTACTATTTGGATACCACCGGACACGGTCGTAAAAACAGACGAAGGCAAGCTCTTAACGAACCCCAAGGACAAGGCCGAACACCTGGCATGCTTCCTCGAAGGGGTGTTCAAACCGTTGCGTAAGAGCATTTTCACGCCGGATATTATTATCGACCGTGAATGGGAAAAAGACGATGAAGTGCCAACAATCGCCGAAGACGAAGTACGTAATGAAATAATAAAGTTGACGGAGGGTAAGGCGTGTGGCCAAGATAATATCCCCAATGAAGTACTTCTTAAATTACCAGACAAGGCGATTAGCTACTTGACGACACTAATTAATGAGTGTATAAGGAACGGACACTTTCCCACACTATGGAAAAGAGCGTTGGTTATATGTACCCCAAAAAAGAAAGGCAAAACACTTGAAAGTGCCGACTTCAGGCCTATCTCGCTACTTTCCAACATAAGTAAACTCATGGAAAGACTCGTCACCCCATACTTCGAACAGTATGCCAGCAGCGTAATCCCACACGAACAGTTTGGTTTCCGCAGGGGTCTGTCATGCACACAACAGATACACAGAGTCCTAGATTACATCTGTGACGGTTTTAACAAAAATGAGACGACTGTTGGTGTATTTATTGACGTATCAATAGCCTTCGACAAGGTATGGCACGAAGGTATGTTATACAAAATGAACGAGTGGGGTTTCCCATTATGGATTTTAAATATGACGCGCTCTTATTTGAGCAAGAAGACCTTCGCGACCAGATGAAAAGACGTAACTAGTTCTGACAAGGCAATGACTGCAGGGGTGCCACAAGGCTCTGTGCTTGGCCCCCTGCTTTTTAAAATTTACGCTGCGGACTTCCCCATAAAGAAGACTGGCATACAAAAACTGCACTATACGCAGACGACACAGCTATAATAGCGAGGAGTAAATGCCCTGATAAATCCATCGAATACTGCCAGGAAGCATTTGACGCATTTATTATATGGAATAGCAAGTGGAGGATGCAAACTAACGCGGCTAAAACAAAAGCAATCATGTTTCGGAAGTAGGCCACAATAGTGGACAATAGACGGGAGATATTAAGGATAAAACAGCAAGCCTTGTGCTGGGAAGGGCACGTAATATGTCTGGGCGTAGAGTTTGACCGGAAACTAAACATGAGCCGCCAACTTAACAACACGCTGGCAAAATACATAGGCGCGAGGGTGTCTCTCAACCCCATTTTAAAAAGCAACGCCACGCCGGTAGCTACAAAAACAATAATATACAAGTCATTCATTCAATCCACATTACTATACGCAGCACCGGCGTGATGGGGTTTACTGACCAAAGAAAAAATTGATAAAATCGAGAAAATGGAGAGACGACACTTGCGCTCTATATTAAAATCAGACAATGTTTGGGCAATGAAGCGGTGTACACAATAAGTCAAGTAACTGCGGCCAAAGAGGTGGTGCGGAAAATAGCGGAAAAGTATTATGATGAACTGCAAGATAAAGACAATGAAGCTATACAAGAAATATTGCTATACAGAGATACCTTGCGGGATAAATATCGAAGACCAGAGCAAATCCTAAACATTTAACGATAGTTAAAAACAAATGACGAACGCAAGGGCGTCAAACAAATACGACAGGGATGAAAACAAGTCAGAAGACTTCAGAATCCGTTAAACTAAGACCACACGAGATGGTGCTGGATTTTAAAATAATTTCGGTACACACAAAACACCAACCATTGTCACTTGCAATTTTTTCCAGACTCAGGAATACTTAGAGTAATATTTCTTGGTTCATACAATATATGTTTCATAAAATAACATAAAATCGATAACAAACTTGCACTTATTCTCACATTCGTGGTCTAAACATACGGCCAAAGCCGACATCGATGATCATTGCATATGCACTTGATGCTTGTTGTTCTGGCCTGGCTCATTCATAATAACAATATGCAAACGCGTTGACATCCATTTGGGGATTGTGTCTCATCAGCCACTGGATTGTCGTGCGCACTATTATCGTCCATGTGATGGAATGCCTCGCAATCTTTACGGAACACATGGAATAATTTGTGCCTGAATTTTCCTCGCGTCGTTTCGCCGTGTTTGTGGACATCAACGACTGCAAAACTAAAACGGCCTGAAATCTTTGACGATTGTTTGATTTGAATTTTGACGCCGGAGAATAAGTACGACCGTATTTATTTATTATGTATTCTTCATGCTATGAATGCTTTATTGTAGCTCATTTGAGTATTACAAAAGTCATCAATGGCACGATAACTTTTATGATCCAATATTTATGGTTATAACTATCAAAATAAGATATTCTTAAATATATGGATTCTTAAAATTCATTTACACACAGTCATAACTCATGTTTCAATTCAATGCGCGGGCGAATTAAGGATTCACTGCGATACACTGTCCTGTACGGGAAGTTACGGACGCAATGCGATTTTAATTACAAAGGTTCAGTTATGTTAACATTTTCAATTGTTAGCGTCCGCTCTTTAAAACGTAGCATTACTACAATGAAATTGCAACTGAGCAGGTCGTTTAATTAAATATATTTCATTAGCAATGTCTAATGTGACAGCGGCAGATATTTTTAAATTATGGGGGTGACCCCTGGGTGAGTGTCCCTTATAATTCAAAAATGAATACATTTGGTGAGTTCAGGGGTCATCCAGCGAGCGGAGAAACTCTGATTGAGTGCTTTAGGGAGTGTTTGCCAGTGTGTGCTTTTTACTGGTGATCACTCGACATAAGCCCCCATCAAATGATGTATCGTGTCTTCTTTCATTTATTTGGCCTTTCCTGTGTAGCGTTCGGTGGGTGTCGGTAAGCCGACGTATTTAGCTCTTATTGCAATCGTTATCAACTCACTTCATGGTTCGCACGAATTTATGGGTAAACACTAATACCACGTTGCGCTGCCGCGCTTGGAATCGCTCACACAATCGCATACATTGCACATTGCGCTACGCATAATATTTCAGCTGTGAGTTGCGTGCTGGCTTAGTGGATTCTTTGGCTACTGTTGACGCTTACCGTCCCCTATGAAATCCATAGTGAAGCGTTTGGACTCTCCCAACAAAAAACTTTGTGGTGCGCGCTGACCCAGCGAAAGTAAATGGTTGAATATGTGAAGTTTACACACTAGGGGTTCATTATGTGGTGAGCCCTACCCTGACCGACGCAAATATCTTCTGGACCGAAGCACGAGTGACTGAATGGTATCATTTTATCAAAATGGCTTATGTACTACCATCAGTACTCCATCGTCTTGCTAGCATTGCTATCGTTTCATGACGTCACACATCATGAATCGGTATCACGTTGCACGATATCACGCCATATCTCGCGGCCATCTGGAAGAGTTGTGTTGGGCAGGGATTGGAATCGCGCTCGCGGCCCGCTGCTACAGTTCTCAGGGCATTTGAGCGGGTTGGTGCAATGCAATATGGTGCTGGGGTGGCCTTCCCGATTGCTCCATTCCCAGAGGTGGTGGTGTTGCAAACTTCGGACTAGCCGCTCGTCGAAAAGTGAACGGCTAGCCCGAGTTGACCGCAGGAGAAGAAAAGGGGGGCTCTCTTTGCGATCGCCCCCCCTCCTCCTCCGCTGCAATCTCATCTGAAGAAGCGGAATGAGGCATTCTCGCCATTTTTTGTGGCCACCTCGCGAAAACTGCTCCTTTGAAGCACTCCAGCCCCCTTGGGAACATTATTTTTGGTTTCAGGTATTTAATTGTTGAAAGAGCATGATAGTGTTTAATAAAGTATATCATTAACGTCACCTGATAATGTTGACTACATCATGAAATGTGGTTGCGTAATAATACTCTTATCTATGTTTAGAAAGTGCATTAGAGCCATCAGGTCCCGTTTTACAATGACCTCATTAATTTTTAAATACACAGGCACTAATGTGCAGAACTTTTCAACCGTAACTCGAAGACCCACAGGTCCTGATTCGTGGGAAAGTCCACACGGAATTGAAGCCCGCGACCTCAGGAGGAGCAGACGAGGACGTTACTCCACCGCAATCACGGCCGATGGAGTGATTTGGAGTACCCGAATTATACGGGGAAATACTCCTTGAAATGTGATCATAGCTCTGTGAAGGTCATAGGAATGTGTGGCTTCGTGGTGGAGCGTGAGGCTACTGACTGAGGGATACTGAGGGTTTGAATCCCGCATGAAGCTTTCGCACACCACGACCACGACGTGAAGGAACACTTTCATGCTCTTTGAGTGTGTTATTCACACGGGTCAGTCCAGGATGAGCTCTACCGTCACCTATCCAAACCATCCTTCTGGTCGAAGCACTTGGTGAATGTAATTGATGCTGTTACGAGTGTTAAAGTATAGCGGAAGGAAGGAAAGGGCGGTTATTTGGTGGATGACAACGGTGGAGGTTAACAAATGGCCTAATCCGGTGCATTGTTAGACTAAGTACTGTACTAGGTGAAGCTGTTTTTCCGGATATACGTATGGATTATTGCATGTAAAAGGTTCCCCTAAAGCTTCAATGTCCTCCTTTTCCATATGATTTCCCATTATCATACTATTGACAGTTTGAGGTTTGATATTTATTACACTAATCGATGAAATGGAATTTTGACAATCAGATGGAAACCAAACACGCTTTATAGGATAATTGAATAATGCAGAAATGATCTATGGAAATTGACGACCTTTTCAACCACATTTACTGACTAACATCAGTTAACTTTTATATGAGTGATATCAATTGGATTGTGATGCATAAATAAGAAAAAAAGTGAAAGAGACCCAAATTTTATCTAGTTCAAGGTATGATGATCCTCGGCATGAGCTTAGTTTGCTGAAATCTTCTTCAAACACGAATCGTAGCCTTTTGTATGAGCAACAACGTAGGGATATTTGCGTGAGAATTTAGTAAATGTCTTTCTTATTCTGCCGGCCTCGGGAGCAGGAATAGGAACGTCTTTCGTCTCCACTGTAGTTGCATTCGTTGCGCTGCTCGAATGGGTAAAAATAATTTTACGGTGATGAAAAGAAGCATCTTTTGATTATTTCGAGAAAAGTTAGAAAACAAAGGGGACTCTTTTCTCGTTGACAAGTTTGCTTTTATCCTTTAGTAATGTGATAGTACTGTAAATTTTATTGAAAAATTCGTATTGATCTCTAATAGTTTATTACTTTTCTGCGTGAATTTTATGAGGAAAAATCAATTATGTCACCGCAGAAATTGTGAGACCTTAGCATTAAAGGATTCTTAGTCTGGTGTAGGTTTACTTAGAGTACTTACAAAAACTTATTGACTGAATGAAAGACGGTTTGTTGCACCAAAAAGTTTAGATTATTATACGTTTAAAGTAATTTGTCTCCATATTTGTTGTTTTTCTTAAGGAGATGATTTGTATATGCTCAAATCATATAGTTTTTTCTGGATTTTATGTGCAGATCCGAGTAGACACGACATACATTATGTTGTCGGTGATTTAGGGACTGTGGCTATTTGCTGATCTCCCGCATGTATTTTAGAACTTGAAGAGCGGAGTTGAGCATTAGGGAATTAGTTTTCAAGAGCGCTGGAGTGGTGGAACTACCTCTAGGGATAAGGGAATTATCGTGATATTAAACCAGGATAATAACTCTGCATTACCGTGGGATTTCCTACTCTTGGCGTTCCCGCAGTGCTCGAGTGCGCTGGGCTGCTTAACTGCAAATCACACCATCCTAATCTATACTTGGCGTATTTTTTTCGCCGAAAGCGGTGGTCCTTTCATCCCTCGAGATAGGCGCCCTCCGTGGGCGCACGCGGGGGAGCAACCATCCTCCTTTTAAGTGCCTCCGGCGATGACGTCCAACCCATTCATTTGCATACGGCCCCAGGCCAAGCAAATACGAGCAGGGGCCCTCAATGGGACCAATCCCACTGCCCCCCGCCCCGTAAACTTCCCCCATTTCGCCCCAACAACTTTATGCCGCCGTCCCTCTCACGCTAAGCAAAATTAACGGGGAAGGTTTTCAACTCCCGTCTCGCAACAAAAGATGGCCTGCAGAAGACACGTCCGCATGAGATGTTCCTCGTCTCTTCCTCCTCTTCTCCACCGCCCTCCACCCATCCAGCCTTTCCCTTTTTCCTCTGCTCGGCCCCGGAGCAGCAGCGAGTGCGTGGATGCGGGCTGCCGCCCAATCGCCGTGACAATGGCCCCTCCGCCCAGAACACGTCCCCGACAGCAGCTGCGCGACCACGGACGTCTCCACGCAAAACCCACTCGGTGGAAGGCAAGCAATGTGTCCTCATCTTTCATTGCTAACATATTCTAGCGGAAAAAAAATTGACTCATAGACGATTTATTTTAATTTATGTCGAATTTATATTTTTGCTTTTAGGCACCTTTGCCTTTTATACGGGTGCTCAACAATCACTCAACCACCCTCCAATGTTTTAGCTAAGAACATTAAGTTCTTTTTAGATTATGAAGGGTAAAGTTTACGCCAGACATACCCATAGGTGTAAGAATGACATATATTCAGGAAAAATAGTCCAATTCTTTTCGTGGACCAATGAAAATAGCGAGTAATCTGTTGTGAGGTGTTCAAAGGATTCACCTGGACCTGTACTTTGAGCCTTTACTCCTGAAACGCCAGACGCTCCACCCACTAGAACAAATACCTTCTTCTGAACCGAAAGAAAGGAATGCGGTGGAAAAATTTTCTATTATTTTTGAGAGATTGTTATCGATACAGTTCGTCCCTTCCTCATTTGAGCTCATTCCATGAAGTGATGGATCTTATTTCATGACGAGCGTTTATTTGGATTTGAAATTGGGTCCTTCTCTGTGCTATCCAAAAATGTGTGCGCACGTTGGGAACTTGGGCTGATACCGCCAGGGAGTGTTGAGTCCAGACCTTTCATCGATACCACGAAACACTTATGGGCTCATCAAATTCCGATATCTTCATCAGAGATTATAAACTCTGTCCAAAAGCATACGATTTTGCAATTTCCGCCTTCTTCGATTTCACTATCCAGTGCCAGCCGTTATTTATGGAAAAGAATGGAAGATATGGAGCACCGTTATCCCAAGAACAACGCTTTGGGTTGGCTAGGTATTTAAACGCAATGATAGGGTTAACGCAGTGGTGAAAAAAAGGAACTATTCTTAGCACAGCATTTCTGATCGACATAGTTTTGTAGCAGCCACGCGATGAATTATTTAAAAATTGACCAATGAGAAAAAATACTTTCTTCTCCAAGCAGGGTGTCCTATTACCTATGCGTTGAAAGGAAATTATACCTTTGGAAATAAAATAGATGGTGTACTTATTTTTTGATGGATCAGGTTGATTTTGCAATCGGTTTGTTTTCAGCCATTACATTTTGATTTTCTTTTATCTTGAAATTATTTCGCGACACGCATTGCAGAGCGCGGTCAAAATTGGGTACGTGTAAAATGTGTCATATTGGTAGTGATAAAATTAGAAAAATATTGAAGGTGGAGACAACAAATCTCTATAAGGTCACCGAAATCATAGCAGCTCACGTCCTTGCTGCAGCCTTTAGGTGGCATAGAATTACTGCCTTGAAACTATAGATTGTGGAGCGGTTAACATTGATTTCCTCATAGTAATAGAGAATATTCAGAATGCACTGCTTGCATCTATTGCATCTAAGCTTTCAATGTTAGGTCAAATTGAATCATTACCACATCTTTGCCTGATAAAGTGAAGTATCAATGATCACTTTCTGATCTGTAGCATAATTTAACATCCGAAAATAGAAATATTTCTTGAGTGCATATAGATGGAAAAGACTTACATATTCTCTTAGTCTCATCCCAAATTCATTTCAGTCTATGTACTGTGGAGTGAATGTAGGTCCTTACGTAATGATTCTAATATTTCGAATTTTCGAAAATCGAATGAATCATGAAAGCTGGAAATGATGGTAAATGATAAAATTCATAGTATGCTCCATGGTAAGATCCCCCAAATCTTTGTTACCACTTACGATCTCCAAAACGTTATGCAAATAGGAATATAAACAGTAGCAAACATGTGTAGGCTTATCTGAAGTTTCTGTAAATTCTGATTTTAAGTTATTTTTTGACATTAAAACAAAGGAAAAGAATTATAGACATGAATTTCCCCCTTTTTAAATAACTATTTCAAGTATTTCTGTGGGGCACCCGGCTTTTTTTATCGTTGAATTAAGCGGTGGTTTTGCCTCCTCGGCTCAGAAAAATGTTGCTTCCTTAAGTTTTTAATTGGCTTGGGTATGCGCGGAGGGAGGGGGGTCGCTCAAGTGTGGGGACATTTGGAAAATAACTCGCCGCTCTCCTCGAAAGCCAGGAAGTGGAGCGAAAGGCTCAAACTCAAAATTGCACGAATACGGGAAAACATTCCCGTATTGATTGGTGGCCTGCCTTGACGACTTGTGAATACCCGAGAAGCTTCACTTAGCGGAAGAGGTGTGAAATGCGTGGCAATGCGCGGCTCACTTTGTGCGCTGCCTCTACGCAAGCTATCCGCTCTACTTTTTCCATCCCGTGAATTTTCCCTCTTTAAATTTCGGTCATGCATATTTCAAGGAGACGACTTGGCTCGCAGACATCTTTAACATGTGGCGTTGTATGCACTTTAATTGTCGTTGCAATTTTGTGCTCGTTGTGTTTAAGCGCATTATTATTTATAATTACGTATGATAGGTACGCTTTACTCATGCTCCTATTTGTTTTTATATCCGTTGCGCAATACTGATTTAAATATTAAGCTATAATCTAAAAATTTCAGGTTACACAATTTAAAACCTTAATCATTAGCTGTTATCAAAACAATTGCGAGTTATCAAAATCTTTGCCAGCTTTTGAATAGCATTTACAAAAAAATCTTGGTATAATTTCCATAAATATACCTCATGTTCTCAGACCAGTTTGATTTTTCATTGGTATGTATTAAAACTTTTTTCTTACGGTGAAATCAGTCAAATAATTAGTATGTAATAAAAATCTGGTGTGATAGTTTCGTATTCGGGCTTATTTACACAGGAAGTGTATTCATTTTGGAACGCATTAGTTTTATTAAAAAAATGTCCGGAAAATTGTTTTTCTGAATGAAAAAATTGTCCATCGTTTACTTTTCAGCACTAGACCATCATCGTGGTTGTCTTTGCCCCTCGGAGTCGATTTTCATGAAAAATAGTATTTTTTAAAGCTATATTAGTAGATAAATGAACTCGCAAATAAAAAACGCCCTAGGCTACTTACTTCTTGATAAACCTACCAAAAAGTGAATTAAACCAGAATAAGAACTAAAGGAGATGGAGAAAGATTTTTTCCTTTTTGATCTGCGCTACGTTGTTGCGGTGTTGTTCTGCCTCCGGAGTCGCCCCTCACAATGTCGACCCAAAAGAAAACACGCGCACGGATGAGCTGGATGAGTAATTTCAGCTAGATCTTGGAGCTAGACGCAATTTCAGCAAAGATGTTCTTTCCTATTACATTGAAGATGTATCAACTAAACGTTTTAAACGCATCAAGTGTATCACTCTCAAGTCATTAAGTCATCAAGTGCACTGTTATAAAACATTTTGATATAATTTCCGCAGATACACCTCCTGTTATAGGGGCAGTTTGTTTTTTTCATCAGTATTTATTCAAACTTTTTTTCCTAGGGTGTGGTCCGTGAAAATGAGTACGTAATAAAAATGCAATGAGTATTTGTAAGAAGAATCAATTTCAGCAATTCTGTTCTTTCCTATTATATTGAAGATATATCAATTAAACATTTTAAATTCATCAAGTGCATTAGTTTCAACTTTGCTGGCCGTAGTTATTTGAGTGAGTCAAACTTGGCGAAATTAAATTGTGGTGGCTAATTCGTTGTAAATGCAGGGGAGAAAAGTAAGCATTTTATACAAATTTTATAGGGGCCCAAGTTGTTGTACCCTAGTTTTTTAAATCTTGGTTTCTCATTTCTAATTACGCAGACACAGGACGTGTTTTGACACTTTTTTAAGATGAATAAATTATTTCTTCATCATTTAAAATGGGCTTTACCTGCTTCCATAAAATGAAGCATTAAAAATTGATTCTCTTTTTTATTATTTTCATCATTTATTTATGATACAAAATTATTAGTCACTTTTTGATTTGAGTTAAAACTTTTAAACTTTTGAGTTCTAAAACTTTTGTATACATTACTCTGGGGAACAGCCATTTTGCTGTCTTAGATGTGTGATTTGTTTTTGACTATCTTTTGGCCTCTGGATAAGAAAATTACCTCAGTATTTACGTATCACGCCAACTTTTTAAACTACAGAATTCTCTCTTTTTCTCTCATACGTCGTACGTGATTTGGAAATGAAGAAATTTAAAGGTAAATCTTAACTTGTATATTGTCCATTCAGAATTATTTAATTAATACGAAGGTACAGATAAGCGTGAATTGACAAAAAACTATATCCGTGTAGGGTGTATACCAGTCTTGTTATGCAGGAGATACTTTAGTGAGACACAGGCATGTAGCCCGAAATTTGCTTCTGAAGGGAGCATTGGTGTAGCGCGGGTTGCCTACTCGGATACAATTTTTTATATCACCCGCGCTCTACCTAAGCTCCCTTATGAAGCAAATTTCGGGCTGCGTGCCTGTGTTTCACTATAGTATCTCCTACGTGACTAGACGGCTATACACCTCTCGCTAGTCTCCTATGGCGTCAGTAACTCGGTGCCAGTCGGATGAGGTTAGAATCAGCCAATTGCAAGGTAACGATACCTCCTTTGATCGACGCTCGATCCATCAGAGTGGTAACAATTACTCAAAGAATAGTAAAATAATTAACGTGGTAAATAAAACCTAATATAGTTTTGAAAAGACCTATTTTACCCTAAAGCAACTCAAACATTGAAGTTAACAGAAAATAAGTAAATAAATGTTCCCAGTGTTAATGGTATTGAAATTTGATAAAGTACATTGTTTATTTGCTTGATATAGTTGCAAATTATCTTTCATTATATTCGTGTATGGCAATTTGGAGGTTAATAAAATTATAGGTAAATATTTTTCAAAATTTATAGCGATATTTCTGCTTTGCGCTTCATTCATTCCACTTTATCTGTGTATACAGCTGTTCGTGAGGATAACATTATGGGTTCAGGTCTCTGATGTGCCAGTAATAGTGTTGCAGTGCTAAGGAATATATTTATTTTTTTAGATGAAATATTCGGCGTAAATACTGCTCTTTTTTATTCTTATATTTCAGAAACTATAATCGTGGCGATAATTTCCTATGCGGCCAAGTTTCAATGATCTAATTTAATATCTCTTGCTTTTGACTACCATTTAATGTTTTACCTGCGGAATTCTGCACTTGTGAAACAAATCACGTTTTCTCAAACTCCAATTACCTTGAGTGTCATCGATCGGCCCTGACGATGAAGGCAGTTGTGTATCGTGACTCCTACACTGGCATATTCTGATCCCGCCATTGAGTCATCTTGATTGCGTGATTCGAAAGTCACCTTTGGAGTAAACTAGGTATAAAATAATGCGTACTAAAATAGAGTATATAGAAATTCATTCTTGTTGTTTAAAGCTTTTTTGCTGGGATATCACGGATTTCACTATGAAATTTAATTGTCATGCAAAAATAAACAAATGCCAAATTTATTTCGTATGAAAGATCAATAAGTTTCGTGACAAATAATGTTTGCTGCGTTGTAAATCTTCATGTAATTTTTTGTTTATCGTAGTCAAAATTATTGGAAAAATTTCTTGTTCGAAATAATTACTTTAAATTGAAACTATTAATATTATTTTTGTACGTACCGGGTTCCACGTAAACATTCCATTACTCCATTACTAATAAAATAAGAATACGAATTTTGCCCTATTTCGATGGGATGGATATATTTTTGCTTCCCTGCGGTGCAATTACATTATTTCGGAACGAACTGTCAATACATCATGGCTTCGCAAATCGACATTTTTTAACGGAGGAAACAATAGCTTTTCAATTTCGACTTGTATATCACCAGCGGTACAAAATGATTCAATGTCCATTTTTTAACCTTTTAAAGAAGAGGTAATGCGCTGTTTTTAGCGTACATTCAACTATGGAATCTAAGTTACACAATTTGTGGTTCATTTTATTTAAAGTGTGAAGTTAAGCATCATTTAGGCATTTTCAGGTGGCTCAGTTCGTTATTGTGGTTTCCGAATGCAGACCCCACCGTGACAAACTGAAGATGCTACGAATGCAATTATTTCTGGACTGATCGTTCGTTAGAAATATTAGCAATAGATAATGCCTGCATGTACACGTAGGCAATAATGTATTCAAGGCCACATACATATAAGCATGCTTACATTTTTATTTCAGTTTTTATTTTGTCAATATACATCACAGCTATGCGATGATGGAAGCCAAATATGATCGTTTTCATTTTATTAAATTTTCAATTGCTCGATAAAATCATGAACAAGTGACATATATTAGCCATCGTGCGCCTTATATTCTCGGTATGATGTCATTTCTCACTCTCTTATTGAAATCATCATCAGCTATTCTCATCATCGAATAGTCTAACGAATCTATGGTGGCAATCCTTGATTCACCACTTTCTACAGTTAAGAAAATATGTTTTGCAAAAGCAAACATATTTTGCTAATAATATTCGAAGGCTTTTGATCGGCATTGAATAATAGAAAATCTGCCGTAACTAATGGGTAAAGCCGCACAAATATTTTCCCTTTATCCTGAAGGTTAGGCAACACAATTTTGGTTACGATGCTGTGTGTGCATATGCTTCAGGATAACATTCATTCAATCAATTTAGAACATTATACTTTAAAATTGGGGATGTATATTTAACTTTTAACGCGTAAAATCAGTTCATTCAGCCAATGATTCTGGGGATTTCTGGCAATGTCAAACCAGCAGCAGGCTTCTCGACCTTCTTAGGTAAAGATTTCGTATGGCGTTAACGTTTATTCTCAGAAAAGATTTAACCCTCATATGGATTCGCTGCGCCTTAACAGCGCTCGTGATTTTAAAAGTGGTGTAAAAATTTTCTATTCCGATGGATCATTTTGAAATATTCAGAAGTCTATTTTTCTTCTTTCTTCGTCTACATGTATAATTTTATTTCCATAGTGTTGATAGTTTACATTTTATTGGCCTCTAATGAAAAAAATTACGCCGTTGGATTTACAGCGCCGCTGCGGCGCCATAAATTTCCTCGTTGCTACGTCGGGGACTGCACTCTCAATGTTAATTTCAAAGCAATTATGTTTCGTATGAATTGATATAATCTATTTATATTCATATTATTTAATTTTTTAAACTTTATTAACAAAATGAAATTGTTTTACAAAAAGAAAATATTACTATAACAATTTTGCTTTCTCTTTTAGCTAAGAATCATAATGTTTGCCTCGTTATAATGTTCATTGACAAAACTTCATCTTTTTACGAGATTTATTCATAGAAACTCATGACTAGCCAAAGTCGTCTTTCCATGGCCTCCGACTTAGTTTTGCTTGGGCCGAGAATTTCCTCGTCGCTACTTTGGAGACTGCACTCTCAATGCTAATGTCAAAGCAATTATGTTTCGTATGAAATGCTATAATGTTTTTACAATCATATTAATTATTTTTTTAAACCTTATAAACCAAATGAAATTGTTTGACAAAAGGAAAATGTTACAATACTAATTTTTCTTTCCCTTTTAGGTAAGAATCATTATTTTTGCCTCGTTATTATGTTCATTGACAATAGTTGTTTTTCCGTGGCTTCCGATTAGTTTTGCTTGGGCACCTTCTCCGCTCCGCGTCCACATACCTGCCGTGGTGATAGTCACCTTTGGGCAAATCCCAGGGTTACTATGTTTAGAATTACACCAAGCAGCAAGTCTAAGAAAATTTTAACGCAATGTGTTATCTGAATTCGTAGAATAATGCTCTCTTACTGTCGTGTGGATATTTCTCGTTTAATGAGTATCTGTATCACGCCAGGAGATTCAGAGCTTTCACCGACCAACGTGAAGAACATATCACATGGTTACTGCCATATGTCTTGAACCTCTCATTCGAAAATATTCCTTTGCGGCTGCGATAGCCTGCACAAAATTGTTGGCGTTTATAAAATTACCGATGACGCTACAGTTTACCATTGGGGTGAAATAAAGATAACTACCTAACTATTCATGTGATAGAAAATAATTCACTTTTCTGATAATTAGTTTAGTATATACTTGGTAAAAATCGTTTCATGGTGAATAAGCAATTTAACAAGAAGTGAAAATTTATTAATATATTTCTCGTTTCTTTGTGTACTCAAATGCGCAAGGATTTTATTCATCGGGTTTTTACTAACGTGAAGGGGTGAGTGAGGAGGAGAAAGGGAAAGAAATGCCAGGTTGGTTTTGAGGTGAAGGGGTAGAGATACGTGGTAGTGTGTCGACTGCAAAAGATCAGGGAATACCTGTATCGTTAGGCCTGGTAAGTGACCTTTATCATGAAAAAGGTTGGGAGTGCAAGGAGGCAATTTGACACAATAGTGCTCTTTCTTTAGCCTTCCATCGCTGCATGAGGGACAGGCAATACACACCTTGACAAAACGCCCCATGGTAGCCCTCCCTTCATTCCGAGAAGGTCTAGTTGAGGTGGGTCCTTAGGGTGGGGAGAAGTTCAATCACTTTTTGTGGGAGGAAGGAAAAAGGCGGTGAATGAAGAATAAGGAAGCTTAGTGGGAAGGATATTCTCAATTTTTGGGGCAGTGAAACTCTACGAAAAGAAAAGGTGAGGGAAGTCTTCCCAGCGTGAGGGTATTTTGGCCCATTTTGGCCACTTCCATCAGTCCCTCACGCAGAGCTGGACGAAAGAAAATATGCACCTGTTCCTTCTCCCCTACCACCTATACCATACTTCTAAGAAGTTATTTTTTTGGATTTAACATCAATCCAGGAGTAAAACCTCACCTGATACACTTCCACGCATCACATTTACCCGCCCATCTCTAAGGAAACGTCCTCAGTGAGGGAATGGGGCTCTGCGGTCGGAAAAAAATACCGCCTCTTCTTAACCTACTTCCGAAGCGGCGTACTCGTGTTCTTTGTCACTTCGCTTATTATCCCATATTCTTTATATTTCAAAACCGTTAGGGCTTTATATTTTTAATTGCAGGATATAAGTTCCCAGAGCATTCGTAAGATTTATCTTGATCGCCAGAATCCTGTAAAAATCACGAAAGTATCACTCGCCTCTTCTCACTTCACCTAGTCCTGTTCGATTATTAACGTTGAATAACTTAACCCTCGAAATACACTGCAAAGATATCACAAATGGGTGGACGCAAAATTATATCATATGGGCAAGAACAAATTTTATTCGGTCCTCATTTTTAGTATTTAGATACATAAAATATAGACAATATAAACATAAAAAAAGTGGAGTTTGTTCATCTTTGCATATCAGAAAATTATTTAAAACAACTTTTACTTACGAAATTAAAACTTTCATTTGAAAATAACATACAAAGGGAACATAAATAGAGAGCATTACGGCAACAAATGGAAAAGAATGCAGCGTTCAAGATTATTTGCTATAACTTCCACAATAATGGGTTAAATATAGACAACACACGGTGAGAAATAAAGATAATAGATGCATTTACCATTTACAATCAGAAAACTTGTAAATAAAGGCTAACTTTGAAAGATAATAGCAAAAAATGACGCAGTGCCGCTGCGGCGCCGTAAATCCAACCACGTAACTAAATTCGTAAATCCATATAAGGGTAATCCTCTAAGAATATTTTAAGTGTATTTTGGCTCTTCAATTACCTTGAGAGCTTTGATGCTATAATATGAGCAATGCGAGAAGATTACTCTTTCTTTATTAGCGCTGAGGTTTCCGTAACAACTCTATACGAGGAAAGCGGCATCTATAACTTGAATGATACGTACCGTGTGAACGACTGGGTGAATTTATTTTTCTTTAGAACTCCTTGAATTAATGACATGCTGTGCGTACAGAAATGTCTATATTTTTGCCTGAAATGATTGTTTGACCTCTGCCTTCAAGTCGTAAAAAGACCGCTGTCACTTAATAAAGCGTGATCGCTACCATATTGACGTCGCGTCGCGGATACTCCGACAACGGTAGAGTATATAGTAATCAATACTGGATTAGGTATAATTGGGTGATTAATGTCATTATTCTATGAACTAAAATTTGGCAGTAGCAAAAAGCAGTTTTATACCAAACAATACGCTGACGCAGCTGATAGAGGCCGGGAGCGATTGAAGTTTAAAATTCAATTACTCCGTGTTCTTTCTTTGTCAGTGTCGTGAAAATATGCCCGAATGTATTGAGCATGAATATTTAATGCCTCGAAAATATATCATTCAAATGCGATACTTCCAAAATTTTGTTTTCTTTCATGTAGCGCATATTTTATTCTTCTCTTGAGCCTACTTTACTCGGCTGTTTGCGACCTGAATGGAAGTCACCAGTTATATCTCCTTGCTTAACGATTTTAAGAATATGGCGGCCATTTTTATGCAAGTTCATATGTTCTTAATGTAAACGGACCAGTTGCTTGCATCTTAGGTCTTCAATGATGCCTACGTTGGCTCCCAATCGTACAAAAAAGGATCCCAGGCTGTGTGCACTACAATTTCATTTCCAGTGGGTCCCGGCCGATGGTAGCAAGTCGTCCACGCTTCGAAAGAGAGCCATTAAGGTACAAGAGGACAGGGAAAATGCCGTTTACATGCTTAAGAAAGACGGACAAAATGGAGCATATTTTTTCTTGTTTTCCTCAGGATATTATGGAGTCCCTTATCTAAAAGCACTCAAGTGGTCTGGCAGTGGTGGGCAGAATAAAAATTGATTTGGAAAGTTAGTACAGGCCGTTTTCATAGATATCCCATTAAACGTCCTACTGAGGTGATGTGATTTTCAACCAACCACTTATGCAGAATTATACAGGTGAAACCGTATTTGTTACAGCATTTTGTTCTATTTTAGCTGGAATTCTATTTGAGAGCTTAGATCCAATATTTAGCAATATTTATACATGAAATGAGTGAACCTCTCCTAGCAATAAACTTAATCTTAAATTCTGACTCCCATGGCCATTTATACCTTGGATGGCATTAATCCTAGCCAACTGTCTGACTCCAATTCTTCCTAACTTCTGCATCCTTCTCGCTAACTCTCATTCTCCTCGTATTGATAATCACCTCAACCTTCCATTTTTTTGGTCGTCCTGGAGGTGGTCTCCCATTAGGGTTTTCTGTCCATCCTTGTTTTAATAGAGCCACTTGTTCTGATGTGCCCTGCCCATCGCAATCTCCGGCTCTTGGCTTCAGCTATCACGTCTGCTGAGTAGAGAAGGTCCCTGAGTTCTCTATTATGTTTTATTCTTCTAAGTCCATTTCCTTTTTTGGGTCTAAAAATTTTCTTTAACACCTTATTTTATAATCAACTTCTTTTCCTCACTTTTTTCAACTAGCCATGATTCTGCTGTATAGAAAAGGCTTGGTCTTATGATGGTTTAATGAAGTTTAAGTTTGTGTCTGGGGGATAAAATTTTTTCTGTGAGAAGTTTATATATACGTTGGTTGAGTTTATTCTATTTTGCATTTCACATAATTCATTGTTGTTTGAGCAGATTATGGTACTAGGGTTTTAAGTTCATTTACACTTTAAAAATTGTGTTCCTCAATTGTAATGTTTCCGGAGTTATCAGTGTTTCGAACTAAGGACATAAATTTGGTCTTATCGTCATTGATTTTCATTCCAACCTCTTGGGTTTCTCTGATCAGAAATTTTGTCATGCTTCTTAAGTCTTCCCTAATTTCCGCTAGCAATATTAAATCATCTACAAATGTGAGCGCAGGTATATTTTCCCTATTATTTTTTCTAAGTCTGCTTTCCTGATTAATTTTAGTGCCATTTCTAATGCCTTGTTAAAAAGTATAGGTGATAGGTCCTTGTATCACAGCAGTCTTTATTTCAAATCTTGTGGAGTATTCATTTAACCTTTTACCTTTAATTTGCTGTTTTTGACACTGAGCCGTGCTGACTCTTTTAATTTCCCATGAAATCCTAAATTTGGCATTTTTTCCTGTTTAAACTCTCATAAGCTTTGATAAAACCAACAATTAAGCTAATGAAGTTAATAATGTTAAACTCCCAGTATTTCGAAACCACCTGTTTAAGTATAAATATCCGGTCAGTAGTAGATCTGCCTTTTGAGAATCCTGTTTGGTGTTCTTCTAAATTCTCATTTGTGCGCACTTCTATATATTTATCACAATTTTAGAAAAATATATAAGCGCTATTCAAAAGAAATATTTTTCTGTATTTGCGAGGGTCTAATTTGTCACCTTTTTTGTACAGCGGGGATATTAATGCTTCTTCCCAATCCTTATGAATTTCTCCCTCTTTCCAGATTTACAATATCAAATTATTTGCTATTATTGCCAGATCTCTACTCTCTACCTTAATTATTCCTGCATTTATCCATCTATTCCTGGGGCTTTATTATTTTTCAGATTTTATTTGCATTTCCCACTTCCTCTTGGGTTGATTCTTCTGCTTTTGGTAGTAAATTCAGGAAAATACCTATTCATGTTTTGTCTAAACATTTATCTCCGGTTTTATGTAATTCATCAAAATATTTCATCCTAGTTCCGTAGCCTTTTCTATTGTAATTTTTCCATCCTGTTTGGCTCCAATTGCAGTAAACAGTGAAAAATTGAAATTATGATATTTTCCTAGCGAGAGTGTTTTTCTGAGTAATAGTATGTGCACGAAAATATTTTAATAACATTCTTTGCAATAAGATTTATGATCACCTTGGTCATTACAGGTGAAATCAATTTGCATTATCATCGGGCGATATAAAAATACGGAACACTCGCATAAAACATCGGATTCAATTGTGGCTATCGCATGACGGCGGATAACTCTTGAGGATAACGTTCATGTGCACCATGGGCATCAAACCTCTTATATTAGAATCACAATTTCTTTTTCCTTCGGGAAAAATCTTGTAGTTGTAATCTAAGGGAAGCGTTGTAAAGCCTAGGGCCTTGAATCTTATTCACCTTCCCTGTGATGTCCCAATTTGTTTTCTTTTAATACTAACCTTCAACCAAACCTGAGCGCCAAATTTTTTATCTTACCACGCTTTAGAATAGTTTGATACCCTCTTTCCAAGCAGATTTCAATAAGGCGCGGGTTAGTGAAGGTATGTGGACAGATGTAATGGCATTACACTATTTTCTTCCAATAGCAATTGGGAAAAAAGGTTACAGTTTAAAAATACAGGGAAGGAAGAAACTATCCAGGCAGTGTTTTAAACAGGTGAGGACTTGATGACAAGCGCTGCTCCCAAAATATAAAATAATGATTCCTGTTGTATCAATTTTTTATCTGCTGGCTGGTTTTAGGTATCTTAAGGTAGATTTCATCCTATTACAAGCCACAGACTTGTGCCACCCTAACATTCATAGCAGGGGTCCTTTTCCTTTCCTTGGATCACCTCGCGCTTAGAGAATTTTTGTGGGTGCTCATGGGCTAATATATTTGATAACTATAACGACATTTTATTTTATTTTATTTTATTTCTTTATTTTATTCTCATACCACCGGATACAGCTCTTATTGGCCATTTTACACCGGGGTGTTCAACAAATGTAACAAGTAAACGTACACAAACAACCATGCCCTGGACTAGGGAAACCTACCCAGGCGGGACTCGAACCCGCGACCTCTTGTTTGGCAGGCGAGAACGTTACCCCGCCGCCACCGATTCGGTGTCATGTGATTTTAATGGGAATATTTTCAATCAATTACTGATGCAGTGACATTGCGTAAATAATAATATTGCATCTCGTGTCGCTGATATTCCGGGGGGACTATTTTTGTTTCACAGTGGAGATTGTCGCTCCCCGCGTGTCTTGTGCTCGAGCGTTTAGGATGACGCTTGGTCTCGTCGGAGCCAGGAGCGCTCCACTGGAGTGGACGATGGCCCGTTCACGCCGCCTCACCTGCCGCGCCTCCGCACCCGACGCTACCCTTGAAGTGGCCTCTCCCTCTCTCTTGGCTCACGTTTGACGGCAAAGAGCGAGCCTTTTTAAAGATGAGGTGGTATTCCCTCATTACTTAAACTGAATGTCTTCATTAGAGCTCGGGAAGTTGCACTGCTGACGTGCGGTAAGTTATTGAAAATTATACTTTGATTGTCTCCCCTTTGAAGAAATCGTTGTTTTAACAAACTATATTCTACAAAAGCTACCTCTACTGTATTTTAAGTGATGATATTCAAGCTTAGTATTGAGGGAACCGTATGGCCTTGTTGATTCATTCGAATTATCAGTAAACACAGCGGTGTTGCTGGATCTGAACTTTCTAGTTCATTTAGCAGTAACCCATTTATTTACTCATATCTCAACGTTTGTACCCTAGTTTTGTTTCATCTAGTTATTTAAGGGTGTCTGCAGAGATAACATTTTCATTTTTGACATTTGAAATGTGATTCTAATTCGTATTGCAGTGCTTCCGAAAGATTTTACTACTAAATCTGGTTCTTCAAATTGGCGTTTCACTGCTCACTTAAAGGTTTTCAATGTCAAATGAGGAGTTGAGAAATGAGGAGGGGTACAATTGATCTCGCTTCTTTTCTACACCTCATTTCTGTGCCTAACTCTGTGTAGAAAAAAGAAATCACTTGTACCCCTTGGCTTCTCAACCATTTCAATGATATCCGCTGCTTAAAAACTACGTATTTTTTCTCAGTCCTAAGGCTACAGTATTCTCATATAAAACTTTTATCGGAAAAACATGTGAAGTTATATTTATCCAAACGTGTATCACATATTTGTATTGACTTCTACTATTCTCCAATTCCACTCCAAAAAGTTTACATCGTCCCTGGATAAATGTGATTATTGACGCTTTTATATCATTACTGAGAGAATTCTTACTAGTATCTGGTAAAATTTCTGAAGTATTCAAAATTGAATCTTCATGGTTACTATGGAGTCTGTATCCAAATTATCAAAGTAATTTTAAAATGTTTCGCATTTGGCGTATAATGTACCACATGTAACCGCTGGACGGAACTTTTATTCGATAATTAATTTTTACCGGTTGCAATTCAATTCTATGCTATTTCTGTGCAAATGCAAGGCTATTACGCAAGACGATATCCATTGTACTTTATTCAAATTAGCAAATGTTTATGAAAACATTAGTAAAAAATAAACGGCAAGATTTTTAAGCACCCATTTCTGATTTGCTTAGCGCTTAGGTCAGCAAGCCTAGAGCCAATCCAAGTACCTCAGATGTGGCCTTGGCTACATCATCCCCGCATGAAGTTTACTTTTAGTAGGTAAAGGTCCGTTTATTGACAGAGCCAAGACTTTTAATTGTGCTGAATGAATGAAATGCTTGTATGAGGGACCGTGACCATCAAGTTCGTAATTGCATTGATACCTTTCTAACGGGTGGCTTAAATTTAAATCACAATTACTTAGTGATTATCTATTTGTATAAGTTATTGCATTACTAATGAAATAATCTCATTATATTTAAAAATGGTATGAAGTCTCTTGAGCGTTTGTCAAAGTAAACTTAATAGAGGGAAGAGGCGAAAGGTCATTTACCTCTGTCAAAGTGAGAATTCCTTTTCTAACTAAAGAACTTGGCGATCCCTGCAAGGCTTAGATGTGAGTCCAGGTTATCAGAACATTACTGTCGATGACTATTCCTCCGGCATAACTTTGGATAAATACAGCGCTATCGTAAAAATATCCTCTGGTGAACGTATCACGGAGAAATTTGCATATTTTACGTGACAATGAAATGGACAATATCTTATATCCCGGGATGAATTTTCAATGGGTAAGCCATATCGTTAACGTGTTATTGTCGGACGAATGGTATATTTTGCTTCAAGGGCAGCAGAAGAAATATGCTTTTAAGATGGGGACCCGGTAGAATCCTGGAAGAATCAATCTCTGTAATTGGTGGAGGAGGTTATGGTTCGGTGGTCCTCGCGTCATCAAATCGTCTCTTGCCATCCCAGCGACCCTTTCCCTATCCTAATGCTCCCCCTGTACGTGCGTAAAAATCAAATGAACCCAAGAGGATGTGAAACTCCCGTTCGACCATCGCGGTCGGTCTTTGGTCTGAGCCATCGCTCATTTAAATTAAGCGGGCACAGCACTGTTAGAGCGGCGTCCCCATCAAGTACAAGGGTTTTTCGAGTGCCATTTTTTTGGTATGTCACGTGAACACCGCTATATAACGGGTGTTCACGAGGAGAAGGAAGGATAATTTGTGTTTGGAAGTGCGCGGAAGCAGAGAGACCTTCCGAGCCGAGATAAGGCCAGCGCACAGAGGGTGAGAGTCAACGGGAGATAAGGATTCAGTCGGAGTACGCGACTCATCGTGGGAATCACCCGCTGTTCTTCGAAGCCGCAGGCGGAGAGAAGCCTGTTGGGCTCAACGGCCGAAACGGTGATTCGACAGAGAACCACACCATTGACGCGGTAATATACTCAACAACTCCTCTCCCTGGATAGTGCATTATCCACTCTCCCTGCTCGACCTAACATAATTCCTCAAGAAGAGACCCCGAGTGCTGTTCACTCGAAATTAGTGATTTGTGGAACAATATCACGCAACCTTTTGCCAAGTTTTTTCAACATTCAAAAAGAAAAGTTGTATCACTAATCTCCCGTCCACGAGGTTTGCATATTCAAAGCGATTGTGCTGGACATTTCGCACAACTGGACGAGGAGCCCGTACATTCTTTGGCATTTGTAAATTCATCATTCATCCATTCATCCTATTGATTTTTTTTGTATTAGAATTAGGTAATTTTGGTGGGGTAGTGTTCTTCGTCTTTTTGATTCATTTTTTTTCATTTATGCATCACCATAAAAGTCAAATCATTCATCCCTCATTAGAACTAAGAAAGGATATTTCTTTGATTTTTGTTTTTGTACGGTCGATTCTGAAAATAAATGTGTAAACCCGATCATTCTGTAAGAGGTCGTTTCTATCTTGTGCTGTGCTCTGCACTGAGGTCAATCCATCCCCAGTATTTAGATACCTTTATCGCGAACGCGCGCCGTAGAACTTCCACGATATTATTATAATAGACCCGTGATCTATTACAATTGGCGCACCAACGTGCGGGGCCGCTCGAATAGTTCGTACTGGCATGGAAAATTCCTTTCAGTTGAAAGTGACCTTCAGTCAGCACCACTTTCTTGAGATTGAATTTAATGACCAATGGTCGCAATTGACGCCCATTAACGCGCGGTCATATTTCCTATGAATACACGATTCATTTTGTTAGAAGGGTTACGTCGAATCAAAATTTTCAGATTCCGTATCATTGGGTTTTGCAAGTTAAATTTAAATAATGGCAGACAAGGAGGATCAGATGGCAGCGTTTAGACAGTATCGGGAGAAAAAGGATGACGAGGTCGATACAGACGACCAGAGCGTTCATTCAGATACCGATGGGTTGGCGCTCGGACTAGCGGGTATGGTGTTAGAGACCCCCGAAAGGAAGGAGGTTGGATCTTTATCCGTGCAACCCGGCGAACCCGGTAGTCTCAATGTCAGTCAAACGGAGTCCCGTGAAGACCCGCTTAATACCCTCCTTTCCTTAATGCATTCAATGCGTCAGGAAATAAAAGGTAGTAATGATACCATGCGACAGGAAATACGTGAGAGTAAGGAAAGTAATGAAGTTATGTTTCTTGAAATCAAAGTTGAGATGAATAGGAATTTCAATATTTTCCTTCATCTTTAATTCAAAGATTTAAATATTTTATGTAAATATTTTTTCTGATGTCACTTTTTTATACTATAAATTCATGGGCAAGTATTAAAAATGATCTGCAATCTAAGGTGTACACACTGAGAATATAAGTAGAGGCGATAACGCGGCGTTTTGAAGGAGCGAAAGAGCGAAGGGTAGTAAAGCAAAAGACGGTCGGTCGACATTTGAGGCCTGCAAAACTGTGCTCGGCCTCAACCTCGCGGCTTCTACTGAGTGATTTCCTATTCAAAGGACAAATGGGCGACGCTCTTTCACAGACTAATCGGAGACCTGCTACCGATAATCGTCAAATGCAGTCTTATTCTACCGGCCGCCCGAGAAATCCTGCCTCACTTTTCGCAGCTCCTCAGAACGCTCCTACAAGTTACATATTTGAGGAAAACTAATTTGTGAGCGAACGCCCAAGCAGGTGCCGAGTCACTAAAATCCGTTCAAACTCGAGTGTTGAGCGTGGACTCAATGCGAGTGAGCGGTCGAGCACAGTCACACTCGAGCGCATAGATTAGATTTCACCGGTAGCCGAGTGAGCGTTGGCGAGATTGGTCGGCACAGTGCAGGGATCTAGTAGAGACACAGTCGAGATGTGTCCTCTTCAAACCATAAAAGGAGTAGTCTAACTGGGTGGAGAAGACTTTGGCTCCTTTGTCATCGCCTCCTTAGGGGAAATTATCTCTGGTATGTTCTCTAGTAGGATGGACCATCAAATCTTTCTCCATTTCGTTCCCTTAGAGCGGTTGAGGTGTGAACTCATGACGCTCCATTCCTATCTCCCCTTCCCACGCCCCTTTGATTCATTCCTATCCCCCACTCAACCCATCCTGGTGTATTCCCGTGGAGAGCCTTTTGACCTCTATCTAAAGGATAAAACCTTCATCGGATCATGGAGATCCTGTTACCCAGAATCCTCGCGTATAGCGGGAAATCCTGATAGATATTCCTTCGTATTCGTTAACGCACAGTTTTGAAATCATCCTTCTGTGACTTTGTCCGTGCCTGCTATCCCTTCGAAATGTTCCCATGGTAATAAATAATGTCGCACCCGTTGGCGTCGAGCCGTGCAATAACATTGTGTTGGCAGGAATTGCTCACGGGGAATCAAAATATTAGTTTTCGGACTCGAGCTCCATCACAACACAACCCGTATTATTAGCAAATAATTAATTCATAAGCCACGCAACCAAATCCACAAAAGGGGTATTCAGTGCTGCTGACCACATAGACGATCAATATTTGCGATCAATAACCTCTTTCAACGAAAAGACTTTTTATGGCAATATTATGGCGCGTAAAACTGAAATTATTGTATAATTGTACAAAGAACAAATGGAAATGGAGTGGTGTTTTTTTGTGCTCTGAATATCGATCTTGAGTGTTCTCGTACCAACCATATTATGCTTCCGTATTTGCGCGTACACATATGAGCTTTTCAATTGTATAAGCATTTTGTTTGTGAAAATCCTTACGAAAATATTTTCCAAATAAAATATATTTTGAAATTGAGTATACTTGCCTCAAAACCGTAAAATAATGAAAATGCTTCTAATTCTTTGAGAACATAATTGTGTTACATCCAAAGCAAACAGGCATTAAACAAGATTTGAATTGAATTCAATCTATGTATATTTATCGAACTTTATGGCAGTGAAGTCTCCTTTCGAAAGAAATCTTTCTAATTACTCGAATTGCGCGAGATGTGCACACATTTGGGTGAGCATTTGGTTTGTACAATGTTAGAACTGTTGATAGGCAATCTCGCTTCAGAAGCATTAATTTTGCCAAATGGCTCTTGGATGAACTCTGTGTAATAGACGTGGCCACAGGTCTTTCAAACTGAGGGAGCCTCCAAATTTGGTGCAGACATTCTCATGAATCTTATATTGTAACCTTTTAATATTAAAGTTCTTATGCAATATGAACGTGTCTGTAGAGAGAGGGTAATGTAATGCTTGCATCTATATGGATTCCTTTTGTCTGGGGAAACCATACTCTAATAAGCATGCGTAACCTGGCTATGATACTTTTATGTTCACCAGTTTATCTCCATAATATGCTATTTTATATATTATTCAACTGAAAATTTTGAATTTGAGGTGTAAATTGAAAAAAGGACTATTAGGTTATGACTTATGTGTCAATATTTTCAAAACAGTCTAATTATTTACGTTTCTTGAGACTGTTTTTTCAAATGAGACCTTAGGTCTTACTCTCTTGAATATTGATAAAATATATTCAATTATATCTATGGCTAACTAATATCATGGCATCCTCCTCACTGAAGAATTCTTTCACCCCAACATTCCCGCTGACGAAACATATGTGTCCGCTGTGCAAGAAGAGAGTATGGTGCTATTTTTCGTCTTTCGACGTGTAATACAAAATGGATGCGCAGCACAAATATGCCTTAAATGGAGAGACGGAAACAAAGACAAATCCTACGCCCGGCATCAACTACTGACATCATTATTCTCTCATTATTAAAAGGGAATGTTGTCACGGCGAGAACCAGAAAAGCGTAGTATTTTTCGGAGCCGTAATTCGTCGGCTGTAGCCCGAAGGAGGACTAAGTGTGTTCGCGTGGAGAACAGGGCGGACGAGGTGGGCTGCGGAAAGGAAGAGCGAGATGACAGTGGTATTGAAAAAAAGAAAGGGAGGAGGGTGGCGAGAGGGGCTCTGCTTACTCCACGACAAATCCTAAGCCAAGGGTGGATCAAGGCTGCAGAGAGGAATGTCATAAGTTATACTGGAGGGAGAGGAAGGAGGGGGGAGGTGTTCTTTCCACCCGAAAAGGAGTTTGTATGGATCAATACCCAAGTGTCACGACTGTTAGAGTGAGGTAACTAAAAAGGCACAATGCCCCGTCCGTCCCCACCACCCACCCGGCCGAGAGCACCCGACCTCTTCTTCACCCACATTGAATCCCTTTTCCTCTCCGCCCCCGCTCCACCCCCTCCGCCCGTGCAATATCCACGCGCCCCCCGTCCCCCCAGGTAATCCCCTCCCTCTCCCTTGCCCCCCTCCGCTCCCGGAGGCGACAAATCCCGCCATCTCCGGCCCCGACGGTCACCCTTAATCTCTTCTCGCGGTGCTTGGAGGGCGCGCCTCTCCACAAGGATGCATGATCAAGGACTGCCCAATCGGATTTTTCCTCCACCTTGTCCCGACCAAACTTTATTCAGGCCGTGCACGGGCCCAAGGAAACCGCAAAGCCCAGGAGTTAGCGTGCATCTTTGAAATTTCTGTAAAAATCTGATTTCGGCCGTGATTTTTAAAAATTAGCATCATACGAAATTTGTGTTTGATCGTGGTTAAATATGGCGCATATTTTCCGCAAGAACCAAATTTCGTCTTTATTAATCTCACTATTCAAACTTGTGAATAGTGAGCTTAACAAAGATGAAAGTGTCTTTCATAGGCCATTTTAAAAGATAACATAATTTTCTTAAAGCATTGGAATTGAATATTAGAGGCACCAATATATATATATATTACCTCGTAGAACAGAAATTAGTGACTACAGGATAAGAGTTGTAGCTACCCTATTTAGTTACTTAGCGAGTAGGAGAACTTTCCCCTTCGACCGTGTATGCAGTGAAGTAATATGGTCTGACATTTTTTTTAATTCGCCAGTATTTGTTTTTATTTGTCATGCAGCAATGTCACAATTATTATAAATAAATAATTGGCATATGTAATCAGACCATGACTTTTGATATCTAAAAACTTTATCGTCCCATTGCAATGTGCCATGGCACAGCCTGTTCGTGGGTGATAATAATAAGACTCAAAGGAAAAATCATTTGAATACTTAACCGAGCAAAACTCTGATGGGTGAGGGTGTGTTGCGGTGATGGAGGCTAACATACAAAAATCATATGACTTTGAAAAAGCCTTTGAATGTCATCAATCACGTCTACTGCATTAAATAAAATCGTATTATATGGTTATGATCGGTTAAGTATTTAATGTAAAAGTACGTTGGTAAATTAGTTATGTAAGTTAACAGCTGGTTTTTTCCAATATTGTGTTGAGACTTCGTTAGTTACTTTTCCTTCATCGTCTGGTAAAAATATCTTTGCTTAAGATTCGGTGCATCAGGTAGTATTGAGAACACATTTCTTGCTTCACATTTTTTATGGCCAGGTGCTTAGATTTATTTGTGAGATGCAGATGTTACTCGGATAGGAAAACCTCTTCATGCAATGTAATTATAACTGCTCTGTCGTATTTCATTGTGCCACCATTATTGCTAGAAATGGTCATTATTTGATACATTGGTCGTGTAGCTTTAGACGGAATAGAAAAAAATGACAAAGTATTTTGAAGCAAATTTTCTTTGGTCATTTCTTGTTTTCCAAGCTTCCATTATTTATTTCTAAATATTTAACTACTCTTTTTACCTAGAAGTTACTCAGTGTTTTCAGTACCTAAATTTATCTAAATATTTATTGTGATATCAGTACTTTTCCCTTAATTTTAGGCAAAGCTAATTGATATTCTGGTTCGTTATTGAAATTCTGTCGTTGTAGGAGGAGAATGAATGCTATTTGTTATTCAAAGGATTCCATGGGATTCAAATGGCCTTGTTGGCCCGCATCAAAATTCTCGCCTCAGATAAGCGAGGATGGACCGAATAACGGCAAAGTGTTTTTTAAGTGCAGACTGGTTTGGATTTGGGGGATGGCAGATGAAGGCTATGCTAAGCCTCGACGATTCTCATTTACGTAAGCGCAAAAACAAGGTCACAGCCATTTTAATGCATTCGTCGATTTGGAGGCAGCTCTTGATACTGGCCTCAGGGAAATAAGTCCTGCCGTGCTCTCTGCTCTAAAAGTACATTATATTTTCCTTCGTGATGAGTATTATTCGACTACACTATCGTAGTCCGCGAATTTATACCAAAATGACTCTTGCAAATATAAATACGGCAACTGGGATTAGTTAACGATGATGTGAGTTGGAGCGAAGTGGATTTCGTGAGTTTCATTGGTAGTTAATCCGAAGGTATTTGGTTGGGTTTTCCAAAGGCTTACAATGCATGATCATTTTTTTCTTCTTGAAATGCTCATTGGAAAATTCCGTGCTTGACTGATCATCCAGTTCCTAGAATGTTTTCTTTTTTATTCCGATTGATTCTTCTGTTCCGATCCGATTCCGATCTGTCTTATGTCGCCGATGCCGACGATTGGTCTGCAATCGCGCCTCTGAGAGCATGAGTAAGGAGTGTGCATCCAGGCGATGTTTTCCCCTCGCTCCCACGATTTGTCCGCCTCGCCCGCGGAGCGATTCCCACCGCTGGGGATGCACACTCTATTGTCGCACTCGACGGAGACGTATCGCGTCCGGATCACGGGAGATATTAATCATAGCGAGGGGAGAGCATCTCAAGACGGGTGCTCCCAAAGGGGCCGCCCTTCCCCGCCACCCGAAACCCCCCCCCCCCCGCAATTCATCAAGCGCAGCCGTTCCTTGCTCATTCCATTCTTAATCAATCATCGCACACCCTTCGAACGCCACTTGAAATCGCTCCATGCCTTCACGGTGCATTACCCGGATATGCGGTCGGCGTCGAACCGCTCGGGGGCAAATGGGGGTGGGGGGGGGGAGGGAAATGTGTGCAAGTGCACCGGAGCAAACGGCCTTGGAAGCACATCCACAAATGGGACCACATCCTCCATGTGTGCGACACGAAAAGTCCTCCTACTCATCAAAAGGCTTAGTTGAGATCAATAAATTGAGAGCATGGTCCAATTTCCTGATACATGTACCGAAAAGTCTATCCATAAGTAAGTGAACATTAAGTTCACCGTCAGTGAATGGGAACAAACTGTCAACTTCTCAGATATATTCCTAGAATCTGAGTTTTTTAATATTTAGCTTGCGATCAAAATAGCCATCATTCTCAGTCTTTTGCTTTTGCCTCTTATCACTTGATTATGACGAAAAATTTATTGACTTACCCAGAGTTTGACGTACTGCCGACCAGGCAGTCATCAATTTCAAATAGGGTAAATTAGGGAGAGATGCCGCTCATTTTGCACAATGACTATGCTTAGTCCTATTTTGCTTTTTCGATTAAACTAAGTAGTAAATATGATGACTTGTCTTGTTTCTGTCGCACACATAAAATAAATACTTATATAATTCTTCTTTTAGCTGTAAGAATTATTTTTGTATAACATTACCTCGCGGTGTCTATCCCGCGATGTTGCGGGTGACACGCCGCACCTATAACGGTGATACGCCGCATGCTTTTCATACCGACTAAAACTGAATTCTATATTCTGCAGCTCCATTAAAAGAAAAATTGCCGTATTATTAAAATTTTGAGGAAAATGAAATATGGAAATACTTTTGATACATTGTTACAATTTTTAACAAACAGTACATTTGCACGATTTCAATGCAACTTAAATACAGGTTGTAAAACTAGATCTATGTTTATGTTAATATATTATAAACATACACATGTAAAATCAAGAAATGTAACTAATATGGGCCATATTTATCCAATATTTATTTGAAATTCAAGTGGAACCGAAGAAGTTCAGTTAACAAAGACTTGATTTAGGTTTTTTTTTAGAACTCCATAATACAAGTTAAAGAATGTTTTACGGCAATTAATTTAAGTTATACCTGGCTTAAGGCTAAACTTTATGTTGCCTACAAACTTGTGGTGCTCAAAATATGCGTACAAATAATTAAATGCACACAACACAAAAACAATTTTTAGCTTTAATATGCGCACAAAAACCGTTATAACGTTGCTAAAAACGTGTTTTAATTCGTTTGAAATCATTTTTATTCCGTGCGGCGTATAACCCGCATGAGAGTAATGCGGCATGTGTACCCAAGTTCAGTGCGGCGTCCCTCTCTTTCTCTACGGGTGAGAAGCCGCACCTCGTGGCTCTATGGCCCTAAAGGCCAATATGGCGTAACTAGACTGAAAAATTCCGAAGAGAAATTATTGTTGCTACAAACCTCAAGCAATTACAATATAGCGGTAGTTCAACGTCTGATATGAATTTAGTGCAAGGAGAGAAAAAATTTGAAGGTAAAATATTAGATTATCACAGTATTTGCGCATCAAAATATTTAAAACCAATTAAAAACAAACGGGACATCCTCACTTATTCCCTGGAATCTACTGTGCCCCTGCATTGCGCATCTGTCCGCAATATGTCAGGAAACGCCGAAACTAAGGGGGGGGGGGAGGTGTGGGTGGTGTCTATCCCGTATGCAGCGTCTCTCCACAATTCACACTAAACGTCGAATGTAATGTCTACCTAGCAGCAGAGACCATAGTTGGTTAAAGATTATATCTGTGGAATCACACACTCTGCGTTATATTATGCGGAATAAACCATTTTCATCAAGGTTTGCAATCAAATTCACACTGGATTTCTTTTTCCGATAAGCATGGGTAGGATGAGCCGTAATATTCCTTGGATGAGTTTTTAGTATAATTTAGTATTGCTCGTATAGAAATTGCTACTTGTTAATGTCCTCTTGGGGATAAATTGACATCCGGTGGAGAAATACGAAATTTAAATAATTCGAAACAAGTTGTCTTAAATGATTGCAATCAAGTAAGTGTGTTCTTCGTCTTTAATGTGGCTGATACTTTTGAGAGATCTAAGAAGAGTGAATATGCCATTTCCAATATGATTGAAAAACAAATGAGTGCACCACTTCAGCCGATGTTTGTTATGTCATCCACCGTGAAAACAGTACGAAACAGAATTGTTCTGAAATCAGGTAACGCATTGTTAGCTATACAATTTGTGAATTAAGTCATTGGTTATTAATATAAAAATTATGGAAATAAAATTTATTTTGAGGTAAATGCTACCTTAAGTTCTATCATGAAAGTAAAAAAAAACACACGTCTTGATTTCCGTCAGGTTTTTGAGTTAAAGGCATTATGATTTTCTTCAGCATCTCACGACACACTTGGTCAGGGAGAGAGTATGTGTACTATGAGAATATTTATTAGATCCTAAAAAAATATTTTAGCACAAATTTCCGAGCATGCCAAAGTATTTCATATTAAAATTTACGTTTTGTATGTATTGTATCTTTCGTGTTAATTTTTATTATCTGACGTAGGTAGGTTAATTGTCCGTTTTGAAAGAATGAGGTCTCCCAATGCAGTTGGATATATTCATTCAAAGCTGAATGAAAAATTAAAATGTTTGCATGGATTATTTCATGAGGAAAAAAGTCAAAAGAGGAAGGAACAGAATCACGAATGACTTGTTCATTGGTTGAAACGATGAAAATTGCTGCCAATCATCGATAGAGATCGCTTCCTTTCCGTGAAGTGGGCCTACATCAAAACTCAGCTGCAATTCCGTTATTCGGTTTCTGTTCTTTTCTCTAAATCGTGATCGTCAACCTCTTCAAGTGCTAAAGATGAACAGTCGCTCATGTAACATTGAAAATAAGCAATAGTCTTCCATGATTCGTAATCAAATAATACTATAAGTTTAAGGTGGGAAGGTGCAAAGAAAACTTAATGGAACCATGCGGTTTGGAATTATCGCACGATTCTACGGGAGGAACAAAGATTTGGTTCAGATGGTCGTAGCCAGGTTTTTCAGGGGTAATTAGATATTTGCATGGAAAATCAATGAGCAGAATACGAAGATGAAGGGAAACACAAAAAGTGTTAAAAATGTAGAGAATAGAATGTTGTGCAGCTCGTGGAAAGCATTGGCTTTGGAGGAAATTAAGGACTGCTGGAGACACGGGGAGGAGGAAACTTTTTTGGATGAATTCAGAGGAAACTATTTTCAAGAAGGAAAATGAAGCGTTATTTCCCCCACAATTTATCTCTACAAGTGAATGCAGCAGAAAATAATATGTGACGTCCGTAAAAAAAACGTTTGCATCTTTTCCAGTGATAGAAATCACGGCACTAATATCGCATTGTTAAGATGTTTAGTGTTATCATCCCCCGTCTAATTTTCCTCTGACTCAATTTTAATCTCCTCCATTTAACCTTTTAAGCGCCCTGATGTCACATGTAACTTCCAGATGTAAAATTAACTGGGAGAAGTTACAACTTGCCTTACAGGTGATTAATAATTGTAATTATTTTTTAAGGGTGTCAGCTCATTATTTTCTTATTTATGAAATTAAAATAAGCAATATTATTTTTCCACTTTAAGCCTCATGGAAAGGGTTCGTATGGTCTGTAGCCGAATTTTAATTGTGAACACCACCAGTTTTGACGATTTGGCATCACATTAACTATCTGCGAGCAAGGTGACAAGAAGGAATTCAGACTAGTTGTATTAAAAAAATGGACATTTATAATCAAAATTTGGATCATTATCAGTGCACTCGAAAATGATCGCCATCGAGAGTGGAATTCATTTCAAGTCTTATTTCCAAAATTTGATAAACTTAGCTCGTGGAGAAATTAGCATGGTATATCGCAATAGATAGAATTCAGTAAATCTTCGTAAAATTCACCCAAGCAATTTCTTCATATTGTGGCCAAATTTTGTCCCCTCAATTTAGGTGAAGATATTTTTTGGATAGGTACTTTGAGGAGCTTGCGCGAAAGGAATGGCTTTCGATTCTGAGTAAAGTCATGAAAACGATGAGAAGTTACTGCTGGGAGTATATTATAGAGTTATATTTGAAGTAATTGTTTATAAAAATTTCTCTGGTAAAAAATGGTTGTTAAAAAACTAATTAGAAAGTTACTTTAGCCGTCTTTCACTGGACGTGGTGCTAAGAGTTCAGGTCCAATGATTTTGAAGTCATTAAGTATCCACGCACGATAGCAGTTTTTGCGTGCGACATGTACTATCATTTGCAAAAGTCTTGCAACAAATCGAGCGGCGCCACTTTCGCTCCATTGTCGATTTCTGGCCACCATTAAGATTGAATGATCACTATCTAAGTATGAATCTTCATGGAAGCTCGGGAACGACTCACGAACGGGTCATCGTGACACGGGAGTGAGACGTAGGAAATCATTACGATGTTCAGTTGAGTAAACGAGCGTAGATGTTGTTAAGTCGTCGCGGCGTTTGAGATTATTTTTGTACCCGTAGTTGACTGAAGTAGATAATTAAAAATATTTTCCCGTTAAAAGAGTGGTGAGATGACGCCTGGCTTCCAATGGTAAACCCCAAAAGGCCGGCTGGGGGCACGATTTCGCCATTAGGAACACGGAAATCAACTCGCTTGTAACCCTTTTTTAGGGATTCAACGTCGTTCAGGAGACTTTATATTAAGTTGTTGAAATATTTGTTCGATATAGAAGAATTAATAAATGAAAAAAAAATAACTGGCAATTTTCCGAAAAAAACACGACTCTGTCGTCTCCACCATATTTAATTGATTGGCATTAAATAGTTCTTTACGTCAGCTAATAGGTCCTGCACCTCGTCTTGCCCTACATCTTTATCCCAACTTTACCAGCAAGGGATGAGGAAGTAGGTTACCTGGAGTAAAACTTGCAGGCCGTAAGTGATTCTCACGTACTTCCAAAATAGTGAAAATAGGGCCAATTTGTAGCCCTATCATATATACATGTTGATGCCACAATTTGCTTGAAGAAAATACGCACTAGAAAAATAGTTGATAAACACCTCAAGATAAGCCTTTCCTATATTTAAAAATAAGCGCCGTGGTGCGTGCACGATTAAGGATTACCATTGCATAGGTTATTCCTAGGATTGTACTTAGTAGATAAGCTAGTCTCACATTCTGTCTCTTTCCAACAAAATTACTGTATTAAAAAAACACTGATTGTAGAATACTGAAGCCTAAGGTTTAAAAGTAAAATTCTTCACTTAATTTATATCTTTTTCTATCTCTAAGAAAAGTTTCCGTCACTGCTCATTTACGAAACGAAAAAGGGTAAAATTGTTCTGAAAAACTTTACTGGAGAAATTAACTTGGTAGGAAATGGCGACAAGTTGATGACAAATAGGCAGCATACAACATAGGCGGGCAGCATAATCGCTGCAAAATATCATTCATAATTTTCTTTTTAATCAGATAAAATTGATCTATTTAAGAAATTACGTATATGGAACCTTACATTATTACGATAGTTCTCATTCCAAAGGTTAATAATGTTGAGCAGTTACGGACCTGTAAAGGAAACCATATAGCACTAGGAATTACATTCACCAGTGACTCCGATTGGAGTTCCTTCAAGAAAACGCAATTGATTCGTGCTACCGCGCTAACTACGCATGATTCCCGTCGCACGGTCATTTAAATTAGAATTTGTTGCAAAAAATGCTCAAATGCAACATCTGGTACCCTCTTAACATAAATTTCAAAAATAAAAAAACTTTAAAATACGGCTGTGCGGAGGATAATAATTTTCGGCCATGGGAAGGACTTGAACGCGAGCCCCTCATCTCATCAGCCCGACTGTTTATCCACTGAGCTATTTCTACCTCAAGGTCATCGTGTCGTAATTTTGATTATTTGTTGGTATTGTAACACTGAGCTCCTTCATGTGCTTCTGCTACGGCTTCTCACTTGAACGAATTTGATCAAAATAATCACTTTCTCGGTATATTAGTCTTTTATTCGTTGATATGTTTATAACTTGAGCACGGAGGCTTTCGCATACTCTATGTTTCGGCTGGTTAGTATATACAATAGGAATACAATGATGTTGTCGCCTGCGACTTCGGTATGGTGTCGTCTTTTTAAGTTATTATTATTTGTTATTATGTTTCAAACTCGGTACTTGTATTTCTAATGAAGCAAGCGTATACATTCATTACAAACAGAAATTCTGTTAGGATTTGCTTACGTCCTTCTTACTCGACTTGAAAGGTTTTATGAAATGAGCTGCAGTTCCACTGATGCCTTAAACATAAAACGTATGGCCAACAAACACATTTCCTAATACAATGTAACCTACTTAATGCAAGTAGATAATTCAATTAATAATGCTAAGTAAGTATCCTACATTATCCCGAATTCATCAGTGTATATGTAAATGATTGCATCTAAATAAGATAACTTAATCATCAACGACATATCAGCTTAGAGTTATTATTCGCATTCACACTAATTCAGCTGTAGAACATATTATCAAACAATACCTGTTGAAATCCGACAATCATTAAAAATGGGACTTAAGGCTGGAATTAAGTTTTCCTCGTCATACTTTGAATAAGTGGAAAGGAATACATCTTTACCGATTGACGGACGTCGGAGAACTCTGTTATTACTTACGCAACGATTAATGCCGATCAGCTTAACTAATTCATACTTTACGTGTTTGCTCAGATATTTTTATGATGAAACACTGGGAATTTCAAAGCTGCCTCGTATCATATGCCGTATATATTGTATTAAAACATCAACCCGAGTCGATAGATGTAAACAAAAGTCTACCATGTTCACAGTGAACGACTCGTGATTTCCAGCTCTCTGAAAAGAGCTGAGATCACTCAAAAAGAGCCAAGCTACCAACTTTTTAAAATCTCTCCGAGGAATTACCTTCGATCTTTCCTACTGCATTAATTGCTACAATGTGTTTGGGGGAATATCATGAACATTAATTTCACTTAAATGGAAGCGGTCAAATCCCGAGACTGAAAAGGATGACAAAATACCTCAACCAC
Source organism: Ischnura elegans (assembly GCF_921293095.1). Taxonomy (NCBI): domain Eukaryota; kingdom Metazoa; phylum Arthropoda; class Insecta; order Odonata; family Coenagrionidae; genus Ischnura; species Ischnura elegans. Next base: position 111,623,861 of record NC_060259.1, on the reverse strand, counting down.
CCAATGACCCGTTCTCGATGCATTGAACCATGAAGACTAGTATTGGATTGTTGCATACACCGGATAACCATACAATTTCCGGGCACAATCTTTGTGGAGCGAAAGTGGCGCCGCTCGATTTGTTGCAAGACTTTTGCAAATGATAGTACATATTTAGGCAATTGTTTCGTGAAAAATCTCATTTTAACAACAGTTAAGGACCGATTTAATTTTCGTGGCGGGCAATTTAGCACGGTTTTCCTTTAAGTATTTCTTATTTATTTTTCGGCTTCTAACTTGATGACACTTTTTTTATAATTTCATCAAAATCGGGTAGTATTTTACGATTCATAAGAAGCATACTGACTTAGAACTCAAAATCTGGCGTTACGTATTCCAGGCTGAAGAGAAAATGTTGTTGATTTCGAAATAGTAGTTTCATATCATTGTGGCTTTGCTCGGGGTTAAGATGAGTCGAAAGATCTGTTTGCTCGGAACGCTTCGCCGCGATGCAAGCCCATCAACAGTTTTATGGCCCACTTGAAGGAGTTGAAAAAGCGGCAGACAATGAAGAGCAAACGTAGACGACGTTCGCTTAAGTGATGGCCGTCGCGAGCAATTGTCACCGCACGATTTCCGTTGAGTCGTTAACTCAGCTGAGCATTCATTTCGCCGCATTCAGTGTTGAGCCACTCCTTTTCCGGGTCATGTTAGGCTATCCTCCCCCTACTCATTCCGCCGTTTGGAAGGCTTTTATGTTGTGACTTATACGAATGTGTCATAACACTACGTTTTTTGATGAATTTCTCCTTTGTTTGGCAAGAAATGAACAGCTAATGTGCTAATGAACCATTGAGCGGATGTGTTTGATACTTCAGCGATTGAAAATATTTAATAATGTGTAATGTGTCATAACTTATTGTGCTGTTAAAAAATCCACTGCCTTTTGATGAATTTTCTCTGACTGTGTCTTATCTACAGTTGCACCACTTTCTCTCATCATTGGTGTCATGAATGCCAATCGTTATCAAATAAAACTGAAAGAGCTGAAAATTAAAAATTTTCTTCAATAAAAAATGCAGCGAATTTACGACGCAATGAAACCAGCAGATATTTATTCTGTAGTGTAATGCTTGGAGGGGAGTGGATTGGGTTGTGGCTGCTTTGTACATGCAGAAAAATATTTGATGGCCTACTTCACGAAATAGTTCTCAACTAGCAAATAAGAGAAGAGTCTTTAGTGGGCTGACTGTTCATAACGATGTGTGAATAAATGCCGAGAAATTCATGTTTTGAGATTAGCAACTTGGAAGTGTGCTGTATCACCTTTGGTGCGCGTTATATTTTAGATGCAATCTGTCCTTTGCCACACCTCACCTGAGTTATATAACTCTGCGTTTTGTGTAAAAGAAATTGAATGTATTCATCGCCTGCGAAGTTATGTACATAAAACACACGGAACATTGATGGTTTATGATATAGCGCAAATTTGGGTTTGAAACACGTGTGTAGCAATATTTAATTTTTTAATTTTTGAATGATTTTAGATTTTTAATCCCGGAAGTATATGAAAAGTTTAAAGAAAATGAAGGTTATATTTGGATTCATTGACAAAATCACCTAGTTACCAATTATTTTAAGCTAAAAATACAAACATTTTTGTTGTGTGTAATTGAGTTCGCAGTAACAGTTTTTTTGCGGATATGAGGAAAACAGCCAACTTTAAAATTCCACATACTGAGTACAAACGTTTCGTTGGAGAAAAATCATTATATACGGATTATATACAAAATTTTATCAGCTTAAATTGTGAACTTTAAAACTTGTTCCTTAAAATTTGATAGATTCCGATTTCTAAGAAAATTGCTAAACAATTTTTGGCCTTTTTGCAACTATGCGACAGGTAATTTTGTTCACAAGTCTTAGATTCGGATTCCTCAGCCCAAAATACGCGAATGACAGAATAATCTAAACTACCCCAGAACTTTCCTCCGAAGGCCTTTTTTGACATCTCGGCTGGAATATTACGAAAACATGTATTTCATGGCAGGAAGGAAAAACTTATTTATTTTTTATCTATCTTCATTGCCTCGAAATAAGTTCATTTAAGGCCTTTTTCCATCTCGGCAAATAACGTGTAACAACGACTATCAAACACAACCATACCCTAAACAAACAACCCAGGCGGGACTGGAACCCGCCCTCTTCTAATATCTTCTAGCTTATCTTATTGCTTCACATTATTTTCAGGTACGATGGCAACGATAGTATAAGGGGGATGTTTTTACGAACAGATACGGGCAAGAATTCGATCCCCCTCTCCAAAACAAATGAAGGACTATAATTGATGCTGAGGTGAAATGCGCTCAAGCAGTCCAATCACTCACAACGTGCACCTCTTATTTCTCTTCTTTTTTTGCATTCTATAATTGGTTAATGGCTCGTGACCTAGCACATCCCGCCACAAGCAGATTGAGTCGGCTCGCGAGGTATTGTGTGAATTTATATTCCCATCTGTGCTTTCTCTGCTCGCACTACGGAAGTGGACGAGAGAGAACCTTTCACGAGGGGACAGACATTTCCCGCCTCGGCAATATGAGCGCGCGGACCCCAGCTGCCAATCACCGGGCACTCCAGCGCCCCCCCCCCCCTACTTCCCTCTGCCCCCCCTGTCCGCCTCTCCGATTTCTAGCCGCGTCTACTTTCTCGCAGCCTGCTTTTCGTTTGCTACCCTCTTGCCTGCCATTTATAATATGAAGCAATCTCCTTTTCTTTTGACCGCTCTGAGGTCACGTCCGATTGCCTCGCTGGAGTGAGCCCAGGAGTTGAGGACGGGCCATGAAACAAAAGACGGTAGCGCACTATGAAGGCAAATACTTTGGTGGCGGCCTTCATTCCGCGTGCGCCTACAACCGCCAAGTCCCTGAAGCTCAACTAAACGCATAGCAATGCTTAATTCCTTGCTGAAGCCGACAGGCCACGCATCGGGTCAACTTGCGAAGGGTCTATGAGCATTGCGCGCTCTTTAAAATCTCTCTCTAAGAAATGCGCGCGAGGTTGATTCATTTTCGTCATTTTTGTGATGAGAATGCGATTAGAATGGCTATTGACGGCAGTTTAAGAGGGCGCATCACTACCTCTAGATCGGTCCCATTCAATCCTCCTTTTCGCTGCAAATCACTTACTTAAAAATTAGGTCTTCATCTTCAGATTTTAAGGGTGTATCACTATCTCATTTAAAAAGAGATATCTGCCAATAAATTTTATGAAAAGAGGAACTGAAGAATAAACTGAGGTGTAATTTACTACTTTTTGATACAAGAAAGGTAGACAAGTCTTTACTCTACAAAGACTGAATATTTCAAATGGTACGTAATTTTTAAGCAAGTGGTTCGTCCCAGAAAAATAGAAAAAAATATATCTGATGAGCGGGACTAATGCTTCGTCTTAGTATCGGAAAATATTGAAGTGGAAGCCCTTGATAAATTCCTGTACTTTGACCATGTAAAGGAGGATTTCAGGAAGCTGTTTATTAGAAATGGAATGGAAATATAATTGGCATATATAGAAACCTAAAGTAGTCGAAATCTGGGATCATACCCAAAATGAAATAAATGTCACAAATTCTATTAAAAAGTAACTTTAACAATACCGCAGTGAAGCAATAGCAATATTTAATGATGCATCGTAATTATAAGGCTCAAATATCAGAATTTATAGTATATAGCAATCTGCTTCAATACGAATACTCAATAAGACGTGAAAATATTTGAACACGAAAAAACCTGTGTCATGAAGACTTCCTGTATCCGTACTTTGCCCTTCTTTCACAGCTGTATGCGTGACAACGTAAATTCATATGCCCACTGTGTCATACCATTAATTGGCTGACGTATATTTTCTTTTGCTCGTTAACAAGGATAAAAAATCCATCAGAAAATGGTTATATTGCCAGAAATCAAAGCTAAAATCAGCACCATTCTTAAGGTGCGAATATAAATTGAAGGATCAGTAGAAAGAAAAATAATATTGGATGATATTTAGGACGCTAATTTTCCATGAGAGCCTCTTAGAGCCTCAGGAGAGAGTTTTCTTCTCTTCGATCTGATTAAAGTGCCATCGAAAATGGAGCAGCGAGAGCGACCGCGGACAATGCATGGATGCAGCGGGCGCGGGCCGGCATCAATGGAGGCGCGGTGCTGTGAGCGGCCCTCCCGAGGGGGGCATAAATGAGGTCTCCGCGGAGCATGCACCTCGTGCCGCGCTCGTGCACTCAAAGCGCTCGTTTTGGCGCGCGACCATCTCCCGCCTAGCTCCAAGGTAGCTTTCAGGGGAATTGACGCGCGAGGAAAGAAATCTCCTTCTCGCAAATATCGAGGTTATTTTCGGTTCGACGGATTAGAATCTCGATGCGGCCTGGAGGTAGATTTCGAAAATCCGATTCGAATGACTTTCTACTCTGGTGAACGCCATTGGCACTAAAAGGGTGTGCCATGGTTAGCTATGCTTTCTTGAGAATGTGAATTTTTCTTCGAAACCGCTTATGTTACTCTTCCTCTCACTGATGAGTTCTATTCCCTTCCTTTTAAAGGAGATGATAAAAAATTTAGATTAAAGTGGGCCATATCGTGACATTCCGAATAGCCTAGAACGCATGTACAAATGGAAATTCCGCAATCGGGGGCTCGCATGCTGACTGGGACAAGCATCTTTTCTTCGAGTCAATGGATTCACCCAGACCTTTAAATTACCGGATTTGACCCGATAAGCTCGGAATATTCTGTGCGCAGTAGCGTCTCTGCTTGGAACAAGGTGGGACATACGTGATGGTGTAAAAGAACGTATTCAGACTTCCGGCGCGTTTTTCTCAAATGGTCGCACGCTTCCAAGTAATGCGGGGCGGGCGTGGCGCGAAGACGCATTCCTCTGTCCGCATTCCGCGTTTGCGTCACATTTGCGCGTGTCGCCGCGCGTCTGGGCACTTTTTCCCCTCGCGAGGTCCAAGTGGGACATTCACAAGTTCTTTGCTCGAGCTCTTAGCCGTAGAGACATGATCAGCATGAATTGAGGCATGGATTGAGGCGTCGCACACTGGGCTGAAATCTAAAAAAACTGGGCAAATCCTGAATAATGATTTTTTAGTATGGATGATGAAACTTTGATCAGTTTAAACACATTATTGCATTTGTTTACTAGAGTGTTTTTCATGGCTCACTTAAAAAAAAAATACATGGCCTCAAATTGGAACAAATTCAGAAAAAATTACCCGCTTTGGATTTATTTCGAAATTCAGCGTGTTAAAACTAATGACACACCTTTTTTATTCATTCAATAGTAACAAAAATTTATAAAATTAAAAAATGGTTTGTTAATGTTAATTTTCATCAACTTATACGATTTACTTGTAGTATTTGTGGCCGATACGATTCAAAATGGCGGACCCTATTTTTCGTCGAGTTTTTGTATTTATGTAGAATTATAAAAAAGGATCACCAAGTTACCTAGATGTTTACACTAGATATACATAAAAATCTCTCGAGTGTGATACGCAGAGATGAATGGCGACCGCAGGTGACGCCGAAATTATGATTGATTTTTCGAACGTGCGGCACAGTCCGGAGCTGACTACTGGCCACAGTGGTGACCGTACTCAACGGATGTTAGAAAGTGAATCATTTAAAGCAAGTGAATTGAATAAAACATTTATAGCCAAAAATGTACCGGTTACTTTCCATTTTTTACCACCTGATTTTTTTACTATATTGTTAATGTAATTGCCCACGTTTCCGAACCGTAAATGTCCACACGACAGATCGGACCCTTTACTACCTTTTTCTTCAAATTTCTACATTGCGATAGTCTCACCTGCTCCTTCATATCCATAAACGTCTTCTTTGGTAATGCAATTCTCTTCCTTTCTTTTCTAAAATGTCCGTTTCCCTCCAATAAGCTGTCTAAATAAATGGATCCATCTGCTATAGTTTGTGACCACCTCCTTTTATCTTAAGCCTTACATTCCTCGTCAAAATAATCGTTTTCCATCGCCTCGAATTGCCTATTTAAAATCCTCAGTACCATTTTCACTGCATGCAATGTTAAGTTAATAGTCCTGTAGTCTCCACATTCTTCAGCTTTCTTTTTCGGTAGAGGGATTAGAACTGTTTTCACGAAATCCTCCTGCCGAGACCCTTTTTCATATATCCTACGGACTAGTACAAAAACCCTATTTCTCTTCAGTCTTCTCTAAATTCTAGTCCACGCGCCCTTGGCCTTCCTAAATATTTTCTTAGCCTTCATATACCGAATTACTCTCCTAATTTCCGCATCTGGGCCGCAATTTCACCCCAGGCCGAGGTCCCCCTCCTCCACCTCACTTTCCTCCTCCGTGTTCAGCCTTTATGGTCTGTTCCCCCTCTAATTCAAATCCTTCACACATATCTTTCGTCTAGACTGAATCTCAACTCGCTCTGTCAGCATTCCAACATTTTTAACTTTAATATTTGGCATTTCTTGCTCTAATTTTCCTCCTGGTAATGACTTCAGCTAGGTATATAGTGCACCTAACTTTCCCTCCTTCTCAAGATTTTCCATGACTTCACACCGTCCTGTCCACCAAGTCTCTATTGCCTGCTCGGTTTCCCTCCGAAATCTATAATTCTATTTCCTTTACATGTAATATTGATAATCCTGTCGCGTGAATGGTGGTGAAATATACAAGAAATCTGTCAATGAGAAAAATGGCTATTTTTCTCATGGCCGTTCTTGTATATTTCACCGCCGTTCACGCGACAGGATTATCAATATTACACATACTGCTTTGCGCGGCTTTAGCGCAGGTTTGAGGCTCTCAACCGGTTGTGGCTTCTTGGAAGTCTTTTCTCCCTCGCGTTGCCATCCTTGATGGACCGCGAGGGCCTAGCACCTAGTACCATGAGCCTCGGTATAATTGCCATGAGAAGTAAAAAAAACCTGGATAGGGTTGGTGGTCTACGCGGTGTCCCGGAAAGGCATAGTTACGTGGTTCCATTCCCGGTCCAGGGGAATTTTTTTCTCATGGCAATTCCTTTAGATTCTTTTGCCTTTTTCTGTGTCCACGCTCTTCCCATTAGTCATTTATTTTCTTGACCGTTTCTTAATTCTTACACATTCTGCGTCCTCGATCGACTTCTCTGTTGCATTCCCATTCACATCCCATCCCACATTACCTCAACAGTCTGCATGTCACCCGTCTCCCAAATACTATTCTCCACTACCTCCTGGTTTGTCCATTTCTTAGTCCACTTTCGAGCTCCCAAATTCCGTTTTCTCGGCCTCTGCATCTCCGCCCATTATGATCTTAAAGCCATATATTTACTTTATAACTTATAGTTTTAAACTATAGCTTACTTTATAAGACAACATTTATGTACAAGTTAATAACGATTGATATTCCCTCATATTTAAACCAAAATGTATAATATCACGCTAGAACAAATAAACGTCCAAAACGCCGCATGGAAGAACTTTACATACCACACTATCGAACATCTATTTACGCTAGGTCTGTCCATGTCACCTCTTGCGAAGAATGGAATCAACTGTCGTACGATGATCACTTTCGAACGTTATTATAATTGTGGACTGTATACTGTTTAAATCAAAGTCTAGCCGGGCCGGTGGCATACCACTCACCGCTGCTGTTGTTCCCGTCGGGGGCGCGACATGGCTCCTTCTCCTGGGGTTGCTCATACGCTTGCGAAGTTCACTGGACGACTGCCTATTCACTCCCATTCTCGGAGTGACAAAACAAAAAACAAAACCAAAACGAAAACCCGACAATTCGTGGTATCGCCAACAGGTGGCGAGGCTTGACTTTTTCTGGGAAATTCACAACCAAACATTCCCCAACCCTTGGAACAACGTTCCAAAGCAAAAAAAACCAAAAGTAATTATCAATTAAATTAATATCGAATAGATAAACAATCATATGTTACTTCACCTTTCGAATGTGATCATATAGTCCAACTTTAACTTAACCAACCTCAACTTTGGGTAAGGAGAGGGAAAGACAAATCAAAAAGGAAAGAATTGCTTATTCTTCACTCCAAGGGGGCCATCAAGGAGACTTAATAGGAATGGGTAGCCCTCGGAAAGGTTCACAAGTACGAAACACTAAATTATCCACTACAGAACTAAACCTAACATTACAAAAACAAACAAAACGAAATCCTGTCCTCAAACGTTAATTACCCGATAGAGGTAATGGACACAAATCTTTTACTGACCGTCTAAACACTCCCTGCTCGGTTTTAACCTCAGCGACCCTAACCAAGCCATCTGTCCCCAAGAAGTAACGGTTTATTCGGCCAAGTCTCCACCTACATGTGCTACGATTCGGTTCCTTCAATATAACTAAGTCACCCTCCTTGATATTACCACTTTTTGAGGTCCATTTTCCTCTCCGCTGCAGAGTCATTAAGTACTCATTTTGCCATCGCTTCCAGAATGTCCCTACTACTTGTTGCAGCAAACTCCATCGTCTCCCCAATCCACTATTACCATGCTCCAGTTCTTCAGGAAGTGCGTAAATTGGTTCTTGTCGGAGAAAGTGGCCAGGAGTTAAAGCCTCAAAATCGTTAGGATCCGAACTAACTGGAGTAATAGGCCTTGAGTTTAATACAGCTTCTACCTGTACTAACACCGTGTAAAATTCTTCGTACGTCAGCACTTGACCGCCGAGTGATGCTCCCAAATGCCTTTTCACCGATTTTACCCCGGCTTCCCTTAGTCCTCCCATATGAGGACTGCCCGGTGGTATGAATTTCCATGTGATTCCTCTTCCACCCAGATATCGTTCGGCTCTGTCATTGAAGTCAGTTGATGACGTTACTTTCCTCCAAGTCGCCATCCTTCTCTGTGCCCCTACAAAATTAGTACCATTATCACTATGGATTTCTGTCACAGCGCCTCTACGAGCGATAAACTGCTTTAGCGCGGCTAAGAAGCAGTCTGTGCTTAAATCCGAAACAAGCTCTAAATGTATTGCCTTTGTTGCAAAGCAAACGAACAAGCAAATATATCCATTTAATATCTTAGAATTTCGGATTTTAGCCATTTTTAGAGCAAATGGCCCGCCTTAGTCAACACCCAATATGCTGAAAGCATTCATTTTTTTCAATCTAGAGGGCGGTAGATTGCCCAGAAACCGCTCTTTCGGTTTGGGGTTTGCACGAAAACATTTAATGCAGTGCAATATTCTTCGACGAACAACGTCTCTAGCATTAATGATCCAAAATTTCGACTGGATAAGGCAGTGCAAATGAAGTGACCCGGGGTGTAGGTAGGTCTCATGATAATAATCGATAATCAAAGCCGTTAAATGATGAGAACTTGGAAGCAACATTGGATGCTTCTGGCGGAATGCAATTTTGGCATGCTTCAATCTGCCTCCAACCCTTAAGACACCTTCCTCATCGATGAATGGGTTCAATTTTCTTAAGCGACTTGGCACTTCTTCTTTCCGTAATAAATCTAATTCCTTTCGAAACTCAATTCGCTGCACTAGGATTACCAACCGCACCTCAGCCTGGTCCAACTCTCCAGTAGTGAGATAACCAATATGTTTCTCGTAAGGGTGCTTACAATTATGAATGAATCGCAGCAAATATGCTGCTATCCTCTTCAGTCGTGAAAATGAGGAAAACATCAACAACCAAGTCAGCGTGTTTTCCTCTAGTGCCGTATGGAGATTAATTGTTCGAGCTTCCACTTCAAGGACATCACGATCCGTTTGGCGAGATAGGCTGGGAGCCCTCGGCCATGCCTCCGATTGTTCACTTAGCCATAACGGGCACGTCACCCAACCTGCGTCCTCGATCAATTGACGAGGAAGGGCTCCTCTCGATGCTATGTCACTAGGGTTAGAGTCTGATGGAACATACCGAAATTTGTTCGGAGATAATTTCTCTTGCACCATAGTGACTCTGTTTGCGATAAATGATTTCCAGCGGTGAGGAGATGACTTGATCCACTGAAGAGCAACCATTGAATCACTCCATACGACAACATCAGAAATTACGCAGTGAGGGAGCAATATATCTCTTGAGTAATCAATAAGGTTAGTAGCCAAAACCACACCTTATAATTCTAATCGAGGTAATGATATCCGCTTGATCGGTGCCACCTTAGACTTAGCTATCAGTAATGACGTGGCAACCGTCTGGTCGCAATTCACAATTCGTAAATAAACCACCGCCGCATATCCCCTCTCCGAACTATCCGCAAAGGCGTGCAACTGAAGGTCGATTGCCGAGTCTACTTTCAAGCAACGACGTAATTCAAATTTCGAAATGAGTGGTAACTGAAGTCGGAATTGTTTCCATTTGACAACCACTTCTTCGGGAGGAGTGTTATCCCACTCAAGTCCGCAATACCAAAGGTGCTGGATGAGCCATTTTCCATAAAATGTGATAGGGCTAATAAATCCAAGTGGATCAAATAAGCGAGCGACTTCCGACAATATGGTTCTTTTCGTGATGACACCAAATCCAGCATCTAACTTATATGAAAATTTATCCTTCCTAGGATTCCATGCCAAACCCAAAATTTCAGCGGCAGGTTGGTTTTCATGCTGAAAAGTAAAATACTCTGGCTTCAGAATGCAAAATTCTGAGGGTACATTCTCTAGCAGTTCCAACTGGTTACTCAACCATTTGCGCAACTCAAATCCTCCACGATCTAAAAGCTTCTTTAATTGGCTCTGCAATACTAATGCTTCGTCAATGGTTTGAACAGAAGAAACTATGTCGTCCATGTAAGTATTTTCTCGAATTATTCGAGATGCAAGTGGAAATTCTGCGCCTTCATCGCATACCAACTGATGAAGTGTCCGAATTGCTAAAAATGGAGCTGATTTTATTCCATAAGTCACAGTGGTCAAGCAATATTCTTGAAGCTCTTCCTCGGGACTAAATCTCCAAAATATTCGTTGCATATCATAATCGGCCGGGTGTAGCTTAATATTTCTATACATCTGGCGTATATCAGCGATCACCACAACCTCATGCAATCGAAAGCGCATCAAAATGTCGATTAGATCCACTTGTAATTTGGGACCCTTATGCAACACATCATTCAATGATATGCCATTAGTGGTTTTCATAGAACAATCAAAAACCACTCTAAATCGCGATAATTCCGCCTTTGAACGATAAATGCAATGGTGCGGAATGTAATAAGATGTTCTCAATGGGGCACTCGTTGCCACAATCATATGGCCTTGCTCAAAATAATCCTTCATAAATTCGTTATACTTCGAGCGTAAAGCGGAGTTTTTGGTTAATCTGCGTTCTAGCATATAGAACCTTTGCAGCGCGGAACCATGGCTTTGCCCCAATTCAAGGGTAGATGAGATAAAAGGTAAACGAACAACATACTGTTTCAATTCACGAGAAATATTGTTCTTATAATGCTGCTCGCAAGCATCATATTCTGGACTACACTGATATCTCTTAGGAGGTTCCTCAGACTCCCAGAACTTTCGCAGTAAACCTTCAATATTATCACCAAGTGTTGAGCAGAACACTCGGATTTGATTTGCTTTATTTTCAATTTTCCCCATTAGGCAATGACCAAAAACAGTTGGCAAAATATCTGGTGTCCCTGGAGGACCAAATATCGGCGCGTTAACTACCACGCGTGCAAACCATTCTGCCCCCAATAATACGTCTATTTCTTCCTCATCGTAATAGCTCCGGTCCGCAAGTTTCAACCCCTTTATATGAGGCCATGATCTATTAAAGACCGATAAAGAGTCGTATGCTGCTCTCTCGGTAGTGAAAGAGTGTATTTCGCAATGCCTGAAAACTGTGTTGTGTGTGCTAAGCCATCAAAACGCACTCAGAAGATTCTTACGTGTGGTAGCTGTAGTGCAGTCCACCATCTTCACTGCACCAATCTCAGCGAAGCTGATCTGCAGACATTAGAGGACTTGGGAAAATCCTGGATCTGCCTGACCTGCACGTCGGATAATCGCAGCAAACGGCGGGACGACACTCCCGTTGGTTCGCCGCTCCTAGCCCGACGCCCTAAGGCCCTCATGGAATCTTCAGATGGAATGCTGAAGGAGTTGTTGCAGCGTGTCACCGACTTACAGGATGGCCAGCGTGAGTTTGAGAGATCCATCAAAGCCGAATTGTCCTCAATAAATCGCACTATGTCACAGTGGCAACGCACGATTGAAGAACATACTAAAAGCATTGCTTTCCTCAACGAGACTATCAATTCAGTTAACACAAAAACTGATAGTATAGTTGAAGAAACCAAGGCTCTGCAAAAACGTATTAATTACTTAGAACTAAGATTAAGTGCTACAGAGCAGAACTCCCTCAGGAATGTCATGGATATTCATGGCATTTCTCAAAAGAGGGATGAAAAACCAGAAACAATAGTGTGTCAAATGGCATCGGTACTAGGAGTCAGTCTAACCCCCAGTGACATTGACTATTGTTATTGGGTCAGTGTTCGATCAAACAAGAACGCCCCTTCAGTTCAACATCTCCTAAAAGTTCGGTTTCTCCGGCATAATCTTGTATGTGAGTTTCTGGCAGCACGACGCGCGAGGAAAAACCTATCCGCGAAAGACCTTGGCTGCGATGACAATCGCACTATTTACATCGACGAAGCTCTTAGTACCTTCAACCGTCGACTATACTCTGCTGCCAGGGAATTGAAAAAGCAGGGAAAATTGAAATATTTGTGGATTCGCAATGGGTCTATCTTTGTTAGGAAAGAGGACGGTGGACGACGTATCACTATACGCTGTGAAGCCGACCTCGAGACCTTATGATATGAGGTTGGCAACGAAGCCGATAATTTCAACGGTGATCGGTCATTGCCTGCTCACAAGAAGATCTCAAGAGATTTAACTCTGTGCCATGTTAATTGTCAATCCCTATTTGGCCATTTTGATGAATTCTGCCTCTTCTTTCAGGAATCAAACTACGACATAATTTGCATGTCCGAAACTTGGCTAAAAGAACGCATACCAGATGAGATGGTTACAATGAATGGCTATAATATATTTAGACATGATAGAATTGGTAAAGGTGGTGGGGGTGTTGGCGTATATGTACGAAAGAATTTGAATGTAAATGTTCTTGCCACTTCCCCCGGCACCTACTCCCATACTTCTGAATTTATTATATCAGAAATACATAGTGAAATTTCCTCGAAATTACTGCTATGTGTTGTGTATCGTCCTCCTAAAACGGCACTCCCCATAGACTTTGAAAATGCATTTTTGCAATATGCCCCTACCTTTAAAAATATTGTTATATTTGGTGATTTCAATGCTGACCTCATACGAAATAATTATGATGGTAAATACATGCATAACTTTGTGCATTGCAACAATCTCCATCTTGTACCATATGCTGCAACGCATCACACAGGAAAAAGTCTTACCCTGTTAGATCTCTGTATCGTCGACGATCTGGAAAAAGTTTCAAAATACTCTCAGACTTCTGTCCCCTTCCTGTCGACTCATGACTTGATTGAAATTACCTACAATTTCAGTCTATCTATGTCTGTCACACCCACCTCTTTCAGATTCCGTGACTTTCAAAACATTGATTCCCGGTGCTTTCATGATGCGCTTCTAGCGATGGATTGGAATGGTGTTTTTAACTCTAGTTCTATCGATGCAAAACTTGGTTGTTTCACGTCAAACATAGCTAGTTGCTCTGACACTTTTTTTCCCTTACGAGTATGTCGGCCTAAACGCCGAATACCTCCTTGGCTGAATGAAACGATAAAACTCATGATTAAAGAACGCAACCAAGCGCGATGTGCCTTTCGACGCAATGGTTGTTCCACTCTGCGACAAAAATACAAGGAACTTAGAAATCGCGTTAAATCAGCCATCAATGACAGTAAACGCCAGTTTTATTCCTCGAAGCTTTCCTCGCAGAGAGACCCGAAATTGATTTGGCGTGAGCTTCGAAATCTTGGGCTGGTTCGAAGACGAGACTCTTCTCTTCCCCCAAATATAACTCTCGATCAGCTAAACTCCTACTTTTTGTCAACTACTATTAGTCATAATGATGCCCCAGCTAACTCCAGACTTGAGCGAGTTATACCATTCAGTGATAACAACTTTTACTTTAAGCATGTAACTCCTGAGACTCTGATCGAAGTATTGGCGTTCTCCAAGTCAAATGCCACTGGAGTTGACGACATTCCAGTAAAGATTATTCAACTTGCCAAATATGCCCTATTACCTTACATCCTTGAAATTTTCAACCATTCTCTCGATAATTCAGTATTTCCATCGGAGTGGAAAAAAGCACTTATTCGTCCGATAAAGAAGACAAAAAATGCAAAATTACCTTCTGACTTCCGGCCAATCTCTATTCTGTGCTCCCTGTCGAAAATGTTGGAGAGAATCGTTTTCAAGCAAGTCACAGAGTACTTAAATAACAATAACAAACTTGACGCTATGCAATCAGGTTTTCGGCATGGATACAGTACGCAGACGGCACTACTAAAGATTATCGATGACATTCGACTTCATATTGATAAGCGTATGGTTACAATACTAGTTCTTTTTGATTTCAGTAAAGCATTCGATCGAGTTGATCATAATCTACTAATCCATAAGATGGTGAAGCTTGGTTTCTCTTGTTCAGCTTTAAACTGGTTTTGCTCCTACCTAGGCAATAGATTTCAAGCAGTCTTAGGACCTGAAAATAACTTATCCGCATGGGCTCCAGTATCTACCGGAGTTCCTCAAGGATCTGTCCTGGGCCCTCTGCTATTTTCTATATTTGTCAATGACATTTCAATTGCGATTAAAAATTGTAAATATATGATATATGCAGATGACCTTCAAATATACATCCACACTTCTATTGAAAACATAGCTGATAGTATTAATCTAGTGAATCATGACGTGAGAGAAATCACAAAATGAGTGGGTAAAAACCACCTCATACTGAACTGTTTGAAGACGAAAGCAATAATCATTGGTAGCTCAAGGATCCTAAACAAAATAGATTATAATCACCTTCCTCCAGTTGTAGTTGGTGACCATCAAATACCGTTCAGCGACTCTGTTCGCACTCTTGGACTAACCCTCACAAAAAATTTGTCTTGGAACCAACATGTGAACGAAATCTGTAATAAAGTCAATATCACTCTGTATCAACTAAAACTGCACAAGCACTTACTTCCTATATCCACCCGAAAAATGTTAATTTCTACCCTGGTTTTCCCTTCCTTTGACTATTGTAGTCTTGTTTATAATGACATGCCTAAAGAGCTTGATAAAAAGTTACAAAGGCTACTTAATTCATGTGTAAGATATGTATTCAATTTAAGAAAGGATGTTCTTGTATCACAGTACAGAATCAGCCTTGGTTGGCTAAATCTTTGTAATCGAAGGAAATATCTACTCGGTGCTCTTCTTTTTAAGATTTTCAGAGAGAGAATCCCCAATTATCTCCGGGAAATCTTTATAAACAGATCAGTTACCACCCATATGTCTTCCCGCAAAAAGGACTATTTATGTTATCCTACTCCACGTACTAATATCTACCAGAAATCATTTCTGATAACGGGATCAAAATTCTGGAATTCTCTCCCTGAGGATCTTAGACAGAGGGGCTCCATCCATGCTTTTAAAATTAAATTGTACATGGATTTACTCAGTGGAGAGCTAAAATAAACTCCCACGAAAATACAGCCTATTATGTATCATTATTATGTATTATGTACTATTGCCCAATATTCCGTCTGCCTATGATGTCAAATTTCAATCCTTGTTACGTGTTATTTCTTTTTTTTATAGATGCGTATCAAACAACTTTACTTGACATTTTTCATGAACTTTTGCTTTGATGAGCCATTTTTTGTAAATTGTGTTTTTTGCTCCAAGGGTTTTTTCCCAGAGCATAATAAATATCTATTCTATTCTATTCTATTCTATTCTATAATTTTGGGCATTGAGCAATATGAGGAACCACCATAGCTTTGACTTCCAATTTCAACGTGATTTCAGACAAAGGTTTCATTTTCAAACTGACAATTCCAGACGATATCACGGAATTATTATTTCCGAACCCAAAAATAGGAGTTCTAATTTTATTGGAATTCAACCGTAGCTTTCGAACGCAAGATTCCGTGATAAAGGTTCCCTGACTTGCAGTGTCAAGCAAGAGTTTAATTACGCGGCCATTGCCATCAATGTCCAATACGATCGCCCTGGCAGTCGCAAGCATCACGACAGACCCCAACCGATGAGTGCACGTTTGGAAAGAAGACACCTCTCGAACTGGATTTTCTTTCGTCTCATCTGGGTCTGCGCTCACTAATTGAGGGTTTTGCTGCTTCTACTCTACCGCAGTATTATCTTTATCTAATTTCGAACATGACCCCTCACGATTGGCAAAACAAATTAATTCATTGTGAAGCAATTTACACTTAGGGCATGGCATTTTGAATTCACAATCTTTTAAATAATGGTCTTGGCTGAAACAAACTAAACAACACCCTTTAGCCTTAACTAATCTTAGCCGAGATCCCACTGACAATTTTAAAAACTTCCTGCATTTTTCCAAAGAATGCGGCAACGAACAATTTGGGCACGATTTCTGGACCCTTTGTCTATCAGAATTAACAACCATACTAGTAGACTTTCTTAAAGATTGCATTGGCTTATGGGGCCTTTTATTCAGACCAGTATCTGAATGAAACGATGAGGCTGCTTCCAAAATCTTGGCTTCCTCACTTAAAAAAATCAAAAAATATTTGTAGGGAAGGCTCACCAACGTTGAGCGCTACCTTTTCCCACCGCTCCCGTAACACGGAATTGAGTTTGCGGCGCAACATAAAAAGCATTGGGACCGACCGACTTTCGACATTGTGCCCGACAGCGCTTAACGCACCAACATACTCAGTAATTAATGTGCAAAATTTGCGAATAGCTTGACCTTCCCGGGTAATCGGGTTGATATCGAACAAAGCCTCCAGATAGGCATTAGTCAACCTGTTTGAGTCCATATAGCGCGCTTTCAAACTCTCCCACGCGACCGAGTAATTCGCCGAGGACACAGGTAAAGACGAAACATACGAATGAGCTTCCCCCTTAAGAATAGATTTGAGATACAAAAATTTCTGCACGTCACTCAAGGACGGGTTTTCATGAACCGCAGATAGGTATACATCATAAAATGACTGCCATTGCATTAAATCGCCATTAAACGCGACTAAATCGAGCTTAGGGAGAGCTACGGTATGAGTTGAATTACTTACCCCGGCCGCAAGATGGCCCGTTGACCTTAAGTGTGGCTCTATATCTGGGAAATTTGTCAGAAGAATTGCCTTAGTATTTAAAAACATAGCCTCGAACTCCTCCGTAGACTTACGCAATTCCTTGTCCTTTTCGACGGGAGGGGACTGTTTCGCGTACAACGGGGCTAATTTCAAAATACCCTCATTGAATTCCTCCAAAAGACTATCCACGTGGTCCGTCATAGCTCGTAATAAATTCCTCTTTTTTACATCACTCGAATTCTTTTCGAAATCTTTAGCGACATTATCAATACGACCCATCTTCGCTAAGAGAGATGCAATACGAAACTCTACATCGTCGATCGCTGGCATTTTCAACGTTCCCTAATAAAACCAACCAAGAAAGGGAAAACCAAAAGTATTCTAACACCAACACTGATTCTACAACGACAAATCCGGCCCGAAGGACCATATGATCACTTTCGAACGTTATTATAATTGTGGACTGTATACTGTTTAAATCAAAGTCGAGCCGGGCCGGTAGCATACCACTCACCGCTGCTGTTGTTCCCGTCGGGGGCGCGACATGGCTCCTTCTCCTGGGGTTGCTCATACGCTTGCGAAGTTCACTGGACGACTGCCTATTCACTCCCATTCTCGGAGTGACAAAACAAAAAACAAAACCAAAACGAAAACCCGACAATTCGTGGTATCGCCAACAGGTGGCGAGGCTCGACTTTTCTGGGAAATTCACAACCAAACATACGATGTAAAAAATCTAAAAATGCAAGTTAGTTCAAAAATATATACTGTGAAATATTGCTATGTGTATATTGAACATTGTAAGTTAACTGAATATTGTGCTAAAGTCAACAAAATTTGATGTAGTTATGAGTATTAATACGTTTGTCTTGCTGATAATTATATTTAAACATATGTAATATTTTCTATTTTGTCATGTATTAAGTTACATTCTGTGACATCGATGTTTAATGTAAATCTACATATTGTTTAAATATTTTTGACTCTATCATATTTATAGCCATGTATGTTCCTAAGAGACACTCTTTTCTCGGAATACTAAATTTCATTTTCCATTCTATTCTATTTATATTTTTGTGATGAATTACTTGCTCCTCCGGCAGTATTTAAGCGCTCTCTTCTTCGACTCGTTTCACTCTCCATTCCTAGAATCTCCTCTTCCGTCTCCGTCACCCACATCTCTGACTCCTCTCTGAATCAACTCTATGAATCACTACTTCATTTTTCCCTAGGACTTCCGAAATTATTTTATCAAGCTAATTCCTACCTACCGCCTCTCTTCTATGGTTGCTAGCGGACATGTAGACTTGAATCACCACAAGGTTGGTGGATAGTTCCTCATTTTTTACCGCTAAATTCATCTTTCTTACCAGATTTAATCCTACCTATCTCCTGCCCACCTTCCCTTTTAATACCAAATCTACCCCTTGATAACTTTCCTTCTCACCACTGCATGTAATCCTATACCCTTGCACTTAAGGACCAGATACCACCATATAATCCGAGGGCCAATTGATCAAGCCCCATATTTTCAGGGAAGAAATATTTATCAGGGTTTCCCACGTCCATTCCAACTGTTTTTTACGTGTAACTATCACCTGGACTGCATTTTGTCTGGCCTCTACCCTTCGACGCATCAGGCATGGGTGCCCCTTCTACAAGATTGGGAATTACTGCCACCCGTGGAGCTCTAGGGGCGGTGGGAACACGCAGTCCTTGCCACAACGATTAGGTGCTATCGCAAAGGAAAGGGTTTATGAAATAAGAGAAAAAAATATTTTGTGATTCAATGACACAATGCTCGTTCCTCATAATTTTTTAATTCGTCAATTCTCATGAAAGAATTTAGAATGAAGCAAATACCTACAATTTCTCCTCTCCTACTGATTGACCATCATAATATTGATAAGCATGAGATAAACAAGAAAAAAAGCGAGAGAAATTATTTAAAAAATTAAAATACTATCATTAATGAAATGATCGTTCATACTGAAACTTATGCTTTTCTTCATGATTAAGCATGATACTCATTCATATGGCTATTGTGAGCTTTACTGGAATAGAGTGAGCTTCAATGTGGCTCTGTGTTTCATTACAACCGGACAAAAGCAATGAGGAAGGTGATTGGTGCAGAACACGAGCCCGGGGTAGCATGGGTTAGTTACTCCTGGCATTTATCAAGATTCCTTTCGGTCACTTTTATTGAATATTAAAAATATTAATGATAAATCAAGTAATTAGTTATAGATAAAAGTAATCTTTCATAATCAAAATCATAGATTCCGATCGTTGAATAAATTTACTATCATCATGCCTCTATGTTTTTTTATACTTTTGTGTACGCAATGAAGAAGGGGTTATTACTTAAAATAATGACTTTCTTTCATTACGGTGCCGTTGTGCGTGAAACCTCGAGCCTGGAGTTTGGGGTTTCATTTACTTTGGGGGTCCTATCCTTCATCACACTATCCTTAAGGGTAAAATTTGAAAATTTTGCGACAGTGAGAATATTATAAATAAATGGTTTTCCGTGCATCCGTGCAATCCGTGCATCTGTAATCCATTTTTATAACTAAGCATAGGAATCGTGTGTGGTGAGTTTACATACGGAAGAGGTAGAATTAAGGATAGCATTAACCAGTCCTTACCTACGTCTATTTTATTTTACATAGTTTTCTTTTTAATATTGTGACGATAAATGAGATAATTAGCTGTAGTTAAAATTGTAAATTCTTCTTTCAATCTAGGTGAGGGAACCACATTTTACAAACTTATAAAGAAGAATTTGAGCTTTCTCGCGGAACAATGCTTAGTTTGACTCGATCTAACGTGATAGAAGTTGTAGTAGTTGAATTTGAAGTAGAAGATAGATGTTTTCAAAATACAACCATGTTAACTTGACAATTACGACAGAATCTCACATGAGTAATACGTGCCATGGCCTGACGTTAGCATTAACCAGTCCTTCCCGTGGTCGCGATTCCCTTCAGCCTTGATCCGGGTGCGCGCACGGAAATATTGACGAACGACGGAGAAGCAAGCTCTGATGTTTGAGTCGGCATTCAATGAGCTGCTTTTCATGCTAGAGGCTCCTTTCTCTAGCGGCCGTTGCTCACACTCAGCCCAAGCGGCGCAAACTCCGCAAAGTGTTTCGCTAAATGCTCCCGTGAGGTCGCGCCGGGCGTACGGAGACTCGGTCACCGGGGGCCGCCCCCCCCCTCACGACTGCCAAATCTTATTTGGTCCGTGCTCATCGGCTGCCCACCACGTTTGCGTGGCGATCAGTGACCTTTTAAAGCTGCCCGATTGAGCTACCCACACACACAGGTATTCCTTTTTCTATGTGTTGTAGACGGGAAAATGTTTGCAAAATAAGTAAAGGTCTTTGAGTCATTTTTACGTAGTGTAATGTTGAATTGCCTGAGGAAATTCTTGAATAAGTCACCCAAGAATGAATTCACTCTGAGAAAATTTCACTTTAGAAAAGTCGTTTGCCTATACGGGCACTTGAATTTCTACGGCTAATGCTAAGCAAGCATTTTTGCTATATAGGGACTGCTTGCGCAAATTTACATCTTTGGCATGACTTATGCCAAAGATGTAAATTTTGAAAAATAAATAAAAAACTTACTTCAAGATTACCACGCTAATGACGAATTCCCTTTATTTGCGATGGGGAAAAACGTTCTTGGAACGGGAGTCAAACCATGGACCTTTGAATTTCCCAGTGCCTCCAGGTTCCTCAATTCATGATTTAAGTTGTACTAGCAGTTCACCCGGTGTTTCTCGGGAAGGATAATAAACAGAGGAGTGGGAAACCTGGAACTTGGAATTCATGGTCACATAGTAAGACTTTTATATTTTCCCTTTGAACATGTCAAGAGGAGTGCCTGTCTGTAGGATGTCTAACCGTAGATGTTGTGTGATGTGTCTTCACAAACGATAATGAGAAAACGACGCAAAGGACATGTCGGACGCAACCGAAAATAGCACTATGGGTTAAGAGGCATGATATGCATCTTTGTGCTACCTTTTGTTGCAATCCGTGCAGCTGCACGGAAACGCATAGTGGACAGGAAAACGGACATCCTCTTATAGATGGCTATGAACTTAAAGCCTCGTACTTGGTCATATATTTTTCCTGAATCTCCCAAACAGATTTAAAATCCCAGAAATACCCTGAATGAAGAAGTAATATTTCTTATTGAGTCAGTTAAATCGATAATTTCCTTGGTCTTGTACTCTGAGAAAATGTTTTTATTGCCATGGAACATCCTTAACGGGGCAAGTACGAATCGTTGCAAAGTTTGTTAACCTGAAGAATCATAGTGAAGGTCATCATAAGCTCCTAGTGAAGTTTTCTGGGTAACTATTTCAAACGCTGCGATTGAAATGTTTACGCAGTGAAATGGCGCAGACGACGAATGTAATTAGGCGAGTATGCCACTCCTCGGCATTTCATGTTCGATTGCAAGTGTCACTTTGTTTTACAATGCCACCACACGTCCATCGGGATCTTGATAAACAGTGCGTAGAGAAATTGCTGAATCCGAATGGGAAATGGTTTATCCCTATCGAAATTTTTACAATTCCTTCTCTACAAATCAATAACGCTAATTTAAATCAAATGTTAGATCAACTTAACTAATAAATTGTGCCAACCATCAAGAGATAGTCTTGAAAAGTATTTCCACCTATATCTGATTAGGAGTTTCAGTTTGAAGGGTTTATAAATCCGTATTATCAGTTTTTTTCTCCATCTATGATGGAGTCATGCCCAATATAGGTAAAATAAAATTTGATGCAGTTATCTGATTTACCCTGCTAAAGGAAAATATTCTTTCACCATTAGAATTTTCCTTGAAGTAAATGTTATCATAGAACTGTGCATTAAACGTAAATATATAATACCCTTTTAATACGAATCTGCAGCCAGTAAATTGGACCTGTTAACCCTTTTTCACTGTGGGCAGGTACGTTTAATAGTGTGTATGTAAATAACGGTAATAATGGCAATTTCTTTGGAAAATTATCCTTATTTCACGTTGATACTTGACGATGACCACCCTCTTCACGGTGCAAATCCTCGTGTCAAATTGATGTAACGACCGAGAAAGAGCTTGCGAACGTCACCGTCCTGGAATTGTCAGCATGGCGATATCAAAATACTGGCTCAGCGTATATGACGAGTGAGTTACTAAAACGTCCATGAGAGCTACAATCGTAATGGGTCAACCATCAATGAACGCAAAACTGGGGGTTGAGCTTCTACGGCCTCAAAACTGTAAAAGGTTGTGTGCATGTGTTTCCGCAAATCGCTGGTTATCCCTAGCCAGGCCTATCCTGTGAAGATTACCGGTTTTTTGTGGAACAAGAATCCTTGGTGGAGGTCCCTACAGCCCTCACAAAGGATATTGCTTTGTTTGTTTGCTGTGAGTGATTGTGTGTGTGATTTGGGCTTTCCGGTTGAGAGGCTGGTGTTTGGTCCCTGCGGTGAATTTCTCCCCCTTCCCGTACACTGACACAGTGACAATTTTTACTTGCAAAGTAGATGAGCCGTGGGAGAATTATACACACCAATGAATGCTGAAAAGATTAAATCTCTATCCCCCGGTTTACATCTTATAGTTTCCTTTTTGATTGCTTTTGTTTAATGTTTGGGATCCAAAGGCCTTTCACCTCACTCTTTCGGGATCAAAATATGTTTTCATCTGTTTACCGATTTCTTCTGTCGATCACTCTATTGATAATCAGAAGGTAGGACTTATATTGGGTTGATAAATAAAGGGGTACATTAAAATTTTTCGGTGACAAAAGTTCATCCAGAAATCAGAATAGAGTAATAGAAAGAAAAAGAAGTGTCTCAGCATCTGCGTTTCAGTCTTTTTGCCATCAAATATTTTCAATAACATATTTAGGAACTTCCAGTAAGAGAAAAATGAGTTGATTTTTAAGAAACCACTATCTATGTTGGTCGTCAATTGCCTTAGTATCAAAAACAAAATCGCCGATTTTCACCAGAGGCACGTTCAAGTAGACGCGATTAATTTTTTATTTAAAAAAAGCTTTCCAGAAAGTTCCGCACGCGAAATAATTAGTTAAGTGAGAGGACTATAGAATACATTTTGAAACCATATGATGGATTGAGGATTTATTAACCAACCGCGAGCAAACGGTTGTTCTAGATGGCGTTAGTTGAGATACGTCAAAAGTCACATCTGGTGTGCCTTACGTAAGTGTTATTGGGCGTTTATATTTCCTTTTCTATATCATTGATATCATTACCGTTCTATCAAGTAAAATTTGAATTTTCGCGAACGAAGCAGTGCTGTCCAGTGATATAAAGAATGAGCCTGACTGAGCTGCACGTAAGGGAGATCTCAATACTTCAAAAGATTGGTGTCGTACTTGGCAATTAGAGTTGAATGTTAACAAATTTTTAGCAGCGAATTTTTGGAAAAAGAAATAATTTCTCAACGGAACGCATTCAATTAATCAAGCCAAGTAATTAAATTTAGAGTCGGTTAAGGATTAAGGAATAACGAATTAGAATTTGTAGAAAATTATTGAGGAAATTTGCGGACAGGTAAATCGTAAACCAGGATGCATTTAATGCGATGAAAAAGTAATTTACCCTATAAATGTAGATCATAAAGTTTTTCTACCCGAAGCATGAATTTAACAGATTGAGTAGCCTTGCATGTCGAGGAACTCAATTTTCGTTTTTGCAGGGCTTTCAGCTCGAGATCATTCCACCAGGAGTCGCCCCAATCCCCAAACGCTCTACCCGATAGGCCACCAAGCTTCCCCGTCTATATTGATTGGTGAGGATAAGAGCCATTTGTTACGCTGTATCCGGAATGCTCAGTGGTTAGAGCAAAGAGAGAAGTGTTGCGGGTATTTGCAACGAATAAGAGTTGATATTCGTTTGCGTGTCGATATCTCGTACTTTACTTCACTTGCTGGAATTTTCAAAGATTTTTTCCGAGTCTCATTAAATCCCATGTCTCCAGATATGAGATCTATCTGTTGATTATCGTTTGCATCACTTTGCTTTTCCTTTCGGAGTGCCTCGCGCGTGATCTTGTTCCCTTTTTTGCCTGTGGCGGCGGCTGTGTGCCACAAGTGGCCCACTAGAATAAATTGCCCGCCGTGCGAACTGATGATGGGAATCGATTAGGCCACCGCTGCTCGCTCAAACCTAACCGAATTAGACACAGTGTAAAGCAAGCTGCATTAGTTGGCATCCGTCGCTAATGGAGGGAATTTTTTTGTTTTGCAGATCATGTGAGGGCATTCTAAAGTAAAATTCCGGTAATTTGCCTGCATTTTTTTCGTCCACGAAATATATTCCGTCAATGATTTCCCTTTTATTTTTTAATTTTGGTTTTATTCGTATATAACTGAATATAATTGCTATATTTGAATAAAAATGACACAATCAAGCCACCTTCTCTTTTACCGATTTATAGGAACACTGGCTTATTTTATCAATCAATATTACCGTAATTTTCTGCATAGTACGGAGTTTTTCACCAAAACTCGTACAGGGAGTTGAGTGCGTGTAATACATATATCGCGACGAACGCGAATGTTTTTACGGCGAAACCCATCAGGATGGTACATTCTTTTTATGCATTCATGTGAAGATGTTTTCGATTCATTAACTTCTATCCTAATTTCATTTTCACTAGACTCGATATGATCTAAGCTAAAAACTTCCCATTACTGAAGAATGATTTCATCACTGAATTCTTCTAAATCAAAGTCTCTCTCATCGCTGGAATTCAACTTTACGGATGTGCGATAACGCCACTTGCAGGACCAAGGCCACCTACCTACCACAGACGCGCATGCATTTCCGATTGCTGGACAGCTGACGACTAATGCATCGGCAAATGATGAAATCTTAAAACGAGACGTGCATTATTCGTGGAAGTATGAATATTCTTATACTGTGCTCATAAATATTTGAGTACATGCTATACTAGGTGCACACTTGATGGTGAAAATTAAGGTGTAATGAGCTAGCCCGGTGCATTGCATGATCAATTAGTGAAATTATTAGCGTTGTGCGAACGACAAAGAAAAGGTTCTAGCTCCACCAATTAATCACGGTATTCTCTCTGTTATTGCATTCCCATCGTTGGATTCGGGAGATGAAACATTTACGGCATGAATTTCACAATGCAAAATTTGAGGTTTAGGCCTTTGTTTGCGTAATTCCTATGTGATATTGTGAGCCGAAGGATGCGGAGCTGTTTTAAAAGTAATTAGTTTGCCCGTTGGCGAAATCAACGCCCCAAATATCTCACTCCAGACCTAAAAGTGAGCTCGTTGGGAAATGTAAAAGATAATTTTGATAAATAATCCTCTGTGTAAAAATATTATACCAATAAAATGGTTCTCTAAAATATAGTGGTTCTGATAAATTTCGTGTTTAATTTTTCAGTTTTATTCTTCCTTTGCATTGGTTTTAATTTATCTACATAGTGCGTCTGCTTCTCATACTTAAGGCTGAAAAAAGAGAGAAATTTGTTTCTTATTTCCCCGTAAATAGTACTTTATTGCCTTTACAACGGGGTTTTCAACATCAACAACTTACAACACAAACATCCATGCCCTGGTTAGGGGTAACCTACCCAGGCGGGATTCGAAGCCGCGACTCATGGATTGGCAGTCGAGGACTTTACCCCACCGCCACCGAGGCCGGGGAATGCATATTTTATCTCGTCGAGGAGGTAATGTTTCCGCCTCCGGGTCACTGAGTTAACTAATGAACAATAATTTGAATGCCTCGAATCTTAGCTTAGCCGGGGTAAGGTATTTTCATTCGTACTTAGTCTGCATATTTCTCGTCTAATTTCACCAATTCTATTGTGAGTAGTTTTTTGGGCTACTTGTTTCTCCTGCAGTCTCCTCACACCAGCTCAGCTTTCTTCCTATTTCCGCGAAATCTTCCCGCGTGTCGTGCGGCTATCTTTATGAGCATCATTTGTGCACTGCCGGGGGTGGATGGCTCCAATTCCGCTGAGTTTGCCTCGCAAGCACCTGCGCCGGGCCGCGCGACCCATCACATGACGCGATGCGCCCCTTGGAGGGCCTGCGGATGCTCAAGAGCTCAAGAGCAAGAGCTCAAGAGCATCAAGGGAATGTGGCGGCATATTAGGGCAGCCGCATCTCGGAAAACTTACAGCATCATGGGATCTTTTTCTGTGCTCCCCGTGAAAATGGTTTGTTTGGCCATTTGGAGAAGTCATTTTCTCTGGGACGACTGGATAGCATTTTCGCCGTTAACTTTAGTCTGAGAAGTTGGTTAGGCTTTTTAATTGGTAAAGGAGAGATGGGAATTTGCCTTCGCTTAGTAGAAGGACAAAATTTCGAGTTCGATAAAATAGGTTACCAAGCGGTCGTGGCGTTTGAAAGGAACTATTCACCAAATACTGATTCCAGTGCATGTACGATGCCTAGTGGGCCTCAGACATGACAGGCTCGGCAACATCAGGTTACCATGTAGTTGGGACAACGAGAGATCTCTTGCCTATTTCTTCTGGATGAGCACAGCCATTTGAGTACTTTCCCCATGGTAAAAGAGAAAATAGCGATCTTGTGAAAAAGGTAACATTTTTCATAAAAAATATAAATTTATTTTATTCTCTTGATGAGAAGTAGTTATTTTAATTAATGGACAAAAAAAGTTGGAGACTTTAGTAATCCTGCATTTTTTATGTTTCCTTTCAAACTGGAGAATTTAACTGGAATAGTAACACGCATAAAAATATGAAAACAACACCATATGGGTAATTTATTAGCGTGACAGCAGCTTTGGGAATCATCGCTCTTTGGACTAAGGTTGCATTTACAGACAAAGTAGTTTTTCATTTATTCACCAGGAGTTGCTTTTAAATAAGTCTTGATACTGGAATTATTGTAACGAGTGACTCATCCGCAAATACTCATGCTCTTTGCTGATTTTACTCTCAATAAGAGCTCCGAAAACGGTTCCCTTTTGAGCGGGAGACCATGGCTGTGACATTTGGGGCAAATGGCACTGATCATCCCCGATGAGTGAGGGACGGGACCGCGATGAATGATTTGGACGAGCCAAAGGAAAATAGTTTCGAAAACATAATGGAGGCATCGCCATGGACACAAGGAGGCATCGCAACGGATTCCTGCTCCCGTGGATGCCACTCATCTTATACAACCTCTTTCATTCTCTTCAACTTAAGACCCAGTTCTGATGACGTATCTATGTGAATTATTACATACTGGCGAATCTTTGTGAAACGGAAAGCCACTGTTTAATGCCTCTTCCATATGCTGGTGTAGTTTTCCCTTTTTTGAAAGGCCTACATAATCGCACATGCCGGAGACGTTTTTTGCTTATCATGGTATTATTAATTTGGCATTCGGTGTGCCTATCTCCTGATTATTCATTGGCTTGCGTAAACAAGAAATTTTTGTCTTTGAAAGACGTACGTTGTGAATGAATGAAAAATTAGGTTTATTCCTCCGACAGTGGCTTGGTAAGCACGAACCCACCCCAGTGCTACTATGCCGACTCAGCACGTGAACTTGTTGCTTCCGGAAACGCAATGGCAAATTGCTTCGAAGAATCGCTTCGGCCTGACGGTGTGATTTGTTACACACCATGGTGAAAATGGAAATTTCTGAACTTTAATCCAGTACCGTTGAATGCCTTTCATTCGCAGACATTTCTCCGTTTTCTCATTTGCATTGCCGTATGTATACCACCTCTCTTTTCTAGTTAGTCGCATTTTACTCCTTTCTTGATTTCATATCGTTTTCTTCAAATGTTTTTGCTGCTAGTGTATCAGTCCCGCCGCCCTTTTTATCACTTTAATATTACCCTCAACATTGGATCCATCATGAGGTCTCGCTTACACGAGGATATAGTCCAAATTAACTCAGCGATTGATAACTGCACGGACAGTTTAATACTGACGTCAGTGAGTTCAGACATCAACCGTTAGCTTGCAGGTGGAAACTAAATCGTTGTTTTGGTGTTAAAAGTTACTAAAGTTGTAATGGTATTCCCACTAATTAAAAGCCTGTTTGATTTTCATTTTGGGATTTAGTTCAGTTAAAACCCTGCTTAGTTTGGACTGAAGTTCAGCTTCCACTCTGGATGTTGCTGCTGAGGTTCCGTCCTCTAACGTTTAGGTCTGAAGGTTGCGCTCTCGGGAAATAAATTATTGAAAAATTACTGGTTTTAGCTTTCATTTGATTCCTATTGTCCTCAAGAGAAGGTATGCGCTTCTTAATTGACTTACCGTCGTAAATCATGTCAACGGCGACGGCTCAGAGTCAAATGAGAACCACATCCCGTGATCTTCCATGCGGAGAAATGACCGTCGACATAGTTCCGCATCACAGCGGGCTGAAATCGAAATACGCTAGCCAAAAATCAAGGTAGGTATAGCTTAATTGATGAAAACTTTTTCCCATTATGTATTTAAAAGATGCAATGAAACTTTTTTTAGGATGATGCAGTCCACAAAATTGTTTAGAAGGGCAACAAAAATTAAAAATAGGTTAAATAAAGTGAAAAGCATAGTTTTCAGGAATAAGTCAAAATTTAGATCCGGGAATATCAAGGAAAAGGTAGAATTTCTTCCATTGATAACAACGTTAAAGCTATCAAATAGCTGTGCATAGAGTAAATGGTAATTTAAAATTGCTAACTGGTTTTTAGACCTGAAATTTTGGTGATTGACAGTTAAACCATACAGAAATATTTTTATTGCTAATTGCTCAAAAATGAAGGATTGAACTCCTATTCTGAGTCAAAGGATGAAGACTCCTCATGTTTCAAAATATTTTCATTTAACACCAGAAGATTTTTCACGTTCTATGGTAATATTTAACTTTACAGTGAGTCCCTGTAAAACAAGGAATAAAATGATAAGATGTAAGCAGAAGCTGTGAAAAAGGTCATAGCTTTTGGCAATCCGAGGCTCTTTTCAGGTATATTTTTCACAATATCTTTTTATCCATGCGCCAGACTTCCAACGCTTCTTCGGAAGGATGTCCAAGAGAAAGGATAGCATGTTTCACAAGAGGCTGTGGGAACTCTGTGTGACCATTGGGGCAGAGTTCGTGGATCTTCGGCCGGTGCTTAGATCGTGCCGGGCTCCCCTCAATTCGTCTGGGGTGCATTATTCCAAAGAGGCGTCGGAACGGGTGGCTCGTAGGATTTTTGAGCACTGCAGGTATTTTTTAGACTAGAGGGTAGGTCATCTAGCGGGGTTATCAAAGATTTAATTGAACGTAGCCTCCGAGGAAATTCGCAATGCGAAATATACAAGAAAGTAAGCTTAGAAGCGTTAACGCCGGACAATAGCGTCATTATTCCCAAAACGCGTGCTCCAGAGAAAGAAAAAATATCAAATATTATTAGTACTGCCAATAAAATTCTCCCGCTGAGTATACAAAAGCCTAGAAAAGAACCAACCGAAACTCTAACTGCAAAATATGACATTAACCTTGTTGTAGTTAATTGCCGTAGCGTAAAAAACAAGCGCGCCAAAATCGAGCATATTTTTCAGGACGCAGACGTGGTCATGGGGACAGAGAGCTGGCTTACGGAAGATATAAGCGACAGCGAAGTTTTTCCTCCAGAATATAAAATCTACAGATGCGATCGACGCAATAGAACAGGTGGCGGAGTTTTTATTGCAGTTAAATCCCATTTACAAAGCGCCGCCCACGAAATAATTGACAACGAAATGGAAAGCGTATGGTGTACAATTAAACAACGAAACAAAAGGAGTATTCATGTTTGCTCTTTTTATAGACCGCCGAACTCCAAAGTCGATATTATGTACCTTCTACAAAATCAAATATCCGCATTTACTCAGAGAGACAGTAAAGGTGTAATAGTAATCGGGGGAGATTTTAATCTTCCATCCATAAACTGGGATACTTATACTGTAAAACCGAATTCAAGGAATAAAGAAATCGGTGAGGTATTACTCAACATACTTGCAAATCACTCTCTCGCCCAAGTATAGTTGACAAACCTACGAGAGGAAACAAGCTATTAGACCTTTTAGCAGTAAGCGATCCTAAGTTGATAAAACAAGTCGATATTATTGACGGTATAAGCGACCACAGAGTAATCTTTGCAACGTTAAAAGTTGATGTGGTGTCAGCCGTAAAACCAAAACGCAATATTTACCTATTCCATAAATGTAACTTCACTAAATTTGGCGAGATGCTTAATGACTCCTACAAAAAAATCGTTGTTACATCAAAGGACCAAAGCACAGATGTAATATGGACACGTTTCTTAGAAATTCTGCGCCAAGGAATCAACGAACATATTCCGCAAAAACTGAAATGTGATAATAAGGAACCTCGCTGGTACAACAACGATGTCAGAAGAGAACTTAGGAAACAGAGAAAACTATACAACTTGTACAGAAAGTCCATCACGTCTCGTAATAAATCGAAGGAACTTGAAGCTAAAGAAAGTTACGCTGCTCAACGCTCAATAACCAAGAAATCAATGCGAACTGCAATGCGAAAGTTTAAGAAAAAAGTACTTGGTGAATTACTCGAAGAAAATCCGAAATCCTTTTGGTCGTACGCGAAAGAGCTTCAGGGAAAACATTCAACCGTAGATTCGTTATTTGATAAAGATGATAAACTTGTCACCGAAAATATTGACAAAGCTAACACTTTAAATGCCCACTTCGAAAGTGTATACACTACTGGCGATACTCAATTCAATTTAGACATCCCGTATACTGAGGATTTGATGGAAGAAATATCTATGAAACGTGATGGGATAACTAAACAACTACAATCGATTAAGAATAGTAAATCTCCGGGTCCGGAGGGAATACCCGCGCGTGTCCTCAAAGAGTTAGCTCCACAGATCGCGGCTTACTTAGAGATCATATTCAAGAAGTCACTCTCCGAAGGGAAGTTACCGCCCGACTGGAAAATTGCAAGTGTTACACCCATTTTCAAAAAGGGAAACAGAAATGACCCAGGCAACTACCGTCCAATTTCCCTAACATCAATTATAGGCAAGATACTTGAACATATCGTTGTTAGTAATATCATGGCTTTCTTGGACAGACGTAACTTCCTCCATGACTGTCAGCACGGATTCCGAAAAAATAGATCCTGCGAAACACAGCTCGCGCTCTTTCTTCACGACGTTATAAAAGCTGGTGAATCGAAAAGACAAGTTGACGCACTATATCTAGATTTTAAGAAAGCTTTCGACACTGTACCTCACAACAAACTTTTATACAAATTACAGTCATGCGGATTAAACGAAACAGTTGTAAACTGGATACGCGACTTCCTCAGAGATCGTAAACAAAAAGTAGTTCTTGACGGAATTAGCACTGATGTTGTAAAAGTTACATCAGGTGTTCCACAAGGAAGCGTAATCGGCCCCCTGTTGTTCATTATATACATTAATGATCTCTGCTCCCGCATTAGTTGTAAAATACGTTTATTTGCTGACGACGCTCTCATCTATCGCGAAATTAGTGATCTCTCTGACTATGGAAATGTATCATCGGACTTAAACAACGTTCATTTGTGGAGTCAAGAGTGGGGACTCGAACTTAATCTGAGCAAATGCATGGCGGTACATTTTTTGCGGAATTCGTCCAACACTAACAATGGTTATGCAGTGGATGGCATTAACATAAAGGCAACAGACGAAGTGAAGTACCTGGGAGTTACGATAACCTCGAACCTCACGTGGGGAACTCATATAAAGAATATTTGCGGTATAGCCCTGAAGAAATTAGGATTCGTCAAGCGTATTGTGGGAAGATTTTCGGATGAGAAAGTAAAAGAAAGGTGCTATTTCGCTCTCGTCCGACCGCACCTTGAATATGCAGCGAGTGTATGGGATCCAGTGCAGAAAGACTTAATCCGCGAGCTGAATAAGATACAAAGGAAGGCTGCGCGTTTCGTCAAAAACCGCTACGGGCGTACAGACAGTGTTACCCAGATGTTAAGCGAATTAGGCTGGGAGCCGTTGGAGACTCGGAGGCTGCGCGCTAGGCTTAGATTGCTTGAACAATTAAGAATGGATATATTTAAGAGCGACACAGAGAACATAATCTTAGAGCCACACTATATTTCCAGGTCCGACAGAAGCGATAAATTAAGAGAGATTTTTAGCCGAACGGATAGATATAAGAATTCGTTTTTCCCCCGAACAATAAAGGACTTTAATAAACGCTTGTCCCAACCTCGTTAGAGCACTTTTTTTTTTTTTTTTTTTTTTTTTTTAATAGCTGTAAACGGCTGGTGTCCTAACACCCCCTGCCACACGCCTTTTAGGCGGCTTGCGGGGTATTATGTAGATGTAGATGTAGATTTTTGGTCCATGTATTAAAAATTTGTGAATAGTTGGTGGCATATCAATAGATAATATTTTTCGTACAGTTTAGCTGTTTCAAGTCTGTAATATGAGAAAACTGTATCATTTACTTGAAGCCCAGGCCATATTATTCTCAAAATTACTGAGAAGTGGGTAGTTAGGTCTTCCGAATTTCCTATAAAAGGATTTATCATTGCACTGAATTAGGATTGTTGGTTAATAATTTTACAAGCTTGAAGATATTTGGGAAATATTTAAATACAGCGGCAGAAAGTGTTGATGACTTTTTTAACAAAATTTTATTCCAATTTAGAAATCTCTTTGTACCCACTCTAGAGAACTCATCCCACTTTCGAAAACATCGATAAAAAACATTTTTGGAATAAACGCCCCAAGCAAAGTTTTTAATTTCTCGTTGCTTCCAAAAAAAGTATTTTTTGTAAATACTCTGATAGGAATGATTTCCTCTACTTCACGGACCACTTATTACTGTTTTCCTAGAATATAATATGTAAATCTTGGCGGGTCACTTCGGTCGTATGGATAACTGAGATACTACTCTGTGAATGGCACAAACTTCGACAAGGAATACTGAAGGGAAACTGATGTTGAGCAATTGGCTAGAAATGAGTGAGTCACTTGCTTATACGGCATATTATGGGAAAACCCAATTTTTATAATGGAAACATTTTCACAATTTCAAAGTAAATAACATATCTGGGTGCATAAAAGGGTAGCAGTAAAGGACAAAGGGCCTGAGGAGCACGCAAACCGTGCGAACGTAGCTTCCGCGCAAAGACCCGAGGGTAGAATCGCCAGAAGAGGGTACATACATAAGGTACCGCAAATGATAAGTAGTTGAGTGCAATGCATTTGATATTCAAGGAAAATCCAGTCTCTCGAATGGACTGCTACGCATATCACGCAAAGCTCCCGTGTGCCTACTTCGTTTTTTGCGGGTCACTGGGCGCGAGAACCGCCCGACATCAATTAGCTTTACCAGGAAACAATCGGAAAGGTGCAAGTTGACGCAGGATATTATTGTACTGCAACGTAGAATAAAAATCAGTGTAACTGTTGGTGAAAATACCTTCCCGGAGATAAGCGGAGATAAGTAACTTTACCTCTGATTTAGTTTAAATTTAAGCAAAAAATGGTTTGTGCTAAATTAATGCATAATTGTCTTTCGGAAAGTGATATTTTCCAAATTCTAAAGCTTAATAGTACCTAATAGATATGTATTATCGCTCTTTTCAGCAATAGGAGAATCTTAATGTTTTATCCACATACCAGGGGAACAAATATTGAAATATTTTGCAAAAATGTATTTAGGTTTGGACTTCAGCGATTTTTTGTCACTCTTTGAAGATTAATATACATGTATAAATAAAAATGAGTTAATGTATTTGGGTATCTAGACATTCAGGAATAATGCAATAAAACCTTTGGGTCAATACAAAGTGGTAAAATATTGGGGTTTGGCCATTTTTTTCGATTTCCGTCCATTGTGCGCATGAGTAACTCGGATAACTGTGCGATTGGAGTACAATATGTGGTCCAGGTCACGTATTAATGCAACGGTTCGTGCAAGGGCGCCATGACCACCTGGCGCGGCGCAATATCGCGGCTCCGTAACTACATCGCCTCTCCAAATGAAGAAGATTCCAGTGCAGCAGACGTCTCGAGACCCTAGACCAAAATGGTCCAATGTAACTTGCGATATAATGGTGCAATGGATTGAGCAATGAATGGGTGGTGTCGCCTTCATCCACCGCCAGCATGACATTCCTCGCTCACGCACTGCCCACAGGCCCCTCGCACCCTGCCACTAGCACTAGCGCCACCAGAACACTCGTTCGTGGTGCAAAATTAATTTTGGCCGCCGTTCCCCTGGATTGAATCTGAGCGCGAGAGTAGGATGCTCTGAATTTGTGTTCCACTGAATCCTAGCGAAGGTCACTCCGCGGGTGCTCACTTAAGCCGGGAACGGGAGAGGGAGGGAGTGAGGTGGGGTATCAGGGTCCATAGGGATTGGTGAGTGAGCCGTAGCCAGGATCAGAGAACTTGGAGAAGAAAAGGAGTTGGTGCAACAATAATATTCTTTGAATCCCAAAAATGCGACTCAACGAGCTTATGACCGGGAAGCAGGAGTAAAAGGCTTTAGTTCTGTGGTCAGTTGATCAAAGAATATCCATTCTACGAGGTTTTCCAGATTTTTTGTGAATATCGCCATAACTTTTATGTTTTACGGTAATCCATGTTAATAAAGTGATGGATATATTTATTTAAAACGCTGGCAAACCAAAAATTTTGTAATTACATGAGCATATCACTAAAGCATATAATTATATCGGGCTTTTGACTCATTTTCATACGGCGAGTGCAGTGCTAAGTGATAGTTGTTAGTCATGTTGAAGTTATTGTATCCATTAGATATTTTTCCAAATGTATGGAAATCATCCCAAAAAATCGCAGGCATGCAATTAGACTACTCTAAATTAAATACGCATTGTCTGAAAATCATACCTTTTCTCAAATCATTTGTTGGCATAGAAGGCCATTGAGGAGCACCTCCTGTCGTCTATTCTTGCTTGAGAGTGAGCCGAGACAGCGACCACCAACCTTTCCTTCCATCAGCGCACGCTACACACACTCACGGCATCATCCATTATCAATTGCATCCTGACGATTTTTCAATCTTTTAGATCGTATTTAATGCAAGTATTAACCTGTGCACTACATCCTGGGTGAAAATTTACCAGGGATCCACTTGACCAAAAATTCGATTGGAATCCATTTCACCCTGGCTCCCTGCTCGTGATACACACTTTTCACCTGAATTGCTTAAGTAAACGTCCAAACCACCGCACGGGATGGCTAAAAGTTATTATCTGAGGTTCAAACTGAGTTATCCCGGAGAATTCCGTTGAATTCAATGGCAAAGGCATTTGACCTGTTTAAAGTGACATAATAGTTCGATGATGCTTACTTTTAAGCGTAGGTATATGAAATGCAATTTTAGAAATTCTATCCGATGTTTACATGCTGTAACAGTTTTATTTACCAGTGCTTAGGCACTTAACACAGCCGGTCATTATATTATTTAAAGAACCTTCATCAGTAATATACCCGCTACGTTTATTGGCCAATTTCATGATTATTTGCGCATTTTAAACTATACGTTCATCAATGAATTACAATGATAGAATGCAATTAAAATAGCGTTAAAGAGAAGGCCTCGCTCAAATTAACGTTTATTTTATGAAACGTTAATTCCTTTAAACAATTGCGTTAGTTTTGACATTTTCAGCGTGCATCAAATAGACCTTAAGTCAACTGTACCTCAAATTTGAAATTTTTACCTTCATGTTTTCTTGGGTGTAGGTATATTATTTAATGTCAGACTCAGATAAAAATGTTTCAAACGGTATACTCTTTAGTCCAATGGCAAATTTTGTTGACGCTAACTTTCACCGAGGAAATATTCGTCACAAAAAATATAAAATGCGTCTATTCGATAGCGGGTAATGTACCCTTTTTAGAGAGTGTGGCAGATACCGTTGATTGGTTTTGCCGTTTAATTAACCCTTTCAGCTAAATAGAGTGCGTATCATGAGAAGGAAGCAAGGGTAAATGGATTATAATAGAATTTTAGTTCGAGTGTATTACTGGTAAATTTTCACCCTGGACAAAATTCCCAGCTTAATAATCGTTTGAAAATATACAGAATGGCACTGGCAGGCCATCATCTCGCCTCAGAGAATGGCGTATGGTTTCGCCTCGACCACCTCTTCGTCCACCGTTGATCCAGTTACGTTGGAATAATGACTCTACAGTTCAATGAAAGGATTGACGGCACTCAGACGTGGGCAGATGGCTACTCCTCGCCCGACGAGCCCTCTCAAGTGCTTTTCATCAACATATTCCCCGAATCTCTGCGGGAACATGATACAGATTAATGAAAAGTCCTTCAATCGTGGGGGGGCGTTCGACATCATAGGTGAAAGATAATTTTCCGCTTCGCTTCTGGGAAAATTCTCGGGGCCCAATACCGACTAAGTAATTGAGAGGTCTTCCTTACTTGGTGGTCATCGTGTCGTGGAATCCCTGGCGGAAGCAATCCCCATTTAATTTGCGAACGGCCAGGAGCAATTTGTGATGCGCGCCGCCCTTGCAATTTGCTGCGCCGAGGGTCAATCGAAGAAGTGCGTGGCCCGCACCTTTGTCCGCTGCCGGCCCGGGCACAGCAAATGGACACTCCCTCTCCTAATTGATTCATTTCCTAGGGTTATTAGGGCACACGTGCCTCGCGAATCTCGGAGGGCCGTGGCGAACGTCACTGCGAATTAGCGCTGACAGGGGCGGGCGAAGGGGGGTGGGGTGGGGTGGCCATTTTTGCCCTCGCTCGACGGTTGTCGACTGTTTTGAGGCGCTCGTGTCAGCCATCGGCGGATCTTCTCTTTTGATGCACGCAGACTCTTTTTGCGCGCTAAAGAGCTTTCTCTACGTTCTAACAGTTCAAAAACAGTGTTAAAATGGAAGATGGTAAAATCATACATTAAATGCTTTTTTACATGAACAGGAGGAGGTAATTGGGACCAGAAAGAGTTTATGAACAGAATAAATGAAATCCCTTTCCTATGGCTCTCTAACTGAGAGGAGGGCGAATTGCATGTCTTTTGTCTCTTTTTTTCCATTTTCTGGTTTGGGCTTGTTGGTCCTTTTCAGCATCTAACTAGTTCTAAGCAGCTTTATGGATACTTATCCACTTGACAATTTGTATATTTTACATGATTGAATCAGCTTACATGGAGATGAGAGCTCACACAGCTTGCTGGCATTTGCATGACATAAGGCCTTTTTTCGATGACTACGAAGACGTAGCGTATAGTATGCTGCATACTGTTGTATACTGACCTTCTGCCAGACACCTTTGAGGTGGCCCACAGGGTATTATGTAGATGTAGATTTAGAAGGCGCTTTCAGGGCTTCTAACGGCACAAATTCTGAATCTTATATTCCGCTTATATCCTCAAAATATTATTCTATTCAAGTTTTAATCGGTAATGAAAAAGTGGAAAAAAATTTCTAATACTTGTACGGAGTAAAGTGCGAAGTGTCGAGCTGTGTTATGCAGGTACTTGGAGAATGTGGGAAGAGGATGGTGGCGAAGGATTTGAGGCGTGAAGGACGAGGTGAGATGAGGGAAGTCAAACAAGGGGTAATTGGAAATGTTTGGCGAGGAGGGGAAACTTTTAGAGTTGATCAAGTGAAGTCAGGGTGTGTAGTGAATGGGGGTGGGGAGGGGATGAGTTCTGGACTCAATCATAGGTGCGGTGAAGTGGAAGGCATGATGGATAAGAGGCATTGGAAGAGCAGTGGACGTTGGGACGACTGGAGCCATGGACAGAGTTGCTGCGGATGGGATTCGGTGGAACCGTTTCATTCTGGATAATTCATCTTTGCAATAAATATTTGCTCCATTGGACAGTTAAATTTACCCATTGTAGATTTTAGGCCGAATTAGCAACAGTCTCTTCCATGTACGGCAGCATGGGTGGTAGTTATTTCCTTGAACCTTATTCAGCTCGCATATTGCTTCGTATTTCTTAGATGTCTTGTTTATTTTTTATGTTTCATTGAAGAAATGTGAACGTAGGCACTTAATTAACTGCTCCATGGATTTAGATGCGATTATTTGTTTCGTTATTATTTATAACGTCTAAACCTGTGAGTAGAATTTCCTCTAGTAATAGTTTGGTCAGTGATAAAACTGAACATGTTTGTGAGATGAATGTAGAAGATTGGTTGGTTCTCTTTGAACCACGCATAGCCTGGAGTAAAATGCTATCTATCGTGCGCCTGGAAAAAAGCGTTTCCATTTTTTGATGTACCTTAAAAATACACCTTAAGTGCGACAGTATTCACCAAAACCCCGCTCTCGGTTTTCTTTTTCATTGGTCTTCCCTTATGCTTGAGAATTCGTTTAGCTAGTGCACCGAGAACTACTGACATTTATAACTCCGCTATATTGAGCTCATAATACCGCAGAATAATCCCAGCAAATATTCCATATTCCATTACAATACAACTTTGCAATTCAGTCAGATGGTGGACATAGACTGAGCCCAATTTCTCTGAGTTTTGTCATCCAGGAATGACCTCCACACAGCATCGCTAACCCGTTCCGATACGGTCACAAAGTTTAGGGTCGGTATCACTGTGGGTTTCGGATGTTCTTCTGCCTATTCTATTGGTTGGCTCTTATCAGTAGACTTGCCTGTATTCGAAAATCTAACTAACTGCTCTATTTTGCTGGTTTGTGCACAATTTGTTGCAAGAACAGTCTGTCGAATAAGATTTAGTTTGAATAACATTTTTTTGCTCAACGATAAATAGTGAAAATAATACGTACCTCTCAATAAAATGGCATTTTGCTCGGACGAAGGAAAAAACTGGGCTCTATATTAAATGTTGCTTTTCAAGAATAATCTCTGTGTCGAGGTGATATCCTCGGCTTTACTTTTATAGCACCGCGGAATTGGGAATGAAAGTTCACCCTGGTAATACCATAACAATGTTTTAATTCATGTTATAGTAAATATGTAGATTAAACATTAATGCGAGACATGCTGAATGACTTTTCGTATCCTCCATAACATCTCTTGCCCGTGCGGCTGCAGGGTGTTGAGTCTGCATCTCCATGGCTATCGGAATTTCTATCCTAGTGGCTGGCTATTTTCAGTTGGCTTGCTCCCTCCTGACGTCCCTTGGCGGCCCAGGGGGGGCCGGCCCACGGCCTCCGCACAGCATCCCCTTTAAAAGTCCCCCCCCGGGCCCTCCATTCTTCCACCTCGACGGCCTTTTACTCGGACGATCCCTTGGAAAAAAATCATTCCGCCGCCGCCCCTGTGCGACCGACACCCTTACCGACGTGAGAGGGCCCGCCGGGAGTCGTTGACCTTCTTCCGGGCATCGATAGACGTCCGCCCGTGGACCGCTCGTCGCGACGACTGCGTGCATGCATACGGCATTAGCGGTCGTTTTGGACCCAAAGCACTCGTCATGGGCACCCTGGGATGGCACCCTTGTGCCCGACACTTCTCCCCACTGCACTCCATCCTTTAAATCTCAATTGTTTCTTGGAAGTACCCGTGTCTAGGTCGATTTTCATCTGATTTTAGCTATTAGAGTATCTCTAGGGAGCCAAATTGTGATGGTAGAAGGAGTATGAATGCCTAATGTTTCTGCAGCTGTTTGATAGTCGATTTTGTAGAAATTTGTAGACTACCTCATATTGTAATACCTATTAAGTAATACATTGCTATGTTGCACATCAGTTTCGATAGCTAAAATTGCAACTAGTTTTAGCTATTCCGTGTCGTTATAGAGACTTTCCTCTAATTTTTAATTTGAATAAAGGTCTAACATTTTCCAAGGAAAAGGGGTTGGATGAAATGCCGTTATAGGTCTACACCTTTCTCAAATTATCTACATTGTTACACATTGTAGTATGCGTTTTAATTCATGTTTCTTTGTAGGCATTGAGCTGATGGAGTCGTCTCCAACTTACCTAATGGCGCTACGTACGTCCCTCGGAAATCATAAACTAATGATGAACATAGCAAAGTTTCAGCTTGTAATAAAATATTTATTCAGCTTTAGTACCTCATCTCGGAGTATGATTTGGAAAATTAGTACTATTTCAATAATTAAGGCGTGAGAAATGTGCTCTATATCTTTGAGAAGAGCGAGAGAATCAAGCGCTGATGAGCATCTACATGGGAGCATTCAAGTACCTGTGGAGGTAATCAGGTTTTTGAATACCTTATGCGGACGTAGCCTGCAAAAGACGTGCGTGTATGTGCCTATCTGCCACATTTTTTCACACTTCAAACGAATGGGAGGTCGTGAATAGATACTCAAGGTATCCTTGACGAATGTTGTGCTTACACAGCTGGACAATTTTGAGTGAGGAAGGCGCGGGTGTTGCCTCATTTCACCCCGCATTGCCACCGATACACTCGAAATGGGAATAATATTCGAGCCTTTCGGCAGCCTCTGCATTCCTTTCGTGTGGTGGGAGATTGCTCCAAGGGCACAGGTGCTGCCACCCCACGCGCGAGCGTGGAACACGTCTACTGCTCACTTTCTCGTCCAATGACTCGTTTTAAGGGCTCCTTCCGGAGGGACTTCTCACTATTTCGGCCCTTTTTCAGACGTTCTCGCGGCGAGGTGTTACTCACCGGTCGAGGGATGCATCGCTTACATCAATAGGAGTAAAGCACCGAAAACTCGGGCCTGAAATGTCACTGCCATCGCTTTCTCTCCAGTGGAAAATGTATGGGCTATCCCTGTGTAGGGTGTCATCCCTTTCTTTAGGATCAGTAAATATGATCTAGAAAACGGTATCTCACCTCGTCTTCATGGCAACGTGATTTTCTACCGTAACAAGCCTATTGAAGGATTTCAAGTATTTTTTCTTGGTAATTCGACTGTAAGAAGAGTTATCAGGTTTTCCTCCGGGTCCATGGATCGATTAGCACCAAGCAATGCCAAAACTAATGATAGGAAACCCGAGAACTCTTCTCACCCTCCCAGATAAATGGGTTCTGCATGTGTAGATAATAACTTATTGTATTTGTAAATATTAACAATCTGCAAAAATATTTTTCATGTTATAAATCATGCATGAATCACCTAGTATGCTTACTCTGTGTGTTTCTGTTACAAATTAGTTGTTTTATTTGCATGGCATCATGTTGGTGCACTTACAACTCTCCTAGCTTCTGCTCTGACCTTCTTTCTCTGTCGAATCACCCCGTGCCACGCACCGTGCTGGTAGCTTGCACAGTACCTAATAGATGTAGATGTATCTTCCAGACTATTTAACTCCGGGATTATCCGTGATTAGCAATGTGGTGCCTCTGTCCTTAATCCTTCCGAAACTGCCACCCGTTCGAAGCAAAAAAGTCCTGGACTTAAAGGCCCGGCCTCGTGAGATTATTCCTGAGAAGTGGGTAGGCTTCGATATCCTTTGCCATCGCTCCCCAGCAAGGGACGTTAGAACGAACCCATCTTTGAAATGAATTGGTGCTTGCCAGTAAGAGGACACCAATTCATGAAGTAAATTACGTCATTTTGAGATTGCTGAGCTTCCCATTTGGGTCAGCTCCACCCCAACAACTATGAGGAGAGCCGAGAGATGAATGTGAATGAATGAGGGCTGTACAGAGCGGGTGAGTCGCTTCTTTGGCGAACTTCGCCAATGATTGAGTCACATGAATCTGGTCTGTTAGACAACCCTGAGACGAGGTTTATACGAGCCTCTTCTAAAGTTTTTCAATCAATCTCAGTACAAAATAATATTCTAATTCTTTCAACGGAATGCGCTATTGACCAGAAAAGAAACAGGGAAAGTCTCATATCGAAAATCAACTTTCATTGTTTAAAATAAATCGTTAAACTGGTACACATTACTTCAAGTCCTCACTGGAGGACGAATCTCGGCTTTCAAATCGTCGCTCTTAGAAATCTGCTCTAGCAGGTACCTCTGCCGAAAAACTATGTTCCTCGGAATAAATGGGAAAACCTTCGGGAATGCATCGTTTGAAGACAAATATCATTTGGGGTTTATTTATGACGATGGAGCGGGGGCCGATGTGCAACTAACAAAGCTACTAAAAATCGCTCTAAGGAGGTTGATTTCAAGCTTTTGCATTGATGTGTCATGCATGCATAAAAAATTCAGATGGAAAAGAATTTTATCTCGGAAAAACGAAGCTGAAAATTGCATTAAAAAAATCAAGCAAACAATTGAAAAAATGTCTTCTGCGACTTTCATTCATTCTCGGGAATTAAAAGTCATGTTTGCCATTTAATCAATGAAAGTCGTAAAATCAAGCGTAATCTTTTATCCATCAGAAAGACATAATATTTTTCCTATGTGGATAATTCTTTAATATTAGTTCACATTCTATTTACCACCTACGGCGGATCACAAGAAATAAAAAAGGTGAAAAAAAACGTAGCACATTGGAAGTTTTCACATTAGCTCAGTTGTGATTCATCTCAATGGATATATTTTTAATCCCTTAGTTTGGTAACATTAGGCTTCACACTGCATGCCCGCGGGTGGAAGATTCAGGAGGAGAACGTTAATGGTCTCGCCTAACTTGCTCCAATCACCGCCATGGTTTTAAAGAGAATGGGAGAATGGCGTTAGCCACCATCAGCACTCTCACTCAGCCGGGAGGCCGCTCAAGAGTCATTGAAGGCCATTGAAGGGTGCGGAGATACTTCGGACTCGTTTCACTTCAATGCGATCAATGTAAGATTTGATATCTTTTGGAGAAGTACGATTCCGACGCCGTAAAAATACCACGGTTGAAATAATTAATAGTAGCGGGCTTAACTTCGTGGAAATCCATAATCGTAGGAATAGAAGGAATAAATAGCAAAGTTACTTTTCTTTCTATCACGGTTGAAATAAACTTCAGCTACATAATGAGTAATAACTCCCTTTGTAATGTTCCACGGTCGGAATATTGGGTTATTATTCCGACCCTGGATTTCAACTATTAGATAGTGATTATCAAATTATTATAGTAGTTGAAACCCAGGGTTGGAATAATAAAGGGAGTGCTGACAAGGCTTATTATGAGGTGAGTTATTTTGAGTTATAGAAGTGAAACATGAATTCTTAAAATATAACTTCAGCAACGCTGATTCAAATATCAGAGTAGTGATTGAACGTAATGATGGCTTCGTACAATTACTCTAGTTATATGAAAGGTAAATTTGATTTAAATTTCGTAAATAACAGCAAGTAAGGTTTTGTCCGGAATGCTTCATCACCCTTATTGAAAAGTGTTTTGTTTGTTGTAATTCAATCTATTTATAAAGTCAGTTTTTATTACTTATTTGCACTTTTTAACCGAAAATTTTTAATTCTGATCCTGCTGTCTAAGATGTAGAGTGAGTGAGGAATAAATATTGCCAAAACTACTTTCCACTCAACTCAATTTTGAAGGGCCACCATGGTCACCGCATCGGGAAATTGAAGTACCCTAGACTCCTGCGTATTCGTACAAAATCAATTTATAAGCAGCTCTTACAGTCACAATGACGATATATACATTCAATTATAGGGACCATTGAATTCTCACGGTTCCGTAAAATTTCGGAAGCAAAGTCAAACCCACAATGCATGGGCTTTTTCAAGGGCATCCACTGTATGCCCGTAAATAAGCCAAATCATATTATATTAATAATTTACTCGTTCCATAAATCGGAAATCCATGATTGACATTTGTTTTTCCATCACGTTGAAGAAAAATTGGTTTTCTTTTTAGTTGAATGTCTACCAGTATAAGTTTATGGAGCGGTTTGTT
Source organism: Ischnura elegans (assembly GCF_921293095.1). Classification (NCBI taxonomy): domain Eukaryota; kingdom Metazoa; phylum Arthropoda; class Insecta; order Odonata; family Coenagrionidae; genus Ischnura; species Ischnura elegans. The sequence goes on along the minus strand of NC_060259.1, from coordinate 111,579,797 downwards.
AGTGATTGCGTAAAGATCCCTAGGCTATGACCCCGTCTCGCGTGGTCCGGTAACATAAGACAACTTCTACCCACCTGCTGCGGGAGTGATTCTGGACATTTCTCATACATCTCGGCGTGCGATTTCTTTTGCAGCTGCTGAGAAAAGCGTAAGTATCGGTTCGTCAGCACTCTCTTTCCTAAACCCGCGCTCAGCTGTTTATTAAAAAAAATTTTACAGACCCGAAATTGCCACCATAGCAATGCCGCCTCAGTTTCAAAGCGATACCACTCACCCAATGAATTCTCAATGAATCTCAAATCTGAAAAACATATTTCCTCCACACGATTGAGGACCAAATATCAGAGCTATCTTATTTGCTCTTGGTGGTGTGTATTGATGTCGAATACAATGCAATGGCATGTAGTTTTAGCCATTAAGATTATATTTAGTGATGGGTCGATTCCAAAATTTTATCGATTCCGATCCCGATTCTGACATTTCGATTCCGATTCTACCGATACCGATTCCATCGATTCTGATGCCATAGGCTCCAAGAAAAATATCACTTAATTCCAGCCAGCAAGAAAACCACTTAAAAAATATTACTCACTGAAAGAGTGAGTTGACAAAAGCATCTTTCATATCATCACTATGTAATTAAAATATAATAGCCAAAACGGAACATACCTGAAAAGTGTTGTTACATGATAGGTATTACTTTAGAATATTAGCACTCATGTTTAAATAAAAAAAAATATCTTCTTTAACATCTATCTTTTATTGATAATGTCTTATCATTATCAATAGTGCCTCACAAATTTAGTCTCCCTTTACAGACTTTAAATTTTTGCTCAGAAAGCAAAGCATCTTCACTCTGTCAGGATAAAGCCCGTTGCATTTTACTTCACATATTTTTCCAACAGAACTAAATGTCTTTCACTGAACACAGGGGATGGCGGTATGGCAAGAAACCTCTTCGCTAATACTTTCAGCTTTGGGTAGGAGATACAAGTCTTCCGGTATTTCCCAGGGAAGGAATTTGGTGGTGCATTCATCTCTGATAAATAAGCTTCCACTTCAGCTTCAACAGCGTTTGCTATGGTGACTTTGGGTGCTTTTCCAAATGCATCACTGTGTCTTGACCATATACCTGTCACAGGCTCCCTAGTTTGCATTTGCTCTTTCGGAATATAATAGGGATTTCCAAGTAGCACTTTTTGATCTCGAGTCGAGTTGAAAATTACTCGCGAGTATCGAGTCGAGTCGAGTATGATAATTTCTGAACCAGACAATACAGCAATGCATGCTACAATATATTCTACTCCAATTTTCTAAGATGAATGTCTAGCCCAATGTAAGAAGGATAATATAATGAGGATCGTTGATGGTTATTGTCAGACGTAGGAGATGAATGAAAATTAATGTGTCTTCAACAGTTCCATAGGGACAATTGAAATTAATTAACCCAAAGTAATATGTCGACCATATATATGTATCCAAACTAAAAGGGAGAGCCCTGAGTATAATAATTTTCACAGCAATAATAAAGATTACATACTACGTAAATGAATCATGTAATATTTGGCCCTTTCAAATTCTCTAGCAGAAAAACCAATTATTCTACATGCTCAGCCAGCAGGTTTTGACGTCTCCATGTTACAGTATTGCTGCCTACAGAAAATTGCCTTTTGCTACACACTTGTGTGACTGGGCAAGTACTTTCCTACCAAAATTGCAAGATTTTGGAGACTTTGGAATTTTTATTAAAAATTATATCAACGATTTTTTTGGATCTTGAATATTCATAGAATTCAAGTGGACGAAGCGAACAAACTATAGAACAAAACTTTAGTTTTGTAGAGCCAAAAAAATTCTATACTTCTCACGTCATTCAATCAACCTTAAAATCTCTTGCTTTTTTTAAGATCAAGAAAGAAACTGAACGCTACAAATGAGTATCACATCGGACAGACGGAGTAATAAAAAAAGCTAAAAGAGCCTTGTGGTGTGAAAACTCCCCCTTCCGCGCGACTCACCTCGGCGAAGGTGGATAGGGAAAAATGGTATCGGTTGTTGCCTTTCACGAAAACAGTTCATTTTTCCCTCTCTTAAGCATACTGACTTAATATCTACACTTTACTTCAATACCCGAGCCATATTTCTTATGCGTGGGATGGTTCCGAAAAATATCCAATCCTTAGTATTTTCACTCGAGTAATGCGCTAAATGGTCTAGTTGATCTATACATAATCCTTTTAAACATCCTCAGTTTAGTGTTTTAAGTCAATGAATACGATAATTATCTATGCTTTAAATGACGATTTTTAAGACTAATGTTTTTAAAAACTTGAAAAATCGGACTCAGTTACCGAGCCTCATAGTTCCGTGGCGTGTAGCTCAGCCTTGACGCGCGATTGAAAAATCGCTCTTATTTCCTTCGTAGCCAACTTTTTTTTCCAACATTTAGAATTATTACTCTTTAAAAATCTCTACTTCATATAGCGATTCAAATTCTCCGAGTTATATTTTTCGTAAACGAAAGATAACGTCTACTTTATGTCAAATTTCACGCGAAAATTCTAATGACTGTTGGAAACGCGGTCGTATATAAATTTGTGGTTTGAAGTACTACTGGAATCGGAATCGATTTTTCACCTTGGCAAGTACTCGTTTTCGATTCCGGTTCTTGGTCGAGAATCGAGGAATCGAAGAATCGAGGAATCGAACCGACCCATCACTACTTATAATATTAATTTAGCTGCGTAAAAACCGCTGTGAAGCTATAGAATTCAATGATATATCATTCAAATGCAAACACTACAGTGTGACTAGCGAAAGTAATGCGATGATTTCAAGGTGCGTTATTTTGGGAACCCAAATATTTGCCGCGTAATTCACGAAGCATCGCGTTTTTGGAAAAAAACGTCGCTTCCCGCGCTCACATCGGAAATGATGCTGGCACGCGTCTTTTATATTAGGATGCCGCCTGTGAAACTCCACTGTGCCCCACCTCCATCCCCTTCGCCAAGCCCGGGTGAAATCGAAACATTTCGCCACATGCTGCTGCTTCTTCCATAAACTTAACAGGCATCAAGTGTAATCGATGCACCAGTCGAATCGCGTTACGTCACGTGGGGGAAGGGGAGGATTTTCACTTGAGCCACCCCTCGGTTCAAGCGGGGGCCTCCCTCCTCCGTGTTGTCGGCCCAAAGTGGGCGGGGCGGGGCGGGTAGGAGCGGGCTGTGCTCTATCTCGACCATCTTGAGGCCCCGTCTCTGCCATCTCGGCCGCCGACGCCTTGGGCCCGCCACAGGGGAATGCACTCATCAATTTGAATATTCGAGTCGTAGATTGAAAAGTCGGGGAGGCCACGTGATGCTAATGGTGCAGGCCGATGCGAGGGAAGAAAGTGCCAGCAGATGGGGAGGAAGCATGCTCAGCTTGGAGAGGATGCGAAGGCTGGCAAGGGCATTTGATTTTCCTTCTGATATGATTTCTGTTCTTGATGGCAATTTATTTTGTAATACTGGCACTCTTTTGGATCAGTAAAGCCTATTATTTGTTGTGTCTTGCTGGGAAAGTTAAAGTGGATAGGAAGGCAGGACGTAGGGAAATTTAAATGAAAGGGGTCAAATTTGGGGCCTTAAAATTTCAGCATATTGGATACTTATATTGCCATTTTATTATCACATAAATAGCAAATTATAGCATTGGTTATTCATTAACTGTCAATAAAAAACTTAGAAGATCAATGCTGTATCATCTGGATATTCAATTAAAAACCATAAGTTTTGCATGGACTGTGCCACCTATGCTTGTCAAATCGTAGAAAAAATGTTAACAACTCAAGGATGAAAGTCAATTTGTTGGAAAATTGATGTAATACTCGCCAAAACGTAGCCGTTACGATAAATATAAAATTTAACGCCACTGCTTTTTCAGTTATTAGAAATGAATTATGTTAATGAATGAGTTATGAAAAATGAAACTTAAGTTACTAAAAAGCGTGTGATTAACTTAATATTTAAATAGTTTAAAATGTATTCATTCTTCGTCAATTAAACGTTCGCTTTCGTAGCCAATGCATACATTAGAGTAAGAAAAACATATTTCACACCGTATGCGTATTTTTTTAGCGTTGAAATGAAATGCCCGTCACGTGCTTAAAATATGTGACGCTCATTAGAGGTATCCAGGTTCGAGTTCGGATAAATGAAAAATATTTTGATTCCGCACGACTTACCTACCACTGAGTGACTCGGAGTTCACTATTGACTATTCCGCAAGGCAAACGGATACCTCTAATGAGCGTCAAATATTTTAAGCACGTGACGGGCATTTCATTTCAATGCTAAAAAAATACGCATACAGTGTGAAATATGTTTTTCTTACTCTAATGTATGCATTGGCTACGAAAGCGAACGTTTAATTGACGAAGAATGAATAAATTTTAAACTATTTAAATATTAAGTTAATCACACGCTTTTTAGTAACTTCAGTTCCATTTTTCATAACTCATTCATTTACATAATTCATTTCTAATAACTGAAAAAGCAGTGGCTTTAAATTTTATATTTATCGTAACGGCTTCGTTTTGACGAGTATTACGTCAATTTTCCAACAAATCGAAGGCGGCACTTAAAGTGCGTGGTAAATGCGGTTTGAAGCAAAGAGCTCGATTCTCACTTGTTTAAAATGATGCTCTTATCCCCCACTCCTTTGGTGCGTGTTCATCATACCCCACTCACGCAAATATACAACGCCCAAGCGGCCGCGTGCAGGGCTGTCGGTGTTGGCAGAGACTTATAGACTTAGACTCGTCAGTGATCCTCTCGGAATCGTATATCTCTTTCACTCATAAATCATCGGACTGAATGAAATTCATGATTAGGCACGTTATAGGAGAATGGATGATGCTTCTCCCCCCAACCCTTTCCCCCGGCAAAAAAATTCACCCACTGCCTTGTCCCTCCTCTGCCCCCCCTCGTTTTACTCGTTCCTGGCCGGGGGTTGAGGGTTCGGATGGGGGGGGGGGGGGCGGCTTTTGGGAATTTACAGCCGCCCTTGGAGTGGGTGGGGGCTGGCAGTGTCATCCGAGGGATGTGCCATGGAGGTTGACGGGGACGCCACAAAGGCCAAAGAAACAGAAGCAAAACATGGTGTTACGATGAGCTGATAAATAGCGTATCACGAGCTTCCCTTTTATATTAAATCAGGAGGGCTAACGAGAGTGCATTAGCGGGTCGCCCGGGGCAGGTGCCCCCGCTGAAAGGGGAGACCGGCCCACCCTCCTCGAGCACAAAAGCCCTTGTGCCATTATCACGGAGCGCGGGGAGGGGGACGATCGGCGCAATTCGGGCTTCTCACCGCCTGTGGCGCGAATTTCCGGAGCGAAAATATAAAAGTAGGCCCTTCAATTTTTCACCTGCACATTTGTGCTTTTTTCTTGCGGTCAAGCCTTTTCATTAGGCCATTGGGCGGCCTTTTCTCTGAAGGGCTTCGCTCATTATTTTGTCGGAGAGCACTTAAGTTTTCACTTTACTCCCCGTAGGGAAATGGGTCTCTGGATTGCGAAAAGGATTTTCAAGGGACTTGCTTCCTCATTTGGTCGCGAAAATATGATAAAGGAATGTATATTTGAAGAGGGATATGGAAAAGTTTCCTTTTTCTTTGCAACCATTCCCTCTCGCTAATATTCATTTTCAGATGATGTAAATGTTGCGCACACCCGGTAAGGTTAGCTTTTGTTATTTTCAGCTTTGCCACATAATGACCCGTTGTCATTCCATGATTACCCATTTTTAAATTGATTCAGGCGTAAAAGTTCATCCGTAGGCAATAATTTTCAGTCCTCACAAAATCTTTAAATGTTCAACCCATTATTGCGCCCGTCATTCATGCTGGGTCAATTGTCAAATTCGATTGGGAATTAAAAATCGTATACTAAAATTAAAATTTTCGTAAATATCGTTTTTTCGATTTCTTTATTCCCAATCGAATTTGACAATTGACACAGCTTCATTGTTATTTTTATGAAAATAGAACAGCAAATCACCAATTTACTTACTTTTATAAAAAATGGCTTTTATGCGAGTACACTGAAATAAACATTTTTTTGGATGTTGTCCTGCTGCTGTAAACGAAGTGCGTTTGCATTATAGATTTGGTGATAGTGGCGAGTCTTCATTTAAGGAAATACCCGCTCCTTTTTTGCTATTGATGATTAATACAATTTTTAGTAATAGAATACTTGAAAGCAAACGTATACTAAAATAAGAATTTTCTCAAATATCTTTTTATTCGACTTTTTCATTCCCAATCGAATTTGACAATTGAGCTGTAATCATTAACTGTACCATTATGAATCTCCTGAACCAAGTGCTATCCACCGGACTAAGTACTTTAATTTTCCAACAATTGCTTACTTCTTAATCAATTTCATTTAATTTACTCGGTAAACAGCGATAAATACCTTTCTTTGACTAGCGGTTCCTGAATGCGGTCGAACGCCTTGAGCACCCGATTTCCAACTAACGTTTATGCATTTTTGCTGCATATATACAAGGATACAGGCTTAACGCTGAAGCATTATTCGATTTATTTCTTAAGTAGCTGTAATGGATATGCTTAGTAATTAGAAAACTTAGTGACTAGTTTAGGTATTGTGATCTAGGTTGAGTACGTTTAGATATTGATTATGAAGGTCTATCCTTGATAAAAAAAACAAACTAATAAAGTTGAATCCGGCGCTGTAACTTAGAGGAAACTGATATTATGCTTCTTGGAGACAATTAAGCTGGAAGAAATCAGCAGCTCGCAATGACTGCGTTATCATACTCATATATTTCATGGGTTTTTCGTGTGCCGATGGACAATAACAGTGTCTTATATAGAATATGAATATCAGCTTATCAATATTATTTTTTGTAAGTGATGCCTTTCATTTAAAGTTGATAGCTTGGGTATATTTTCATTATATTGACAAGGTTTCACTGTATAATTTATTGAGATGGTTATTTTTGCGATAATTCCAAAGTATTCTGTTGATAACCATGTAAATATTGCACATTATTTTTATATTATTAAATATTTTCTGCAAGGCTTCAGTCATTTAGTGATTCTACCCGTAGGCTGCTCCGAATAGGTTATCATAGAGTTGGAAGGTCTGACCGAAGGCGTTTGAAACAATCGCAGTCGAGGTAATGTGGCAAGTTTCTTTTCTTGGGACTCGTCGCACTCCGAATAAAAATAATGGGTATGTTAATTGACTTTACTCGGGGATGGAACAAGGGATCCTTAGGTCGGCTGCCCTATACTCTAACCACCATGATTCCTCCCTACAACGCGGATTGGCGTCATATTTTAACCCTTAAGTAGGCGCACCTCACTTTGTGACGTAAGTGGGCGCGTGGGGTCTTTTAATACCCCATGCGGAATTGTTTATAACTTCGCCAAATTTGTTTATTTTACACTGCTATATTTTACGATAGATGCTGAATGTTGGATAATTCGACTTAAGTACCTTTAATTATTTCCTATTAGTTGAGCTAATTAATATGATCTCTTTTCTTCTATTTGCTTATTTCACTATGTGCGGGTACATAACTCATGTATTTTATCATTTACAAACGTTTTAAACGGTACATAACATTTTAATGCAACATATTTTTCTCTAAAGACATTATTTTAATAATTTTTGCTGAAAAAAATAATTTATATTGTTATTATATAGCAAATGTTTATGTCGAATTATGTTCACTTTTTTATCTCTGAATATCATACTTTAACATCTAGGGAGTAGTTCATTATCGACTAAAGATGTATTCAAATCAAAATATCAATTGTTCAGAATTATGTTATATGTAAACAATTTTTTTCTTATTTATTTAATTATTAGAACATTTTTTCAAATCGCAATTTGAAGAGCTTTACATAATTATATACTGCACATAAAACTTTATACTCTGTACTAATATGGAGGGTTACAGCAATAATTTCAAAAACAATGAAAATTTTTAAGTAAGTCATTTATTATTTTCATTTAAATGATCAAAACAATGAGGGCATACAGTTTTCATATGTTTTAAACACATAGTTTTTGAACAGCGGCTGCAAAATTGGTTTGTTTTTTTGTCCATATTTCTAGGGCAAATGGTGCACCTAGCTCTTATTTTCACATCAAACTCACTGTGCCCCGAAGATGTTGACCCTGAAAGTTTCAAAACTTTCTCACGAAGAGATCTAGGTACAGAATTGCATGCTGCTCTTTTCCTAATCTGTGCATGAACGAGTTCTCGACCAACCTCTCTCAGAAATAACCGCCGAACCAACTTACATTCGGCATTATTGGACATATAAATTACTTGCGTGTTGATGCCTGCGATATTTAGAATCCTAAAAAACATAACTAATGGCCAACGTTTGCAACGTCTCGCAGTGCTGTACGTCGAACACATTTCGTCTACAGTGTCCACTCCTGACTTGGTATAATTATAGTCAGTAATGATTTCAGGCTTACGCATTTCTCCTGAGCTGTCGTCAATTGAAGCATCATGATGAATAGAAGAAATCATTATAACGTTCCGGTTTTTCTTCGGAATGTAAGATAAGAGTGTCAAGTGTTTCTGAAAGGCAAAAATGCTAGTTCCTACAGCTCTTTGCTTAGCGTTAGATAATTCTGGCGGAATTTCAACCTTGTTTTTCCTCATGGTACCTAAGTATGTTATCCTTTTCTCTAACAAGTCTTGTACCAAGGGAATACTGCTGAACCAATTATCAGCTGTAATATTTCGTCCAGTGCCTGCCATTGTTTTCGCTAAACGCTTCACAACATCGCATGGCCGATTTGACAGGCGGAAAGGTCCTTCTGGTTGTGTTCCAAGATAAACTTCCATAGTCTTTGTGTACATCGATCTGGCATCCGTCAAAGTAAAAACTTTAATCCCATATTTTGCCGGCTTGCTTGGGATGAACTGACGAAAGGGACATTTACCTCGAAATGGAACCAATTGCTCATCAATTGTAGTTAGCTCTCCTAAATTGTAATATTTTTCACAGTTAGAGGTAAAAGTTTCAAAAACATTACGGAAAGCAGTGAATTTGTCATGCTCACGTCTTTGTGGTCTGTCTTTTACGTCATCAAAGCGGACGCAACGCAATAGGAACAAAAATCTTTTCATACTCATTGTAGTATAAAATATTTCGATTCCAAACCCGTCTCTATCCCATAAATCACGGATATTTTGATGTTCAGAACGAATGGAACCTGACAAAATAAGAAGACCTATGAAAGCCTTCATCTCCTCTTCATCAGTCAATTTTGCATCTCGATCTCTACTGAATAGCAAAGCAATCTGAGAGATGTAAATATTTGTGCATATGGTCACTATACTTACAGTAGCATCATCTAAAAATAGTCTGTAGCATTCGATAGGGGTTTTTGCATTTTTTGCCTGCAGTAATGGTCCCGACGGACTAGACTCAATGTTCACTTGTGGGGTTCTAACTCTGCGTGAAGGTGGAAGCTTTTTCCAACGCGTTACCTTATCTTTTCCAACAAAATCTAATGAGGATGACCTATTGGGAGAGTCGTTGGCACTACACACCTCATCATCAGATGCACCACTTTCTTCTGTCCCCGTATCATGTTCCGACTCACTAAGATGATCCTCTTCCTCCGAAGCAGTAGAATCTCTTTCATCCTCGGAGGGGATATCCCGAAGAAGGTCAAGGATGCGGTTTCTTTCTCCTTCCTCTTGCTCATTCATCTTGTCCGCGAAGGGCAAACTCAAATATTTTTAGGATATGTGTCGAATTCGATGCCGGCTTGAAACTGATAACAAATAAACAGCACAAATAAGAAATGAGTCTAATCAAGAGTAAAAAAGAGTCGTTTCAGGCGTGATGTGGTGAAATAAAATAATCAAATAATACTGGCAATTTGCCACAAATAAATCTTTCCTGATGATGAAGTATCACTTCGAAATCGGTCGTAGTAAAGATTTCTTTGTGGAAATTGCCAATATTATTTATTCTAATCAAGAGTACCATAAATGAACAAGCGCTTCATATACATACCCTGGATAGAAGAAGAAAAATCAGCGGGTTCCCGAGTTACTCCGAGGAAGCTTCAACTACAGTCACAGTTTTCTTGTTCACTCAAGAAGTGTTTCCCCTGCAAAGCACCGTTCTCTTCACGGTAAGAGAGGAAGTAGTTATGGGTACGAGCATAAACTACCTTACTAAATCAGAGGAGGAGGGGGTCATCTAAAAGCCTACGGTTGGTTAGGAGGGAATGATGGGGTGAGGGGATTCTTTCAAAGTAAAGCACCTATTTTCTACAATGTGTCGGTTTGATTTTATCCCTCCTCGCTTTTGAATCTTCCATGAATAAATTGTAATACACAAGAAAGAGCGCGCGGTGTTTTTCTGACTCCGCAAGATTCTACTTGATCTGATTATAACTTAACCATTCCATCTTCAATGTTGCAGGCCTTCGTAGCGTCACATTGCTTATATTTTAATTAAATTTGAACCCACTATTAGGTTAAGTAAGGATCTCATGACCAGCACTTAAGTTAGAAATGAGAGGAGGGTAGCGTACAAGGAAGACGAACGCACCACCTGGCGTCCCTGGTACACTACATTTGTAACGTTGGTAGGCGCGTGGGGTCTAAAAAGACCCGAATACTTAAAAATATTATTTTGCGTGAAATTGATCCATTAAAAAATAGAGGTTTTTTATTTATCAGCTGTATGTAGGTGTCCTAGGAAGGTACTGAAAAGGTCAACTTCGAAAGCAATTTTTGGTATAAAATATTGCGTTTGCTACACCCATAGGGTCTTTAAAGACCCCACGCGCCTACTTAAGGGTTAAATTATAGTTTTGCTCGTTGGGATATTGGTATAATGTGACGTGGCGGCAGTGTTCCACATACTTTTGGGTGACGCTAAAGAATTTTGGCATTCCAATTTGGGAGACAATAACGATAAACACATGTAGCACTCACACATTTTGATCAAAGAGCCCATTGTCCATGCGAGCTCATGCATGATTGTAAGGAGATAATCGATTTCGCATCATCTTTGTATTTATAAATTACATGGCTATCTTTCACGTTGGTCGTCTTCTATTTTTAATTAAAATTTTGAATTTTATTCACTTTGCCAATCTTTATCATGGTAACGTTTTACGCGGCATATTTATTTTAAGTGCATTAACTTTGATGAACAATGCATCTAAGCGTCTAAACGTTAAAATATGATATTATTTTCAGTATTGCTCATTCCATGTCGGTTTCTTAAATGCTTAACCCGTATGACTTCAGGCTTAAATAATAATTCATGAAAGGATGTATTTTCACCCCAAGGTATCTTCTGAAATAGGTTTTGAAATAGTTTACACAGAATAAGTTTTACATGTTATTTTAGAATTTGTGCGCTTTGTGATTTTTTTCCAAAAATATTTGCTTGAATCCTATAAAATTTTCAGAAGTAATTGTGGGGTAATTGTTGTTGGCTCCTTTGAGAGCGAAGTCTTTCATCGCACCATCGAATTTAATGTCATTCAGTTTTATACCATTTGCTTTTTTTGGTAAATGTTCATGTTTGCTTGAAGTGGGAGTTAAGTACACCATCCTATAATTGATAAAAAATTATACATTTTAAATCGGTGTATAATTTTCCCCTTAGGTGAACTTTGGTACTTGTAAAATACACATATAAACTATTTAATTATAATTATGAAAATTTTGAGCTTCAAATTTAAGGAGAAATAATGTATCAAATATTAAATATTTACGTCTAGCAGTTGCATGAAACGGCATAAAATGGAAATAAATTTTCTTGAAATTCTTAAGGAAAGACATTTATTGTTAACAAAAACACTATGTGAGCAAAAAATTACTGAAGGATCTAAGGTTTTCCCGCCAAATAGACTGGAGGAAGAGTTCTCGGGTTTCCAGCCGGGTCCAAGGGTTTTTCAGCACCGACGTTTCGAAGGCTAAGTCTGTTATCGTCTTCAGGGTGAAATTTCATTTCAGGGTGAAATCTTTCACCCTGGAGGCAGACTTAGCCTTCGAAACGCCGGTGCTGAAAAACCCTTGGACCCGGCTGGAGACCCAAGAACCTTTCCTCCGAAGATTGACAGCAATGCAGGTATTACAAGGGAAAACAAAAAGTTTAATGAACCTTGGCCAATTTGTGGAAATAAAGTAAAACAATAAAAATTCGAAAAAAAGCGTGGAAGACGAGATTAGGATATTTAGGCTGACGTGAATAAACATCCGCACACTTTTTTATTATTATTTATTTTACCCCTATGGGTCAATCTTATGTTTGATTGAAGTATAAATATCCCGGGATACCATTTCATGTGAAAGAATGGTAAACAATCGATATGATGTATTGATATGGTATAAAATCCAGTGGTGGTTGACAAAACGATGTGCAGACTGCTCCAAGTGTCACTCCATTGATAAAATCTACCAATTGATAGCGCTTCGTTTGTCTTGTGTTAACATGCTCATATATGCTTTCATAATGATCTAAAATCATGATTAGCTTTATCTAGGTCATGCTTAGTGCTAAATGTCGTCGGACTTGTGGAATCTTTGGCCAACCGGAGGAATCTGCGGTGGGGCGGCCCGCAATTACTTGTAATGTTTAAAGTGTGAGGGATGATCCGTCTATCAGAAGGCTAATGGAGTGGGAGGGTCCCCATGGCACGTCCTCGAAATGGCTGCCATTGTTTGCCGCTTCCATTCAATCAGATTGGCGGCACAGCCACACCACGGCGCTCGCGAGGAGGAAGCCGCGCGGTGCGCTTGCCCTTTGTTTGCCTCCGCTGACCTCGGAGCGACGAAAGGATAGAGAGACTTTTGGCTTCTGCGCGTGTGGCCACAGTCGGGGAGGAAAATCAGAGGATCTCTAAATTCACCCTCTCGCTGACCTCTTTGCGATTGGGTCTGACTGGCTGGATCCACCGATAGCATTTCTTGTAGTCATAGTTTGATTTGAAGCTGAGAGGTTGTTTATTTAGAATGGATATTATATTTAAGTTAAATTTATGGTCTTAAAAATAAGAAGATATTGAAAATATAGAGATTTATGTAACCTTAAGTCCTCGATTTACTATTTTTTCAGTTTCCCTTATAGCACATGCATTATTTCAAAGATAATTCTCAGAGCGCGTGCGTAGGATTGGATCAACGGAGGAGGAGTGTTGCTGCAGATTTGTAAAAAGTCGTTTATTTTTGTTTTGTTCCTCCTCTTCAAGTCAAGTTCTGCTCATAGGAGTTCCACGGATGCTTGGTATCTGTCGAATCGTTTTTTTGTTGCTCATATTATATCTGCATTTAATGACGCTGTTTTCCCTCTAAAGGGTAAGCTAATTTATGACAGGGGGTAGTTATTGTGCGCTACTATCTATGGTAGTTGCTCACATTCTTCATGAGTGGTGACCGTTTTAAATTATGAAAAACGCAATGTCTGTGCTTATTGAAACACTGCAATGAAATATCTGTATTTACGATGTATCTAGAAGGATAAATCATTTATAGAGAGACACCTTAGATTATCACTTTTCCAGGGAAGCACCTTAGTTTTTAAGTTCGTTCCAAAGAGGTGCCTCTAATGGAAGCTTGGTTTTAAATGAAGCATTGGATTGAAATTTAAATATAAGTTGGGTACAAATTTAAGGAAAAATTTGCTGCCTCCTTGCATTGGTAACAAGTTTACCTGAAATTCATTTATTCCGCTGCTCAGTTTTCTTTGATACAGTTTTCCTCCGCAAACTTTCGTGACCTATCTCTCCGTTTAGTCAATTATTCGGCCTTAATTCTTTATAGGACTAACAGTAATTAGGAAGCAACTACTGTCCTTACCTGAAGTATAGAGGCTCCAGTTTAAACGCTTATGAAAACTATATCATTTAAGCTATTTTCATGATATTGGCACCATTAATTTTTGTTAAGTTTTGCTTTAATTAATATGGTTGAAAAATTTATATTCTACTGGTAAAATACAGTTATTGTGCATAAATTTAAAAATTATCGTTTCTTAAGCCTTTGTAAGAAAATGTCAACTTCAATAATTGGCCAACGTTAAACTTACATGATTAAATTAGCCAAAATTTCATATTTAATGGAATAAGACTCTTTTAGCTTTAATCTTAAGTTTCATGCGTCTACTGCAATTACAGTAATTTTTATTTTATTTGTTATGAAACTATATTTTTAAGGAACAGTTGTACGTGCAAGGGGAATATTTACACTGTTGTCCTTGTCTAGTATTCCGCATCATTGTACATAGGTTATCAATTGTTCACAAATATGCGTTGATTTTATAGCGTTTTTTCATTTTTTATGCGAGGTGATGAGCGCCAATCGGTAAAAACAGCCGGTAACAGTAGTCCTTTCTGTTCGCACCACCTTTCCCTCGGTACTGGGGAGGAGCTTGAATTTTCCTTGTGTACGAGTTGCAAAATCGTAATAAAATCAATGCATATTTGTGACTAGTTGATAACGTATGTGCAAACATACGAAAGACTAGGCAATAACAACAGTTTCAAAATATACCTCGTACGGGCACAATTGTTGTAGTTGTGAGAGACGTATGAAACTTAAGATTATTGCCAAAAGAGCCTAACTCCATGGCATAAATAAATTTAGTTAAATAAGTTATGCGAGGTAATCATTGGCCAATGTTTAAAGTTAAGGTTTACTTAGAAATTCTTAAAAAACCACTAATTTTTTAGAGAATTCACTTACATCTATATTCAAATGGTATGATACATTTTTAAACTAAATTAATCAACGCAAAATAAAATAAGAAAAGTAATGATGCCATATCATGAAAATAGCGTTGAATAAAAGTCATATAATTTGGTTGTATAAACGTTAAACCTCGAGTCTCTATAATTTTGGTACGGGCAGTAATATATAACGAAACGACAAGTGGCTGTTGTAGTTCGCATCCTTTCATATGCGACTATATTTATGCCATGGCTAAATTTATTACCTAAGACTCAGGATGCGAAAGTTTTGAGAGAAAGACTGTTTATGATTGTGACACCTGAGTGAGCTCGCTGAACCATGATTCATTAAGCAGAATTATTCTGTGCTGATAAAAGTTGTGCGAGCAATTTCAGCTATTCCTAGAATCTACTGGCCCCGGCCTTAGCGCTACGTAGTGTACTGATAATTTCAAAAAGCAAATTAACGCACTAAGAATATATTTTAATTGGAATTTTGAAGATAAAATTGTTTTTACTTTTATTTATGGATATAACTTTATCTAGAGAAATGAATAAAATCTCAGTTAAATGCGGAGAGGTTCAAGTATACTATTAGCGAATGTCACTGAAAAAGATCATATGGTGTGACATGCATCTCTGAAAGTGGTTTTTTATATTCCAATCATTAACTTAGCCCTAAATTAACAGCGATATAATTAAGAGTACTAAACTGCAACTATTTTTAAAGACGATTCTTTGCATTCTTCTTCGTAAAATCAGCCGTTGCCTTGCCATGATATTAGAGATTTAATTACATTGAGCTGTCTGTGGCAACCGAGGAATTCACTCGCATGTGTGTCAGCGCGTGATAAACTCCTGCACGGATCCCCACCTAAGAATCCTCGACAATTCTCACCGTGATTGCAATGCATTCAAAACAGACGATTTGCTTTACACATGGGTAGAAGACAGCCGGGTGTTTGATAACGAAAGTAAATTGAATTTACCGGTGCCATACTGCCCCGTTTTGTGAGCAACAGGTTTACCTCATGACGTAGTTCAATTTTCATTTTGTTGGTTTTCAAAGGCTGTGTTCCTTTGTTAACCGATTGACTGATCTTTCATGGGTGCTAACAAAAACGGTCACTTTCTCCCAACTGAAAATTGATTTCATTTTCTTGTAATACACCAATACTATATTTTACACTAAACTTACAGTGACTGCTAATTTTCGGGTTCTCCAGCCGCGTCTGTCGTTTATGGTTGACAACAGTTTCGGGAGCCATCCTGCTTCCGTCTTCAGGTCGAAGGTGAGAAATTTTCATTTTTTGCCGTCTTATATAGCACTGGCCGATCACCTCCTGTGCGCTGATTGGTCAGAACTCTCTTCCAAACGTTGCTGATTGGGTAGCCGTTGTCCCTGTTCATATTTTGTGTTTTGTGAATTTCAATTGCTTCCCTGATATTCCTTGGGTAGTACCGACTCTCTTTTGCCACTATCTTCGCTTTTTCGAATTCAATGTTATGGCCCGCCTCACTCCAAACATGCTCTGCAATGGCTGACAAGTGCAGTTGTTTTTTATTAGTAGCTCTCACATGCTCCTTCATCCTTGTCGCCATTCCTCGGCATGTTTCGCCAACATATGATTTTCCGCAGGAGCATGGCACTGTGTACACGCCTTCGCATATATCTTTTCGTCCAGGTACAATGATTTGTATCTTGGTCACGCAGTTGAACCTTGTGACCACGACATGCTTCCTTAGTATCCTAGCAATACATTCTGACACTCCTGCTATGAATGGGATTGTACCATGTAAAACACCATCTGAACACCTACGCAGCCAAGAAAATACTTCGCCATACTAGCGGAGCACTCTTGAGGGAACGAATTCACCAAAAGAGGCTGGACCTTCACCGATTATCCGTGGAACTCTACAGGATTCACTTCAAACTTGCCGCTACTCTTACTGCCAGTGATTGGGAGACAATTGAAAATCTGTCATACGAGTCATCACGTGCCTTGGAAACGGTTCACAGAGAAATGCAGATTAATAAGTACGAGAAATTTCACGCTCGTTAGTACCCAATTTTCGACAAGGGCCCTGAAAAGGACCATTGCATCGTCAACCTAACCAACATCATACTCGACGACGCCACTCCTGCAGTGCTAGCTAAAGGACTAAACTTTGCCATAACGCCACGAGACATACCAAGGGAAAGATTCATCACCGAAGTGGAGTCTGGTATCCGGAAACTACCAAAACCTGTGGCCGACGAAATCAGGGAGGACGAAGCGCGTGTTTTGCGCAGGGCTAAACCACCGAAGTCGAATATTGCGTTGAAAGAAAGGGCCGCTCTCAATGCCCTTCGTGAGAACAAAAACATCGTGATCTTGCCTGTGGACAAAGGAAATGCCACCGTTCTCTTGGAGAAGGAGAAATACAACTCAAAGGTAGAAGAACTTCTGTCCGACACCATTTACAACAAACTGCAAAAGAACCCCATGGCCAAAGCAGAGCGGGAGACAAAAGCCATGATCAAGAGGTCCTCTCTTCCGACTGAAGAACAGATATGGCTAATTACGTCCGCACCCAAACCACCGAGGCTATACGGCTTACCGAAGTTACACAAGGAGGGTGTACCACTGAGGCGCATTGTAAGTCAAATTGACGCTCCAACATATCGACTCGCCAAATACCTAGCCCAAACGCTACAGGATTGCGTGGGAAACACCTCTTCATATGTGAAGAACTCAGCCCATTTCGTGAATATGATAAAAGGCATTACCATCGAGAGAGAAGACATCATGGTGAACTTCGACGTAGAGTCACTGTTTACGAACGTGCCCATTGAAGAATCAGTGGAAATTGTGAAAAAGCTGACAAGCTCAGGAATTCCCAAGGACTTCCCCAAGCTTGTGGAGCACTGCCTGAGGAACAACTTCTTCCTGTGGAATGACAACTATTATGAACAATCAGACGGAGCAGCAATGGGTTCACCCCTTTCCCCTATGTTGGCCTACCTCTTTATGGAAAAGTTTGAGGAGGAGGCCGTGAATACCTACCACCCGCAACCAAAGCTTTGGCTTCGGTATTTTGATGACACGTTCATCAAACGGCCCCACGGTGATACGGAATTGGACAAATTTTTGATACATCTCAACAACCAATACCGAAGGATCCGCTTCACAATGGAAAAGGAATGCGAAGGCAAGTTGCCTTTCTTGGACGTGATGATTAAGAGGAAAGACGATGGCAGTCTTGGACATGCGGTGTATAGAAAGGAAACGCACACGGACCGATACCTGAACGCAGCATCACACCACCATCCCGCCCAGAAGGCCTCGGTGGTAACCTCTCTACTCCACCGAGCCTTCACCATTTCCGACGCCGAATAATTAGATTCAGAGAAGAAGCACCTGACCAAAGCACTTATCTGGAATGGCTATGACCGGAAAATGGTCCTCAAAAGGGTCGCTAAGGTCAAGAAGATGCACTCACCACCATCTGAAGAACGCCTGGCCACAGAGGAGGAGGAATTGACCAAACCTGCGGTACGGCTTAAAATTCCATTCATAGCAGGAGTGTCAGAATGTATTGCTAGGATATTAAGGAAGCATGTCGTGGTCACAAGGTTCAACTGCGTGACCAAGATACAAATCATTGTACCTGGACCAAAAGATATATGCGAAGGCGTGCACACAGTGCCATGCTCCTGCGGAAAATCATATGTTGGCGAAACATGCCGAGGAATGGCGACAAGGATGAAGGAGCATGTGAGAGCTACTAATAAAAAACAACTGCACTTGTCAGCCATTGCAGAGCATGTTTGGAGTGAGGCGGGCCATAACATTGAATTCGAAAAAGCGAAGATAGTGGCAAAAGAGAGTCGGTACTACCCAAGGCAAATCAGGGAAGCAATTGAAATTTACAAAAGACAAAATATTAACAGGGACAACGGCTACCCAATCAGCAACGTTTGGAAGAGAGTTCTGACCAATCAGCGCACAGGAGGAGATCGGCCAGTGCTATATAAGACGGCAAAAAATGAAAATTTCTCACCTTCGACCTGAAGACGGAAGCAGGATGGCTCCCGAAACTGTTGTCAACCATAAACGACAGACGCGGCTGGAGAACCCGAAAATTAGCAGTCATCGTGAACAACGCTGCGGAAAGCTACGCACGAATTAAACTTACAGTGTTTAGAAAAATATAACTAGTGTATTTTGCTCCACTTGTCACTATGTTTTTAATAATGTTAATGACGCATAATTCATGATTATCTTGACCCAGAGGAATGATGCTTAGTTAGATATAATCGCCGCGTCATGAACTGTTTTTCAATGAGACCACCGAATTTGCAAGGAAAAGAACATAATTCTCTTCTCACATTTTGCTAAAATCCTCGGTGCACTTTCTGGAAATCAGTTTTGATGATAAAGTATGGAAGTTATATTGATCTCCGTTTTTATATCATGAGAAAATCATTGTGAATGTCATTTGAATGTCCAAACCTTATGATTACTTTGTTCAATAATTTTTATATTTTGAACTCACTTATGAACGCCGAAATCACGGTAAAAGTAAGCGTCCTGGTACCACAACTGGCAGAGCACCTGACCGGCAACCAGGAGGTTCTGGGTTCGAATCCTATTCAGCCCGCATTTTCAATATGTAGAACAGATGTAATACAAATACCCATTTGATTACGATCCCACCTCTATTTCTCAATGCAATTTCAAAAAATATTTCGCATTCAATAGCGTTAATTCCCAATCGATTATTCAGTAAGGTATTCATATCGGCGCAGTGATGGATACACCTTTGGCGCGCAAATATTGCGGCGCAGCGAAAGGCTGGAGAGGGCGAGGCTGGATTCCCTGTACGCTTCTGCCCTGAATTTTTAAGTGGCTAATCCGGGTCTTGTGAAAGGCTAGAAATTTGGAGGGCCCGCTGCTTAGGAATGCGCTGGAGAGTTATTGGTGAGGGTTTACGGAGGAGGAAAGATGAAGAGCTCACGTATGCCATATTCAGCAGAGTAAGTCCACGTTTGCACTAAAGAATGCACAGTGGAATATTTCTTCGCTTCGGAAGAGCCGTTCTTCCTCGTTTGATCCGACAGAGTTGAGAGTTGTGAGACACTAGAGTCTATTTGAAGTTTTCAATTTCCCTCTTTTACATTTGCCATGGGCACCAGCTTTCTATTTGTATAATATTTTTGAACTTACCAAGAAGTTAGTGTGTCAACATCAATATAATTTTTTAGGATATATTCGATTGTTTAAGTCTCTGACTAGGATATTGAGCAAGTTATTCATATCAATACCTTAGAAATCATGGATGGTTGTGGATTTGGGATAACTCTCCTAGGAAATACTTCACATCAGCGGGTAGAGTATGTATATTCTGTCCTATCTAAGATAAGTATAATGAGAATAAAATATACGAACATTACCCAACTCAATTTATCTATTAAAATGATTTGAGAGGAAGCATATTTGTAAATGGACTTAAATGCTATAGGAGATATTGCCCCACACAATTATTTCAGGAGCCCATCAATTTGATTTTAAATTATAGCATTTTTGTGTGGTTTGATATGGTATTTTGCAGCCATAAGAATAGGAGTCAAAATTCATAATTATGAGAACATCATGGAATTGTTTTCTCCATAGGTCTATGGATGAGAGTTCACCCAAGGCTGCCCCCGGTTTTACGAGTGTATCCCTCTGGAATTTTAAAAAGCAGCGTTTATCCATGTGCATCTAGACATTTGCGCTTTATAATTTCCGCACTAGGATGTCAAAATGGCTCATGATTCGATTTTTAATTTACTCTTACCTGTCGATTGCACGGATGTTACGGTCTTAGGTCACATTCCAATTTCATATAAAAGCCAACGATGGCCCGCACATTTTGTTAACTTTCGTTTTTAATGACTAAATTTTTCTCTGCATTTATCTTCGCATAAAGTCGGCTGATTAAGATCTTCGTGCATCTCGAAATATTAGTCTGATTATGTGCTACTCATTGGCAAAGAAGAAGGATAACAGCGAAATGTTTTTCGGAAGTGTCCTGAAAAATAAGAAATAAAATATTTTTGTTGGATGCCTTTCGATTTCAATGTTCGAACGTCTACTGACAGCCAGTAGCACATTCTTAAGGCGAAAGCATACAATTTTCTCAAATAAGGCGCGGATAATTACATTAAATTGGAAAAATTAATCAATTTAAAACTTATTTAGATCATTTAAACAATGCTATTCAGGTATCTTATGAACAAGGAATCCCGTAATAAAATTATTTAATAACACGCTGTTTGTCACTTTTTCGGCTTTTATTTTTATTTGTATTTTACACTGCTACTTTCATGCCCTGTTATCGGTGTATTTAGCCGTTGGAAACGACCATGCAATTTACTATAAAAAGTTTTGTGAAAGGCTGATTGTTCTGAGGAACAAATTTTCAGAATATCTTTCAACGCATATGGAGCCGAGCTTTATGGGGGAAGAATACCAAGAACTGTTATTCAAATTCCGTTGAGATTCAACCTGGGTTCAACTCGACGAAAAATCGTTCCCACTTGCCATTCGGTGCCCGCGTCGACGGATTCCACGTTAAATCCAATACTCTGCTGGTTCAAAAGTCTTTCGTTAGAAAATATGCGTCAAAATATATTTTATCTTCTGAAAGGCAAATAAACGTAGACGAGACGTAAGTGAGTAGACGCGTTTTTGAAAGACAAGTAAAAGTATTATTTATTTATGTTACAACTGTATCTTGTTAAATATATAAAGAAATAACTCTGATAGTTATGAATATATCCTCCATTTACTCGAACAGTTTTAGTCCGAACACACCTCTCTCACTATTTCATGGCGTTAACTTATTAGTTATGGTAAGTTAATGCTATGATCTTAACTTCACTTGCTACTATCATGATACAACCCTCTGTTTTTCGCTCTATTTTTTCATAGAGTGGATTTATTATATATTCTGGAGGTTTCTGGGTAAATTAACTGGTAAAACATTCCGCTAAATTTGATAAATACTCTTTGCAAAATACTCACTGGGAAAGTAAATGCACATATGGCACATAATAATAGGACACATCTCTGAATACATAGCGTTGACTTCGTTGCTTTACATTAAATAATATCCAAAAACGGAAAAAATAGCCTTGGCCTCCAATTATAAACAACTAAAAATCTATATTTACGAGGGGAAAAGCATTCAAAAACTATTTCAAATTGTTAGTATAAAATATTGAAATAAATTTAAGAGTAATTTCTTAACCCATATTTTTATTCAAATTAAAAATAAGAAAATGAACCACTCTACATTTGGCCCAGAGTTCCGCGTTTAAATTTTACATATTAAGGACTGCTTCCTCAAAACCAAGAACATGGTGCCCTTTTGCTTTACATTTGACACTGGAGTAATATAAATTCATCTACATACTCAGGCAGGGGGCTTAATTTTCTTCTTTTTAGCTCGAATAAAACGTAGTTCTTAAAATAATTTTTAACATGTTGCGATATAATTTTCAATTTTGTTTTATAAATGTGATTCTCATAAGGTAAAAAAATCTTCTACGTTATAAAGTGCAAAATGACGAAGCCGAAATTGATGGAGGACTCGCAGAGTCAAACTGTAAAAATCATTTAAATATATAAGGAAAAGCAAATCTGTCTGAACTCGAAAATGGAATCCTTTGATCCATAGTCAGAGTCCATATCCTTGCGATACAGGACCCCTTATTTTGTTGTGAAGAATTAAATTGTTGAAAATTATACTGCACCTGGGTATTTAATACAAATGTTTACTGTTGAAAATGGTGGCTCAAAATGATGGTTACTCCAAAAAAGTGGATAGAGCGTAAGAATGCATCGCCAATAGGGAACTTGCTTATATTTCAGATATAATCAATAGCCCCAAAATTTTATAAAAATATATGTTTGCATACTTCGTTGAAAGTTTTTTTATTATTTTATGACGTGGTTTGCGATATTTAATACATCAAAGTTCACGAGAATTTTCAAATACAAGTGAGAAGCGAAAACGCCCGATGATTGGCTGATAGAAAAGTGACGTCATAGTTCAGTATGCAGAGGCACGGCGGCACGGCCGTAGAGGTTGCATACTTGAATACATGCGACGGCGTGGTTATGATTCATTTATTGACGTGCAGACGTATCGGAGTTGTTCATTGTGACTTAAGGGCTATTATTTGATCTATTTCTCCTCCATTGAAAGCAATAGATTGCGTAAAGATGAAGGAATATGGTTATTCTTAGGCTGATCCTAGCAAGCTTCCTGTTACTGATTCCATCATGATAACAGGGTATTTTAGTGAAACTGTAGACTTCGTCGGCGCCGAAAGTCGATGCCGAGAAATGGAAAGGTAGCTGATGTGCATCTGAAATGTTTTATAGTTCATAACAAAGTGAGACTTGCGTGTAATATTGGCGAAAGCGTATACTCATGTGAAATGTGTATTCTTTTGGCAGTCCGGTAGAGAGTCTTATGGTGAACTTATTTCCACCTCGAAGCTGTCGATGATACTTTCAACTTAAAAATACCTTGCCTGGAGGGCGACAGGAAGCTCTGAGGAAGCCAGACTATTAATGTTTCAATTTAGTAGCGATAATATAGACGAACTTCCAACACAATCTACCATCTTGTGACTCAAAAACCCCGAAGCCACTTCCTTTTCTGCAGAAAGAATCGGTCACTCGCACTTCGATCAATATAATAAACACAACGTCTTTAGGTGTTAATAAGTTACTTTTGTAATGAAATCCTTCCTAAAGTAGCATTAAAATGTGAATATTTTCCAAACAGAGTTTCTAATACATTTTAGGAGCTTTTCTCACCATATATCTGAAACCTACTCTAAAGGCGAGCTCATCGTCATTGCGATCGGTTGTCACTTGAAAATTCCGTATCGGAAATCCTAGAGGGATGACCTTCGACGATGACCATGACTACCTGCACTCTCACTATCACTGGAACCCGTGGTGAAAATATCATCCCAATCCAAATTCTATTTGGTTTTAACTGGGGAAAGATAGAACTGCACATTCTTTGGGCAACTTTGGGTTTGACTTTCCCTCAAACACCCCATTTCCCCTGTGGTGCACATCAGTCCTATCTTTATACGATGGCCTGACAACCTTTAAATGGATCCTTGGTTTATCCTGACAACCAACTAAATGGAAATTGCTGATCCACACATCTTCCTCTATCTCCACAGTTTCCAAATCAAGGGCCGCGGAACATTCCTCTTGTGACTCAACTTCTTCTGTAAAGCAAGCCGGCGTAGAATAAAATCAAAGAATGCTGCGATTCATTTTTTGTGACCACCTCTGGATTCCAATCTTTTTCCATCTACAACTTCCTTTATCTTTCGGGGTAAACTATGGGACAAGATAATGTTTAAATATTTTCATTAATTTATAACAAAATATAAGTTCTAAAAATACCCAAAAGCCATTTTATTAATTCGCACTGATGAGTGTAAATTAATGTGGAAGATGAATGCTGTAGACGTAGTAGTTTTCCTTAGGTTAAGTTGCAAATTTGCAAGTTCATGAAGTTGACAAAACGGCTAATTTTTCGGTGCGCGGAGTCATTTATTGCATTGGCCGTGTCTACATTTTTCAATTTTTTTGTAATAAAATAAATCAGAATTTAGGATAAAATTTCCTTTAAAATGACGTATAGTTCATTATTATAGCATGCAGTGATGCCAGGATATAAATTTGCAAAGTACAGCGGCACATCATTATGACGCCGACAGTAGAAGAAAACGCTGTCTTCTTGGCTGGCCCTCGAATGCATGAGGATCAACGTTGCTCTTTATTTTCATATTTCCTCCCTTGATTTTAAACATCGTGGAATTTTCTATGTCCTTCCGTAACTGAAATTGAACAAGTGCCATAAATAATTTGAGTCCATCGTAACCATCGAGAAACACCTATCTCGATTTTTGTTGTGAAGTTGAGTTTTTATTCTACGGCGGCCGAATTATCGAAAAATCTCAGTTTCAAGTTATTCAGTCAATGAAATATGGAAATATTATTTATATTAAAGTTATCTTCGCTCACATAGCACACGGGTTTATCATTCCGTTTATTATACTCTTATTTTTCCGTAACGCTCATCCCGACAGACGGCATGCATCGAGGCTTTTCTTCTAATTTCCTCCGTGGGAATGCAGACGAAAATTTTTTCTGGGGTGTTATTGCATAGAGGAACAATGCACCACTTGTAATTTTTCCTTATTTCACCCATGTTCTCCTTTAAACGCAAGGTGGCTCTTCCAAACCTGCAGTTTGGGCTTGGATCTTGGACTCCTACTGAACTATGACGTCACGGCCAAAGATTAGTGGGGGCGGTATTTTTTAGCCCGCGAAACTCGGGAGACTTTTGGGAGTCATTTTCTAGTGTAAAAACTGAATTTTAAGCGGAAAAAAGTATATTGCGGTACTAAGTGTTTACTGTAGTATATCAGCATACTGTTTATAAAAAGTATGCAATTTCCCTATTGGTTCTGATCAGTAGAGTAAGTCGATAGTCAATAAGACTTAGGATCAAGTTTGAGTTGCAAGATTTTGCCTGAAAGGACGAAAAACAAAGAAGCAGACAAAAATATCTTTATAAGCATTGTTAAATAATGTTACTTAATAAATACAACGCTTTGAATGGGAACTCACTCCAAGAAGAATGTAAAATTATAACTAAAAATGTTTGAATTCTTTATGCATTTTCATTTCAAAAAGTGTTACCCTCGTATTTTTGGTCTCGCATGGAGCCGGAGTTCCAAATAAGCCGCGGTCGGAATGACAAGAGACACGATGGCGGCGCTGTCCGGAGGAGGTGGAGGTGTCCAGAGGTGTTCCCGTTGACGGGATCGCCAATTGGCGGCAGCACTCGCGCTCCAGTCCACTTGGAGCCATCACTCAGCTAAAGCACGGCTGCTCACGGCCGAAGACACAATTCAAAATGACAGTCGAAGCCACGAATAGAGATACAGGCGTCAACCCTTAAGTTATCCCCGGACTTCTCATTCAAATGCTGCTAAACCGTGGCGATCACTACGCCGCCAAGTTGATACTAAAAATGTAGGACATGGGAATTTTCTCATTTCCATAGAAAGCAGTGTTATGGCTCTCTACCGTACTTATCTTCCTCACTGTTTGCATCTTTTGTTGCCTCTCTACCTACTAAACAAAGCTTGATTCAACCAGTGGTATGACACTCCGTGGATAATTTTAGAGAGTGATTGACAACGGATAGTACTGGAACTATTCAAGCGTCAATTTTTGGAGGTAATTATTTTCCTTTAAAAAAGCAGAAATTGACCCTTTTATACGAGTAATGGTTCATTGAACAGGCTTCAGTTTTCGACCAATATTCGAAAATGCTGTCAGTTCGTAATATAGCTGTAATTTTCCAGAAAGAGTCGCGAAAAATGATGCTTGTATATAAAAAAAATCGGCGAAAAGGACGGAATTGGAAATGAAATCAAATGATGCTAAAAGCTGATAAATGACGTGAAAGAACTTTTCAAAGCTGGCTGACACTTGCTGGTTTGAGCAGTGTGTGCCTTTGTGTACTTCAAATCAGGTAAATTTTAAGCCATGAAAAAGAGATTTGCGACAAGAATTACCAAAGAAGTAAACAAAGGAATCTTGATGATACAAAAACTTCGTCGGAGGAAGGTAGACATGAAAAAAGGATGAAATTTTCCCAATTTTCACAATAACATGCATCCCTCTTTTCGTGCGGCCGGTTGCTATTATATATTCGGTGCAGCGACTGTTCCGGGTGTCACTTGGCTCCTCAAGATATCTGCCCTCTGCACCCGCGCCGAAAATTCCTGACATCTGCCCCAAATCAATGAAATAACCGCATTCCGATGTCCTCACATTCTCCTTTTTCATCGTATTCTCATTGACTCAGTCCTAAGGTTGGTTCAGACAGCTATATCTGGAGCTCACGCCCGACTATGCGACAATCTTGTTATATTTCTCTTTCACAAGCCTCGCGGATCTTTGCTTGAGATGTTCCTTTGGCTTCACCCAGGATTTGAACCTGGGACCTTGAGTCCATGAGTGGTCCAACACTAGTCATGGGGCCACCACGCTTCACGCTTGCCGTATCTACTACATTCTTTGACCCCTCAATTGCTCAAGCGGGGTCCCAATCACTATACTTAAGGGAAATTCTCACGTTTTACTCATTCTAGTTTAGTTTGAAAGTTAAAATGACCCTATGTGAGTAATTTCGTGTGTGAATTAGCTTTTTGAGCGTTCCACAACGATACTCCTATACAGCCGTGCATAGTGTAGACGACGGCACCTCAAGGGCGCGTACGTAACTCTTGCATTCAATTGGGAATTCAAAGGAATAATTGGTTGCCCCGACTATAGGCATTAATGCTCCGCACGCTTTCTTCGGGTCTCGTCCGTAACAATTCGTTTCAGAGGTGACGTGGTCGGATGCAGAGGAGCGGCGACGCACGCCGCGCTTCCGATGTCTGGAGTGGCTGGCAGTTTGAGTGCTCCGACCGGTGACAGCTGGGGGAACGTAAAAAAATGGTGTGCGCCGTTTTTGGTTTTATTGCATCGCCATGCTGCCGCCATTTTTTCGAATGTGAGGGCACTTCAAAGCCGCGGCGAGGGTATTTGTTGAATGCTTTCCCGATGCGAGGAAATCGCATGAATAATTTGGAGAGTTGGGAGGCGGCTCGACACCCGGCAGTGTGGAGAGCCCAGCGGAATCGAAGGAAAATCTATCAAATATGGACGTTAGCCGGAAAAGAATTGGCCAGCATCAAGGTCGATGGCGGGGGATTCTGTTTTATTTTTTATCGCAGCATCCTTTAACCCTCTTGGGAATTTCTATGGACTCTTCTCGTGGATAGGATTACTCTTGGTGGTATCACCTGCTCAGGTGAAGCCGACTCGAAAAAAATTTGAAAACGAAGAGTAGAATATCACGTGAATTTATCTGCGTACACATATGCTTTGGATGTGGAATTTTGGGTAAGCTTCTTCATTAATAAACATAGCATAGGCATAATTTTGAATGAAATAACATTCTTTGACATCCTTTTCTCCACCCAGAGGTCCCATCACGTAGTGGTTAATTAGGGAGTACAAAATGGGTGTATAGTATACTGTATACTCTTGTGTATTCCATAGTGATTCTTTCTCTCCAGAACAATTTTTATTGACTTACTCCAAGTTAAGGAAATTGGAATGCAAAAGGGGAAGTGGACTTGCGGGCGAGGATTGTATAGCAAAGAGAAACAATGTAAGGACGTTGGCTATGAGGCCACGCAAGTTTGTCCAGAACTAGAACTGATTGCATTCAACGTCTCCAGATATACTTTACATTGGCATACTTTTTCCAGGTCAATATGAATCAAACCAATTGTTATTCCTTTTTCAGTCAAAAGACCTTCAAAGTTAACGCGGCTTAAATAAATAAACTTTGCCTTGTCACTTAGCTTGGAAATCAATACATATGGAAAATGTTCCTTTTTTGCATGAAAATATCGGTTTCATTTGCTGCTTAATTCTTTTGATGCATGTATTACTCCGTCTACACGACTAAAGTTAACCTTGGGAGTCCAGATAACTTACGTTTGATATAGTCTACTATCCATTTTTATATTTCTTTTGGCCTCTCCAGCACTTTAAATTGTGCCAAACTTTTATAACGCTGTCCGTAATTGACATCGATGCTTGGCCGATGAAGGGCCAATTCATTCATATAATTATTTTTAGCTGTGCAAATAATTATGCATTTATAGCCTTTTGTGATAT
Source organism: Ischnura elegans (assembly GCF_921293095.1). Lineage (NCBI taxonomy): Eukaryota > Metazoa > Arthropoda > Insecta > Odonata > Coenagrionidae > Ischnura > Ischnura elegans. Next base: position 111,551,243 of record NC_060259.1, on the reverse strand, counting down.
ATTAGTCAGAAGATAATTGTTTATATGATTATTAAGCTCCAGTAACTCACAGTTGCTCTAAATTATGTTAATAAATGTGACACAAGCCAAGTATTGAATTGCCTCTATTGCAGTATGCATATCTTGCTCTATTCAAGACTAAATTTACTTTTCCTTGTTATAGATAAACCCAATATTTGGTAACAACTTAATGACTTCTACCATGTTATAAAAGTTGCTTAAAAATATCTAACGCCCAAAAAATATCCATTGGTGAAATTTTTGCGTCATTTTTACATGTTTACTAAGCTATTGTCTCCACCAACTCGCACGCCAAAGATTTTCGCAGCATCGTTCTCGATAAATTTATTCAGATATGTACCCAAGATCCTTCTCTAGAAGTCGATCCACTCGGCCACCTTTCTCTCCTGGCCATACCTTAATGGCTCTCATTTCATTAAATAATACATTTTACCCTCTCCCTATTGTCGTTTTAATATTCACTCACTGCCTTTTTGTAATCATGCTGCTGTTTCTAATGCTAATTCAATTATTTATGGATACCTCACATGTTTATGAACATTACACAGCTTGCTGCTGTATTTTTTATTTCATTGACCAGGAAGCATCCTTTTAGGAGCAATGCCATTCGGAGCCAGCGGCTATGACCGTGCTGTCAGCACGTGAGAGCTCCCCTCACCCTTTTTGAAAACTTTATCGCATTCATGAATGCATTAACATTTGATGCTTGGCGGTGGGGTCCGTGTTTTGGTGGGGGGTGCTAGGGGCCCGGGTCGGGTCCGTCGGCGCCAGGTTGTTAATGCTCGAGTTTTCGCGGCCCAGGAAACGTCTGCGATTATCGACGTTTCGAGCGCGCCTCACAAGGTGTCTCCGGGTGGGGGATGGATGCCGTTGCCTTTCTCCGAAGTTGCCGTCGGCAATCACTGCGGACTGCCTCCGGGCCGCCACACGCCCCACCCCCCATGCCCCCCCTCGGCCATTGATTAAGGGGGCAGCGGGTTCGAACAACGTCGCAAACACCGCGCCTCCTCTCGGATGTGTCGCGGCCGCGAGACACTCTCAAGGTGCTGCCTTGTGCTCATGCTTCTCGGACAAATTCGCATCAATGCAAATTTCCCTGAATGGAAAGCATTCGACTTAGGGACATGCCACCGATTTTAATGTTACGGACAGAAGTTTTGACGGTGTTAAATTTATGATCAAGAATGTAGCACAGTTAAAACCTGGATTATTAAAATCTGTGAGGCATAACGAGGTTTTGCGAAAATTCCAGAAAGGAAATATCATTTGCCTCGTTCGTTTGACTTTTATTCTCGGCAGAATTCTTGCGCGTACCGCGCATTTGCGGGTGACTTTGTGGAGGTATGACGCCGGCCATTCCGGGCTCATTGCCTTGAGCAAAGTCATGAACCGATGACAGTCCAATGCTCCCATTTGGGAACAGATTTATATGAACTCATGGAAATTATTTATCGCATATTTGATTACTTTTATAGCTTTTGTTATTTGAATAAAGTATAGAAATTCGCATGACTTCGATATTTTCCCTACACTCGCCCGCCAGTAACAAATGCTCATTTATTCAAAAGATAAATATGTATTACGTTGTTAAACTTAGTTTTTTGTTCAAGTGTATATTTATTTTTCAAGCAAAAGCAACATTTTTTGGCGTATTCCCATTTGGGAACATACTTGAAAAAGCATTTTAAAATTTTTATTCGGGTTTTCCTTCAAAATATCTCTTAAATACCTGTAATATAAATAGGATACGCAAATAAATAATAAAAATCAGTTGGTAAGTAAGTTCGGTCTTTAAAGAATTAAGTTTCTTCGTGACGATGAAAGGTTTTGGCAGAGGGTGTCATCATCAGTACCTTCACGATGACTCAATGTCTTACCTGAGATCCCTCCGTTCCTGAAGGTGAATCTACTTGTAGAAACCTGTCTTCACAAGAGTCATTCCTTTGAGTTAAACAAAGTTTTTTCATTCATGCGTAATGGAAGACCTCCTTTATTTCACTGGAGCTAACTTACTCTATTACCAAGTTGTTTACATTTTCACAAGCATGGAGTTGAACTTTCACAATTTTGCTCTTATGTGAATAAAGTTCGGAACTTCTTTACCAAAATTGATGATGATTTGGTGACTGTGGGATACCGTTACTCTCTTTATATATAATGACCTTAAACACATCCTTAATAGTTTTTCTTCACGCCGGTGTAAAATTACTCGAAAATGGTGATAAACCAGATATATAATAAAGGCACGCATCTGGTACTTCGTGTTGCATTTACTATTACCAATGATTTCAAACCAGCTAACCAGCTAAATGTAGGTTTTTTTGTTTGTAACATGACTCTTCTTCAATGGAACCTCCCATATTAGTGCCCTCACAGTTCTAAGGAAATATCCGCGTGCTAGTCTATGGCAAACATTTACGGAGTCCCCCGCAACTACGAGGGCAGCATACTCGGGGTGAGCTTGGAAAGTGCAAGTAAATACAAGTGGTTCGAATAACTCCCGGAAACTTGATGTTTTGGCATGAGATAGTAAAAATATGATTTAGGAATAATTTGCGTTCTTTAAATTAACGGATATAATAGGTTGTACAATAAGGCGAATCGCAAAAATCGATTTTTTTCAAATCCATCTGCCCCGATGAAAATAAGTTGTGGGACCAATCAAAAATAAGGCCTGAAAAATTTGAGACCTCTACGTAAACCCCTGACCCTCGCTCAAATGCAATTTAGGGGGGAGGGTCAAAACTCGAAAAATATAATATTTTTGCTAATTCCCTATAGATTTTGCCGAGTTACTGATCTTTTAGGACAAAAATGTCGTGCATTTTGACGTATCTGCCACCGTTTGGTCACAAAATGCTTAATTTGAGTCCGCGCCTGCGAAGAAAATATTCCAACGACCACGCAGCGTCGCGGATACAAGAGCAGCAAGCCGATCCCGTCCCCTCCCCGCTCGCTTCTCCCCCTTCAACGCCTCGAATGCAGCAAAATTCATCCCGCGTGTGCTGCTAGGAGGGCGTTCATCTTTGATAATATAAATCAGAATATGGCAGAAGGTAAAAAACAAACCGTAGTGAGACGACTTGTCCCTTATTTGGCGCCTCGTCGGCGATAAACAAATCAATGTTACCAACTTTAGAGAAGTGATGAAATATTTTTAGATCTGCGAACGCAGGAAAGGAGCCTACGGTCTATGAAGACCGCTCTCGAGTGGCTATGAAGGTGTGGGAACTTAGGACATGCACTTCTATTCCGGTATTGTCAGACAGCTGTGACTAAATGGATTTTGGGTGAAGGCCGCTCGCGTCCCCTCCCCGCTTGCCTTTCCCACGCCCCAAATGCACCAAAACACACCGAGTGCGTCTTTCTTCGTTAGTATTACTAATATTTTATGTTTCAGCATCGTCCGAAGACGAACAATCACGAAAGAATTACTCAATTATCTGCTTTCCAGTCTGTATTTCTGATGTCAGACTCATTCCTCGTCTTTCGCTGCTGTCAACAAAGTTTTGGTGAATTCTTTCACGAATCTCTCGTTCGCATGTATAATGAAAGGAATATTTAAATTCAAATTGAACGTTCATCAATAGATTTTTAATTTCCACAGCGCTAAGCTCAAATATAGCCGAAGGAACCGGAGTTTCTCTCCAATATATCATCAGCTGGTAGTCCTTTACGTCGATATTAAAAATCCAGCAATTAAATAAATCTCGGATTGGTCGCCAAACGCATCCTTGCAGCAACGCAAATTGGGTCCCTAGATTACCCTCCCAATGTTTACGTCGCAAATCCAAGTCAACATAGTGCAATTAGCATATAGACCACTGTAAGGGATGAAATACGATTTTATGCTTTCCCGGCGAATGATGTGGGTAAACTCTTTTCGGGGTTCAACAAAATTTATCCCTGAGGATGAGCCCCGAGTCGGAGCTTGAAATGTTGGCCATTATGGAAAAATTAACCCGGTGGGAATCCCGAGAAGAGCTTACCCACACTGCAAGAGATGTTGAAATTATCCTTATAGCAAAGGGATGATGCCTCCTTTTTGGGCGGTATTCGCTTGGTACCATTATAATCAAATCCTTTTTAATTTTGTATATCTACTTTTCACTCGGAAAGAAATCGATAATCGCATATTTTATAACTTTTGCTAATCCTCCGACGGGGGAGGCAAACCTCCAAAAGTGGGACCCTGTTTCTTCAACTAACACCACACATTCCCCTCTAAACTTGTATTGATAAGTCCTCTTGCCTTTTTTCATCAGACAATAGTATATAGTCTTTCATTCCAATTAAATGGAACCCTTTGATGACACCTCTCTTTTCTTATTCACAGTAATTAGCATCTTTTTCTGTCTACGTAAGTGATTCTGGTACACTACCTTTGATGTATCTTCCGAAGTTATGACTTTTGCGTCAGCTAAAGTTGCGGGAACGATCATTGCTGTTGCTTGGTTCTTGCATATACCTCTATCACAGTTGGCAGACGCATTTTCCCCGAGGAAGTTCCAATTTGAGTTTATAGTGCTTCATGTTTATTTTATGGGTTAAGGTGCGTTTGGTGGGGCCATGGAACAGGTAGTCCCCAGATGGGCGTGGCACACCCTCCGTAGGGTCCTTAATCCTCAACCCTTTCCTCGACACGTTCACCCTAGCTGGCCCGTCTCTTGGGCCCTTCCAGCGGGGGGCCTCACTACCGAAAAGTGACCGCTATGACTGCAATTTGGAAATCAATCAATCAACCCAATAATCAAAAAATTATTGTTTGCATCGTACTCCTGTCAGTCGTGCGATCAAGTACGTCTTTGAACCGTGTTTCTGCGATGAAAAATAACGATTTTGTTTACTTTGCTAAACACGTGGCTGCGGACCACCGGAAAATGGCAACAGCGCTCTGGACTGAGCAAGGTAGCGGGCTGTTTGAATGAGTTACTAGCATTATTTGGCCATATGATACCGCTCATTTGCACGCCAGTGTTTCCGTTAATTTACCTACAGCTCCATGTAGTCTCCGATAGATAGCCCGCGTCGAGATAAAGTGTCTATTTATTCCATAAGGCGGATATTGAAGGGTTGAAGCAGTCGAACTAATTCGAAAAGTCGAAAAACACCCTGGAGGTTACCTTATGCTGTGTGAGTTTTAGACGGTGACTGCGAGTCCCTTTACGTTTTATATTATTGCGTACAATACAACTACCATGGGTAACAACAACCTTGATCTCTAAGCAGCGAATATTTCAGAGTGCGTAATCAGAATTGAGGCTGTTATTGTTGACCACAAGGCACACATTTCATACCTCAGTCTTGTTAGTGTTAATACCACATCGATAAACTCGAATGGAAATCTCTATCAGACCGCAGACTGAAAAATAAACTAAACCTATTAGATAAATTCAAGAGGAATGTATTTTCTGACGAAGATATACATGTCTTACTAACGCCAGCATACTACGGTAGATCGAGTCATATAAATAATATAAGAGAGATAGACTGTAGAACAGATTCAGAACGTCTTTTTTACCACGATTTATAAGAGACTGTATAGACAGCATTAGAACTCACAAATAGATTGAATTAGTTGTATTGCAGCTTACTAACTTATGTAAACATTATTGCATGTTTATAAAATTTCAAGACGGCTTAATATGCTTGGAAAAATGATTAACATTTTATATTACTAAAAGAGGACTATAATGAAAAATATAAAACAATTGAACCAATAAAAGGTTTTTATAACTTTTTCTAAAATCATATTGAATGACCCTCGTATCTCACTTTGTCGTCGCACTTTCCTAATATTCTTTTAACAAAACCCAATTTACGATTGGCTTAACCTGTATTTCCCGAATATGTTTATTCCACGATAGATCATTCTTTAGGTTTCGCATGATCTACTTTTCCTGAATCCTTAGCATATTTGAACACTGTAGGTCTTTTTTAGAGTAGAGAGTAGGGCAGAGTGTAGATATATTAGTGGGTTGAAAAATAAAGGGGTAAGTTCAAAACTTTTCACAGACAAAGATTATTCCAGAAATGAGAATAGAGAAGTAGAGAGAAAAATCAGCGTTTCAGGTATTACATTTAAGCACGAGAAGCGTCAGTCGAGCAACACGTTCAAAGACAGTCAAGGCTCAAGTCATTTTGATAGTGTGTCAATAAGACATGCATTTCCATTTATCAGCGGTATAGAGCCTGTGAATAGTCTATTCGACAAAAGCAAATCAGAATTATTCCCGAATCGCAATAATACTAGTTCCGAAGTTTTAATCGTGGCTGTGGTTAATTGCCGTAGTTTAAGAAATAAGATTCCCGAATTCCACCATTTAATTCATAGTACGAAGTGTAACGTCATTTTTGGAACAGAAAGTTGGCTAACAGATGATGATTCAGACAATGAGATCTTCCCAAAATCGTTCACTGTTTATCGGAAAGATAGAATTAATCGAGTTGGGGGCGGAGTTTTTATAGCTGTAAAGAATTCAATCGTCAGCCAAGCGATAACCGTAACTGAGACCAGCGTTGAATCTGTGTGGTGTTTAATTAAATGTCCAAAATTCAAAACAATTTTATTATGTTCGTATTATAGACCACCTAACTCAGATATAACGTCAATGTTGGATTTTCAAAATCAAATAAACAGCGTAGCATCCAAGTATCCTGAAAGAAACTTGATTGTGGGTGGAGATTTCAACGTACCTTCTATAGATTGGGAGACTTATAGCTTCATTCCTGGTGGGAGGGATAAAGTGATCTGCGAGGCTTTATTACACACTTTCACATCTAATTCATTGTTTCAAATAGCATCCGCACCGAACAGAGGAGAAAATATTCTTGATTTATTAGCGACAAATATACCACATCAGGTAATAAACGTTGGCACTGTCGAAGGAATAAGTGACCATAGGGTAGTAACTGCAAAGTTTTCTCTAAATACCGCTGTAAACTTTAAAAAAGAGCGTAAAGTTTTCATTTTTAAAAGAGCTAATTTTGATGGGTTTAAGAATCATATGATAAATGCTTTCCCCGAGTTTCAAGAATCAGTATTAAAGTTAAATGTAGAGAATACTTGGAAAGCTTTTCTTTCGCTCGTAACTTCGGGAATAAATAGCTACATCCCTAGTAAAATAGTAAAAGAAGGCAGCGAACCGAGATGGTACGACGCGGAAGTGAGAAAATCATTGAGGCGACAGAGAGCGTGTCATGCTAAAATGAAAAAAGTCAGCACGGATTTATCCGCTAATGAACGCGAGCTAATAATTAAAAAATATAGGATGACTAAAGCCGCCACGAAGGAAGCGTTCAGGAATGCGTTCACGAATTTTAAAAGAAAAACACTAGTAGAGCAGTTACAGGATAACCCAAAAGCATTTTGGTCATATGTTAGGGAAGTTCAAGGTAAACGATCTACCGTATCTTCGCTGAGAAACGACAATGGAGATGTGTTGACAAGCAGTTACGATAAAGCTAATTTATTAAATTCCTACTTTAAGAGCGTGTTCACGGAGCCTTCCGAAAACTCACCCGAGACCGATGACAATCCCTGTCTACATAAGATGCCAGCTATTGACATTAGTACGCTCGGAATAGAAAATATATTGAAATCGCTTAGTCCAAATAAATCACCTGGTCCAGACGAAATCCCTTCTCGCGTATATAAAGAACTAGCCTCAGAACTTGCCCCCTACTTGCAGTTAATATTCAGTGAATCCATCAAGCAACACGAAGTACCTAATGACTGGAAAATCGCTAATGTAACGCCTATATTTAAAAGGGGAGACAAGGAACAGCCATCTAATTACAGGCCGATATCTTTAACGTCCACCTCTTGCAAAGTCCTTGAACACATCGTAGTCAGCTCGGTAATGAAACACCTAGACGCGCAAAACTTATTAATGGGAAATCAACATGGATTCAGGAAAAGCAGATCGTGCGAAACTCAGTTAGCGCTTTTCGCCCACGATATTTTAGTCTCCGGGGAAGACAACATTCCAGTAGACGCGATTTTTCTTGATTTCAAAAAGGCATTTGATAAAGTACCCCACGGAAAGTTAATATTAAAACTGAAATCTTATGGTCTAGACGAAGATGTCATTTCCTGGATTAGAGAATTTTTGAGCGACCGCGTCCAAAGAGTAGTATTAGACGGTGCCGTCTCCAATGAGGTTAGAGTGACTTCTGGCGTTCCTCAGGGTAGTGTCATTGGCCCACTCCTATTCCTTCTTTATATAAACGACATTGGCGAAGTAGTGCAGAGTAAGTTACGATTATTTGCAGACGACGCTGTAGTTTACAGAGAAATTCGTTCCAGCAAAGATATAGATGAAGTAACGAATGACCTTGCTGCTATCCAAGCTTGGTGCGATGCTTGGCAGTTAGAATTAAATTTGGAAAAATGCGTCGTAATGAATTTCTGGAAGAAGAATAACTCCCTACAGCGTAACTATGTCATTCGGGGCGCGCAGTTAAAGGCAGTTGAATCTGTGAAATATCTAGGGGTTAGACTCAATAATGATCTATCGTGGAATAAACATATTCGAGAAATAACCGGTCAAGCTAATCGTAAAATGGGTTTTGTTAAAAGAATATTAGGAAAGTGCGACGACAAAGTGAGAGAAATTAGCTACTTTTCCCTCGTTAGACCACATTTGGAATACGCTGCCAGTGTTTGGGACCCTCATGAAAAAGGCTTAATAACAGAGTTAGAACGCGTGCAAAGAAGAGCTGCCAGGTATGTGAAAGGTCGTTACGATAGTCTTGTTAGTGTAACTGACCTCTTACATAAACTCGGATGGGAATCTCTGTCGGACCGTAGATTGAAAAGTAGACTAAACCTTTTAGATAAATTCAAGAGCAGTGTCTTTTCTGACGAAGTTAACCATATCTTGCGGACGCCAACGTACTACGGAAGATCAGATCATATAAATAAAATAAGAGAGATAGATTGCAGAACAGACAGATTCCGAATGTCATTTTTTCCACGATCAATAAGAGATTATAACGGCAGCAATAGAACGCGTAAATAGATTGCATGACTTGTAGTGTAGCCTACTAACCTATGTAAAACTTACTGCATGTTTCTGAATTTCTATTCTATATTCTATTTCTAACAGCATATAGTAGTATAGTTTGTTATTATACGGGACGTTTCTTGGACGGTGTGGTGTGCATGTGGGAGTCCAAATGCATGCTGCATGCTGGTGATTGATCACCCCCTGCCAAACACCCTAGAGGTGGCTCGCAGGGTAATTTGTAGATGTAGATGTAGATGAATCCATGTTGAGCTCTCATTAACAAGTTTTGCGCGTCTAGGTGTTTCATTACCAAGCTGAATACGATGTGTTCATGTACATCTACATAACCTACGAGCCACCTCTAGGGTGATTGGCAGGGGGTGATCAATCACCAGCATGTAGCATCCATTAAGTTTTACATAGGTTAGTATGCTACACTACATGTCATTTAATATATTTATGAGTCAATCGCTGTCGTTATAATCTCTTATTGATCGTGGAAAAAATCGATCATTTTACCTTGAACTTCCCGGACATAAGACCAAAATGCTTTTGGGTTATCCCGTAACTGCTTTACTAGTGTTTTATCGGAATTTCCGACTTGGCCTTCATTCCTGCGACCCTCCCGGTACAATGCAAATTGCACGACCATTCTGGATGGTCAGTAATGGGGTGCACTTAATGGGGTTTTCTTAGCGCTTTAGAGTCCACATCTACAAAGAACTTTGCCGCAATGGCTGAAAGAGGACTGAGTATTAGATGGGTGCATTTATGTATGACAAATTCATAAATTAGTCGTCAGTGCGATAGTTAACGTATTTTCAAGAAATTTTTCTTTCCTTTCTGTGGAGTAAATACGTAAAGGGACTCGCAATCTCCGTCTAAAACTCACACAGCCTAACCACCTCTAGGGTGTTTGGCAGGGGGTTTTGAACCATTATTTGTTACAGCGTTATTATTACAGCGTTATTATTACAGCGCAATTTCCCTGTACCTCTCTTACGAATAATCAGAAAGCCTTAGGGTTAACCTCTAAATATTCGCCCAATATTTTCCGTTTGAATTCATTCGATGCCCACAGAAGAGTTTCCTATGTCTCATTTTTAGATTTTTATTATTGTCCCGCATGTATTTTATTTTCTCATAAGAAAGATCCACACGTGCCTTATTTCATTTTAGTGAGAGAAATGAGCCACTTCTCCCTCATTAGACTCCTTTTAGAATACGCTACCAGTGTTTGGGATCCTCATGAAATAGGCTTAAAAAATAGTTAGAACGCGTGCAAAGAGGAGCTACCAGGTACGTTGAAAGTCGTTACGATAGTCTTGTTAGTGGAACTGGCTTCTTATTTAAACTCGGACCGGACTGACTCGGACCCTGTCAGCCCGTAGATTAAAAAATAGACTAAATTTGTATGATAAATTCACGAGCAGTGTATTTTCCGACGAAGTTAGCAATGTATTACGAGCGCCAACACACTACAGAAGATCAGATGATATTAATAAAATACGTGAGATAGACTGTAGAACAGACTTATTCAGAATATCTTCTTTTCCACGGTCAAATAGAGACTATAAAGACAGTGTTAGGACTCACAAATAGATTAGATGACTTGTATTGTAGCTTTTAACTTATGTAGACCAATGGTTAAGTTCTAAAAACAAGTATCTCAAAAATAGCAACTTTTCGGGAGAGCAAAAGAAACTACTTGGGACACAGCATATACAGGAAAGCGACTCAAACGGACCTATATCTCAACAATCAGAGACATCACCACCCGTCACAGAAGCAAGCTGTGTTGTCTACTCTATTGCACAGAGCGAAGAAGATTCCCGGTAACGAGAGCATCCAGAATGAGATAAAGCACCTGAAGATGACGTTTCGGAAAAATGGCTATAGCAAACATCAGATTTTTGAGACCCTAAAAAGGACCTTTAACAAGCCCATTAGCGGCATAAGGGAGCCGCAAGATGAGCCGACCGCGAAAGCCTTTCTTCCCTATGTCTCCACAATATCCGGAAAGATGCAACGCACTCTAGGCAGATATAATATTAAGACAATTCATTTACCACCTCCAAAGCTCAGGGATCAACTGGTGAGAGTAAAGGATCCCCTCGGACTGAAGACATCAGGAGTCTACGAAATTCCATGCGAATGCGGAAAGAAATACATTGGAGAGACCAGTCGGACTATTGAAACTAGAACGAAGGAACATCAGAGGTACTTACGGCTGGCCCAACCGGAAAAGTCTGCAGTGGCAGAGCATAGCATCAATGAAGACCATGCCATACAATGGAAGGAGACGAAACTGCTATGCCGAGCACATGGCTACTGGGACCGCCTTGTCAAGGAAGCCATTCAGTTCCGCATCAACCGCAACAACTTCAACAGGGACACTGGTTTCCAAATCAGCATTGCTTGGAGACCAATAATTAAGTCCATTATATACGACAAAAATGGCGGGAAAACCTCAACAAGCGTGAACCAATCAGGTTACACCTGAACTCGGAGGGAGTGTATATATACGGAAAAAGTTTGAACAACGGCATTCGGAAGATCCCCTGAGGATGATCAGCAAGTCGCGGATCGAAACGTCGGGAGATATGGACGACATCAACCGGTGGAAAACCCGAGAAACTTTTCTGAAACTTCTTGTATTTTTAATTGCACACTGAAATTCAAAACCAAAAATTCATAACATAAATAATAAATTCAACAACGACGTCAAAAGAGAACTTAGGAAGCAGAGAAAACTATACAACGTGTACAGAAAGTCCATTACGTTATGTAATAAATCGAAGGAACTTGAAGCTAAAGAAAGTTACGCTGCACAACGCTCGATAACCAAAAAATCAATGCGAACTGCAATGCGAAGGTTCAAGAAAAAGAACTTCAAAGTAAAGTTCAAGTAAAAGTACAGGAAAAGTACTCGAAGAAAATACTAAATCCTTTTGGTCGTACGCGATAGAGCTTCAGGGAAAACATTCAACCATTGATTCGTAATTTGATAAAGATAGTAAACTTGTCACCGAAAATATTGACAAAGCTAACACATTAAACTCCCATTTAGAAAGTGTATACACTGCTGACGTTACTCAATTTAATTGACGCATGCCATATACTGAGGAATCGATGGAAGAAATATCTATACAGCATGATGGGATTACTACACAACTACAATCGATTAAGAACAGTGAATCTCCGGGTCCGGAGGGAATACCCGCGCGTGTCCTCAAGGAGTTAGCTCCACAGATATCACCTTACTTAGAGATAATATTCAAGAAGTCACTATCAGAAGGAAAGTTACCGCTAAATTGCAAGCGTTACACCCATATTTAAAGAGGCAAACAGACATGACCCAGGCAACTACCGTGCAATTTCATTAATATCGATCTTGGGCAAGATACTTGAGCAAATCGTCGTTAGCAATAGCATGACTTTCTTGGACAGAAGTAATTTACTCCATGACTGTCAGCACGGATTAGAAAATGTAGATCATGCGAAACACAGCTAGCGCTCTTCCTTCACGATGCTCTACAATCTGGTGAATCGAAAAGACAAGTTGACGCATTATTTCTAGATTTGAAGAAAGCTTTCAACACGGTACCTCACAACAAACTTTTATACAAATTACAGTCATGCAGATTAAACGAAAAAGTTGTAAACTGGATACGCGACTTTCTCAGAGATCGTAAACAAAAAGTAGTTCTTGACGGAATTAGCTCTGATGTAGTAAAAGTTACATCAGGTGTTCCACAAGGAAGCGTAATCTGCACCGTATTGTTCATTATATACATTTCCAAGTAGGCTTTCGCGGAGCTTATGATGATATCTGGTGATTTTTCCGGGTATTCTTCCGCGTTTATCCATTTTGTAGGATAATATTTGAAAGTTGTTCATCTTATATACACCCCGTTTGCCGCCTTTTTAGTGGAGGTGTGCCCTGATTGATCAGGATCTTTGAAGATCCTTTTCCACGCGCTGGCGAGATTGTAGCCGTCCTCACGGTTGAAGTTCTTTGTCGTTTTGGCGATTTCAATTGCCTCCCACATTATTCTCGGGTAGTAGCGGCCTTCTTTGTTCAGAAGAGAGGCGTTGTCAAAGTCAATATTGTGTGTCGGTCCACTACATTGGTGTTCCGCCACCGCTGACTGGGTGAAATGTCTATTTTTTACTGCCCTTCTGTGCTCTTGGACTCGGCATTTCAGTGCTCATGATGTTTGGCCGATGTAGGACTCACCGCAGCTGCATTTAATTTGATATACTCCTCCACAGATGTCTTTAAGGTGGTGGTCTTTCATGTTGACGAGGATATTAGACATCTTGGTGACGCATTCAATGGATAAACGCGGAAGAATACCCGGAAAATCACCAGATATCATCATTATATACATTAATGATCTCTGCTCCCGCATTAGCAGTAATATACGTTTATTTGCTGACGTCGCTGTTCTATCACGAAATTTGTGACCACTCTGACTATGAAATTCTATCATCGGCGTTAAACAACGTTCATTTGGGGAGCCAAGAGTGGTGACTCGAACTTAATCTGAGCAAAAGCATGTCGGTACATTTCTTGCGGAATTTGTCCTACTTTAACCATGTTTATTCTGCGGATGGTATTAACATAAAAGGCAACAGACGAAGTGAAGTACCTGGGAGTTACGCTAACCTCGAACCTCTCGTGGGGAACACGGATAAGGAGTATCTGTGGCATGGCCCTGAAGAAATTAGCATTTGTCAAGCGTATTGTGGGAAGATTTTCGTATGAGAAAATGAAAGGATGGTTCTATTTCGCACTCGTCCGTCCGCACCTTGAATATACAGCGAGCGTATGGGATCCGGTACAGAAAGACTTAATCCGCGAACTGAATGAAATACAAAGGAAGGCTGAGCGTTTCGTCAAAAACTGCTATGGGCGTACAGATAGCGTTACGCAGATCGTAAGCGAATTAGGCTGGGAGCCGCTGAATACTTGGAGGCTGCGCGCTAGGCTGAGATTGCTAGAACAATTGAGAATGGATATCTTTAAGAGTGACACAGAGAACATAATATTAGAGCCAAACTATATTTCCAGGTCCGACAGAAGCGATAAATTAAGAGAGATGTTTTGCCGAACAGATAGATATGGGAATTTGTTTTTCCCCCGAACAATAAAGGACTTTAATAAATGCTGGTCCCACCTTCTTAGAGCACTTCATTTTTTATGCGTAGATGGCTGGTGTCCTAACACCCCCTGCCACACGCCGTTTAGGTGGCTTGCGGGGTATTACGTAGATGTAGATGAACCATGATGTATGAAATATGTGCCTTGTGGTCAACAATAACAGCCTCAGTTCTGATTACGCACTCTGAAATATTCGCTGCCAAGAGGTCAAGGTTGTTATAGACACTTTATCTCGACGCAGGTTATCTATCGGAGACTATGTGGAGCTGTAGGTAAATGAACTGAAACCTTGGCGTGCAAATGAGCGGTAACATATGGCCAAATAATGCTCGTAACTCATTCAAACAGCCCGCTACCTTGCCCAGTCCAAAGCGCTGTTGCCATTTTCCGGTGGTCCGCAGCCACGTGTTTAGCAAAGTAAACAAAATCGTTATTTTTCATCGCAGAAACACGGTTCAAAGACGTACTTGATCGCACGACTGACAGGAGTACGATGCAAACAATAATTTTTTGATTATTGGGTTGATTGATTGATTTCCAAATTGCAGTCATAGCGGTCACTTTTCGGTAGTGAGGCCCCCCGCTGGAAGGGCCCAAGAGACGGGCCAGCTAGGGTGAACGTGTCGAGGAAAGGGATCGGGATTAAGGACCCTACGGAGGGTGTGCCACGCCCATCTGGGGACTACCTGTTCCATGGCCCCACCAAACGCACCTTAACCCAAATATGCATTTCTAGATATTTCAAATGTATATTAATGAATTCAGTTGTATTATATTTATGATTGCCTACAAATTCAAACAAATTCAGGGAAAGGGAAGACCTCATGAATACCCTAAATTGTGTGCTTCATGTGTCACGAAATTGCCTGCGCAGCCACTGGATCCACTAAGTGGTTGTTCTCGTAACAAAGCTGCTTCGAGCTCCTTCCCCGTCTAATCCGGACGATCTTCGATATTTTCATTCATCCTGTGGAAGCTGTCAGTAGCAGATGCGTCGGAAACATATTGAATCCACTGTGTGTCAGACGCGGACTCTTTATCCATTCTGTATGTAAAGTGATTTCAATTGAATCTTATTCCACATTAGTTTGCCGCAGTGAACCGTAGTGCTCAGGTAGTTTTATATATTTATGTTGAAACATTCTATATAGGAAGAGAGGCTTGCGTTGATGCTTGGAAAGTGCCCATGATTTCTGTTCAACTGTGAAAGTAGCTTCATAAATAGGTTTATGTCTAAATTACATTAAATACATAATATTTTTATTGTATCGAGTTCATAATGTCAAAAGTTATATGAAGAAAGTACAAGACACATTGGTTTATGGACAAAAAATTTAAAGAAATATGTTTTGAGAACGAATCAAGCAGTAGGTCTTTCCCTTTACATGTGAACATTTTATCATTTAAAATTTCTCCGGGATGAGAAACGGACCTTAAATATTTTGTTTAACTGACGAGTCACATCTCTTACCGAAATAATAAAATATTAAATTTGGATGTAGCTATCTATTTACTCTTTAATGTGGAAACGGAGGGAAATCTAACGAAAAAACTTGTATCCTTGGCGTTTTAAATATTGACTTTACCTCATGTTGTGATATTCCAATAAAATATGCGAGCGTTCATCTTCTTTGCCTTTTTAAGAATAAGAATAAAGAAATATTTATTGTTCTTGGACCTTTATGGTCCACTAAGAACATACAAGGGCTTACATTCATATTAGAGCTCAGTGCACAGAAGAATAAGATACATGCAAAAAAATAGAAAATAAATTGTAACAGTATATAGTGGCATATTGGTACAATTACATTTTTTCTTGTAATAGCATTTTAGTGAACATTAGATTTTTAAAAGACATCAGTGATTTTGCGGTTTTGATTGGTTCAGGAATACCATTCCATAGCCTTGACCCAACAACTGAAAATGAATTATCAAATGCAGTGGTTCGATGTTGAGGAACAATAAAAAAATCAGCTGATAATCTAGTTACAACATTGCGATATTTCTCTTTACTCTGAAAAAATTGCATAATGTATTCTGGCTGTTTGCAATTAAAAAGTTTGTATAAAAAAGAGGCAAGCATGTATTGCCTCCTTGTTTTTGCTTTAAGCCATTCTAATTTAGAGAAATAAGGGGATATATGTTCATCTTTTTTAAGATCATAAATGAACCTAACACACATATTTAATTGCCGTGAGCTCATACAAATGACAGTGAAAATAAATCTGTAGGTCGTCGGCATATAAGAGATATTTACAGTTTAGAATACACCTGGGCAGATCAAGGACATACAGGGAAAATAGGAGAGGACCAAGAACTGACCCTTGGGGGACCCCGCAATGGACAGTAGTCCATTGCGATGTATTCCCATTCGCGTCCTTGACTGCCTGTTGACGATCTTTTAGATAGGAGTAAAACCAGTTAAGTGAGGAACAGGAAAAATTAAGGTTTTTCAACTTGTGGAGAAGTTTGGCGTGATTAACAAGACCAAAAGCATTGGTGAAATCAAATAGTACCAGAATTGTAACCATCCGTTTATCAATTCCTTGACGTATATCATCCGTTAATTTGAGTAGCGCTGTTTGCGTAGAGAAGTTTTTCCGAAATCCAGATTGATATGGATCATGCAAGTTGCATTGGTCCAGATAATTCGTTACCTGCTGAAAAACAATTCTTTCTAAGCATTTAGAAAGAGAGCACAGAATAGAGATTGGCCGATAATCACTGGGAGAAGTTGGTTTTTTAACTTTTTGTATTGGTGTGATTAGTGAATATTTCCATACATTCGGAAATTCAGATGACGATAAGGAAAAATTATAGATATCAAGTATTACAGGTAGAAGTACAGTTGACGCGGCCTTTATAAATTTAACTGAGATTCCATCGACCCCAGTTGAGTTCGATTTAGAGAGAGATAACGTTTTACGTAGGTTGTGTGGGGTTACGTGTTGGAAGAATAAATTTCTCTCGTTATAGGGTACAAGTGGATCAAGGTTAGAGAGACTGAATATGTCAGCAATGTTATTTGCCTCGAAGGTAAAGGCGGGAGTGAAGTGCTTGTTTAGATCATCGATGGATAATTCATGTAAGGGCTGCTTGCTTCGTCGCTGCACGAGTCCAAGACTTCTAAGTTCCCTCCAGACCTTGTTTGGTTCTGTCAAATTGGAGAAGGTGGTTGCATAATATTTTTTCTTGGCTTCCGTGACGAGATGCTTTACCTGATTACGCAAGACGATAAACTCAGTGTAAGCAGTCTGGCTTTTTGTTCGTGTGAAAATTCTACGTGAAATATCACGTTCCTTCATTTTTTGCTTAATGTCACTAGTCAGCCAGGGGGCTGAAGGCCGTCTAGGTGCGCATGTTCGCAGGGGGGCATGACAATTTATGCACTCTAAGAATTTCTGATTAAAGAGTTCTAATTTTGAATCAATGGACGAGGAGCTAAATATGTTGTTCCAGTCAAAGGTGAGCAGATCGTCCTGAAACTTTGCTGTGTCGAAATTTTTAAGATCACGATAGAGAATTTTAGGTATAGGAAGACGAGGGGAATTGAATGAATAAGAGAGTAAAATTTTGTCATGTGCGGAGAGGAAAGGCACAGGGAATTGTGAGAATGAAGAGAGTTTTTCAGGGGAATCAACTATACAGAGATCAAGGAGAGTATGACTATGTTCTGTATGATGCGTGGGCTGCGTTGAGGCCAGATGAAGATTATGATTAAAAATGAAATTCCTGATGAAGGAAGAATGACAGCTGTCCCGTAGCAAATCGGCGTTAAAGTCACCTAAAATTACAATGTTTTTATAGTTTGGACTAAAAGTTGTATATGCTTCTTCAATATCAGTCAAGGACCCAACATTTGGAGGTCTGTAAACAACAAATAGAAGAAGTTTAGAAAGGTTTATACCATGCACTTCAATAACTATGAACTCGGGTCGGCATTCATAGGTCGCGGAAGAGGTCGCCAGCACCGACGAACTCAGTCGATGATGAATGAAGGCACCAACCCCGCCACCGCCTTTCCCGATCCGATCATGTCTCAGCAAGTAATGTTCACTAAGATCAACCATGCTATCAGGAATATTTGGTTTTAACCATGTTTCGGTTAAACAGATTATATCACTTACACAGGAAGAAAAATGAACCCGAAATTCGTCGATATGACACAGTAAAGATTGACAATTGACGAGGGAAATGTTGATTTCATTAGCAATTGGTAGGCCTGCGGGAAGAGAACAGGCCCCCGTATGTTATTTTAAGCAGTCAAGGTCAGTTTCAACTAGGATAGAAAGGCGTTCACCACCATCATGGACCCGAGCAAACACACGGCCATTACGAATCCACACGTATTTGATTTTACCTTCTTTCTTAAGTCCCCTGGCCATTGCATATAGCTTTCGGTTTAAGGATGTCAAGGATTCATTAATGTAGACAGGAGGGTTGGTAGGGTTCTGGTCGGCGACGATGTCGTTGAGTTTCAGGTTCCGTTTTGTGCGTCTACCATTTAAAAATGCAGCAGCAGTGCTAGATCGTAGAAAACGGACAATAATAGGGGCAGGTCTAGGTGAAGGGTGAGAGGTTGCAGAACGGTTGGAACCACCCCTGTAGGCGTAATCGATTTCACTTGTATCCACTTTAATTCCCACAGCGATTCCAACTTGACAAATCAGGGCCCCAGCTACCTCCCCTTCGGAGTAAGGAATGCCGTGGATCTCAATTACATTCCGGAGTTGCTCTTGCTCAACGCGATTAAGGCGAGCTTCCGTATCACTTAGTTGTTTCTTTAGGCTGATGTTTTCACTTAATAGGTGATTCAGGGAATCAGTTATTTTCACAAGGGAGGCATTGAGGAGCTCGAGAGACTTTGCTTGACCCCCGAACGACTCCTCCCAGCGAGATATTGATTTGCGAATTTCACTTTGATCCGACCGGATATCAGCAAGATTAGCCGAAAAATCTTTCAAGATATCACTCACACGATCAGGAGACAAACTGGAACTTGCGGACTCGTTCTCAGGAGCTTTTCTGATTTGCTCTCCATCACTGCCACAGCCGATCTTAGCACGACAAACGTCGCAATACCATAGTCTACGTTTGTCACTAAGCTCCTTAAATTCCACTTCAGGTATTGAAAGGCACAGTGGATGGTAATGGGCCTTACACTCACAGCAAGAGAGCGACTTCTGCTCGCGCTTGATCGATTTAACACATGCACTGCAGTTAGGCATTGCGTAGCACAGGAGAGAACCGGAGAGAACGATCCGAACCACACGAAGGCTGAGCTCCCCTTTTCAGGGCCACGTTTATGAAGAAAAGAAAAAAATAGACTTTTGTCTATTCGGATTTTGCTCGAGAGGAAAAAATGCGAGAGGGGAATATGATGGGACTTCAAATGGGATAAATCATCATCAAAGAGGAACGGGGGAAGGAGGCGGGTTGCATTCAAACTATCCCCGTTGTCCTTATCGGCGGAGACTATCAGACTCCCGTCCGCGCCACCGGAGGGCGATAGTATCGACCATCAAAGAGCGCGTGTGCTCCATAGGCAAATTTCACGGAATCCGTCGTTTCGCTTGGCTCTATGACTATGATGTGGCGCGGCTCCGCGCGCACCGGAACGCCCGCATCGCAACGTTGGCGATTCTCTTCTCTCGGAGTGCACATAAAAACGCAACCATTTTATCCCCACTACCCCGGCACGATGATATTGCTAACTGCCCGTCCACTTATTATGAATGGTATTTTTAGAAAAAGGTAAATCTTTAAGAAGGTGGTGAAGATATCGATTCAAAGTATTTTTCTGCATTGAAAGTGACGTAGAACCACCTTACTTACCGAGCAATTGGAGCGCAAATATTGTGGTTCTGAATGTATTGCAAGGAAGGGGTGAAATTCTGAATTTATTAAACTTGACTTTTCTGTGCGGAAATTATATCAATGCTTTGGAGTGATTGTGACCATCTTTAATTCCATTTCTTCTTCTGTGTGCGTTGAATTCTTCGTTCGTGGTGGGACCTCTGCCCAGAGCCATCTCTTGGCCAACTCATGGGGCTAGACGTAGGGGGATTTGGTTGTAACCCCCGCCGAAAACACTATAGATGGATAGCTCGGTGGTCTGAGCATCTGCCCGGAAAGCAGAAGGTCCGTGGTTCGATTCCCGGTTCAGGTGAACTTTTTTCCATGATTTTTCGGCCTTCATTCCATCTCCACGCCACAGTGTCATATATATTAAATATTAGTAAATATAAATGAATAAAATGTGATGAATACAACTTATTTAATGCAACAATCAGTGCAAAAGAAAAAATGATGAACAAATTCTCCATATAGGTTATATATAACATGAGATACAGTGGCAATGGAAGGTATACTTTTTCACCAATTTCACCTATTGTTGCCGTAAAATTCCTGAGTGCAGATTTTGACCACATTTAATAAGCATAGAAAGTTTACGCTCGGCAACGTTGCTACAAGGTAAAATGTGGACCTTACGAAGATCGTGTTTAAAAATTATGAAATGCGAGAAAATGTTTCCAAATCGTTTCGTGTTAAGTTTCGTATTTTTCCAAGTAGCAGTACGCTTGTATGTACGCTTCCACAGGGTATCGGGTCTAATGGGGCAGCGGGATGTTCCAGCAGCAGCAGGTAGCCGGAGTGGGGCTCACATTTGTGTGTGGAGGGAGGGTGGCTGGGTGAAGTCCGGCTGTCGCGACGCGGAAACGGGATAGAGTGAAAATGAACTTTGTAAGATTGCATCTGCGAGGGAATATTGTTTTGCTTTCAACTCCCTTCACTTTATTCTGCGTCCCCCCTTCCCCCACAGCCCCCTCTGCCTCCCTCCTAAAACTCTCTTTTGTACGATGTGAAACGAACTCTTCAAAGGAAACCGCGTGGACGCTATAAAGCTTATTTTGAAAATATAACCATGAGTCCAAATTGAACATCTCCTTAGTGGCATCGCGATTGATTTCAAAACTATCATAATATTAAAATTTTTTTTGCCCAATATTCCCAGGTTCATGTCATGATTGCTACACACAGTACTTACAACTCACTTTCGTTTGAAAATCATATAATATTTTGAATGTATAATCACTAAGTTGGTTGAGTATGTATACGTATATTACTCATAGTGCAGATATTTTTTCAGTGTTCTTCTAAAGTTTTCGCGAAGTGAATACTTCCAGCTTTCCACCCAGTAGTTCCTCTTACCTCTTTTCCAAATACGGTATTTAAAGACTTTTATAGCGCAGCGTTTGAACTTAAACTACGTTCTTATGCTGATTGTAAATTGCACAATTGTGGTTTCTCGTTTACACCCTATACACTGGCGCTCAGTCCAAATCATCTCCCTTAATATCCATTTGAATGACATTTTCATCTGTAGCTTCCTTTCACTTTTGTCCCTTTGGTGGTCCCAAGGCCTGCATCCAGACGAGAATAATAGGATTTCGGAATGGTCTTATTGAATACCCGCACTGCATTTGCTCTTGCTTGACGTGTAAAGTAAGTCGCTGAAAATGCATGTTGCCCCATGCGTAGATTCCCTTAGCGTCCATGTTTATCGGAAAACTCATGATAACTGATTTTTGTGACTGGTTATAAGCGACGGATCGCATGATTCACGTGATTCAATGAGGCGTGGATGCCAGCGTCTCTTTGTTAATGAAGAAAATTCTCCCGATTATTCGCTTAGTTAGGTCAAGAAGCTCAGTAGTTCAAAAAGCTTCGGCCAATAAATCATTGGAAGGTTAGAGTGTGATATTTTCTGAATATTTTCTGCAGATCTGTTCATGTTATTCAACGAAAGTTTTCCGGGATTTTTGGAGCCACTTTTTTGGTAAGAACACTCATTTATTACCAGAAGGTATCTGCTGAACCACTGTAGAAAATATTAGAAACACTTATCGACGCGAAGGAGATCTCAAGGAGCAAGCTCTCTCTCTCTTTCTCGATGAGATCCGTTTCGATCGTTGGAAGGATCGTTCTCCCTCATAGCCGTACGCTCCCATCACTTCTTGCGTTTGACCCGATCGCATCCCGCCGGGAGGGACAAGTGATTTCAGTGTCCTCGGAGGGAGCGACTCTAGTGCCGCGCCCATCGGGAAGAACAGCCTTCACAGAAAACTTTTTCGATCAAAATTTTGTCGGCGTTAGGGATTCAAGGCGGCCAGTTCCCCAAGACTGTGCGATCGATCCTTGTCATCTGTTTGCCTTTGCAGGTGCCTTCTCCGTGTATGAGGCTTATTCTTCACTCTCTCCGGGAGAATGAATCTCATACTTGGCCCTAAATTAAATTTCACCTCATGCCAAGCATGATGAGCTTGCATAACCCTCCAAGAAAGCGCTCTTCGAATTACATGGAGTTCGCTGGAAACAATTTCCTTCCAGACCAAGAGCATGATTTTTTAATATTCATTGATGCGGGTGACTGGATTGTAATTTTGTTTCCGATTAAGGGAGGAGTGATTGGGCACGCTCTTCTTTGGCAGAGGGAGAGAGTGGATGCAGGAGTTGCTGAAACCTCATTAGTCGACAGTAATTGGGGCGATCTGAGATCAATACGGGAGCGCGCCTCGTGAATTGCCATCTAATAAACGGAGAGCCGATCTTGAAGGGAGCAAGTTGGCACTGTAATGATGCCTATAGATAATGTATATTTGTAGAGCTTATTTATAACTCCGAAACCACAGGATTTTTGGTGTTAAGGCAACTTAATCTAAAGAACATAGCGTTTCTTTCATTAAGTGGCTATTATGAGTAAAACGTTAATGCTATACCAGAAAAAATATGGAAATGCTTATTTCTGTCAGTGCAGGTATTTTTTTCGGGTGATTGATATTTTTGCATCTTTTAGCTTCTTGGCTTAAAACTGAGCCTTGGCATCACTTTTCTGTAAGATTTGAATTGAATGCCGAATAAAGGAGAGCGTAAATAGCAATAACGCTTCCGTAGACATACCCACCTGAAGACTTAGCCTCTAAGTGTGTTCCTTATTTAGCCTTTTATTATTCTACTCCAATTTAAACATACTTTTCAGTTGTGAAATACTTCATCTCCTTTTTCTAAATTTTGGGACATTCATGTGCTCATATTTCTTGTTTTTTAAATTAATATTTACAAAATACAGGTACTATTCCTCTCTAAGAATGTAACTGCCGGCCACTTTCGATGTAAATTACATCATCTCCAGACCTACCTATGGATATAACGAACACCTTCGGTTTGGAAACGATCTACACCACGTCACGTCAAAAGAGAACAACAGTTAAATTCATTTTATATAAAACTTTATGTTATATATCCATCTCAATTCAACAAACGTTTTTCCTTTAGTGCCTCATATTTTAATGAAATTTTCGGTTTTGGGATGTATTCCGCTCCAGCTAAATACTTCGAGTCCATTTTGCGCAAAAAATTGTGAGTTTTACCATTTTTCTGATTTTTTTTCCAAGAAAACGTGTCTTGAATCATATGATTCCTTCTAATCACCACCAAATTGTCGTGGATTTATGACTTATTTTGAAGCTAAGACAATGGATTTTTAAAACTTAGTTAAATGCTCCTTTCTATTGTTATTACATATAAATGTCCAATGATGTGCTGATTAACTTATCTCAAATATTTTATGTCAGATTTAGCTCAAACGTTTATTTTATTAAAGGCACATCATCATCACTGGTCAACAATCCTAGGATTGGTTTGAAGCAGATCTCCACTCAGTTCTCCTATCAGCTAATCTTTTCATACCCACGTATTTCTTCTCTTTCACCTCTCTCTTCACTTGTTCCATATATTTTGTTCGAGGTCTTCCTTTTCCATTATTGCCTTCCACCTGTCCTTCGACGATTGTCTTCATCAGGCCATCATGTCTCAAGATGTGGCCTATAAGGTTGTTCCGTCTTCTTATTCAGGTTTTCATGAGGCTTCTCTTCTCTCCTACCCTTCTTAGGACTTCCTCGTTACTAACTCGGTCGATCTATTTGATTTTCATCATTCTTCTGTAGCACCACATTTCAAAGGCCTCTATCCTTGCTTTCTCCGCTGCGGTCATTGTCCATGCCTCACTTCCGTATAGGAGCATACTCCAGATGTAGGTTCTTATAAATTGTTTCTTTACTTCCATATTTAAGTTTACCGCTGTAAGCAGGTCTCTCTTTTGGTGGAATGCTCTCTTCGCCTGGGCTATTCTGCTGATAATTTCTTTCTTGCTTCTCCCGTCACTAGTTATCTTGCTTCCCAAATAACGGAATTCATCCACCTCTATCAGTTTTTGCCTCCCTATTTTAATGTTGGTCTTGACTTCTTCTCTTCTGCTGCATACTAAGATCTTGGTTTTCTTCGTGCTTATTTTCAGTTGATATCTACTCATTACCCTACCCATATTAACCAGAATATTTTTCAAATCCTTCTCTGTTTCTGCTATAACGGCTATGTCATCGGCAAATCTTAGCATGCTATTTTTTTTTCTCCATGGATATTCACTCCCAATTCCTTTTCTTTGATTTCATTAATGGCTTTTTCAATGTAAACGTTGAAAATTAAGGGTGAAAATGTACAGCCTTGTCGCACTCCTTTCTTAATTCTTGCTTCTTCACAGCTGGGCCCTGATTTTATCACGGCTACTTGGTTTTTGCATAACCTGCTTCTGTCATTATAAAGAACCCCAATTTCCTTTAGTATTCCAAGCATTGTGCTCCAATCCATGTTGTCAAATGCTTTCTCTAAGTCCACAAACGCAACGAATGTTGGCTTGTTCTTTTCCATTCTCTTCTCTATGAGCAGTCTTAGGGCCAATATGGCTTCCCTTGTGCCTTTGTTTTTTCTGAATCCAAATTGGTCCTCATCCAAGTACTCTTCTGCTTTTCGTTCTATTCTTCTATAGATAATCCTTGTCAGTATCTTAGACGCATGTGTAGTAAGGCTTATGGTCCTAAAATTAAAGGCACATCTACCATAAAATTTCATAGGTGAAAATTTGTGGAAACGGATAAATCATTTTTAAATTATACTCCCGCACGCCGTACCGGCTCCTTTATCAAAATACATTACGTAGGCATTTTCCGTGGATGTAATAACCGCCCCAGACCATGATAATACCACCTACACATTTTATTATATATTATCAAAACTGCCAATGTTATTTATTTATATTATTAATCATATAATTTAGACGAACATTTTTTGTGAGCAATGCTGAAGATCTTTATCAGACAAATAGCTTATATGAGTTAATTATTGAAGTTAACTCATACCATTATATAAGATACCACTTTTTGCCTTGCAACTATGAGATATTATTTATATAGATTTTTAAACATCGCTAAGAGTGATCTATATGTCACCAGTCTTGGCATTTTCTCTGGAACTGATATGATCTGCGTGGGTTAAGTTAACATTTTTTCTACTTTTGAAATCCTGCTTTTTTAAATTTTGATTGATAAGAAGCCATAGACCTTAAAATTTCATGTTTAAATGGGAATCATATTTATATTAGTTTTAGTTTCCCTTATACGTTGCAAACATAGCATAGAAGTAGAAATAGTGTGATTTTTTTGTACCTATTTGAACTGATTTATATTACATTTAGATTTTCGAATGTAAGGATGGTAAGAAATCGATTTCAATTTCATTTATTAATTAAACGTTTTTAATTCCGCCACTATTTATTTACTGTTAAAAGAGCAGCAGTGGGATAGAGCTTCACCCATAGATTTTTCAGACTAAGTTTTCTTCTTGTTAACGTGCAGATGCCTGAAAGTGTCGCTCTAATAATAATAAAATGATAATTGCAAGAGTTAAAAAATTATTCCAAAATTTCAAATCATCTCTATTTAGAGCTGTAAAATGTTGCGCCTGCGTTGGGAAACTCATAAAAACTGTTGTTTTTTTAGTGTCATTGTGAAACTTTGAAATGTTCTCAGTTTCTTTGTCATAATAAAATATGTCATACACAGATGGATCTCATTGTTTTATAATTTTGTAAATTCTATGAAACTTTTCAGAAGAGGTGCATATATTTCACCCCTAATCATAGAACTGAAAGAAGTCTCTAACATACCATTTAGGCGAATTAATTTTTATTCTCACAATCCTGAGGCAAATGAAGAATCATCTGAATTCAGAAGAAGACAATTGATATCTGATATCCATTGACAATATATTCATTTGTCGGTAAAATCTGACTTCATGTGTGGTGATTGCTATGCTAAAACATATTTTAAGATAGGTACTGCATATCTGTTGCAACTGATGAATAAGGTTTACGGTTTGTGCATTGCTGGGCCATCAAATACTCCTGAGGGCAAGACTTTTCGGTTCAAAATTTCTAAAATAATTGAATGCTTTTAAAAGGAACAATATGATTACATATTTATAAAAAATGACTCCATTTTATCAAAGTAGAATAACTCTCCTATATCCGATGACATTTGCTATGGCTTCGAGAGTATTTGATTGGAAATAAAAATCAAATAAATTATGTTTATGAAATGGGAAAAGTTTGAAAGGAAGTAAGAACAAAATTAATCTCTAATTAACTAGAAACCTTTGCCGAGAAATATCCATAACTTAAGGTATTTGCTTTCTATTACCACCATGGGGTTGAAGTTTTTATAATATATTGTCATCTATCTCAGATAATTTTTATATCAAGTGGCGTAAAACATGCAACTAGAGCTGTGTCTTCCAAGCAGTTCTTACCGGATTGAAAATTTTGAATCTCCGCTAAATACTGAATATGAATCCCTATATATAATGCATTAAAATAACTACTACACATGAAAACAAAACTTTGATTTGAAAAAAACAGACAAAGGGAGCAGAAATAGAGAAAATGACAGGGAGACTTCGTTGATTTCCAATGATTTATTTCGTCTGTACGACATGTCTCGCACCATAGAGGTCATTATCAAGTACTTGATCAAGTGATGACCTCTATGGTTAGAGACGCGTCTTACGGACGAAATAAATCAGTGGAAATAAACGAATTTTCTTTTTCATTTTCATGTTTTAACTTCCACATAGTTGAGCCTAATACAATTGAACGAAGAAATCGAGAACATTACGGCAAAAGATGGAAAAGAATGCAGCGTCCAAGGTTTTTTTAATATAAATTCCACAATTATGGGTTAAATCTAGCAAAACATAGCGAGAAATGAAGATAAAGATGTCAATACTATTATCAACCAGAAAACATGTCAATAAAGGATAGCTTTGAAAGATAATAACAAAACATAACGCAACGCCGCTGCGGCGCGGCGCCGTAAATCCAACGACTTAACTAAATTCGTAAATCCATATGAGGGTTAAACGACCGCAATTTATGGCATAATAATATGTATCCTATGCTATTAGTTTATTTGAAATATTTCCATGCTCCCACAGAGAGAAATTTGGTCGTAGTCTGTATCTCACATATATTAGGAGGAATGATGGAATGTGATATATTATGAAAAACATGAGCAATTTTTTATCAAAGAAATGATTGTAAAAAATGAAAATAAAAATTTTGACTGTCTCACTCA
The DNA here is from genome assembly GCF_921293095.1 of Ischnura elegans. Classification (NCBI taxonomy): domain Eukaryota; kingdom Metazoa; phylum Arthropoda; class Insecta; order Odonata; family Coenagrionidae; genus Ischnura; species Ischnura elegans. The sequence continues at coordinate 111,523,518 of NC_060259.1, read as the reverse complement.
GAGCATTTAACAGTCGAATATTAAATACTGAAAAGTGTAACATGTATGATACAAAAGTTGAACTCTATGCTCATTATTTTCATTTTGGAGCGATTTAGTGTGAAAAGATTATTTGTGGGAGAATTGAGGGGAGGGCTACGTCAAATCAATCTGTGGATTGTTTACCAGTGATGATGATAATGAAGCAATTGTAATAAGTAAAAATGGATACCGAGAGGTGCATTAAAATTCAAGCATATTAAGTCAAAACAACTCTTTTCATTTTATTCCCCAGATTTGGCCTTGCCCTCCACTCCTGAATGAAAGGAGTACTCCGGGCTGGAGGAAAGCCCGCGGAGCGAGAGCCACGTCCTAGTTCAACATCAAAGATTCTTGCGTGGTGGCTTGGTGGCCGTCCGAATGCCGTGTATCCGTGCGGATGACGAAGCGTGAACAAAGGTATAGTACGCATGTGAAAACGCACGTGTTTGTATACTGCGCATTGTGCTAGTCAGCGGTTAGCCTACAAAGACCATCATGCCTTTGTGTCACTCATTTCTTCTACGTAAAGTCCAATGGTTGGTAATAATTGATTATTTTTACAACGGGAATTGTATTGAGTGTTTGTATTTCAGTAAACAACACATTAGATTTTAAAATGGTACCCAGCACTCTCTGGTTACAAAAGATGGTTCCTATACATATGGGTTTCGGAAGTTTATTTTTTCTAACGGAGGAGACTTTCGTATTCTTAGTGAAAATATTTTCCTTCCGAATATAACTTACTTCGTGTTGTGGTATTTGAAACATTCTATGAAAGTGACAATGATTAAAGTAATCACAATGGATGCATGGATGCTGTATTATTGTAACTTTTTGCCAATTGATTGCAATAATGTATTTTCCGGTCTTCGGTCTTTTTAAAATGAAATGATGAATTAATGCCCTTGGGTAAAGAAAGCTGATTTTAAGACTTTCGGAACACATTGTTATCACAGACCTCATCATGATATTTTGGATAATGAAAGCGTCATTCCTCTGGTGAAATTCCAAACTCAATTCTCTCATGGTGAAAACAGGCATTGATGTGTATTCATCATCCGAATATAGCGGTTTCATGACCTAATATTTATGTCAGAGCTGATGTCTCCAACCTTAACGTAAATTTAAGCAAGAGCGATTGTTGGCTTGTGCGCAAGCGACCAAGATGGGAATAGCAAAATAGGCTAGATGGCTCAGAATGACTGAGAATGACTGCTGCGTTTTTTTTATTTATTTTTTTTTTCGATTTGAAGTTTTATCACCATTATATTTATTCCTCACGAAAAAGAAGAGCTATAAGAATAAAAAGTATTTTTAATTTTTTCATTTTCTAGCTATAATCCATTTCCCAGAACGTTCCGAAATTAGGGTGACAATTTCGGTGTGAGAATTTTGTTACTGCACAGTCACCTCAACCGCTCTTGTATAAATGTACTCCGATCTTGCAACTGGTGGTTTTACAAAGTCTTATTTTAGCTGTTTGACGGTCTTTGATTATTTCCGTTTAACATTCTATCCAAGAAATGGCACGAATACACGAAGTTCCTTTCAAGGAGTTGCATATAATATCGAGGAAACATAGTCTTACGATCAAGATTTTGTGACTATGAACCAAGAGCGGAGTCCATCGGAAAGTTTTGCTCTCGCGGAATCGGCACAAAATGTTGCGTGAGCATTTCTACTCGTTCAACGCGATCTTTTCTCTTTTATTGTCTGCGCACCGCTCGGCCGAAACTAAAGCAACGCAGCGCCCAAGAAGGCGGATTTTTGCTTCAAGAATCGGGCCACACGGCGCCTCCATTTCACTTCCAACCTTCCTCGGTGCGTTCAAAACAATACGCTCCAACCAGTTTGCGCGGCGAACTTTCCTCTCGACTGTCCTCGAGTCCTGAAGGACGCAGTTTAGGAGTTGGGCAGTGGTATCTCCCTCCCGCCCTTCCCCTCTTTCGGAAGCATCGGGCCCAGAGTATTGGCGCGGCGGCAATCGAATTAGCAGCCGTTAGCTCGTCGTTTTGCCCCGGGACGGAGCGGTGGCGGCGAGAAAGCGGCCACCCTCATTATTGTCTTCACTCGCTCCTGCTCTTCCCTCGACTCTCTTTTCTGCTCGACTTGTGATTTGAGGAAGTGCTGCCTTGTTCATTCTTTTCGCTTAGTTGAGGTCAGGGTGAGGAGAGGGAGACACACCTTTTTTCTCGTCGCCATTCTATCGAATCTTTAACTTGCCTTCTGACATTTCAAGAAAAGCCATATTTTCAATGAAGGTAATTGCAGAAGGCGAGATATGGTAGAAAATAAATGAAATAATGGCATATAACCATGCATCGCTTTAATTCAATATTGATTTTGAGAAGCATCGGTTTCTCATTGCTATGAGAATTATAAAAAGAAATTTGGCATCATAAGCGTAGAATCCCTCAATTTTCAAAAACAATCATCGAAGCATCGTTCGATGCTTCCATTATTGTGATGGAAAATTGAGGATTGGCCCTCTGTAGACGAAGTTTCAAAGAAAGAGGCAAAATTGGGGTCTTATCTAGAAAAGGATGCACCTCTTATTTGTTGACTCAGCTTAAAGCTCAGACTAAACTTAAAGCGTTGTAGTTGACGCCGAGGATATCGTTTTGTATGTAATTTATTTCCATTTAAGGATTAAATCAGTGGCATAGTTTAATTTTGTTGATTTTTAACCAGTGCAAGAGTTACAACGTAATTCAACAAGTTGCTAGCCTAGCAAACTTAGTTTTTTCATGTTTAAACCAGGCCTGTATTATTCATCGCGCGAAAAATACCCATTTATCTCATCATTTCAACCGATAGGTACTTTGAGTTGGTATTAAAAATTTTGCTCACATTTTCATTCCCCGTCTAGTATCCCCTTATATGTGTCCCGTTATACCCTACTGTTGGAAGAACTAAATTACATTACATTGCCTTTAGCCGAGGCCCAGGAAGCAATTCAAATTTGCCTTGATTCTCGGTATTCGGTGACAGTATGCTTTTAAAAAGAGGGCCTTTAGCTGAAATTTAATGCGCGATGCTTAAAATTTAATATTTAGTTATCACTTGCACTCAGAAACTTTCATTTGGAACAGTTGCTCATGTTGACTAGACATGCCAAATAAAAATCCATCAACTTGTAGGTAATCGGATTGTTTGTTCTGCAAGGGTTGAACTGGCTTTCATCTTTCGTAGCATTTGATGTAAATTTGATTAAACGGTAAATTTTCATGCACATCCCTTGCTTCAGCTGCGTAACTCGTCAATATTTATCAATAGTTCTTTGTTTCCGGATTGTTATTGATTTTTGATTGCATTTTGTACTTCTATCTGTATCCACGACGTTTTTGAGGGTATCAACTTTTCTCCTTTGAAAATATATATCTATAGTACGCATATATTCCAGAGTAAAGCAATACTTCGGTTGCATGAAAATAATACGTGATCTTGTGAATTATATATTAAAAGTTGGAAAAATGAGACTTGTAGCATGAAGTGTAAGGAAACTTATTCAATAATTATCTTATGATTGGTGGACCACATAGATAGTTTTAAAAGCAAATTAGTTTCATATGAATGAAAGAATTCGTGATGGCAGAATCTCCCGGTAAAGATTTTCCGAGGGCTAAGGCAAATCCTTTCCCCAAGCGGAAGTATGGAGGATGCGAGGGGCGTCTCTTTCGATGATTCGCTCATGAGCATTAGTCTACTTCCGATAATAGGCCCATATAGCACATGCTTCTGAAGCGTGTGGCATGATCAAGTTCTTTTTGTCTCTCAAAGAATGAGTACCATTGAAATTTGGGTTACTGATGCCGAAACGGTCCAAGTACTGGCGCCCAACGAGATCCATCCCTATCACTTCTCTCACCGTATCTCTTTCGTAAGTCCTTCCTCCGCTCTTTTGTTCCCCATAACCTCTTTTCCCACCAATTTTTCCCTCTTTATGCTCCCCGGACCCAAACTAACTACTCCTCTTCATTTTGTATTGTCTTCGCTTAGGCCAACGTGAAATCTCTCTCCGTCTCTCTTTTATACGCTGCTCGCCAAAGCCAGTTCGCATATCCCCACTTTACATTTCAATGGGTTTTATGACTCCGAGGTCCCCTTCTGCCATGATTTGGAGGCTATACGCAGGTAGTTCCTTCTAAATTATGTTCCTATTTAAGCTTTCACTGCCAGTAAGTCCTCCTGGTGGTATTGTTCTCGGCTTTTGACACACTTCATTGCCCTCAGAACTTGGTGGAAGATATTGAGTTTCCCGTGGAATTTTTATGATGACAGAGCTTATCATTTAAAAGTATTGCCGTAATGCACTTGCGCTCATAATCTGTAAAGAAGTGTTCAAATTGGAGAGACATTTTTGAAATGTCACTAAAGGCCTGGTTACACGGTGCATTAACCCGTACGGGTTAATGTATGAATGCGTGTCTGTTTGCATGTCTGAATTCATGGACGTTTGCGTGAACGAGGAGCATGAATGAGCGGTTACACGGTACATGTGTTCGCACAAGTTTTCACACATTTTCTCGTAACGCGAAGCGTTTAGTTTTTATTTATTCACTTTACAGTGCGCAAAATTTAAATGTGAAAACAGTATCATTAGGTAGGAAGCAGACGATACCTACCAGAAAATAATTCCCTTTTCGTTGTTTCCTATAGGACCAGGAAATTTCACATACTGGTAATATATTTGCGCTGCCGTGTAAACAGTGGTTTTCATTGTAGTTGCCGAACTTATTTCATTTCGTGCCAGTAATATTTATTTATATTTAATATTTATCGTTATCGCTCGCTTAGTGCTATATCTTAATAGCACTCTATTTATTTCAAACCGTTATCAAAGTTAATACTTAGGCTGAAAATTTGTAGTCGCATCTTGTTTTTAAGCCGTGTTTACTAGACATTTTTCTGTCATCTGTTTCACTGAGTGTAGATGATGTATGAATGTAGATATTTTTATTAGTTTGTTCTACTTTTGTCCGGGACGGTTATAAAGTTAAGAAGATATTTGCTGTTGATGGAAAAGATGTTAGTTTAGAGGTCTTGTAGATTTATGAACTTGCGTAATGTGAGTCGTATTTTTGTGGTGGGCCAGCGCATTCCCACCTCGGGCGTATAAAAAGTAGAATTTTCGTTAATTCGTATGGTATAAATAATGTTTAAATGTGTTCTATAAGTCGTATGATAGCCGTTGTATTTCACAAATGTCGTGTTGAAAACTCTGTGACAACCTCATTGATTGTTTTGTTCCGGCATAATAAAACCAATAAGATACCATAGGCATAAACTTGGTATGTCCGGCATACATACAGGGATAATCTATACGAATATTAGTGTTGATGCAAATGGTGAGTTTGTGGTAGGATTCAAGCACTTACGATACAGTACAAATGAACAAATACGCGTAAAGAGTTACTGAATAGCCAAGACGGCCGTGGAATAGCCCTGCAGATGACAACTAAATGTGTCGTTTCCCACCAGGTGGCTCTGTTATCAACTTGTGCGAATGCATGAACGAAATTAGAACAAGTTCTATTTTCCGTTCACGCGTTCATGCATTTGTACATTTTGGGGTGGTTACACGGTGAATTTTTCCGTTCATTCTCGCGTTCATACATTTAGACATTAACCCGTACGGGTTAATGCACCGTGTAACCAGGCCTTAAGAGGTGAAATTTTATTGGATGGTTGGTTTCCCAGGAAATTAACTCGTATTAGTTAATTATTGCTCCCTTTGAAATAGAAAATAAATTTTGAGGGTGATGACATGTCGTATCTGGTGGTGTTCTTTCCTCTAATTGTCTTATTTGATTTAATCAAATTCCAAGTAGTTTTTATTTGCCATTTTTCATAAATTATTATCAATGAATTTGGTTTCAACATAGCTAGCAGAACTGTATGAAAATAAATATCAGTGAAGATCGAAAGCTGGAGCCTTGGAGCAGTCATTTTTTTACCGATCAAAATTAAATATTCATTCCGCGATTGATTCAGCCATGGTGAAGTAATGTGCATGCGAAACTAATCATTGAAAAAGTTTAGTATAGATGCTTAACATTCCCGGATTTAATCAAACATCGTCTATAAATTTGCATAATGACTCATTGCTCTGCGCGTTGCACCCAAAAACCTCTAGCTTTCTCACCTCCGGGATCCAAGACTAGACAAGGTTAGATATTGCTTTGATTGCTCCAAAGTGAACTTTCACGAAAATTTCTCAAAAATAAAGTGTATTTTCTCATGGCAGTAATCATCATCAGTATGAAGAGTACTGAGAGGGAGAGAACGAAATTAATTTACTTATACTTCAAAGATTGGAGCTTTATCAGAACTGTTGTTGGAATGTCTGAAAAGCATTATTAATTAATTTATTTTTTTTATCTAAAAAAAATTATTAATTCATTTATCCCTTTAACTAGGCTTGGACTACTTTGAAATATGTAGATAAGAGGTTAATCATGATCAAACGTAAAATATAATGTTTGTATACATTTGTTATTTGTTTATATTTATAGTTTATGTCATACGTAGAATACAACTCACCGGTTCGTTATTCAGCAATTTTAGTCCAATGACAGATTGTTTAAGGATTAGTGAATTAACAGTACATTATTAGTGCATCAGTGGATTAGCAATATGCAATTAGCCTTGAACCCGAAAAAAACATGCTCGTAGTAATTGCTGAATCCCACCGAAACTGCTTTTATTAAATTGCTTGCGAGTGTACTGTAAAAAAAAGGAATGAGCAAATAAAGCAATTTGTCAATTCATTTAGCAGTTGATTCAATAGACATTAGCGGGCACTTTCGTCACCCCACACTTTTTGCTGGGTCAGTGGGAGGTGTTGGCTGTGTGTGCTGAGCGCTGGCATGTCGAGCAAAGCTCCGGCCTCTATTCTTGCTGAAACCCCTGAACACCAATCCAGCACCGCCTCCATGCACCAGGTGAGCGAAAAACCTGAATTTAAAGCGTGAGGGGTAAAAGTAACTCTGTCATCAAGCACTCGCTTACGTTTCGTTTCCATTAGTGTTGACATATGCCGCGGAAAATCATTTGGTTAAGCCAAAAAATTATTTTTTTCATGGCTAAGCCAAGCAATATTTTCATTGTAAATTACATCCTTTGGGTAAAAACCTAGACATGAGCATCCGTTCACCTTTTTTGATAAGTCCGCATTTGACTCCTTATTAAAACCCAAATGATCCGACTAAGAGAAGTCCAACTCCTGTAATTTAATTTAAGATCAGTTTACCTTGCTCTTTCTAGCCGTTATATTGTACAATTAAATAACGAATATAATATAAAGCTCATCTCGTAAATATAAGCAGTAGTGAACTATATATGTTCCGCATATCACCGAGTACCATTACATTTGCAGCTTTTGGGCCTAAAAATCAATAGGAAAGTACACTCAAAAAATGACACAAATACTTTTCTCTTAAAGCTCATAGTCAGGAAAAATCTACCTCTAACTTTTGCACGTTCTTTTCTCAACCACATGTTTGTCCATTCGCGAATATCCACTGCTCAATGTAAATGTATTTTGAAATCATCCTTGATCAAAAAAATCACTCCTTTTTCTCAGTTATTCTCTGGTAACTTTTAAAATTCACTTTTAGTCAAAAGTTATCCGTTTCAATCGCTGCGTTAATTCATTATGCTGTTTATTGTATTACTTTCAGTTAGGAATCGCTCCATTTCCCACTTATACCTCACATAATTCATTAGACTACTTGTATCAATCCTAATGCATGCTTCCGAGTAAGGGTCTTCTCCATGTAGTGGCTTTTCATTTGGAAAATTCGTGTTATACAGATTTATAAATAAAATGTTGTAACTATCGGCAATTCAAAAGTATCTTCGAAAGTAGATTAAATTCTGAGTAAGAGGCAGATATCTTCGACTGCAGGAAAGGAGGGATCCTGCTTATTTTCGGTGGAGGAAAATATTTCTCCACATAAACCATAGTAAACTGTAGTCACTGAGAGATATGCATTAAATAACCGAGAAATACTTGATTTTATTCCAAGCGCAATATGAGCTAAATTTGAATTTTAAATATTTTTGAACTAGCGACAGTTTAAACATGTACATAATACATAAGTCATCCAGTAACATACTCAAATCCGGAATAATTTTCTTATATTAAATGGCTAAATTTGGTCTCGCATCTGAATCATTTACCGATGCGTCCTTAAACGGAAAGTGTTTTTCTATCCCGTGGGTCCGGGTTTAAATCTAGGCGATGGTGACGATGGTCAGAGACTGCCCGACCCTTGCTTGAGTGCTTTTTGGACGCCTCTTCAAGTACAGCTCTTGGTCAGTCGGATGGAACGTTAAGCCATTGTCCCCTAGGTACCTTCCGTTGAGAGCAGGCTAATGCCGTCACCGGGTATCTTTGCACTCTGCCTCCAGTACCCTTCCGTACATTAGATGACGGTCGCCTCCCCCAATGTCATGTCACCACCAAATGGAAATATGCGTTTCTTGGATGTAAAACTTAAGAAAAGAAAATTGATCGCGCTAAAGGATATGCCAACTTCACTTTAAGTGATTTATGAATCCGAATTGATCTTTTTCGCTCTCTCTCACTTCGTTATCGGCGTGTGTTTTTCATATTCCCTATGTGGCGCCTTGAAAACCATTTTCGTAATATTCAACGGATAGCATGATAGAGGATGTGGCACAACAGGCCGCCAGTGATTGCGACAGAAAAAACTGAGCAGCACTCTACTGATTGAAACAGAATGGTGAGTTGGACCCTATGTCCTGCACGCGCGCTTCCAGAACGCATTTTCTATGCTGGAGGATGATGTACTAAATTGATGAGGATGCAACCTGGTTTCCCTGGTCGAGTTGGGTCGAGTTTAAGGTCGCTGATTTCATGCCACAGCGTATTTAATTCCAGATAATCTTGTTATCAAGTGCCTAATAACTGCCACAGGATAAACCCCATAGCTATTTGTAAGCTATGAATTAATGCATTCGTCAATTTTAGCGAATATTTTCACGGGAATTAGAGTTTAAAATGAATTTTTAATATTAAAGAATATGTTTTAAGTTCTTATCAGAGCAAAATTGCTGCGTCTTAAGTACCATGCACTAATGCCCTAAAAGTCACTCTTCTGGACAAATTGATGTTCAAATTTCTCTTCGGGGCAGAATCTAGTAGAATTGAAACAGTTGAGCGTCCTAAAGCTGCCTGAGAGCAAGGAAATAAGCACTAAATAAAGATTAATTTCATATTAGTTGAGCTTCGTCTAGGGGTTGCTGCACGCATCTCGGAAGTTTTTTTGTGATTGCCTCGTGAGTAGCCTCACTTCGGCGAAGAATTACCTTAGTCGTTAATGCAGATGAATTGCTGCAGCAGGTTGCACCGCACAAATTTGCGGGCAGGTTCATCAACTAACGCAACAAGTTTTCACGATGTCATTCTCGTGTGAGGGATGCACGAAAAAAATGTTTCTGCTGCGATGCAGTTTCGAGTGGATAAGTGGGACGTCAACATTAAGCTCTCGGACCGCTGCTTCTTGGGGGTCAAGCAGTGGTGCCGGGGCAGGGATGACCCACATGCGATCGCCGTTAATGAAAAATGAATCGATCAGTTGATTTCCAGATCGGCGGCCTTCCGGCCTGCACCGATCGCCTTCGGCGCGATGACCGGCTGCGCGGCAAATGCATGACCAGTCGTCTGGGCGCCCGCTCCCATTTTATTCCTTCCCTTGGGTCTCTGGTCAAGGGTAACCTGGCGGAGTTGGCTCGGGGAACCATCTCGGTGAATAATCGTTTTGCCTCTCCTCTCAATTACGGCTAATCGATTTTTCCTGCGATAGTGCTGGTCGCAGGGGTCTCAGCTACAGCTTGACAATGAGTCCGCGGAAGGTCGACGGCGGACGAAGCTTTTTGCTGCCGTTTGATGGATTGAAGCTGCTTTGCATCGGACACACCTTTTGAACGCGAGTCAAGGCAACTTGAGTATTGAAGCCGAGAAAATAGCTATATCAGAAACTTTGGGAACATAATGCGCAATATAATGGCTGAGGTTCCCGCTTTCCCTTCTTATTTCACACTGCAGTTATCTCTCCTTCTCGGCAATGAGACTAATCTTATAGGTTGACCGAAATTTTCTTCAAAATTCGGTTAAACGTCTGCCATCAATGGCCAATATGAGGTTCACAGAATATTTCCCATCAATTTAATTGTATTGTTTTTGTGGTGCTTTGCAGAAAGTTGATTTTGACTTATGCGCAGTTATTGCTTTTCAAAATATTGGTAAGTGATTGATCACAACTGAAGCGTCACTGGGAGATGCATGCAGTCTATTAGAGAGTTTAAGATTTTCAAAAGATCATATATTGTGAGTAACACGTTTATCTACCGTTATAATTTAAAGATAACTTGCTCTTAACCTAGGTGTGATGTTCCTCTCCATTTTGGCATATTAATATCCTTTAGCGATATTTAAGCATTCACACAATGAGTATTGTAGTTGTCGAGGGGCCAAATTTGTAGATTATTTGAAATATGATTTTTAAAGATGTAAATAAAAGCGCTAACTGATTAAGTGGTACAAATATATATGGTAAATATGTGGAGTTGTACACAAGCACTTCGGTTCTTCCCCCTTTGAGATTTTATCATGAATCTCCCTATACCTAATTTACCGGTAAAAATGTTGATAGTATCGTAATTTGATTTGTTTTCCGTTTTGTGTGTAACCGCCATGCGTTGTTTATGCTTTTTGCTGTAAATGTGTCAGGTGGTTAAATGCATGTACACAACTAAAGACATGATTCAATAGAATCTGAAGTCTTGAACAAATCATATTCTCAGAGTCTTAATGGTTTTGGATATAACTTTATGTTGTTTTATATGAAATGGATAAAACCTAATACATTCCTTCGTTATTCCTCCATTAATAAACATGGTAAGCACATGACCAGACCGTGGGAATGCATTAAGTAACTCCTGTTATGTTTACCAAGTTGCGCTCTTTCCATTACATGGTAATGTAACCTTTTTATTTTTAACTTAAGCTGTTTTATTTCGACCATAAATTAATGAAACGGCAGCACCAATTTCAGCCACATTTGCCGCTCTTCCTGTGTCCGGCGTATCCCTGCCTCCATCTCCGTTGCTCTGCTTGGCTCATTTGAAGGAGAAAATCCACGTCACCAGTATCTTCTTGAAACACGTGGAACCTCTCCTGCGCTTTTTCCACCAGCCTTTCAAGTCTCTAAACACTTTAAAGATGAAACAAGTGAGAGAGAATCTGTTATTTGGTGTTTCCTTTCCTAATTTTTGGTCAACAGTGAACATAATTACGTCATTAAGGCCCTATATGCTTGCCCAGTTAAGTCTATCACTTCAAATGAAAATGAAAAACCATGAGTTCAATAATAGTATACTTAGTCCTGTCTCCATTGAGGTATCCGTGCACCTCTCTTGTGCCGAGAAGCGTTTTTGCCCGATTTTAAGAGTGACATTAAATTGCCAAAATTGTATGAATTTTTATTTTTGCCTGTGTGAACTTCAGTCACTATTTTAGGAGGGGTTTAGTGATTGGCATGAGCATTTTCTCACGCCTGTATTGGATAAAGAAACTGAAAATATGTAAAATTCAGTAACTAGAAGAAATGGATTTTATGATTACCGTCAATTACGTTAATTACACTATCCAAAAAAAACATGTCTCCTTGAGACTCAAATTCGGTAGCTGTTACAGCGATGGCATTTAATAACAAAATTGGTGAGATTTTAAATTCATGTAGCCTTCTATATCTTGCATATAGTGTATGAAAAGATAGTACCTAATTTTATAAAGTGCAGTTGTGCGTAAATTTCATTAATAAATATCCCAAAAGGCTAAAAATTTCGAAATGTGGTACTACATAAGAATCATGACGATGAAGTTGATAAATAGTGTGAGCGATGCGGAGGCTCTAAAATGTATAGGAGAGAGAACATTCTTATGAAAGCCTTGGGTAGGAGACGGAAAAATTTAATCGGCCTCTTCACGAGACACGATGGAATAATGAAATTTTTCATTGAGAAAGAGGTGGGAGAGAAGAAGGGCAGAGGTTATGCCTCGCATCAAGTGGATGATGAAGGATGGAAATCAAAAGAATTATATAGCTGTTGAAAGATTATCTGATAGGAGAATCGAGTGAAGGGCTGCGTCAAACCTAACTTAGGACTGATGACTCTGATGAAGATGATATATTTCGACTTGATGGTGAACTAAAATGGGAACTTTACTTGTATTATTAAATACTGTGCAACATTTCTACCTTTTCAGGCATATTTATTGTGATGAATGTGGTAAATGATTTTATATCAAAATAAAAGAACAAACGAGCCATTTAACAATCAATGGTGGTGAGCAATAAAATCGCAACAAATTTGATTATTACACATTTTCATAATAATTCTGCGTGTTGTTTGTTCCTTGAAGAAATTCAAAGTGAATCTCATTGATATATGAGTCAAACTTTAAGCGGAGTGGCATATTGAAAGACGGAAAACAAAGGACACCCATCGAAAAGCGAGGAGAGCATTTAAATGTCAGCAAATGAAATTCTAGCGTTCCACGGACGGTTGATTCTATGTATGATATGACTCCCGTGGGCTTCATAGCTTTGGCATCCCTCATGCACAAATGGGAAAATGAAAAACAAACGTCGGAAGCTATGAACTTCGGTCGAAGTTTGTCACGATTCCGTTGATCTCTCGGATTTCCTTGGATTTTTTTCGTGAGGTGCGACAAGTGCGACGGAGGCTTACAGCCGTGCAGCCTTATCGTTTTCTTGTTGTTTTTTGGCTGCTAGCCGAGGGAAACATGCGTCGCGAGCATAATGGGGTGGGTTTGGGGAGGGGCGCGTGGTAGGGGGAGTCGCGCCGAGGCGGGCGGCGCGAGAGCTGCGTAAGAATGTGAGCGGTTGAATGGGGCGGGGGACATTCTCGGCCCATTCTATCCGTCGCGCGCGCGCCAACTCCCCGATATTTGTCTCCCGGAATTCTTCCGGCAGCAACTGCTCCTGCTGGAGGAGAGCTCCCCCTTACATTCCACGCTCATTCCTCTTCCCCCTCAGCTTTCACTCCTTGGGCTTCCATTCCGTCTCTTGCTCGCGGCCCTTCTTTCCTTACCCCAGCAACAACTTACACCTCCATCCGGCCCTCACGCACAATGACCTCATAACTTTCATTCCTCTCTAGCTCAACCACGCCTCTGCTCCACATTCTTCATTCCCGACTTTTATTCTCCCTTCCCCATCCCATCTTTCCCCCCCACACAACCATGTCTCAGGTAAAATCATATATATTCCGTCAGACCATGTGGTAAGTTTCATCCCAGCTCCCTGATTACTCGTCGCTCACCTTTGTGGCTTTTACGCAATAGCCAACCACCCAATAAGACTCATCTGCGCACTAGAGAGCCAAGAGAGGAGAATAAACGATGCACATTTTGAAAACGTATTCAAATCCAAGGCTCCAAGATGCTTGTCGCTTCAATTTGAATCTGTTTCACTTTCGTGGCGTTGCCAATATCCAATTACCCAATTGGACACGATTCAAAAGGAAGCTTATTGCCTACTTGCAACGCTCCCGGCGGGATTGTGGACCAAACGTGACGTGTTCCGAACTCGTATTCGAACTGAGGATTTGAATGTGAACTACGTTTTTCCACATTTTTCCAACAGGAAGGTTTATGAAGAAATCATTTTTTAAATTTAACGCGCAAATCCAGGTTGCCAGGATTTTTGGTCTTTACTACAGATGCAGATTTAAATTACAAGTGCATAGAAAACTTTTCGAAACAAAGATTCTGTCTGTTGCTTTAGTTCTACATTCTTCAAATAGCAGCGATTCCGTAGCTGAAGTTAATCGGGTTTCATATGGAGTTAGACACTCCATGCATCGAGCAAACGAGCGATTTGCCATCAGGGGTCATCAGGGAACCAGGAAATGAAGACGGGGATCCCCTTGAATTCCGAGGTAGAATTGCTGAGCCGCCGCTCATCGCAAAGGTGCAATCTAACCCGACGTAAAACCTTAGAGGTCTTCACTTCCATGCTCCCCGGGAAAGTACGGCACATTGAATCGTTAGTGAGTGGGTCAAATGGAGCGGTTGGAGATTTGTACTCCGTCGAAGTTGGGCATCCAGAACTAAAGCATGATGCCACGACGAAATATTGGGTTCCAAATCGTACCGTCTCCGCGAACCCTTGATTGTGACGTCACCTAGTTCTCAGAGTGAGAATATTGGCAAAAGTATTAGTTTTCATTGACGATTCACCATCTTGATTTAACTAAATTTTTTCTTATTATTAGTATTATCGTGTCTAGTATTATGAATGTCTTTAACTTAAGTGGCCATGAGGCGAAACAATGCCAAACTGAGTGAGCCGGAGGCCGTGTCGTTTCTTCCATTCTTTAGTATTTTAGATCTATTGATTTTGAGGATTCAAATTTTCATCAAGATGAGCTGTTTCTTCTTCGACAGATAGGGAAAGCGAAACATATCCAGACAACATGGATAACGTCAAGAGAGATTTAAAGTAAAATTGGCCGTATTTTATAGCACCGCTTCACATTCAAAGGTTGCAGTTGCGCACTTTTTGCATGCTCAAAAAATTTCATCTACCTACACTTCAAGAATTTTTCGACATCCGACCTATGTATTAATGACCATGTTTTTGGCACGGCTATTGAATTAATGACTCGTTAATAGTTCTTTTTCCATACTCTGATCGAATAGTAAACATTCGTGGTATATACTAACATGCAGAAATTTGATCATATTTACATCATTGCGCACTTCATAGACCATGTAGCCACTCAAATCACAGCACCCTTACCATCAACAACACAAATTGGGAAAGAAAAAACACCAGCATTTATGACCTGATAAGATAATCAGCAAAGCTGTTCCTCGGAAGGGAAAACGCGCGAAGGAATGGCTGCAAGCAAGCAAAGAGCATGTTCATTTTTCTTGAGATCTCGGATGGGCGTAATAACCTACTTGTTGAAGTCCAATGAAGCCAGGGGCTGTAATATCGCGGCACAACCCCCCTTCATCCCTCGCGGCCCCCCACCCCACCTACGCTGCCCCCGGCCGCCCCCGACGTATACAATGTGCCCCCGCTTATTATTCATCACTGGCGCGTCCGCTCGGGCTAATGCCACGGCCGCCTGCTTTATCTCTCCAACTGAGCTCACGCAGTGCTCGTCCCCGGCATTCATTCTTCTCCGCCCCCCCCCCCCCCCGCTGCCCCCTTCCCCGCCCCCGGCCAAAGGGGAAGGAGGCAGCGGGGCCGTGACAGCATTTCGGCTGCAGACGCGATCCACGACCTTATCACTCCCTCCCTTATTTACGACGCCACTCCCGACACCTGTAGCCGCAGAGCGATACATTACTATGCGAAATATAACTCTACGACCGCCATTCTTTGTGCCTGAACTCCCTGAGTGTGCATCATTGTTTCTCTGAAGATATGAAGCACCTTGTCTGCCACGCGTCGCGGCCCTCATCTTCCACACGGCTTTCGTTGTACACTTGGTGCTGGGAAGATGCGCGGCTGTTTGGACCCTCCAGCGTTGACATATTTTTACGATCCACTGTATCAGTTATCTCACCAAAGTGCGGTAATGGTTAATCGATGGTATCTGCTTGCCGTCGTGAATATGGGGTACAGCTATTTTGCCGAGGGAAATCAGGGCTGGTTTAGACGTGGGCCGTAAATGTAGTCAAATGCTGAAAAAATAGAAATTTTAAAGACATCCAAGCATAAATTTTAGAAGCACGCATTCGTGTGCGCTGGTATTTTCCGAAGTGCGCTTTTCCTTTATGAATGTATATGATGGTGATTGCGACCGAGGTATGCCATTAGTTTTGAATCTGTTGGCGAGAAAAACACGCCTAATCAATGCAATACTTGGGTTCATTTGGTGTGAAAGTGTGTGTATTACATATTCTGATTGCAATGGAATTTTGGCATCTAGGTAGTAAATGTGGAAATTTATCTTCTATATAAATATGCTTTCGAACGAATTTTTGGTATTGAGGCAAGTAAGTGACAAAGATATGTGAAAAATGTGTCCTGCGAAGGAGGGAAGGAACAATGATTTATTTGAATGCATTCAACGAAGAATTCTGGTTGTTTTCATCGCTCTAAGGAGCAAGTGAATGTTGGGTGTAAATCCAATCGGAAGCTTTTGGACACCACCTTCAAAAATACTCACCTTGCGGCTAGGCCTAAATTAAGGAACGGGCCACATCCCTTAGATTGGCTTTCTCGACCCTAAAGTAATGGTCAGTGTGGTAGTCATTCAGTGGGTGGCACTATCTCATATGTCCAGCCAACAGACTTCACTTGTGGAAACACTACTTGTGGTAAGAATATTTGTGGAAATGCTCGAAAAGTATCGCCTTTTCTGATTTTTGCCCATACTCTGTTGAGATCTTCGTTTGAGGTTTTATACTCCTGAAATATATAAAAATTATAATAATGAGTGACCATTACGTAAGAAAATAAGTAACGAGCTTATAGGAATGTGCTTCTCAATTTTAATCTATTTTCAACGCTTTGATCTTTGTGATTGCTACTCCACGGTCGAGAGAAGCCGTTGAGCTCTGATGAGCGATGTGCTTTGGAATCGCGTTATCATTAGGCCACTTGGCTGAAAAGGGCGCTCAGTTGTTTTGGGCACTTCTTCCCTCCCAAATACTTTCCATCCATTTTCACTCGTTATATTACCCATATTTTTATATATTAGATGTATATAATGGTTTCTCTAGGTCTAAGGAATAGAGCTTAAAAAACGGTGGCTGGAGCATTCCACATGTAGCGATGTCCAATTTCATTTCATCAGTAAGAAACGTCTCGGTCCAGTAAGTAAATATTTGATAGTGAAACGCTTCAAGAATGAAATTGCAGGAAGAGTGAGGAATTTTGAGCCCTTTCAACGCTATTTGTGATCGTCGCCGACATCGGTCCACTGATTAGTTTGGCGCAGCTCTCCGTTCCATTCTATCATCAGCTCATCTTTCATCACATCCATTATTCTTATGTTTTACAATCTTCTTCACATGCACCGTGTATCTTACCTGAGGTCTTCCTTGGCCGTTCTTCCCTTCCACCTGTCCTTCAACGATTGTCTTCATCAAATTTTGGTAATATAGAACAAGAAAAATACGCGAAATTTATTTTTATTTTTTATCCATTATTTGAGTCTAGGGACTTCCTGCCATGTTTGAAATTTAAGTAACAAAAACGGAAAATCTCTGAGGAATCAATAAAGTCTTGATACTTTACTGTTGATTGAAATCCATCACCCCGCGAAATATTTTTCTTAGGCAAAGTTGTGAGCTTCGGTATTTAATTTAGATTTTAATAACTCCCCCTAAGGTATCCCTAGACCCTTGCATGTGATCTGTATCATTAATAGCTGGGTTTAGGAGGGAAGCATCATCTTCACGAAGGTGGGACTCGAGTGGAAGCATGAACCTATAGTAATGT
The DNA here is from genome assembly GCF_921293095.1 of Ischnura elegans. NCBI lineage: Eukaryota > Metazoa > Arthropoda > Insecta > Odonata > Coenagrionidae > Ischnura > Ischnura elegans. Next base: position 111,505,978 of record NC_060259.1, on the reverse strand, counting down.
TCATACAAGGTCCGAGGCAATGCGACTGTCACATCAAGGGAGACCAAGTGACGCAATCACCCTTTTGCAGTCGGAAAGAATGCACCCGGGCTCAGTAATACTTGTCCGGTGCTTCTCCCGAGCAATGTCACAGGCAATGCCTCAGAACTTATTTGCTCGGGACAGAGCGCGCTGCCTTCACTGTTGAAACCGTGAACTTGGAGGGGGTTGCGCGACTCAGGAAAATTTTCTATGTTATGCTATCCTTTGAAGCAATTACTATTGCCTCCATGCCTATGGAAAAGACGGAGTGGGTAAGAATTGGCTTGCTCTCTATTTTTCTTGGTTAAAGCTTTCATCGTTTAAGACGGCTGTTTTTTAGGCTGTTCCGTGCGTACTGCATCGGTCGTTACCTGACCGTTGCCGATCACTTTGGACATAAGTCGTCTTTTCAGTGGAGAGTATATGTATCCGTTCATGGAGGGGAAGAGATAGGAAAAAAGGGAATGGGAAAGTTTTCATTTTAATAGGTTTCCGTGCCGGATTCCATGTGCGGCTGATTTTGAGGCCGCAATCCCTGCTCAAGTGTGTTCCCAATCGAAGAATTTTACCAACTTCGAAAGACCTTGAGTGATGACAAGAGAGAAAATGTTGTAGGCTCGGCTGATCCGCGAGTCGTTGGAGATGAGGAAATGCGAGGTGAATGTTAACAGGGACTGTGTCCTCACAATCAGCCACACTTGGCTTCCTGCTTTCGATTCCGGGAGGATAAAAAATAACAAAATCGTCCTCCAGCGCTCCCATTCCAGCTTCCTTCCCTGCACGAACGGCTACAAATATCCTCCATTCAAAAACTAACTTATGTCCTACCACAAAATGACTAACAACGGGCTCGAACGGTTGTGCAACAACCTATTTAGTACCGTGTTCATAACTAAGGACTGTCAGTCATGGTTAGATTTTTCTCTGCGTACGCCATCACATTATGTGGTTTGATTTGAATTTGGTTGCAACCCACAAATTTCTGCTGCCTTGAAGTTACCGCGAGAGAAGCTCAATTTGGTAAATAGAGTTCCCGGATTTCCCACCGGGTCTCTGGTTCGACTTTTTTCCTACGTTTTGAATGTGTAGACTGTCATCATCTTTAGGGGGATGGAGCAGCTAGAAAGACCCTGAAGACGATGCCAGATGGTGAAACGATGGAGCAAATCAAACCATGGACCCGGTGGGACGCCCGAGCACTCCTCTTGCCATCCATTCGCCGGGGAAGCCTGACATACTTCGAGGCTCGTTTTGGGACGGCACGTATGTAATTTGGCTTAAAATTCCATATGAATTGTCTAATAACCCATGTTTACTTCCATGAGTATTAAGATGTCACCATGAGCCGATATTTAGTTGAAATTCCCTGTAATGCTTACCTTAGAAAACATTTTATGTCGTCTGAGAGGATATATTATGTGATCGCTTGATAAATAATTGCTTGAATTACAGAGCCAATGTGCCTTAAATATTCGATAAACTTGGGGTTTTTTGCGAACCCTGCTGGGTGGAATTGAAGTAAGAAAGAATTGAAAAAAAGTACCTTTCATAACAAAGCAGCGGAAGCATCATCAGGTGATACTATAAGCATAACCGGTCGTACAATGAATATAAAATTGTGGAAATTGCTCCTGCTTCTTTGTTATGTTCCGTATCCCTCCATCTTGCCTGAAACCTCAGATTATATAATTACTTTTCATCTGAAGTACAAAGAGATGATACAGAGAGACCCAGTTGCTACACCAGAGTATGTCTCTAAAAGTTTAAAGGCATAGTTTCATCGTTCAAATTGTGTCCCTTTCAAAGGGTACCATATATGTGTATGAACTTAATAATGAATGTAAATAAGGTTGATTTTCCCGTTGAGATCAAATGCAATTTCCTCCTCATAGCAGCAACTTCAGCAAAATTCTCGTGCAATATATAGGTGATAAAGGTAATTTTGGTGTTAAATTTCTTGACGTTGCGTATTTCAGTACGTCTTGGTAAAGCGAGGCTAGTATTTCAAAGCCAGGAGGATTGAAGAATTCATCGGTAAAAATAATTCTCTTCTAACCGTTCCCTACTGAATGTATTGGTTCACAAATGTATAGAGTGAAATCTGGTGATTTAATTTAGGCCTCCTCCGTTAGTCAGCTAGAATTAAACGTCAGCTTCGTATTTTAGCACAGCCGCCTAAAATTGGAGACCATGAGGAGAGTGGAGATTTCATGCCAGTAATTACATTTATGTTGCTTAAAGAAGACGCATTCCGCAGTTTATCAGCAATGGAAAATTGTCGATTTGTTTGCCATACACGAATCTACGATGTATCCCCGCGTATAGTATTGCCTTCTGAATATTTGAATGATTATCTTAGATATGTGATGTTTTACGGCCATGAAGTTAACAGAATTAGTTTATTCCACATTCACAAAGTTCAATGCTCACGCAAAAAATAAATAAAGCAAAAGTATCGGCACACCAGAGAAATAAAAAAATACTTGCGGTGGGGTAGGGAACTATCAAAAATTAATCGACTGGTGGCAGCAAACAATTGCAACAGTAGAATATTGTATGCTCTTAGGTTTTTTTCCTGCGTATCAGGTGCAGGAAAGTGTCTCGGGTTTTCCACCGGCTGATGTTTTCCATGTCTCCCGTCAGGGGATCTTCCATACTCAGGGATTCGGAAGATCCCCTGAGGATGAACAGCAAGTCGCTGCTCGAAACGTCGGGAGACATGGAAAACATCAACCGTTGGAAAACCCGAGAAACTTTTCTGCAGCAGAATGTTGTTCTAAGAGTCATAAAATGTGTTTATAGTCGTGTGTCTAGTCTAAAAATACGTTGTCAAGTCCAGTTACTTTCCCCAGGACGTCCGCAATTCGCTTATTTAGTAGATTTTTATCACTTTGTCTCGATGATATGTGTTGGAAATATATTGAGGCTTCACTCAATTAGGAAATCAGAGCCTTAGTCCATAGCAATCCGGTCTACCCACTGCGACTTCATACTTTGAGTCCCACATTCCTCCTCTTTTTAGATGTCTTGCAGTCAATTGAAATTCACTTCAAATGAATGAAACTTTCGCTCCCCATTTGTTCGTTTCGTTCGTTAATTTCCTGTAAGAATCCCCCGCTTCGTTGGTGGAGTAGGGTGGAAAGAGTTTGCTTTTTCGCAAGGGAAAAAGAAAAATTGTGTCGATTTTAATCGTTACCATACACGTAAAGCGCAGAATGCCGCGGTCAAATTTGATGCGACGGTTCAAGCATCGCCAGAGGTGATCCTTGTAATTGCCAGAAGGTTTTCTGTCCCATGCTACAAACGGAACAACTTCATGCAATGGCTCCAGGCTCTAACGAGACCTTTGGGACTCGAAGAGAGTCTATGAAGAAATGTATAAGTTCAACAAAAGCGAAATATGTACTAATGATACAGCGTACGTTAAATGAATTTATAAGCCACGCATGCAGTCGAGCAATGTTTCAACCAAAAAGAATCGTCAGTAGACTGAAAATTAGCACCCAGAGCAATTATCAAAATATTGCTAAGCACTGAAGGTAAAAAGATAGTTTGTAATCCAAAAATCACATGGGAATGAATGATCTTGGTGTCATGCAAATCATTTATTGAGCAAGTAGAGCATCAGAAATATTTGTGTACAAGTGCGAGCCTCGATCTACTCTTTAAAAGTTACACTCACACATTCTGTGAAATTTCGCCTCAAATCAAATTAGGGATCTTCAAATTGAATTTCCGCTCTAAATAATATCCCATGATTATTTACAAAATGGTCTTTCATTTCAGCCGGTTTTAATGCAATTAAATATTTTACATCGGGAATGGCCGAAAAAGCATGTTGCTTGTTTATTTTTCCTACGATACCCGCGTTTCTAATCAAAGTATGATATTCAGTTAATGGAGTGCCTATTTCCGTGTACTAATTTCATTTACCAGGAGCAAGTTGTTGTCGGCGCAATCTATCGGGAAGAGTTGATAAATGATTTTTTCCACGTATCATTTGTAATTAAATTATGCCACCATGGGCATTAACGAGTGTCCCGCTCCAGTTCCAATGATAACTTGCAAATTTGTTCTCTTCATTGAAAAATATTTTCTGTGTATAAAGTGCCCTTCATCCTTTTAGTCGTAGTATAGTAGATAATATGAATTTAAAAATTTACCTCATCAAACCGCGGAGCACCGCACTTAGAAAATTGTTTGGCATTAAATATAACTTTACGACCGTGATATTGCGGTCAAACCAACCCAAATTACAATGAGCGTCCAAATTGCCGAATCTGTAACGTTACTGCGGTCAAGCACTTGGTAATGTTTAAAACGTTGGTAATTTGGACGTTAATATGCGTAAATAGATGAGCCCATTGATGTCCTCTAACGTCGAGGCAGTTGGTCCCAACACAAACGTACCACACTGACGTCATTTTTCCCTGAGGAGCCCATCAAATGGTACCTGGTTTTCTGCTTGTTATTTCCGGCTGCACAGAGTGACTCGTGAGGCAAGTAGCGTCCACTGCAAGCTCATCATGAATTGCTATGACTCCTCATGAAAACATTTTGAATATTGAGGTTAATATTTTCCAATACCGATACCACTGCTATTTCCATGGTCGAAGACCTTTAACTATATTCCTACATGGGTACATGGGTTGATTATATTCGATGGGCCAAAATAACGAACCTTCTAAACATGTTAACCTATTGTTCTAAATGTACATTTCTTGGTTGGTACTATTCGAGTGGGCCCCATGGCATAGCCTTGGGAGTCACGTGCTGCTGCTGTGGTGCATCGCTTTTCACACGGCTATTACCCCCAACAAAGTGCGTATGCTCCAATAAAGATTCCATTGGATTGGTCATTGAACTTCAGCACGGTTGTGTTCCCTGAAACTTCCCGATTTGATCCAAAGTGCAATCGAAGTCCGCCCTCACCAGATTTGACATGGAGAGAACATGTTCTATGTAAAGAGAAGCTTCTTGGGTTTCCTACCGCGTGATTAGCTCCATGGTTACCACTGCTTCGGAGAGCGACTCGCTGTCCTACATCAGGACTGGTTGATGTATTGCGTGACTGACTGTTGATTGCTGTCATTTGGGCGATGCAGCGCTTGAGCTATGGTCTTTTCCAATCGGCTATTTGTCTATTATTTTCGGCTCCCTCTCAGCTACCTAATCCTTTTTACGATCGGCTTCCAGCCATTGGTGGCTTGGAAGTGATTGCCCCAATTGATATTCTCCGGATTTTGGCGGACATATCAATGGCTTCACTTGTTACCTGGAGGGAGAAGGTCGAAGCGCGACAGAGTGTCTCAGTAAAGGGATGAAAAACAGCTTTTATATTTCCACCCTTATCATTCATTTAACTCTATTGAATTTATCCATTTACAGCGCTAAAACTAGTCGAAGTAAGAGGACGTCAAGTATGGGATATTTTAGTGTCTTCTTAACTCTTAATCGTCATGGATTTCCGTAAGTGAACTCGTCGACAATTGATTCCACAGTATCTCAGCGTCGTCTCACTGAATGGCATAGTTATTGGCGATACTATGTTGCCCGTAATAATGTGGTCCAGATAAGCCTCTCTGCCTCGAAAGCATCCAACTATGACGGGTGTTCAAAATCGTTTTTGTAATGCTCAAGATGGTGGCTAATTGGTTTAGGGTATCTAGGGACCTTGATTCGAAAGATTCAATAGCTGCTGTGAATCTTAAGTACCATGCTGTAAACGCTTTATCGTATGAATATATCAAGAATTATTTTATCCTGACGAAAAACCAAATAAGCATCTTTTCTTACTGATATGACACGTCCTCTATCTTTGACACTTCACGCGATCTGTATAATATCAGCACCTCTTTGCAAATCGTCTTCGGATTTCAAATTTGGATTCGAATCGGCGCTGGAGATATCGTGTATTACAAACAAGAGTGAAAGCGATGTGGGTATCATTGCGCATGTCTCTTTCATGTGCTGTTTTTTGCCACTGAGTGCTCCGTTTCACTCGCGTCACCGTGATGATTCTTTTTCCAGTCGAAAATATTGAAACGAATTTTGAAAGGTAATTATTTAAAAAGAGTTCTTTACTCATTGAAACTCGATCTCAGAAAAGAAAGCCGAAAAAATATCACTACTTCCTTCAAATGACTTTTCAAAGGCGACCAGGGCGGAAAGTCACAGAGGCTATTTTTTGTCAATGCGAATAATAAGCGCCGTTAGTATGAACAGAATGAGGCCGTTGCACGTTTTTGATTTTCCTAGTGAAAATAACTTGAATAAACACTCCCCAAATGTGCGCCCTTGAAGCTTTTAAATCTCTCTTTGCTTTGGTGACCTAGAAAGACAAGGATCTGCCCATGATTTGGCATTCAGCTTCCAAGGATAAAGCTTTGAGACTCCATGAAAATTGTTTAGGCCCAAAACTCAGTATCGTATCGGTGAATATTAATATATTAAAAATATTATCACAAATTAATGAGATAGAAATAGGCACCGGATTCCGTGGTTGAATTTTTGGATAGAGTATGTGCTATACAATGTTCAAGTTCTTGAAACGTGAGTGCTGGAGAATAGTCTTGATGCTCATCCTGCCTCTGCGCTTTCGGACATCTGATGAGGGGGAAGCGGATGCATGCTTAGGATGGGAGCAAGGAGGTGGTCGCCTGGGAGTAAAGCCGTCACGTGAATTAAATAAATAGTGCCCGTAACGGCTTTTTACGGCCTGCGGAAGGATCTAATGTAGAGGAAGACATATTTCCTCGAGCATTTCCCATCCAGCACGAATGTGTTTCCTGAGATAATGGACAGGAAGTGCTTGCATGCCGCAGGGGAAAAAGCAATGCTCTAAACTCAAGTGGCTAGAATTGACTCAATGCCTCTCATTTTTGGCTCGTATGGCTTTACCTTCTTTTGGAAATGAGGCATTGGTTTAGCTGGGCGGGCGCTTCATGTCGAAAACATGGACGGAAAGGATGGACACTCTCAGGGGGGTATATTAGGAGCGGCGTTTTCAGCCCTTGAGCTCGGTTTCACAGCGTCAAAAGCCAGGAGTGATTGCGAGTATGGGCATAAAAATGTCTCCACACACACTTATTATTCCGTGCTGGAACACACATTAAAAATTTCTGTGAATCCTCATACACTCACTCCAATGGTATCTCTTGATAACATTTTTCTAACTTAAAAGAACAAAAGACGAGGTAAATCTGGAATGGCAATCGCTTTTGCTGAAGTGAATAGCTTTGAGATTCCGGGGAAGGGCCGGCAATCGGATAGACCCACATACAGCTGGAGTAGTCAATTCCTTCCTTGCTCCAGGAAAGCCGAAAACACTAAAACATTTTAGGATTTTTTGCTGCGCGTTTTATCTCTTCGTTTTTTTTAGATCGCAGAATCAATTAATCGAAGAGGAAAATTTTTCGCGTTTCATTGGTGGACGTGCTTTACGGCAAGTTTTTGAAATACCGTGTGAAATAATTTCCTAGTTCTTTTTACTGTATGTAACAATTTTTGTAAGCATAAAATCCGAAGATTCAATTTTAATGAGTGGAATTTTTCCTCCTAGAAATAAATACTTACAACTTTTCACGATGCTGTAGTAACATTGACGCCTAGGTCGTTATAAATTTTATAATAATGGAAAATTGCAAGTATTTATTTCCATAATTTTTGTAAGTACTAGTTTGCCAAAATACGCACCCCAATGGTGTGATGGGGGCGCTATTGGTTATGCGACACTGGTTCCAGAGGGACTATGTTCATCGGGGCACAATTTGACCTCCTCTCTTAGTATCCTAGAATATAGAAAATACTATCCCCCCATAAATATCTTCAGTGGGAAGTTTAAGCAATGAAACAATACTGAAAACAATTTGGAAAATAGTAAGGGCAAGATATTTTTTCTGTCTCATCACAGTTTAAGAACTGCGTTACCGTTAAAATACATAAAACTGGGGTACCAAATGAAATGAGTACGAAATTTAGACCCAATAAAACCTAGTTTCTTTGTTATGCACTGGTTAGGCAAATTGTCTTACTTCGGGTAAGTAATGGACTGTCTAAGGGGTTTCACGCAATTTTTTAGGCAAGGTTTCATTATCCTTCCAGCTTTGGCGCTTCAGACGAGATATTAGGAATTCCCTTATGGTATCTGCCTCAAGTCAATATTGTCTCCCCGGCATCGCTGTCTACATGCATGTGTCCTTCGCCTTTCCTACGAACGCGCCGGGATATTTTACTAGAAATTTATCGGTGATGATGTTCTTCCGAAACAAGTTGTGCGTAGATGTTTTTAGGAAATAACTTCAGGACGCTTATATGTATAATTTACAATTAAATTGTTGACAATTTAATGAGCAATCAGTATGAGATCAAAAATAAAGGGAATAGATAGGTCCGTGACAGATGGTTTATCGTAAACATCTTAAGGAAATGAAGAGGATATTGCAGTTCACTTAGATTAACTTCACGGCTTTTGGGTAAAAATTCTGTGTGTCAAGTACTACCACTACCAAGAAAATGTTGGGTTTTGAAAGCATAGCTTGCCACTCTATGAAGTTCTATCTTAAAAAATTTCAGAATGGGAATTATCTCCCCTAAGATGACTCATCACTGCCGCTCAACTGATCCCATTTTCGTGATGAATATCTTGTCTACAACTAACGCTATAATATCTGTAACGTTAGGTTACCTAGAGTTGGTCTTTCTCAATTTTTAGCTGTATTCGAAATTGGAAAATTTTACCTAGGCATTTTATCACATGGAAATTATTATACTAGCGATAAAAGGGTAAATTCTGAATAGGGACAACTAAATATATTATGAAAATCTCCATCGGATAGGATAGGTTTAAAAGGAATAATTCTACGAAATATTAAAAACGCGACAAGTCGAGGAGGAGAAATACGTCGTCTTTTGAGTTTATTGACACGGCCAATTGCTAGGCGTTCATTCACTGACAATCACAGCTCCTTTAGCTATAGGTTGGCCAACGAAGCCTTTTTCATGCCTTACTTTTATTTTATTTTATTTATTTCACACACCACCGAAAACAGCACTGTTCGGCGTTTACATCGGGGTTGATAACATTTAATAATTACAAACATCCATGCCCTGGGAAAGGGTAACTTACCCAGGCGGGACTCGAACCCGCGACCTTCGGTTAGGCAGGCGAGGACTTAACCCCGCCGCCACCGAGGCCGGCACTTCTTTCTCTTGATCAATTAAAATACTTCGCTAATAATTTCATATTCAGTTTTTTTTATGTAATACATATTGTAAGCGTTTTTTAGTTGTCATTAACAATACTCATGTTGAGATTAATGGAATCTGATTTGCCAAGGCGTTATTTCGTAGGGTGATAACTTCCAAGGTTGAGGTTGAGTTACGTTTATTTATCACTTTGCAATCAGGTATTAAAACACCTTCATTTTGTCAGCATTAGCCCCGAACTTGTGCTCCCTTCAAATTTACAGCCAGTTTTCCCTCCGTTCATGAGGCAATATCCAAGCATCTTCGCTCCTCCGAGATTATACTGTTTTAAAGGCCATTTTGGGTCTATGTTCCTTAGGGTTTATTGCAAGGCTACCCATCTCCGTCGTAGCCATCCTCTCCCCAATGAGGGACATGATACGCACCCATGAACTGGTTTCATTACTATCCCATGAAATTAAGAGGCTTTTATTGCTAACTCCTTCCGTCTGTTGACACACATTCCTCAGATTGCTCGAAGAACATTGCTATGGAATCATACCATATCTAGAAGGAAAAATTATTGCAACCTTGCTGTAGCTTTTAAAGGATTTTAAAAAGCTTGTCAGAGAAGGTATCAATTTGTCTTAACGTAAGATATGACGAATGAAACGGTTTCCGACGCATCTTTGTGAATATTTTCCGTCATTGAGGCAGAATAAATTAGAAACTATAATTCCACATAGCAAAGAAAACAAAATATCCATAAAAAGTTTACCTTTGTTACTGCAAGTGAATTTTTGGAAGTGAATCCCATTTTTTTCTTTGACCAATTCAATCTCTTTATGTGATGTGTTTTTTCACTTAACAACTTTTTACCTAAGTCAGCACATAAAGAAACACTCAGACGGATAAGAAGTTGTTTTCACGCCTTTTAAAAAAATAATAACGATTGCATTACAATCCACTGGCATTCTTACAAATCAGTACTTTTGGGAGAGAAGATAGAAGTGGCTAGATGGCCATGCAACGCGCAGACATAACACTTGTTTCCATAGACCTGCGCTGTCGTTAATGATCTACTGAACTGAAAGCACTCCACCAAATGTGCGCACAGTGCTTGGAAAAAAGAATTAAGAAAGCGTATTAAGTACAATTGAGGCCAAAAGAAAAGTTACATCACCTCAAATGCGTAGGTTCTACACACATTTTCGTAACATTTTCCATATCATTATAATCAATAGGCTTCTCACCCCGTGTTAGAATCCAAACACAATATTCATTCAATCTGTTGGGGTATTTTATACGACTATAGCTGGACAAGTATGTTGACCTGTTCATAACTGGAAAGTAATGATCTTCCTTCAATAAAATGTTTGACTTATCATTGGCTACCATTAAAATATCTTTCAGGAATCCAAATGAATTGAAGACTTTTCTTTTCATTTCGGAATAAATCTCTGAGAAATAAGACTGAGAAATGTGTTTCAGCAGATGGAGGTGTCGGCAAAAAAGCCGATTTTTCATGGGATAGGAGTTACATCAGGATTGACTTTTTTATAACAAGAGTATCCGAAATACTACAAGCTATTATCTTTGAGTAAAGTACATGAGAAATCTATAGTGATGATGATTAAAAATCACCTACTTGCACAAAAAATCACACTACAGTGCACGAGGAATAGAAAGTGTAAATAGTTTTTTCCTTCAACATAAATTTCGTTTCAATGGCAATATCATCCCTGCCTCCACAGTAGAACAAAAATAATTTTCCTTGGAGATTATGCCTTATGGAGACAGAATGTATTAAGTGCTGCAATTACACTGAAAGGACACTAAAATTACACATGTTCAAATTCAGCCGGCACTGCTGGTTCATGGACGCTAGTGGAGTCGGTACAAGGAAGTGCCCTCTCATACGAAGCGATTATAGCTCCTACCGAAATAAATGTTTCCTAAGTAGCTGTGGAAAGTATTTACCGTTTTGGAATGACCTAAGGACGCGATTTCTACTAAATATTTGGAATGAAAGACGTAATTTCGTATCTTTAGGTAGCCTTTCAAAAAAAGCTACTTCAATTTTTTGCTACACTAGGCACCTTCAACTGAAGAATAATTGATGAACCTGTAGGTTGGAGTTGCTGTTTCTCAGCGAATACAATGAATGGATTGTTCTTTAAGTTGACAACCGAGTAAGAAGTTGTCGGTCACAATGCTTTGCTGTGAAACATAGCCTTTAAAGGGGTAGCAGTATTTCCTTTAACGACAGCCAAGTGTTAGGTCGAGCTAGTGGTTGGAGGGAGCAGCTTCAAATAGATACTATCAAGCTCCGGTTACAATAAATTTAACTCAGCAGATATTATTTAAGACTTTACGAAAGAATCTACGTGGAATTCTGCATCTAAATTGGAGCCATCTTGGTCGTCCATCAGTTATAAAAACTGCAGAAATGCGGCTCGATTTTCCAATTAAGCGTTTGGATAAAAAATAATTGTTTTCATAAATGTCTGAATGTCCGTTTAGTCATACTAGTGTTGCTTACTATGAATTGATTATTTCAAATCACCCTTACAATTGCTATTCCCTCGAGTTTTTTGGCGCTACTGCTGTCGGCGGCGCTGTCTGGATAAATTTGTCTCTCATGCTGTTTCCAAAGATATTCCATTCGTGGCTCTGTGGATGGAGACACCGCCGAGGTCTTATTCGGGGAATGGCGTCTTATTGGGGGATTAGCATCCATGGGGGATGGATGTTGAGCGCCAACGCGTCGGCCTCTCCGTAGAATGGCTGCCTCTTTCCAATTACAATTTATTTACCCCCCTCACTCCCACGATACGCTTCCAATGCGCCGCAAAGACTTAATTTCGGCGGTTGAAAGGACCGATGAAGTTTGAGTGATTTGCGTTGGCCTTCTGTTGCTTTCTTCTTCATTTCACTCACGTAGCCGTCATTAGTGAGTTCGGTACCCTGCTGGTTTCTTAGTTTGGAAATGGTTGAGGTTTCATGATGGCGTATGTTTTTTAAGTTATTAACTATTATTTTACGCAATCTATGGTGGAGCCATGGGTGAAATTCAGGGTATTTTTGATGGTTTTAATAATTTTAATTGCCGATGAAATGGTGGTAGCTTTACTTGACTCATACCCATGCCCTTATTTAAATTTCCTAAAATCACTTAAAAATCGTAGATAAAAATACATTCAGAACATCTATAAGTTTTCCCTGATGCCAATAGAAAATTTTTTTCGTCCGTGGCCAACTTTTTTAATCAATCAATCAGGCATAACATAGTGGAAGATTTTCTTCATGATAAAATTGAGCTAATTCAAAATTTTATGATACCTTATTTTAATAAAGTTTATTTTTATGTTATCGCATGTTTCCATTCCGCTATAAATTTTTTTGAACAATGAAACCACCAACCAACCGTTTTTTAAATCAAATTCCGTTGTCCTAAAAAGATTCGATGTTTTGTCGCCGTCTTGACGTCATTTCTATTTTCAGGAATATCCACTGAATTATACTTTTGTGATCCTTATCTACTACCTCGATTAAAATATATCTTTGGACGTGGAGAAAATCAAGATATGTTAGCAATAAAGTTATGTCGTTAGAGGATTTAAGTTGCGATTATTTTTGGAGCCGTGGAACAGAGGAAAAGCACTGAGCATTGATTCGGAAAGTCCTCCGTGGAAGGCAGGAATGCGTTTTTAAGTTTTTAAATCAATACATTTTTGGTGACTTACAATGAAAACTGTACGCCGATTCAAAGGTATGAAAACATTGAATAATTTTGAACTTTAATTCGCGTATTCGTTTCTCAACTTTTTTGCCACGGTACTCTCCCTTGGGCTACAGCCTTGTCGCGGTGGAAAGGCTTGCGCGTTCCTATGACCCATAGAGCTGCACTGGCGGGATTAATTCTAAATTATTCTCGGTAGGGCCACCCATGACAGATAGGTCAAAGGGTAGGAGCCACACGAAAGGTAGTCCACGTGATGGTGTCACGTGAAAAACACTGTTGGAATGGAAGTGGGAAACCCTACCAACTATCTCTTCCCTGAAAACATGGAGTACAACCAAATGAGCCTCGGAATCTCGTCGCCCGGGACCCGTCCGCAAAGGGCGGGTGTCGGGCACGGCAGCGAGGTCGGCAAGGTCCTTGGGGTCGCCAACATGCAAAATCCTTGCAGAGACTTATCATCATCACCATCAGCAGCAGCATCAATGAAGAGAGAAGAAAAGAAGACCAAGAAGATGGAGAAGAAGAAGTCGGCTAAGTCGGAAGTGGAATGTGAGGACTATGATGAGGGCGGGAAAGTTAGAAAATATCAAAAGGGAAATGGATAAAGGGAGGATAGCTATCTTAGGATTATGCGAGGTGAGGTGGAGGGATGGGGGGGCTATTGGAGTGATGGATATAGGATTATATATAGTGGAGGGGAAGAGAGCCAGCGAGGGGTAGCTTTAGTATAAAACGGGAAGATGGGTGAGCGTGTGGTAGGTATAGACCAGGTAAGCGATAGGATTCTGGTGGTAGAAATTGAGTCGCGACCCACCAACCTTGTGGTGGTCCAAGTTAACATGCCAACTAGCAATCATAGGGAGGAAGAAGTAGACGAGGTGTATGAACAGCTCGAGGAAATAATTAGAGACACACCGAGTAAGAAAAATCTGGTAGTGATGGGGGACTGGAACGCTTCAGTCGGGAAAGGGAGGGATGGAAACGAAATAGGAGAATTTGGATTGGGAATTCGGAACGACAGGGGTGAGAAAGCAGCAGAATTTTGCAAGAGAAACAAGTTATTCATCACACACACGTGGTTCAATCATCATAAAGGGCAAAGGTACACATGGAAAAGTCCAGGGGATGTAGGGAGATATCAAATAGACTACATTATGGTAAGACAGAGGTTTAGGAATAGTGTTAAAAACTCGCGCAGCTTCCCAGCAGGAGATGCGGATTCAGACCACAACCTAGTACTTATGAAATGCAACGTAAGATTCAAAAGACTCATGAAAGGCAGGAGGGTGAGGAAATGGAATGTAGAAGCACTAAAGGGGAGTACGAGGAGAGAATATCAGGAACTAGTGGACATTAGTATACGGGAGATTGAAGGTACGAATACTGTTGAGGAAAAATGGGATATTATTAAAACTGGAATAGCTAATGCGGCGGAGAAGTCAATTGGCTACGTTGACAGCAGAAGGATAAAGAAGCCTTGGGTTACGGAGGCAATAGTAAAAGAAATGGACGAGAGAAGGAAGTGGAAGAACGTGGACACAGAGCAGGGCAAAAGAATGTATAGGGAACTAAATAATCGATGACGACGTGAAACTAAGAGGGCAAGGGAGGCTTGGTGGAAAAGACAGTGTGAGGAAATGGAAAAGTTCCAGAAGGATGGAGATGTAGGCGCGTTGTATGCCAAAGTTAAGTCGCTATCGGGTGGCAAGAGAGGACAAGCCATGCCTAAAATGAAGGCTAAAGATGGGAGGATGCTAACCGAACGGGAAGAGGTACAGAGTAGACGGAAGGAATACGTGGAGCATCTGTATGACGGAAGAAACAGGCCGGAGAGATTGAGTTTAGAGGAGGAAAGTGCGGTGGAGGAGGATGATCTTGGGCCGGGGATATTAGATTCGGAAATAGAGGGAGCACTTCCTGATATGAAGGCTAGGAAAGCAGTAGGCGTGGACAATATCCCGTGTGAGCTTCTGAAGAATATAGGGAAGGAAGGTAAGAAAAGGTTTTTCGAACTAGTGCGCAGGATCTATGAAGAGGGATGTTGGCCGGAGGATTTCGTGAAGACGGTTCTAATTCCGCTTCCGAAAAAGAAGAAAGCTGTGGAATGCGGAGATTATAGGACTATCAGCCTAATATCGCATGCGGCGAAAGTGGCACTGAGGATATTGAACAGACGAATGAAGGCGAGGGCATATGAGTATTTGGGCGAAGATCAGTTTGGTTTCAGAAGAGGGAAGTCAACTCGTGATGTAATAGCAAAAATGAGGTCCTTCGTGGAGGGGAACCTGGAATAGAAGCAGGACGTATATGCGTGTTTCGTGGATTTTGAAAAAGCGTTTGATAGGGTGAACTGGGTAAAGTTAATGGATATTCTCAAGAGAATACGTGTAGATTGGAGGGATAGACGACGAATTCGTAATCTGTATGTGGCCCAGACTGCGCAAATGAGGTTAGCGGACGGAGAATCTGGGTGGGCAAGCATTGGCCGAGGTGTGAGGCAAGGCTGTCCTCTATCGCCGCTGCTTTTTAACGTATACGCTGAGGAGATGGTAAGAGAAGCGTGGTACGAGTTAGAAGCTGGAGTGAAAGTGGGAGGAATGATGTTTAAATCGGTAAGGTTCGCGGATGACCAGGCGCTGATTAGCCAGTCAGTGAGGGGATTACAGGCTTTAGTGGATGCGTTAGACGAGTGGTGCGAGGAGTATGAGATGAGGATTAATCACAAGAAGACTAAGGTAATGCGGTGTTGTAAAGTATCGCGAGCGAGGAATGTGAGACTCAAGATAAAAGTAGGTGGGGAAAAACTTGAACAGGTAGAGCAGTTTAACTATTTGGGCAGCAAATTAGAGGAAAACGGACACAGTAGCAAGGACATCAGGAAGCGAATTCCACTAGCAAAGGAGGCGTTCATGAACAGGAAGGAGCTTCTGAGAGGATCGTTATGTAAGAGTTTAAAGAAAAGGTTAGTGAAGAGTTTGACCTGGAGTGTAGCTCTCTACGGTGCGGAAACGTGGACACTGAGGGAAGAAGACGAGAGAAGATTGGAGGCATTCGAGATGTGGGTATGGAGAAGAATGGAGAGGGTGAAATGGACGGAGAGGAAAAGGAACGACGAAGTACTGGACATGGTTCATCCTAAAATTGTGCCAAGTGTACGTAAGTTGTTTTGACACTCATGGATTCATTTGTTTCGCTGGCACCACGTCCACCTTGAAATGTAACCATAGTCAGGATTGCCAAAATAAAGAGGTCGTAGTTGAAACAGGACATAAATGCCTCCCCACTTGTAGCCGAAACTTGAATGTATTCGCGGATAAGATGAGAGTATGCTATAGTTAATCACTCTTGGTATTGGAATTCCAGGGAGATGAGCGGCAAGTGAGTTCATTCGGGCCATTAGGGAGGCAGAGCGGAAAGAAACCCGGCGATGGCTTTGACCTACTCTCATTGCAAAGCGCCAAGGATACCGCCTGTTAATGTCCCATCCGATGGATGGAATGCTGAAATTAAAGTACCTTTAAAACGGTATTCAACGAGTGATCGCGCAATCTCTGAAGAATCTCTAACTCCACTGAGCCCAGGCTCATGGGGTGCGAAGTCATCGCTCAAGCAATATTGTCATTATTATGTGTTGGAAATATAATATCTTCTCCGCTAAAGTTGATTGAAAATCATGGTTCTTGCAGTCAGTAACTTGTTTCTAGGGTTGTATTCAATTTCTACTGCATTTAATCAAAATCTAGAGGATCTTTTGTACATATTTAATCTCCAGAGTGGTGCGAAAATGGCGCTCTTTACCTCAACGCTAAGGTGCTAGGGAAAAGATTATGGAAGCATCGGAATGATGACTTCTTCTCAACCAGATACCAATAATAAATTTTGATTCATTGGTGTGTGTGTTGTTTCCGCTCCTCTCTTCTCCATCCAAGTTTCATCATATGGCAATCAGCGCCAAACATTTATTTCAAAACTTCGATTCAAATTTTCGCACATTAAAAGGACGCCTTACTTCCTTTCAACTGGTTTTATTGTTTTTCATTTTTGTGTCAAATTTCTCATTTAAAACTTATGTCTCAACAAAATCGCTAATACCTTCATATTTTCAGCACATAAAGAGCATACTGTGGTCATTATTTCCCCGTATCTCAAAGATAAAATATTGTACAATGTACATTGTACAATTTGTGCATATAATAAAATACTAAGCCGTTTTTTATATCAGGCATAGTAAAATATTTGCTAAGATCTGCTATACATGCCCTGAAATATTCCATATGCTATCATCAGTTTTTAACCAGTAATATGTATCATGAAAAAAGGCCGGAGGAGCGTGAGTGATGCGTCATCTTAATCAAGAATCCAAAGGGCACCGTCATCTGCTCTGCTTTGTAAAATTGACAATACGGTGGGACCACGATGGCTATTTCTTCAAATTACAATAGCGATATTTTTATTTGCGATGATGATTTTGAAAATTAAGAAATACGGAAACCTTAGCCTCCAAATTGAATTGCATTCCTTTATTGTGGTATATTGAACAATGCTATTCATTCAAATAATATATATCGAGGCTAGTGTAGGAAGTTGCTCGTTCCCTCCGGTTGTGAGGGTGGCCTTGTCGAATTCAGTAGCTGAGCGGTGGGAATGGGGGGGGGGGTTGCTGTACGCATCCCCCTCCCAATTTCAGCCATCTCTCCTCGACGTCTCTTTCACTTTTTCCAATTCCGTCCCAATATGTCCCATTTATTGAGCGTTGCGGACAAATAATCAATCAATCAATAAATTTCACATCCTCCTCTCCCATCGCTCTATCCTTCTCGATCCATTTCATTGAGTTCTTCCAACGTTTCCATTGCGGCACCCATCACCACCCCTCCCCCTCTTTCCCCCCTCTCCCCCCACCTCCTGCCCCAATGTGCCAATGCAACGAGGACCAATCGTCCCTTTTTATCCCATTGTGTTACCTTGAATGTACTCTCGTGTCATGAAAAATCAAACATTATTTTGGAGGTGTCAAACGGATTGCTTTCCTTAGTGTTAATTATTTAGAACCACATTGGCATGGACATCGTGCCATCAAAACCATTGCTGCAATACTTTCGGGTGCTTTGTACCAATTTTATAATTTACGGACTTTATCCGTCAACTCTAAGTGACTCAAAACCGCGTCAAAGCAAGCAGCCTCCTTTCAATTTTCCCCCCAAAACAATGTTTATCATTCCAAATAAGATTATTTTATAGCATAAAAATCAAATATTAATTATTATGCGGAAAGCTATATGGTTTCAGGTTCAACTTTGTACAATTTAATTTTCAAAATGACCTAGCTGCATGAAAATTTTACGGAAATTTTAATGCGCAGGACCTGTTCGGTGGGGCATCAGTGCATATGGTCATGACGTGTCGTTGCTCTCCCATGCATTTGCATTGAAACGCCTTCGTTATTTTCACCAAGTTGTGCCTTCATCGTAACTATGCCGCAGTTTTTCTCAATCCCTTCTTGCAAGATGCGAAGTTTTAGCTCAGCACTAAGTGCTAGCGGCTCTGTGGTGAGTTTTCCTTTTACATGGGCCAATAGACGCCAAAGAGGCGCAGCTGGACAAGGCCCGTGCGAGAGGGAGCCCTCTGGCCGAGAGAAACGCTCTCATCGGACATGTGAACGAGGCATTGGCACTGCAAATATTGAGTGCTACAAATGGAATATTGAGTGGGACACAAGTTATTCACGGTTATTAGAAAATGACGGCTATAATGGCTCAGTACTTTTCCGCAGTATTTTATTAATCATCGACCAGTTCTTTATGGTATGGTCATTTGCCATTGAGGGTTAAAAAATGGAATTCAACTTGTTTGCCATGGAATTTTTTATCATGCTTAGTATGTGAAAGGAGCGTGGTGACAAAGTAGGGAAATCATCGGGCTGCTTATTGATGTGTACCGGGACAAAAACCCGGGAGAAGCTTTCAGACACCCCTAACAAAAATCATCGGAGTGCGAGGTGGCTTAGAGAAAGGAAATGGCCCTCGAATGTGTGATTTTCACACGCCTATGCTTAGGTTGGGATGACTTCTACCCTCACCACACCATAACAACCCTCGGATTCGAATCACTGAGTGAGGTTATTTGAGGATGCAGTCCAGCCAAAAAAATACCCCTACAATAAAAGTAATATACTATTTTTATCATGAATGAAAGAATGTTCTACGGAAAGAATTCGATTTCGGTTGAGTGTATCAGAAAAGAAAGATGAAAAACCGACGAGATGACTAATGAGATAATGGTAAACTTAAGGCAGAAATATGAAATGAAGTAAAGCCTCACTAAATGAACGGAGGGAAGGAGAACTTTGGAAGGGATGCGAAGCAGAAAGTGGGATTAATTGGTTTTTGAGAAGAGATCCCAAATCCTCGTGATTGGAATGAAGCGAAGCGAAGACTTCCAAAAACTGATCGATCCATTTCTAGTGGAAGAGGTAGTCGAGTGTTTTTGGTTCAAATCACGACTTCACGTGTCACTAGTCAAATTAATCCTCCTTGCTTTGAAATGGGTCCGCGTGCTGAAAGGAAGTTTCTTAGCCAACGGAGGAATGTTAGGTCCATTTAAAAGCCGAGTCTCTGCTTTCCTCCAGATCTTCCTGTAATGAATGCCATGAGGATAGAGATTGCCACCAGTTACACTTTCTTGTTCCAAAATCACTCTTGGCAGTTAGATTGGTTGTTGTCGGACTTAAATACAGTTTTTATATGTCATACCATACTAATTTTTAAAGAAACTTACGGTAAACGAAAAAGTTTATTCCCGGATAAAAAAATCTATTCTGGTTCCTGGAATTCATAATCATGACTCAAATGACGCAAGTAACAAATTAACTTACATCGTTAGCATGGTTATTTATGGATATGAGGTTTTAAGAAAGATTGATTTTTAGGTTGAATGATTCGCTTTGAAGAGTCCTTGTTCCTAGCTGCCGATCAGGGACCTCTCTTGTGAGCTGTTGGATAGTCTACCATTGGTTTTAACCCTGGAACGAGGCCATTTGTCCTTTCTGCTATCTTTACGAGTAGCGACGCCATCGCGAGCAGTCTTTTTCTACCCTCAAAATGAGAAAATTTCTCACCCATCCGTCTAGAAAGAACTGAGATCTACTGTTCGTGGGAGCTAATTGACCTGTTTTCTTCGTTCGCACCTACCCACACTCCTTTCCAGCAGAACTTTCCCCGAGGGGGCTAATTGGTGAGGAAGAATTGCTTAGTGGAGAGTATAACGTGGGAAGTTCTCGGAAATACATGCGAATGCGGAGGGTGAAGGTAAGAAAATAGAAAAGGAGATATAGTTAGAGAGGAGTGATGGTCGAACCTTTCTAATCCATTTTATTTGTGGGTTCTTGTGAGGTCAAAAATTGCGACGGCGCTCGCATCTCCAATTGGTTTCTGTTTGGGGAGGGCTCATGGTTTAACCAAATGACAAATGTTGCAAAACTACGGATTCATTCTCAAAACTATGTTTTGGAGCATTGGAGAATGCGGGACCGCATCATCTCTGCCTTTGCGATCATGAAAATCAAAAGATAAATCATTAATGCATTCGGGCCGAGGCGAAAAGGTATTATTATGCAAAAAAGCCTAATTTCAACTTCCTTATAGAATAAAATAAAATTACTTTGTTGTATTCCACACTTTATTTTAAATAGCACGACCCGGGTTTCAGCATCCAATGCTATCATCAGGCAATGATTGCTATCATCAGGCAATGATGATAGCATTAGATGCTGAAACCCGGGTTGTGCTATTTAAAATAAAGTGTGGAATACAACAAAGTAATTTTATTTTATTTTATTCTATGATGAAGCAATTCGACAAAGTAACGCCTGAGACAATGTCTTATATTCGTGTTTCTTCTTTGAGTCTTCGATTATCATCGATTTAATGGTCAAAGAAAAATGGTTCTTATTAAAATTTTAATTTGTGTTTTGTTGTGAAATTGTTGAAATGCTCTGCTCTATCGGATCCAAAATGGTGGACATTGAAGGATTTACGGTTTTCTGTGAAGTAACCATTCGTAGGTATTTAGCTGTCTTTTTTTTGTGTGATCAGACCTTTTCTGTATCTTATTTTCATAATTTGGTCCATTTATCCGTATATTGGTTGCATTGACACCAAATATATATTGGTGCAATGTGTCATTATATTGAAATATGAATTATTATTATCATTATTATTATTTTTAGTATTTTGTGTTCTGTGTCTCCTTCGATTTTTGAATCGGATTCATCTGTTTGCCTTCTCTTCTAGCATTGCAACGTCAAAGCCCATGGACATCCATGGGTGAAAATTGGAAATGGGAAATCTCAGGATTGGTTGTGTGTCACCTAACGAGCAAGCGACTTTCAAAAAAGTTCATTCAACTTATTCAGATTGCTAAAATGTGGAATATAAGACACTCAGGTTTGATGACTTATCGTGCGCTTATTAGAGTTAAATGTCATCTCCACAGCAACCGCAAACGACTTTGGACTCCGCTGTTCATCGCATCCGAAAGAGACATGGATCTCCAGAATGTAGACCAGTGAAGAGGAAACGTAAAAAATCCCTTAATAAATGCTGTGGCATTGCATTATGTCTATAATTGAAGCGTATATGAACTGTTGTACTTATTGTTGAAACAATAGGAATACAGTGGCTAAAAATTGGTTATCCTCTTAAATGGAAGTGCGTTGCTGACATAAATATGCCCCATGTTTCATGTAAGGGACATTCACAGAATACCTAAACGCATTTTGAACGTTTTTGCTCTCATTTAGAGGAAATATAGACAAGGAA
Source organism: Ischnura elegans (assembly GCF_921293095.1). Taxonomy (NCBI): domain Eukaryota; kingdom Metazoa; phylum Arthropoda; class Insecta; order Odonata; family Coenagrionidae; genus Ischnura; species Ischnura elegans. Next base: position 111,484,207 of record NC_060259.1, on the reverse strand, counting down.
ATGTGATGAGTTGTGCCGCATTGGCGTTCCGAAACAACTCCCAACCACTCCCGGACCCCGGACTAGAATTTCGAATGTGGGGCACATCTGGCAAAATGAGGACGTCTGGTCACCCTGCCCACCTCCGTGACCCCATATCGGCGTGCAGCGACCGGGCCGCGCGACCTTTCCGACCCTCGAAAATATATCCAGGGCCTTGGTCTGAGGAGGACGCTGCATGTGAGCCACTCATAGTTTACACTTCAATCCCTTGTAAATATACCCATAATTTTCTCAGCTACCTACCTTCACCCGCTTCTATTCGTTTGTAAAACAAGCGCATATTAGAAAGTTGTAAGGAGAAAAATCAGTCATCTTTGAGAAGAAAAGTTAACTTGAGGTTCGTGAAATGAATAGCAATTTTTAAAGGGCAGTATGTATTTCCGTGTATCGACCTTTATAGTACCATCTCGGGGGTGATTCGATCGCCATTGCGTATTTTTTCCTTGGTAACGCGTCATTTGAATGGGCATATTTGGGATCACTTAGGGAATGGCATCGAAGATCCAGGGACTTTATTTTTTGGCTCCTACCTCGTGCGGATGTCTCTTCGGTTCTTCCTGTCTTCCAACGAATCATGCTATTTGAAAAATAAGCTGATTGGTGGCGCTCGAGCGTGTGTTTTGCGTCTATTTTGAGCAGACTCGGCGGAGAGTGGTAGTTTTCTGTGCTGGCGGCGTACACCTCTAATGCATATATTTGTTCCTTTTTAATTTCCACCCTGGCTGCGAAAGTATCAGGGTTACATATATTTTCGCCATGGCACGTAATCACATTCAATAATGAATTTCGTTCACTCCCTGAAAGGGAACTGAACCGTTCCAAACTATGAGGCTTGCGGCTCAAAAGGAAAAGTAGGTTAGATGCGGGAAAGAGGCTTCACAATCCACTCGTGGCAACTGCAAAAAAAGTGAATCAACGAGCGTGCGCCATGTTTTGATGCGGTCGGCGCATGGGACTGATTAGCGATGACCAGCCGGGGGAGGATGGCGCATTTTTCGATTGCACCGTTGGAATGAGATGGCTTCGGGGTGGCGTGCCAAGAGCCGCGCACATGGTCGCGTGCGCCGCGACGCCCGTGTGGCGAAAGGCGGCGCGTGCCGTCGCGCGTATGCGGCGGCGATTGAGCGGCGCATATGACGTCGTCGGCGATTGAGAAGAAGGAGGGAGCGAGGGGGTGAGAGGAAGGAGGGTGATCGATGAGTCGACCCCTCCACCGCGATCATCCGTGGCCCGGGAATCTCGGCTGCGGCGGGGCGCAGTGGGGGATGGGGCGCGGGGGGCACTGTGGGGCGGGGGAGGGGGGCGGCGGGGAGGGGGGCGCTCGATAGGCGGGTTGCGTCACCGGTGTATCGCACGCACCTCCAGGCACCCTCCGCCCTCCACGATTATGCCACCGGGGAGTGCTTCCCTCTCCCCCGTCAACGGCATCCCCTTTCACTTTTTCGTGTGACTCGAGATTCGGGAATGCTGACTTTATACCATTCCTAGGATTAGGGTCAAATCAGGTCGAGAGACTTAGTCCAGAGACTAATGCGAAACGAAGATGCTTTGTTTTTGTCACTATCCAATTCTATCCGTGACCATTCCATTTCACGCGGTAAGCACTGGAATTTTGCGATCGCTAGCAAAACGGACATATAAGGTCGAATATAGTTTCCTCCCGGCCACAAATGATATTTAAATGCAGTTTCTTTTTTAGACTTGCGACGATACGTGGCTAAGGGGTGAGGAATTATATAAGTTATATAATTATATATATATAAGCTCTTCTAAACTGCTCCGCGTTATGTTAACCTGTAAGCCCGGTAAATTGAAGGAAGAGGAGAGGCATTAACTTCGACCATTGAGCAAGCCTGCTGTAAAGAACATTGATTTCTGGCCAGAGCTTAGTCGGTAACAACCCTCAGTTTCAGAAGATAGCGACTTGGTGTGGAAAATTTATAAGTGCTGGTAATTTTCAAATATTCGTGGGCCGACCAGCAACCCTTAGGAAATATTTTTTGCTATAATATACTGGAGTCTCTCGATACTGTAGCTTCTGTTCAAGATTAGCTTCAGGTCGTATTCGGTTTCATCGTCTTAATGGATATCAACAAATTGCCTCAGGATAGGAATGTCAAATGAAATCCCGCCCAGAAGTCACCTTTGAGAGGAAAGTTTATTAGATGGCCGTTGCATGAGCTCATGGAGATCGCCTGCTGGTTGGACCCCTATGTTTGCAAAATCCGTGTGCCTTTGCTCGGGACTCTAAAAGTAGCTGCTGCGCTGCGCCATGGCATTCTATGGTTTGCCATTGATGCGGCCGGGGTATCAAACGCCGAGTACATTTTACGTAATTGGAAGTAGGTAATTTGGAGTGGCTGAGTTGCTGTCAACCGTGACGTGTGCGTTGCTTATGTCATATATTTGCTATGTACTTTCCCTAAAAATCATGGGCCTCCCTCCATCCCAGACTCTTCAGCATCACCACTGCATTGAGACGGAAAGAATCGGTATCAGCCTTGTCATGTAATCCAGTGTCTTAGAAAAAGTAATTGTTTTTAAATGGATCTTTAATCGGCGGCATGAAAAATCCACTGGCATTTCGTTTTATCGCCATAGCTTTAGTAATAATGGAAACGCTTGTCAAGTGGTGGTCGTTGAAGATATCGATCAGAGCTCTACTTTTATCTTGTGAACAGTAGATGCGTTGACAGGGAAAAATTGGTCAAAGCAATGCAAATTCTAGAAGGATCATGAGGAGTTTTCTTCGTACCCGTGGCGTCGCATGCCACCTGAGTTGCGCTTCCAAACGGAGTCGCTGAAATCCATGTCATGAATGTGCTCCTCAAAAATACCAAACATAGTGACGTCAGTGATCCGGTATGATGAAGGTACCAACTGCCCCTAAGGTAAATTGTGTAAGGGAGCGCACCTGTTTACGCATTCAAACGAAGACGTGGGAGCACTATGGCATTTGAGTGCTCAAAAATCCCCGAACAGCAAGTGCAGTTTTCCATAACAACTGCAACTCCATTAACTTTTCACCCCACTACGAAGTATACAAAATACTATCTACTATATGGTGCAAAATGCGTGTATGGGGAAAACTTCGCGTCATTTGCAGTGGCCGAGTCATCGATAAGGGAGGAGCGAAGTGAGGCATTGTGCGGAGGCCTTTGGGAAGGGGGTTGAAACGATGTGTGGATTTGAGCGGAGCGGTGACCGCCTCGGGCATAAATAAGTGGGTTGCGGAATGAGGTTAGGGAAAGAGGCGGAGGAATGGATGGGCCGCGGAAGCTGGGAGGGATGGCTGGTGGGAAGGTAAACAGTGTGATGCCCCCGCGCGGTTCCCATGCGCGGGAAAAAGGAAGGGAATGCAAATGAGGACTAACAGCTTACTATGACGTGAAATGTTGAAAATGCGCACCGCTGTGAGAATTGCTCTCTCGGTCATGTCTTCATTCTTTTTGCATTTCAAAATGCTGTTGCGTTTCTCACCATGGATGTACTCCTTCAAGTTACGTCTTCCAGAACCGTATTATAGCCTTAAAATTCGGAAATGCTTCTTTCTGCTGCACCATTTCATATATTTATCCCTATTTCTTTTTTCCATCCATCCTCATCGTCACTATAATCAGCATTTATCTTCGGGAGCGTGGTGACTCAGCGTGAAGAGCGCGTGGTTAATCCTGAATGTGTGAAGTTCATACACGTGTGGCTTAGTTCAGGGTGAGCTCTACCGTCACCCAACCATACCAAATTTGGGATCAAATCACTTTAGTTTTATTCACTTTATCTTGACAGTCGTTGAGTCATTTACTCGTTATGGACAGGGTAAATTCCTTGCTGACTAACTTCGGAAATGCGGAATCTGGTAGGGTTTTTGACCAGTCTAGGCATGAATTCCAGTGTTCTTCTAGCTCTTTAAATGGAAAAATTAAACTAAACCTACCAGTGCAATGAAGATGCTGGGATGAAGAGTGACGTTCATTCCGAATGTTGGGAATGTGGTTGTTTGGGTGGGGATCGTGGCTCTCACGTGGGCACATTCTCGCCTCAGTCGGTGGTGACAGAGGAGGCGGCGGCGTCCTTTGGGTGCGTGGGTGGGGCGAGAGGGGGTTGGGAGTGGGGGAGCTTTGAGAGGGAGAGGTGAAGGAAGTCTCGAAGGAAGTGAGGGGAGGGGATGTGAAGAGCCAGTCCACACGGCTTGTTTTCAGCGACAGTAGCTCCGGGGCAAGAAGATTTTTTTCATTGTTCTTACTGGAGATAAATCTAGTAATCCGTTTTAACAGGAATGGCAGGGCTCTGTTTCCTTGACTCTGTGATCGATTCATGTGACGAATGTAGTGATTCAAATAAAACAGAAAAAACTACGGAAAAGTTTCGGTTAATAATCTCGGAAAGGAATGTTTTACCATCTTCATGGCCACTAAGGAATTGTTTAGAAATTAAGACACATTAAAACAAAATAAGATCAGTTACTTACATAATTCCATGGGCTTTTACTTAAACATGGCCATTTAATATCAAAACCTAACGATGACGATGTTAAGAAATCGTCGTAAAAAAGTCGTCAATGTCGATTGGTATATATCAGACTTTCTTGGTTTAGCCTTTGGGGATATGGGTAAGTCAAAAAAGAAAATATATTCGTACAACTTCGGTAAATGGAATAGTATTTTAAGAACCCTGATCAGGAATGAAGTGCTACTGTGGAGATTACAAAGTGAATTTTCATTTCCTCAGTTACGATTTGGTAAAACTACTTGTATTTCAGTACCCTTTTTCCTTTTTCGAAGTGGGGATGCATATTGAGAGGCTTTTATATCAATGAAGATGTTCGGGGGTTAGTGTGTTAGAGCCAAGCATTGTCATCTTGTCTAAACCTCAGAATAATCTCTCGTTCTCACTTTTTAGTGCCGAAATCATTCCAGAGCTCGCGTGTCTGTGCTGCAAAAGTTTTCGGGGGGGAATAGGGGGCGATCAACATGGGCGGTGTTGTGGCTTGGTGAGCGAGGCAGATGCCACCGAGCGAATTAGCCGGGAGCAGCTGTTGCGCGGTACGGCTTCCACGGCTGCGGTCGTTAACTCCGAGTTATTTGCGATCGTGGAAAATCCCACGGGTCGCTACCTTCAGCAAGGGATTGCAGACGGCGACCCTTTCCGACTGATCAAAGCTCTTCATGGACATTGAACCCTCCATCCCAAGCGCCAACTTGCCGATAGCATGGCCTGCGTTCTCACCGGGTGAAATTAAACGCTATTAAGTTGTAAGATGAAATAAATTACCATGTAGACTTTGAGCTCTTCATCTGAATTTATAAATGACCTGATAACCTTATACGTTTCCAAGTGGAACCCTTTCATAATAAAAATCAAATAAATACACTTCGTTTGAATTAACGCTATAAAAATGAATTATTTGACTTCATGACATATTAATGTTTGCATCTCAAAATTTAAGTACTGAAGTAGCTGCATACTGCTGTACATACCATTGCCAGAGATGGAATTGGTTATCTCACAATTTAAAAAAATCACTAATATGATGCGTAAATCATATTTTTCATGCTGTTACTGCACTCTCGGACTTAAGGAAAAAAATACACTCAATTATTATAATTACTCTGTTCCATAGATAAAAGTACCCAACATAGTTGTGATTGCCCTTTCATTCTATTTTAATAATCATAATAGCTTCTCTAGCGAGAGGCTGCTCGGGCTCGTATGGGCTCGTATTATCAAATGTCGACTCTACGGAATACTTAAGAAGTCAACATCAATCAGGATGCCCCGTAAGAGGGACACGTGAAAAAAATCTGACGAAAATCAAGTCGTTTATCTAGTTTTACAAATTATTAGTGGTGAGCGTGGAAACAAGTTTTGTACAAGGTATTTTTTGACGGCTGTATAGCCTCCCTAGTGGCATGCTAATGGAGAAGAGCGACCTGCTTTGTGAAGAATTGATACTTTAAACTAGAAACTTTCTGCGGTTAGTCCCACAAATTAGGACGACATATGATTACAAAATCATGAGCAATCAATTCAATATATTTGACAAATAAGTTTGCAAACCATGTTGCAAATAATTTAGGGATTCTTACAACGGCAAATACAATTAGGAGTAAAAACTAGAAACAGAGGCTCTGGAACGGAAAGTTTAAAATAGCCATAGCTTTGGAATTTTTTACTGAGCATATTTCACTATGATTGGTGCTTGGAGTGATGAAGTGATATGGCTAGGAAACCTAAGTCATGACTCAATCAAATGAAACGAAAATCATAATAACTAATTTTTCAGTCGCTTCCAGCGGCGATCTAGGGCCCTCGGCTGGGGCTCATGTTGGGACCCTTCTTCACGGGGGATTCGGAGATCCTTCTATCGGAAAATTTAAGGAAATTGCATGCATGGAAATGGATTTTGACGCAATTCTTGCTCTCAAAAACCAGATGGAGCCTAATCAAAAATAGCGATTTCGTAAGAAAAAAATACTATGATAGGTGAGAATTTCACAACATATAAAAGTTTAAATTAACAGAAGCAGGAAATGTAGTGGAATGATGCAAAAAATCCACAGCGGAAAAATCATTCGCCTTGACCGGGATTCGAACCCGGATCCCTCGAAATCCGGCCGAGTGCTTTAGCCAGTTAGGTAAATATACATTTATTTCAACTTTCAAGCAGCAAAGTACAATTCTCCACAACACACAATAAATCTTTCTTCTAACACAAATCAGTGTCCTGTGGTTCTTCTAACACAAATCAGTGTCCAGTGGTTCTTATAACACAAATCAGTTTCCAGAAGCAGGCTCCTCTCCCGCCAGTGACGACGACGACACAGCATCCGCGCCATCCTCCGCCAGTGCTTTGCGTAAGACAGAAGCGAAGAGAGAGCGCACATCGGCTGGCGCTCCATGCACCGAAATGCTATCAATGAAGCAGAGGAGTCCTTTCCCTACTGCCTTGAGTCTCTCATCTCGGATCCTCCACCGTGGCTCTTCTTCCTGTGTCCGCCCCTTTTTTTACCCGGTCGACTCCCCCGGCGTTGAGACCCCCGGACTGCCATGACCGGTTGCCAGTCGTCGTCCTTGGCGTCCAAATGGCTGGAATGGTTATCAGATGATGGTCTTCGTATCTCTTTGATTGTGGAAGCGATAAGATGAAGGTGCTGGGGATTACCTCCATGAGGCGAGGGGAGGGAGGGAAAGTGTGTCAGGGGAAACTTTTGACTCGGAGGCGGACCCAGCCGTCAGCGTTGATGTTTCTTTGACGTCGCACGTAGGAGATTTCGGAGTCAGGGAGGTGGTATGTGCGAGGGCCTTGGGCGGTAAACACTCCGTAACTATAGCCGCAGAAATATCCCCTTCCCCGATTGCACTCTCGTCTTCACCAGTCAAAATAGCTCTCGTTTCCTCTCTCTTTCCCTGCTTAGGCGTCACCTCCTCTCGCCTTCGCTGATTTTCTATCACCTCTGCGACCTTCACTATGAGATTCTCCATGTCCTTGGTGCTTCCGGCGATGAAAGTGTCAACTGCAGTTCTCTCAGTCTTACCTTTTTTCTTAGGAGTTTCCTCTTCTCCACTCGAATGGCGGCGTGCTTTTTCTTAAAGGCGAAGGGTGTTTAGTAGAGTCGGGAGGGGCGGAGATAATGGCGGGGGCGGTGGTCGGGCAATGGTAGGGGAGGCTGCGGGGTATATCCCTCCTTGGGAAATATACTGCTCAAGAGCGGTCGCGGACTGCGTGGTTCCTTCGAGTTCAAGAGGAGTGAGGCCACTCTCCTCACCCACGGCCTCGCTCAATTCGACTGTTTCTCCTGAGGTCGCCTGGGCGTAGCTCCTACTAGCGTAAATACGTGGGCACAAACGTCTTTCATGACCCTCCTCTCCACAACTGGCACCGGTTCTTCGATGTCCGTCATAAATAATTATGGCCCTATTCCCTGTTATATTTACATAGCTAGATATATTTTTCTCAACCACCAGTCGGGCAATTCTCGTGCCGGTTAGTACGCCGAACAACTGATCTCCTGACCACTTATCGTCTGACATTCTTATAACTTTTCCATAGCGGGATAAATGATCATGGACGTCCTCTTTACTAACCTCAGGTGGTAGACATGAAATTTTCACATTCACTGGGTAGCCGGAGGTCCTTTCTAAAATTATTTATCCCCTTTTCGTGTCCTCAGATGGGAAGGGGAGACGTTTCGGGTGTTTCTCGACAATTTTTTTCCACAAGGCTTTAATTCGTCAGCTTCACGAAGATGTCCTTCCGGTTCAAGCCAAACTGGATAGCAACGACATCCTCTGCCGCGAGGCCCAACAATCGAATAAACGAGTGGACTTCGAGCGGCGTTGCGTTTTTCACTTCTTCTTCTAGTTGAATCAGTAAGGTTTTAGTCCTTTGCACCGCCATTTTAGGTGAACGGGAAGATGGAGATATAGGGGTCAGGGGTCACTTAGTTCTCGGAACCGCAGACAGACCCCTAAATAAATACCGGTGGAACAGCTAAAAAAGTAAATTAACGGCCGCATAGCGGCCGCTAACTAATTCAGACAACTAGAAAACTGCCTCTCCTATGCAAGACACGAAAAATAAACACGGGACTTTGTCGTCCCAACTCTCGGGAAGGAGAGGCTTCTCCAGCCGGCAAAAATTCAGCCTTGGGGCTCACTCGCAGCGATCGAGAAACACGTCCGCTCAGTTAAGCTACCGAGGCATCATTCTCCCCTGTGTAACTTCGTAGGCTTTAACGGAAAAGGTGGAATGGACTGCTGAGCATATTATGTGACTAGCAGTCCAGGTCGTGCGCATGGCGCCACACCCGGAGAGCAAAGCCCGAACTTTGAACACGAGAGGTGTTCGCTCTAGACTTACATAAGTATACCGGGAGTAGCCACGGTGATAACTTTTACGGAGTCACCCGCAATGCACGATTTGTGCGAAAACGCCTCGGTAGCTTAACTGGCTAAAGCACTCGGCCGGAAATCGAGGGATCCGGGTTCGAATCCCGGTCAAGGCGAATGATTTTTACTCTGTGGATTTTTCGCACTATTTTTGCATCGCGAGTGACTCCGTAAAAGTTATCACCGTGGCTAGTCCCGGTATGCTTAAGTAAGCAGTGGAATGACACACTATAAGTATTGAAAGAAAATATAGATGGTACTTTTCCACAGGTTCATTTAAAGTACGACAAGTTTCAACCGTTAGGTCATTCTCAAGTATAATAATATACAATAATGTACTTGAGAATGACCTAACGGTTGAAATGCGTCGTACTTTAAATAAACCTGTGGAAAAGTGCCATCTCTATTTTCTTCTAAAGGGTCTCTTTCACCTTCTGGCACCTTTATTTTTTTATAAATGGTTTAACGCTGGTTATGTTGTAAATAAATTTGCTAATGGAAACGTAGCATTTATAATTAGAGAAAACACTTTGGTTCAAGAAACCGCGTCTTTTTTATTACACTTTTGGTATACGCTTCCCAATGGACGCGAACGTTGTGGGGCCCCCTAATCACGTGGCCTTCGGCGATCGCCAACCAGCCGATCTAGCCTGACCGCCACTGGTCGTTTCGTTCCCGAGATACGAAATATCGAAACGAAATAAAATGATAGAGGAGCTGAAATCGGGACGGAGATAAAATTACGACATGGAAAAACTTAGCAAAAGGCTCGAGACAAAGCGAAACACGATTAATATATACATCACTGATAGGACCTAGCGCTTCCCGCTCGAGGCGTTCAATTTCGAGTCCACGCCAATGCTTGACTTTTGACTACCCAAACACAGCTCTCCAGTTTTTATTAAGTGATCATAAGTCAGGGTCGAAACTTCCTCCTCCATAATTAGTTAACGTTAAGTTACGTTACGCTGAATGACTTTCAAAGGACTCTCGAGCTGTTAAGTTTCTTTTCGGTGAGTAAAGTTTCGCTCGAGGCCGAAACTTAATTCGATGGTAGATGTCATTTTGTTCTGGGAAGAAAATATATGTAGACCTGATTTTTCGTAGCCAGGATGAAAATTATAACTAAAAGAAAGTTCGCACCTCCGGCACTGACATGTCTGACGCGTCACCGATGCCGAGTTTGCCGTAAGGAAGATCGCAAATCTCTCAGCATAGGGTAATTACTAGAATTTTTTATTCAATATCTAATGCTAGCTTTGTAAATTTCTAATTCATGGAGCTAAATTTGAAATCGCAAGTGAAAAATTCGTGCAGTAGAGACCATTGACGTAGATTTCGGCACGTATACTCACCGGCACTTATGTAATACGTATGTTTCTTACGGTTTAATTTTGATAGTAGGATGCATTAAATTACGAAGAGTGTGTGCGTGAGAATTTATCCTACACTGAAAGTTGTCGGGAAGATAGCAGGGTACCGCACACTGTATGTTGATTCAGTATTCATAAAATCATGTGCTCCTGAAATTCCAATGAAAGTGATTTTTTAACCTGGAAGAGGGAATGTGCGCTCGCCAATACAGTTCCAGAAGAACGTAATAGCTGGGGTGGGTTGTTGACCCCTTTTCCTCCTTAAGCACGTCCTCAAGATCTGGGAAGGAGTAATGAGGGGTCGAGGAAATGGTGGAGAGATAAAGGAACGAGAGGTGGAGAGAGCATTGATAATGGTTTGGTGGTCCTTGAGAGAAAGGCTGCGGTGATGTAAGCCATGTGTCCAAGAGTCCCCTAGCCACCCTGCGGATACATTAAGTGCCGCTGTCTTCCATCTATTGTATACTAAAACGCCTTTCCCGCCTATTTGGGATTTAATTATTTTATCATTTCAAAGTTTTACTCAATATCGGTAGCACATCCCTCAGAACTTAAAAGTTAGCATAATGAATTATTATTTTGGGAAAGTTAACGTTTGGGTGAGGATTTCTGTACTCATATATTTTCTGTGAAACGTTGTAGTTTTTGTAACTATATGTTTACGTATTTGAGAATTCAACTGTAGAATGGCGGGGGTGAGCCTCGTGGCCACCAATAATTGCGCTATCTTCTACGTTCTCCCCTCGTATTTTTTGTATCAAGTGCTGGAGTGTTTTTAAAATGTGCTGCGGTTAGCCTTAATATTAGGAAATAATTATCCACTTCCAGAAATATCAATTGTACTGATATTTTTTATTGTAACAATAAAATTTGTCTCTTTTTCGATGGAAAAAAGTACAACATTTCTTTTAAAGCACAAGAAAGTTTTTAAAAGTAAAAAATGGTCGTATTTTAACATGATATAAGAGATAAATGAAGCGCTACAAATGCGGTCTCTTGGAGACTATTTCGTTTCTGTTATAATTCCTTTGTCATGAACATCAGAAAGACAATATCTGTCACATTTAGCGCTTGTTTTCGCTGAAAGTTCAAAATTTTGGAAATCATATCGTAAAAAGGACAATGGGAATGAGCTTATTGCGGTGCAATTAGGGAAAGAGATAACATACTTGCGGTATACTTGGTACATAAAGTAACAAGACATGAGCTATATGGAAGAGTTTTGGGATGAGTTGAACCATATAATGGAGATCAATGTTGAGGCACGTGTTTTGGATGAGAAACATCCACGGCGAGTGCCTGCGATACAGCCACGTATTTTCGGTTGCAAAATACTGAATCTTGCGAGACTCTTTGTTGGGTCAAAGAGTTAGATTATGCAACATTGAAAATATGGTTGATTTCCGACCATATCAACATAAAATTTAGAAGTGTCTGCCTGTGAATCCGTCATTCAAATACCACTGATACGATCGGAACAAAACTTTTCTCCTTTAGAACACGGGTTTTGAGACCCCGGAAGCCTCTGTGGTGGACCCATGAATTACCAAAAAAATTTCCTTTAAGGTATTTATTCTTATTAACCCTTAGAGCCGGGGAGCGCTATCGCGCTTCTCCTATCTCTCGCGAAAAGTGCCAGGATCTTCTCATGCATGTTGATTATTAACTAGTAATCGGAATGCCAATATTCATTTTATTTTAACATTAACTATTTTCTTAAAATTATAAAAATTAACTCGTATTACCAAAAATTCGTCAAGCAATAATAAAAAGGTGAAACCACGTATAATAAAGATTTCCTAAAGTTTTTGAACATATACCTTTACTTGTTTTTGAGACCTATTTTTTCCCCTCAGATACTGCAAAACCAGCAAAAATGCCTCGGCACATTTGGCATAGTACCTAGAGAATCGGTTGCCACTCAAAGGGGATACAGTAAATTAATATTTTTGGAAGCTGTAAATAATGTGAGGGGCGAAGTTCATTGCGGTATTATTTTACTGCCATCTCATTCTGCGCATAAGCAGTTCATTTGGTTACCTCTGTTTATTACAGAGATTATGTTCCGACTTAGGTTTCAACAAAAACTGTCATTTTCATTACACAAACAAATAGTAATGGTTCAGCAATTCCGTCATAATCAGCAAATTATCAATCATTAGAAAATGGCATAATTTATGATAACATTCACTTATTGAGAAGACATTTTTAATACATTTCAAACTTTCCATGTGAAAAGCCATGTAATTCACCTTAAATTCTCAGGGTTAAAATCCCTTTTGGCAGAGAAATGAACCATGGACCTTTGGAATTCCGTATATCCGCGCAAATCACCACGATTGTTAGCTTACTTTTACTTGAAAAGTATATAAACTATCTCCTCTATGAAAAGTAAATGGTCTACAATAGTCCTCTGAGATGAAGGAATAACTACTTTGCTTTTTCCGCATGATTAAGTTGTTATTCCTTCAACTCCTACCACTAAGGATTTCTGCCAAGTCACGCCAGTTATTCTTACTCACTAGTCATCTGTTTTAAAATGCTAGAGTTATAGCCTTATTAATTTTTTGCGAAAATGGTACATGCACAGCGATCTTGTCAATTTAAAGTGAACTTCTAGCACTGACAAATCAAATATTCTAATTAGGGATTACTAAGTAGTTAAACTGTAACAAAATATCTAATGTGATATCCACATGCTAAATATTAACAATATTTTATTACTATTTGGGAAAATATTAGTTGATTCAAAGTGAGATAACTTGATAGTTACTGGGGAAAAGAGGTCACTTTGATGGGTAGAGGTCGCATTCGTAGGGCGCAAATACGGAAGAAAAGAAAACGTTTTATCAGTGATGATCAGTGGTGTAAGTAGTGAGTTAACTTGGTTGGGAACTTTGGTCCATAAGCTTTGTGAGAGTATATTCGTGTCTCGACTATCGGTCTCAGGAGATGAAAGAATGTGCTGGCCCACTGTACAGGGATCTGTGATGGAGAATGGCCAGTTGAAGTGGTCAGTTGAGAAGCTAATACGGAGATGACCTTAGGCGCGGTAATCTAGGGATGGTGACCGGTGATGACGGGCCCCATTCCATGGATCATATGAATGTGACGCAGGTCTGAAAAACACAAACCGTCTCCTGGAACACTTCTCACTCGATCCTGTTCGTCGGTTAACTTGAACGGCGCGGCCAGAAAAAATCCCCTAACCCTTTGCCGACGCCCACTGTTTTTTGTTGTCTTCCCCTCCTTTGCCCGTGGGTTCTTCTGCTTGAGAAGCGGCGACCGTTAGCAGTTGGCGTGGAAATGTGTCCACTCCATTCAGACCTCACTGTTGTCAGTCCTTCCTCTTCAGTGTTATTAAGGTCATCTTTAACTCTACCACAAAATGTTATTTTCGATGGAATTCGATTATATGAAGTTTAAGAGCACCATTTGAATGAAAGTTGAACTTCAAAAGGCAATGTGACGAAAATGAACCAAACGGTAGAATTTTATCTTTCAAAGTGATTTCCTCCGCTGCTTTGTCATTTTTGTTTATTCAACTGCACTTTATGGAAAGGATTGAGTAATTTCTGGAATAGTTTTTTCTTGGATTGAAATGAACAGTAGGCTATCCTTCCCGAAATATTTAAATTTAGGTCCTTTTTTGTGATTGCATCTGCTTATTTATTCTAGCTAAACTTGAAGCTCTTAGAGGGCTTAAATAGTCTGATCTCTACCCAGATGCATTTCACAAAGTCTTGCATTAAGGTATACTGCCCGAGACACGTGGCACAGCCCCTCCTCACCCCACCCTCTCCCTATACACCCCACCCCTCTGCGCCCCTCCCTCTACTCATTCCACTCCGCTCCAACACTCATTTCATGCACTCATTACTTTGCCAACATTGCCATAATTTGTCGCACCGGTTTATCAGCGATTAGGCATGTTCTTTGATATGTAATCATTGTTCCTCTGGTAGTCCATACCATAGCCCCAAATAGAGCTAGATAATATTTTCAAATGGATCTTTCTACATAACTATTGTAACATACCATGGTAGTGGCTAATTATCGCACGCACGATAAAATCGCCTCTCTCGTAATCAAGATAATCTAGATAGCCAAGGTAGTCGCATTAATGAGGTTAATTGCGATAAACGGAAAACTGCGCGTACCGATTTCTGCCATTATCCTATTGCGATAATAGTAAGGCGATATATTGTCAGCATCAAGCATTGTCTCCGCAATATTTTACGCTCTATCGCCTGCCTCCTACTGCCTCCGTTGGATGGGTGTCCCCCCTCCACTTGACGCCAGCTGACAGCAAACCCCTCCTCTTTCCCCCCGTGATTTCCCCTTCCTCCACCTTGACTCAAAAATTCTTTTACTCCGTTCGTCTGCCATCCATACTTGTCCTGATCAGGAGACTGCATGTGCGCTCTAAATATCGAATGATATGTTGAGTCTTCTCTATTTCCCGAGTGACTTTCTCTGATTCTTTTCACGCCGCAGCAGCAGATAGTGTGCATCACCTCGCGAGCTCTAACCTTGATGCACGTCGCGACGCTGAGGCAGAGCAGACGGATAGAATTTGTCGGCGGGAAGTGGTCTGGACACTGATTGGATGATGGCGAAGTGCTACGCGTTTCATCGCGGCATTCGCGGATTATCGACGCGTGCTCAGAAGTGCATTTTTCAGAGGAGAGTGCTGCAGAGGAATGAGGAAATGTCTTGGTCTGTGGAAATTATCGCATCGCAGCGTTTAGAGCAGAAGTGTGCCAAATGTATTTGAAAACCGGTATTAGAATACCCAGGAAGGTTCCAGAGTACACAGGCAGTTTCCTGAGTTTTTCGATAGAAGTACGATTACTCAGCCGAACACATGAATACCCGGGAGAATGGCCTCCGACCTGAGGTGGATAGTTCTGGAGGGGAATGTGTGAGCGCTGACCAATACAGCAAGGACGCCTGCAACAATTCCGTCAACGCACTCATTTAGGTTCCCATACTGCGAGCTACGTTGCTCGAGATCCGGGGCATCCACAGCGAATACCTTATTTTCCTGAATTTTATTTAACTTTTTCATTATTCCCTCTGGGTATTGTCATAGGCCCACTCCTCTTCCTTCTCTATATTAACGATTTTGGAGATATAGTTGACAGTAAACTTCTATTATGTGCAGATTTCGCTGTTGTTTACAAGGAAATCCGTTTCGCTAAAGATAGGGATGAACTAACGAAAAACCTTACTGTAATTCAAGTACGGTGCAATGCATGGCAGTTAAAGTTAAAATAAAAAAAATGCGTAGTAATGAATTTCTAAAAATAACACTCCACAGCAGGGTTATGTTATACAGGGTACCCAATTAGAGATTGTAGAATCCGTAAAATAACTAGGAGTTAAGCTCAATAACGATCCACCTTGGAGTAAAAATATATGGGAATTAATAGGTCAAGCTAATCGCAAATTATGCTTTGTTAAAAAAAGATCAGGATAATGCGACAACAAAGAGAGGAAAAAAATGGAAAAACGCATAACGTAACTGACTGAATATTTGTGGAAGGTATATTTAGGGGTGGGTTATGGAGAAAAACGGAGCTCTGATATTGTTGGATATCGATGGAGGCGGACTGTGGTCCCTCAATGCGTTTCGCTCCTGCACTCACGAGGCTTCGCATCCATTCCCATCATTTTGTCAAATGAGAAAATTAGATTCCTCTCCCTCGTTAGATCCCATTTGGAATACTCTGCCAGTGTTTGGGATCCCCATGAAATTGGCTCTACAACAGAAGTAGAACGCGTACAGAGAAGAGTCGCCATGTACGTGAAAAGTCGTTATGATGGTCTTGTTAGGGTCAATGAACTTTTAGATCAACTCGGATGGGAACCTCTGTCATACGGTAGACTGAAAACTAGACTAAATCTATTATGTAAATTCAATAGCAGTTTATTTTTCAACAAAGTTAGCCATATCTTACGAACGCCAACATATTAGGGTAGATCAGATCATATAAAGAAAATAAGAGAGATAGACTCTAGAAAAAATAGATTCAGAACATCGTTTTCTCCACAGTGGATAAGAGACTATAACGGCAGCGTTAGAACGTACTAATAGGTTAGTTAACGTGTAATATGTCTACTAAATTATGTATTCCGCAATGTATGTTTCTGAATTTTCCTAGCATTTACAGCAGCATGTGTTGTATGTCCTATCTTCATGGGCAGATTGCCTTCATGATTACCTTGTCTTGCCTTCATGGTACTTGACAAACTTTACCTTTGCATGAGCATGGGAGTGTAATTTGTCAGTATGCGTAACATTTTAATGACCACGAGGTGTGCATGTGGGAATCCTCTCGCATGCTTCATGCCCGCAGGCTATATGTTAGATCGTAGGTTTCCGCGGCGATGGTTTGATCTCTGCATTTCTTCAGGGTTTCCTTCCGCGTCAGCTTGTTTGTAGACAACAGTTTCGCTGGCTATCCTGCCAGCGAAGCTGTTGTCCACAAACAAGCTGACGCGGAAGGAAACCCTGAAGAAATGCAGAGACCGCAGGGTATATGTAGATTCTGTGAGGACTAGTCGCTGCCTCGTCACGTTGATCGGCCATGTGTCGTCTTATTTCGCAGTCTCTCTTTGTCCGTGACTCGAAAGGCGAAACGTATGCACAATAAAGATTCCGATTTTGGTCTTCTGTGGATATTTTAGATTCGCTTGGAGAGATTTCCTGTTCTATCCCACCGATGGCACGATCAAAAATAAGTTTTTACGTATCATAGGATATGCAATGATAGGATGTATAAAGTAATAAATTATCCATATCTGAACCGTCCTGAGAAACTAAGTATCAATTTAAATATTATTAAAGTATTTTTAGTTTCCACTTTCAATTCTAATCACTCTTGATTGATAGTAAGATAATATTTTACATTTTCGTATCTACTACAATTTTCTGGCAAGTTTCTTTGGAAATAGCCACTAACGAAGATCAAATGAGACGAAGTCACTACTATAAGAATACACTGGACAGATTTAGAGTTATCATCATAGCAATATTCGCCTAAAAATTTCGTAACGTATGTATATTTTTAATTTAACCAAAAATTTTATTCCTCATTTGAGAATTCAAATCCTCAGTTCCAAATTCATAAGAACATGATGCCTTGAGAAAGGTCGAAATGAATCACTTCGAATAAGAAGAGGGAATCCAAAACTGCACTTCTTATTTGAACATTGACTATATTTCAATTAGTTACAATAATTTTTACCAGTATCAATTACATCATAAGACTTGCTTATTTGCATAGTATGCACATTCTCTGCAGACCTTAGACAATATTGATGAGTTACCTTGAAAAGTCGTTTCTTTCAGTGTTTTTTAATATCAAAATGAATCTTGTTTTTGATTTTTGGTAATTGAGTTTTTGCAACACTAAGTTATTGCATATTTATGATGTCAATCTCCGAGATCTCTCTAGCATATTTTTTGTTTGGCCGGTGTTACTTCATCAAGTTTATTGCTGATGACTTTTGTTCTACATTGAAAATGAAGTTTTATGTTTTCAAATAAAATGACCTGCTCAATCAATTTCCATTTGTTTATACATTTTATTAATTACAGTACGACAGTTATTAAGCCTTAATGATAAATTAAATTTTAATCAAACTGATTGTCAGGGTACACAAAGAGTTGCTTAGATATTCTTGAATCTGTCTAGGTACTCAGGAACCTGGGTATTCGAATAAAACCTAGGTACTCGAATACCGGCATTCGAATACATTTGGCACACTCCAATTTTGCATAACTCGGTATTACAATGGGGCCATTCACTCAGATCCACGATCACAACAACTCTTTAAAATGATTCGTTCAATGAAAGGGGTAGATAAGATCTTTAAAGTGAAATGTTGGGCGGCTATTGTTACGTACTTGGATGTTGATTCTGATTCCTCAAATTAATGTGAGCAGAAAGTTTCAAAGTTTTTCCTAAGTAAAAGATGCAATGTGGAACCAACTGTTCTTAACATTAAAAATATTAAATCTCGACCAGGAAATCGATTACACCGCAGGTGTGGTAATGATGTAGTGCCATGAAAAACAGGCTCGATTAATTATATTTTTCAAAATGTTGTGAATTGTCAATTGTCTCTTGTCCATTGGCGAAAAGACGATGTTGCATTCCCGCAAAGTAACGTCATAAATTGTGCTAGTCACCGACGATATACTTGAAATGTTTCGATTCGAGGGAGGTGTTCTCAAAATCATTGCTTAGGCTACGTCGGGAGGATCGTGAGTTCAGCTGATCTAGACAACGATTGTTCTCAACTTCTCTGCGCTGAAATGGAATGCAACATTTCCATTCTTTTTACTGAAGCTTGAGGACAGAATTTAATTTTTCTATACCATACTAAATTCTATGCGTTATTATTTAAATTCTAAGGAGTAGTCAAGTGATTCATGGTAGAGTGACTAGGCTTTAGTTCCACTTCAAACAATGAATTAGTTTCTTTAAATTCATTATATTTATTGTTTGTGTGAAAATACATCGAAATATTTAGTTTTCGTCGTCTTTTTTCGTTTTCTCCTTCAGCTGGCTATTCACATGAGTGCAAGTTTGCCGGGAATACCCACCGCCTTGGCGTGGCCGTCAGTATTCTGTCTCGTGCGGTCAATATAAACCTCATTAAATTTGATCTTTGGAAGGAAGGATTGCTTCACTGTCAACCGGCAGTGTTAGATTGGAATCTAAATGAAGGAAGGGCTCGACGGCGGAGTCTCCCATGTGAGCCAAACAACACTCTGCGAGTCATTAACATTCCGATTAAAGGCTGGCCATGTCCTACATCCGAGAGCATTTCAGCTGGTAAGTGTGACGTTAAAACTTTATCTTCGGCCAGCATCAGCCACCCTATTTGAGGCTCAAGGGCCTACTGTAAATAGTCTCATTCAAAAGAATCACTCTCCACCCCCGGCCACTGAAAGTACCCTTCCATTAAAAGGGCCTTACTCCGTGACATGCCTTCTCATCAAATTATCCCCGAGGAAAAAAAGCCATCTTGCCGGCCGCAAACACAATCCAGCCGAGGCGGACAGCAGCTCCTCCACGCGGGGCCCGTGCAGCGTACGCCGATGCTGTTAGGCCGCCCTTTTAATACATGCAAACACGCCCAAGCCATGTGCTGCGTTGCTCGAGTGTTGATTAAATGGAAGAGTAAGCTCATGAGGAGGCGGTTTCGCTAAGCATCCTATCCCACGCATCAAGCGGACATGGTTACACTTTGCACAACCGGTAGTGACTTTTACTCTCGTCGCTTTGACGTAATTTTTACTTTCCGAGGTGTGACCAGTTTTGGGATTTTGGGACGCCATTTTGGAGAAATTCACTCGAGAGGAAATGGCTTGAGGAGCTTAAGGAAATAGGTGCTGAGTCAAATGTTTCTAGGTGTGGGGATTTACTTAGTGCTAATCTCACCATGCACCCTAACTTTCTCAAAGTTACTGCCCCAGTAGGTACATACAAGGTTGAACTGCAACACGAAAATATTATTTGGCTTTGCCGGGATACAAACCCAGATCTCTTCAATGCCAGTAATGTATGCTACCAGCAAGTCATTATCAACGAAGATGAATTTCAGACTGAGTTTCCTGAAAAAGTTATGCATTGGATGTTATGTTCAGGGTGAATTTCATCCTTAATGCATATAACTTTGCACCGGCATCAATTTTGTAAAATTGGCTCATAATTAGTAGTAGAGTATTCTTTACATAGCTAAAATGTATTTTTCTAGTTCTTAAAATAAGAAAAAGTGCCATGGAAATGGTGATTACCAAGAGGGTGCAAATAACAGCCGATTAATTCTAATTCTGTTAATATCATCGAAAGCGTTCGAGGAAAGCATAAAATAAGAGGTATTTTAGTGCATCAAAAGCATGTAAACACCTAATTGATGATGCAACCAAATGCGGCAAAACGTTTGGATTTGATGAGGATGTTGAAAATGAAGGTTTGATAGGATGTTCCCTTTGGAAACGTGCAAGCACTTTTCATAATATGAATTAATTTTCTCCATTTATTTAAATTTCAGGACCTAATGACTATAGACGTATTAAAATACATATCTTCTCTATGACTTATTGATTAACTGTTTTGATTGAATTGGAATAAATTTTATGAAACGTATTTCATCGCATTAAAGTTTAAGCCCAAATTAATGGATGAAAAAAATTTCCTCCTGCTGCATGATTTTAATGCAAAGGGGTTTGCTTAATTTCTCGATAAGGAAACGTTGTAAATTTGCTACTTCGTCACATTCGTTTCCATGACTTCAGTTGACATTCTATCCTCTCTGTTTGTCCTTCAGCGCTGGTGAACATTTAGCATTGAATTTCTCAATGTATTATTACTTAAATTTTTATGTTTGGTATTCAGTGAAGTTGAATTTTCCCTTCGTTTCTTTTACTGTCGAGGATCACGTATTCCACCTGTTCGATGCACGCGTAGCTTTCACCCTCACACAAAGGAAAGGTTGGAAAGGAAAGGTTGGAAAGGAAAGTTCAAAAGGAAGCGGGGCGATTCGTTAAAAACTGCTGCTGGCGAGCTGAGTACGTTACATAGCTTTTACGCGGATTAGTTTGGGAACCACTGGAGACTTCGCACTAAGCTTCGATCGTTTCAATAATCAAGAGCAAACATCAGAATGGCATGGTGGGCATCATTATGGAACTGCTCTGTATTTCATGGTCCAGTGGAAGAGGCATAATATTGCGCATATTTTGCCAAAAAATAGGTTCAGGAATTTGTATTTCTAGCGTAAAATGAATAAAAAATAAAAATCAGACTTTCATCAAATCACCCCCGACACAGCACCTAATATTGCCATAAAATTCACTCTTTTTCTACGTTATTATTTGTTTCTTTCAACTCTCCTGCACGCTTGTCGAGGCGGCTGGCGATGTGTGCGTGTAGGTGCAATTTTTGAGTGGCGTAGCCAGGTTCCATGGTCGTAAAAATTTGTTAGAAATGGAATAGATAACCCCTGACCCTCATTTCTCAATCTGTCAGTAACGTAATTGCGGCCACACTCCAATAATGCACCCAAGTATCCGCCCTCGAGAGTAACCGCTTGAGCTTTTAAATCGGTTGTTGGTCTGCCGGTGGCTTCCACCCCTGCGCCCCGTTATTCCTCTTGGAGAAAGCATCTCACAGGAACCCGTGACCTTGGAATGACGTCATTAGCACAATCCGTAAATTACCCCGCGGTGGTCGTTATGAACCCCGTGGTTGTCTTTGATGTGCTCCGCTTTGCTCTTTAGCGGCGGCCACGGAATTTCGTTCGGAATTCAAAAGAATGGCGTGGTCGCAATCAGAAACCTACGGAAAAATCAATTAGCAACGCTCTTAAAAAAGAAACGGCTGTCAACAAGTGGAGCAGCTTCTGAATTATTTTTTGACAACATTGTGAATGAAATAAGAATTATGTTTTTTTACCCACTTGAGGTCGTTTTCTACTTTCTTAGTCTATTTTACTTTATAGAAACACCCATATATCATTATATTCGCCGCTATTTCCAGCCAATTCTCATTTTAACCTTTGAATAGTAAAGCAAATAAGTTGAGTAATACCTTCATAATCGACTACCTAGATATGTTAGTGCGTAATTTCAGTCTACTCTCTTTGATTGTATGCTCTTCTTAGTTATTACCTAATACTATTAAGAGTATTATTATTGGTTTTTACTACTTTGCATTTATTTGTTATTTAAATTATGTTTATTTTTGGAATATTTTATTTTAAATTGGTTCCTTTCTAGAGTGATTTTAAATAGCTTTTTATCATACATGATATAAGTACTATTAAATGGTGTGTAAGTATATATGGCAGGTTTTCGTCATTGTATTTCTTATACACTTGTTCTGTTGGGTAAAAATTATCTTTCTATCTTTGCAATTCATTTCCTTGCTTAAAATTCTCTTTACTTCTAAAGCTAGTACGTCTCTTTCCCGTTTCTGTCCCTTGAAGGAATGCGATCCTCGGTGCCATCCTTTATTCTCTACACAACACCCACGCTGTCCCTGCCTTTGATGCAACTCGAAGCTTAAGAAAACTCGTGTGATTCAAAACATTATAGTTTCTCTACGCGGTTGTCCCTCTGAAGTTCAACTCGATGACGAATACACTGGGCTGGCTCGTTCCATTGCAGATCGATCATTTTTTTGAAGAGCTTCAAGCTAGCCAGCGACAATGTTTTTATTTAAATTTTTTACAGCTCTTCTGTCAGAATTGATGTCCCAAACGGCCCAGTAGAGGTCAACAATGGAAAAACGTCCTGCAGTATCTCGGTTCATGTTGAAAATAATTTCCTCCTCATCGGAAGACTAATTTTAAATGATAAATAATCAAACAGTGGCGATTCAATAGTCCAGTAAAAAGGAGGATAGCGATTTTGGATCATTATGGTCCTACAATCTAATTATTTTGCTCTTTCTTCGTCCCCAAATCATTCTTGCTTTGAAAATCATATTTAAGTATGTTGTCTTCTAAAATCAGATTTCCTTAATTTTGACTTTATTTCCATTTACAAAATGGTTGGATGTATTAAAATCCTGTCTGTATTGCATTCTAGTTAGCAAATATTAGGTCTTGGCGTAAGATCACTTAGGTTTGTTCATAATGTTTCTTCAAGACTTTATACCGCATGCATAATTGCTTTTCATTTTGACCACTGTGCATGAAATCTCTGGAATATATATAATTAACAATAAGAAAGGCATCATTTAATGCTTTCGGCATTTTCATCCAATCAATTAAAAAAATATTTTTGTATATCTCGAAAATGAATCCGCTTGTAGAACTAGATACATTAAACGTTTTGATCTTCGTCTCCGTTTGGATGTTTGCCTCCGAAAGTTTTTATTCCGGTGGATTTTATTTTGAATCTTCATATTTTGCAAGTAAAAGTTGCCTCAATTTCTTTCAATTTAAAATTTTAGAGGCAGCATATTCCACTTAAAAGTGGCACTGACATTCAACTCGTAGACTTAGTTCATGGATACGGAGACTTTTATACTATCCGTTGGATTATCTGGCAGGTGCAGCTCGAATTCAGTGGTTTTGTTCACGTCACCTACGTCCCAGAATTGACCTTGAAAGAAAGAAACCGGCGGTTTACGGAATAGCAGTTACTTCAGTAACTTTAATTTATTTTAAGTCTTAAACTCCTCTGGAGACCATCTTTAAGGATTTATATAGTGGCTCCACCTCATGCGAAAGCACGCAAGAGTCTTCTGCTGACCACCAAAATTCCATCGGATTTCGGCTGCTCCCCATGTTAACAGGAGGCCAAGAACCAGGCTGGAATGGATCGCCGTCGCCATGTCACCGAGCGGCCTTTGTGTCCATGAGGGGCACATTTCGCCCAACCTTCATTTTTTTCCAACCCGACCACATCAGCTTCTTCATGGCCCCGCCCATAAGGAGTCGTCATAAATCTCAGTACTTTCGCGGTAACAAATTCTTTCTGCGAAGACGTAACCATGGGAACGAGACTGCTCTCCCCCTATTCAAATTTCACGAGGGAAACTTTTTTTAGGGGAAACCGACTTCCTTTCTTGAGTATATAGGTCTCATTTTTCCTTCGCAGCGTTTTATCTTTGCCATAAGGATGGGGTGCATGAAAGATATCGTAAAGTGGGACCATGTTGACCGTAAGCCCATGCGTACATAGGTCAAGATGTGTCAATAAACTAAAATGTGGGTAAGAATCGTTAACGGTATGGTGATTCATCCACATCGATATCTACCTCTTATCCTGAAAATCATTCATGGCCATTTGGGAGGAAGGTGACTCGTTTTGTTCTTTTTCTACTCGGATGGAATGAAACGGGGAACTCTAAAAGTTTTCCCGGATATTATTAATACCAATACAGTGTAAATGCTAATTTATTTCCATGAATTTATGAATGAGTTTCTGATGTGTACGCTGCATGCTACACTAATATCACTATTTAAACGAGTTTGAGTTAAAATTTGCCTTTATAGAAGATTTCGTATTGAAAATGTGATCAACCCTCGTATTCGTAGATCAGGGTATTTTTGTTACGTAACTGCGAGCGTAATATCGAATTTGAATGGTGGATGATTCGAGCAGCGATTGGAAATCAACTTTAATTGGTATAATATAAATCACCAAATGGAAAGGTCTCGTTTTTAGCTTTAAATATTACCTATATATTTTTTTGGTGTGCACACAGTATCTCTGCTCTAGCAATCCGACCAAGCTTTCAAAATCACTCCCACGCGCTTTTCACCGAAAAGAAACTTTGCATCATAAATCAGTCGTTCGATGCAACTCTCAACTTTGTAATTACTTCAGCTAGTCTTTCAAATTTATATATTTGAACTCTTTTATAGCCTTAATTACGTAGCAAATACATGAATATGAACCTTCCTCAACCTTTTTCGCGTCCACTTGTCCTTCAACGATTGTCTTCATCAGCACATCTTGCTTCACCATGTGGCCGATGAAGCTCTGAAGTCCTCGTCTTAGTTTTTTGGAAGACTTATATGTTCTTCCATGAAGCATAAACGGCATGCTCATCTTCAGCGAGTATTTAGTGTGCCGCAGCATTGTAAGTCCTCGATTGAGTAAACAGGGGAATGCTCTAACCGTGGACGATATGATGAGATTTGCTCATGTGAAAAAGTCTTTCGTCAAGCTAAATCGTTCTCGCCCAGTGCAGCAATTGCTTGCATGGGCGCCTTCTTGTGGTGCGATGCGCAACTTTCGAGTGCGCTGTCGAGGGGAGTCATTGGACTGAGCCGAAAATGTGTCTTTGCGACTTGGACGTGCAAAATTATTTCCAACCACTTTCCCTTGTTCTCTTACGCCGGTCTTTGCCTCCTGCTCCATTGACGATGTCCCTAAAGTTGGCGCACATGCCATTCTCCGCATTTGCCGCCCTTCGTCAATGGCAAACGAATGGGCTGGCGAAGCGCATCGATTCTGGCTGTGGATAGAGGAAGGTCGAGGAACTTTTCTTCAAATTTAATCATGTAAAATGTAACTTAGTACGCAGTCATGCGCATGGGCATGAATTTCTTTAGAGCGAGAATGATATTCACCATAGAAATAATAATTTGACTGAGCTGGAAATCGGAGCTGGATGCCGATTGCACGTCAAGAATGCCATCACTTTCTCCTCTAGCCTATTGGCTTTGCTGACCGGTAAATGAGAGATCCGGGACCCAATCCCGGCTAAGCAAAATGAATTTTCTCTGTGCTTCATACTAGGTGTTAGAAGCCGTTCTTCTTTCAATTTGCCTCGGGAGAAGGAAATTTTTAAGGAATGCGTTCCCAAATATTATATTTAAAGCGATAAACCTCAAAGTTGTATTGCATAAACGTTAATTTGACAAATTAATCCATCTGTATTATGTGAATATAATTATCTCTAGGGGTACTATTCCTGAGCCCACGGTGTCTTCTGCTGCGAGGTAACAATGGCTCTCTTGAACCGAAGTTACTTTTACAGGAGTATTTTTAACACAGGTTTCCTTGGTGTTTCTCCGACAACGTAACACGGAGGAACGCCCGAAAGCAGTGCCTCATATATAAAATAGACTAATCATTACCGATGGAAACAATTTTTCAGCATGAGAGACGTTGGATTGAATGTATTTGAGGATTATACGCAATCATCTTATGGTTAAATGAAAACCCATACAATTTTTCAATGTACACAAAGCAGTTTTCTTAGATTGACTCTCTTTATTTTGGAGTACTTATTTGCTAAAATAGACCCATTTTGTTGTTATTTAAAGAAGAGCTCGTATCACGAGGTGACAAGCATGATTTTACGACCTTTAATTGAATTTTATGTTTCGTCCGGAATCGCTAAGTTTCCACACGATATAAGTCATCATTCTAAGCCATGGGTATTGTTTCCATGATAAGCTTTTTATTTGCTTCTCTCTCCCTGTATAAATGTTCAAAAATTAGGTTTGTGTTAAAATGTTTATTCATATATATATTTATTTATTTATTGTGTAGCGTTGTGATGCACAAGCATAAAGTTCTATGGTTCCCGCTGGCCTAAAGTAAATGCACCTGTAAGCAGACAGAGACAAACTAACTCCAGGCAGAGTAATTAATCGACCGTAACTGCACTTAAATTCAGTTGTGAACATTATTGCGAGTGAATATAGAGGGTGAAGCTTTTGTCAGCATTTTCCTGTATCTAAAGCTAGAATAAGAAATTTTGCACCGGTGAAAGTACTTGGGCAAAAATTGAATACACAAATAAGTGTTGACAAGATCTACATAGTTTTCAGATGATGTCTCGAGTTCAATGAAATAAGTTCGTCTTGATAAAATTTCGGTGGATCGGGATGGACGAGCCTTCTTAAACGTGAAGTAGTTACGGTGGGCGTAGAGTTAATCTGGATCCGCCCAAAATATTTTTTTTGAGATTAATAATTCATATTCTAGAGGAATGGTAAGGGTCTCATTTTTACTACATTCTGAAAATATTTCGTTGATCGGTTGTGTAGTTTCCGAGATACAGGCTGTGACATAAATGTCACATTGGGCGGATCTGTTGTCTTTTGGTGCAAGGTAATATTTCCCCAGAAAAAGCAAATTCTTTTCGCATTTGAGCTGCACTGTTCATTTAAATGATAAAAAACACTAGAAAAACATATTATTAATTACGTACACTATTTTCAAGCTTTTGTTTAAATTTAAAGTAAATTGTTTAAAAATTTAGCAATAATTTTCAGAGTTCCATTGCCCGCGATTCATAAATTTTTCGATGTAAATTGTGATTTTTTAAGATGTAGAAGTGTTTTGGATTTTTTCAATGCTATTTCACAAGTTTGGGGTATATTTAAATTTTATAATGTTTATATTATAAACTTGTCAAATACACATCAAGAAAAATTATTTTAAATTTATGTATAAATTTAAGTTTTCGGCAGTAGTGTTATGAAATTACAGAACCTTGAATTGACACAATCAATGGATTTGTTGAAGGTACATTTAAATAATATTTTTACATGGCTAATAAGTAAAATAGTTGAAAATGCATTTCCCAATTTTGGAAAATACATAGAATAAATATACATGTTTGAAAAATATTCTCATAACATATAAGGGTGTAATACCTTATAAAATTGAATTAAATTTGAATCAATTTGTTTCATATAAACTAAAGATTGCTTTAGAGTTCAATGCCGGTGTATACGTACCATTTTGAGTGGTAAGTAGTAAAGCAATATTTGTCCATATTTCATGCATCGCATGCAGTGCATTTGACGGAAGCGTAATGTTCTCCAGCACGGCGACGCAATCTTTTGAGACTAATTGATCATTAGCATCGTAACATATTTCACTGTCTGCCTCTGTTGAAAATGAAGTAGTACGGCGGCTATACTTGCCTTTGCATCGATTTATGGTCAGTAATGTTTGCATTATTACACGCCTGATCTCTAATTGTGACATGCAATGACCATATTTCGCTCGTGAACAGATTGTGAACAACTTCAGATTGTGAACAGCTACATCCAAAAGTCAAGGAAAATATTCCACCATTACCACCAAAACTGATTGTCCTCCGCCGAATGAATTACATGCAAGGATGGATACCAAAATACTCCACAATCATACTCCTGCCAAAAGAGAGTTTTTTCAGGGGGAAAAATCCCTCTGAAACGTTCTTTCAATTTAGTGATCTACAGCGAAGCTACCACAATTTGTCTATTATGTCGGGCATCGTATTGTCTGCACAGTGAAGGTATCTACTCATCACAAAGAACCTATTCCTTCGCTAGGCTACGGTAACCATTGAGTTGTGAGCACCCCCAGAATCTTCCCAGGAGCATCGCTTGGATGGAAACCATTTACAACCTCATAACAGTAAAATCCCAATGAAAATTTTCATCTCCTCTTTACTGATGCTAGAAGATGAAAAAACAATAGCAGTAGTATAATTATCTAATTCTGCCATGAGAAAAAAGAATGTCATCCGAAAAAACTATTTAAAAAATTTCTACACCTAATTTTTCCCTCTATTCAGGAAGATCTGTTTCGGGGAATAACCTATTTCTTACAAAATGACCTTCTTGTCGCAAATTGGCAGCTTCTTTTTTTCTTTTTGCTATTGGAGAAGTAACATTTATCAGAGTATATTACGGAAATGGAAAGCAATACCAAACATATTAATGTATTATTAATAATTTTGTATCATTATGTTGATACATACCAAAAATTGTCGCTGTAGCACATATAGTTAATGAAAAAATTAAATATTTACACAAAGCGAACGTCCATTTTTAGTGTCTAGGGAAGGCGCATAAGTACCAGGGGTACTCAAAGGATAGGTCTTCACTCTCACTTGACAATTCTTACCTTGAATTGAAGCACTTAGCTTCCTCTTTCTTATAAGGTATAAAACACAACAATATACCGTGCCCGAACGATGCAAGAGCCATTACAGTGGAGCGATACAGGGTGTGACATTTATGTTACATTGGGCGGATGCAGGTTAAATGTATTCGTCTGACAATCAGGGCTTTCTCGACCTTTAAGAGGTCATTCTTCATTCCCGCCGCGGCCGGGCCCCCTCTCCTCAATTTCCCTCTCTCCTCCTCCTTCCCCCCTCCCCCTCACCCACCATTCTCCCCCCCCCCCCGCTTTGGCGGAGTGCACCCCCCACACCGCAGCGTACTTGAACAAGAAACGCGGGAACGTCGGTGGATGAAACCGCAAGAGGCATTTAGTGTGAAGAAGGGCTGGGACCATGGATGCTAGCTTATTGCTCGACCAGAGCTTGAAGGTTTTTGGGGAACAAAGCCCTTAATTCAGACTCTTTTGGTAAAAGACTTTTTCGTTTTTCAGATGTTTTCAGCCAGATAGTTTGCTTTTAACTGAATTTTCGCCATTGACATGATTGCATTTCATTTTGGTGATTTCGCTTTTAATTTCCTAGCTAAGAATTTTGTGACATATACGTGTCTGGAATAAACTATTTCTATGCGCACCACGTAAAGCCGGCCGACGATATACTGACTCCATCGTTCTCTTCCATACGAATGGAGTGATGGATTGGCTTTATGGCAGCTATCCTGGATGGAATAGTATCATGCTATTTGCCGATATTATACCCGAAGTTGCAATAATATTGCGTATTGCAACCCAGGTGCAATACGGTATTCAGAACGGGTGTAATTCGTGTTTTTATTATACCGGAAGGCGTAATTCTCAAAATAGCTATAGCGCCGTTGCAATTCACTATTCTGAACGGTGAATCGAACCCGGTAGGGTTGCAATAATATTACACCGTCTCCCATACTAGGGTATTCGGTATTACACCCCAGAAAACGTGCGCATTGCGATGCTGAATTGTTTTTATGAGATTAAAGTAACCTAATCACGCATTGAAAAATGGAATAATAGCCAAAGATAAAATGACATCTACTTTATTTTAATTAAATAATCGTAGCATAAGTGGTGAATATTTAACTAGCTAAGCAAATTGGGTAGAAATTAACATTCTAGCTTAATATGTGGAGCACAAGCTTGCTTCATCGACAGTACGAAAACAATAACAATTAATGCAAAGAATTACCACGAATAGACCAAATTTTCCGTAATGCATTCATATTTACAATGCATAATTTTATTTCAACACTTGACATGCGACGAAAACATCCTCAATGTGGGCTATATGAAAAATTTCAAGCTTGTGTTAACACACTAACTCGCCAAATAATAGTTAGAGCCTTCAATGAAAAGCATATATTACCATAATAATACTATATATTTTGATCAGCCGTTCATTTCCTCAATTGGACAGTATATACAAATACATGCTACGAGTCGAAATTATTTTCCCCACTATTCGCTACCTTCTATAATTAAAACTGGAAATTTATTAAATTATAACACGGTCAGTCGACTGGAATTACTTGCTTGAAAACGAAGTATTTCTCCGAGTACCGATAAAGTTTCCGAACAAATATGATTCACCACAAACGTTTAATGCTATATCTATTAACAACATTAATGTAATTTTTATCATGTGGAATTCAATACAAATTGTTGCCTCTATAGGCAAGAAAGTTTTTCACACAATACAGATTAAGTTTATCGGCAAAGTTCAGAGTCTATCAAAAATTTCAGTGAGCATATTATAATCAGCTGATACGAAAACAATAATATGTGACACAAGAGCACTTTCCACATGATTCACTATTGATCGATTCACTTTTTTACAGCTGTTCCATCCGTCCTCAATTTCACTATCACCTCCCTCTGCTTTTTCTACATGTGCAGAATAAATATCGATATTATTCCATCATAATGCATGAAAGCACAGCTGTGACGTTGCCACGTACTACATTTCCTAAACAGAGAATGAATACTGAAATTAGGAAATCTAAAGCTAGCATTAGAAACGAAAGCTTCTAGTTCATACAGTAAAGCTATACAATAAAAGTTGATACATATTTATTTTGACATGAAACAAACTAACAGGTTTCGAAGCCTAACACAATTACGAAGAAAATCAAGCATATTTAGCTTTCAATGATTATTTTGAATAGCATATTTCTCACGTTAAACGACCGATCGGATATAGGTAATTGATTCAATATTAATTACCGATAAATCATCAATATAACTATGAAATTATGACCTAACCCACCTGTCTAAAGCCGTTGTGAAATCTATCCCAACCACAACAAACAGCTGATTTCCTAAATGAGATTTTCAAAGCGTATTATATACATCCAAGGTTTTAATATAATTTTTATATGTAAATAAAGCAATTATTTTTAATTGCAAGTCAATATTCCGTAAAATACAAAAAATATATAAAATATCTTCTCCCTCATTGGTTGCGAAAACTGTTCAGAAAGTTTTCCATACGGGAAGAGGCGGAGCTTCAAAATAGCTCGCGTAAGAAATAGCCAGGTACTATTCCGAACAAAATGATTACAACCTTTCATTCAGAAAACGGGGTCGATGTAGTAATGACCCGCGGAATAGCATCAACTATTTATTACACCGCTTATCCAGAATAGTAGCTTATGAATTAATAGGCTTGTGAAAGAAAGATAAACGAATTGATCATCATGTGCAAGTTCTTACTATTTTGATAAACGGTTTAATATAACACTTATTTAAACAATGTGACATTATATGGTACTTTCATGCCGCTTCGAAAAAATTCCCTTGCTTAAGGCTTTAGCGTTCCTATGTTTACGTAATGATGGTGCCAACCCTTATAAAGGTTCTTGAAAGATGCTTTGACCTCGCTGTCCTCTTCAGCACACATTTCATGATTTCTTGAATAGCCAGCTTTCTTAAAGGTGTTTTGTGGAACCCGAGTTGACTTAACATATTTTTTCTCTACAAAAAGCCCTAGGAACTCCTAGAAAATTCAACCATTGTTGCCGTTTTCCCTCGAAATCCTGTCCTTTGAAAATTTAGGTGCTATGACATTAACTTTGATGACTAGAGTGTTACCATTGTGAAATACTTGAAGACAGAAACCGGCTAGTGGATATCTTTCCAACGGCTTTCCTTTCTCATAACATTATTTCCAAACTTTTGTTTCTTCGTTTCGTGGGGTAGTTGCTACCATTTCATTTCTAAAATGCATGCATCTTCAAATAGTGTGCGAGAAAAATTCGATTTCTTTTTAAACCTAATGAAAGGTTGTCCACTTTACAACTTCTATTGTAGACTTGAACAATGTAATTTAATGATGACCAACGCAGTTCAGTCCTACAATTGAATTTGTAAACCAAAATTTATTTTCTGATGCGTTTCATCCTCGGAAAGACTGCTTCCCTTATCATAGACACCTTTGCAGACGTTCAACATCTGAAAATTTTGCGCTTGATACTGCATAGTGGATTTAATTTTGGATACTAGAGCAGATAATCCAATTATTTAAGCTTTATCTGATGAATTTATATCTGTATTTGAGATATTTTTTCTCGTCAGTGGGCATTAACCAACGTAATAGGCTCCTGTGTTTTTGGGTTTTGGCCGCCAGAACTGCAGTTGCTTTTTTCAAATAAAAGTAGCATATTTAAAATGAAATGCGTGAAATCTTCAGTTTTTCTGCTGCTTTATATATTGTTTGTTTTGTACTTGAAGAGTTACGGTATATTTTACCGATAATTAGCACATTTTACTGGGCTTTTCTAAAAAAATTATTTTTTTTTCAGAAACTGCATACATGAGGTTTTCTAGAGGGTCCCGTCGAGGATGCATGCAAAGAAACTACTTTTTCCTAGGATGCCCTATGCTGCCTATTATTCGCTGTTACATGGATGTGTGAGGGTATGTGACTTAGTATAGCTCTCACAAGTCAGTCTAGTTATGGGTCCAATATAAAATTCGAATTACTGGACATATAGCTGCAAAAATCATGTATTCCTATTAGCAGCCCCTAGGGTGTGCATTAATAGTTATCCAAATTCTTTTATATCAACTGTTACATGACCGCATTGTCCAACGAAATGATAGATATAAAACCCTGGTTAAATTTATATTATCTTTTACCGGATTGTTTTTTTCATATTTTCGCTTTTTACACCAATCCAAAATAAGTCTGTTGCCGTCCATAACCATAACATAATTGAATGCCGCATAAATCTTGCCTAAATATGTTTAATGCACCTCAAGATATGACATACGTTATGTGGAGCTTGTTAAAAATCGATTTTAGTTTTAATGGTATAAATAATTTGTTTTAAAAATACTTGTTGCCGTTAACGCATGCACTCTATCAGATGATTGATTAATCTTAATAATATTGCAAATATTGTCAATGCAATCCAAATGGAGTATCACAGGGGAAAATTAGCTTATTGACTCAGTGTCTCTTTGCAAAAATCCAATTTAATATCTTGATTAGCTTCAACAGGGATATTAAGAATATGATTTCCGCCCGCATGATTTGAGTTATTCTTTCTCCGAGGTAATTTGCTCATTCTGAAACACACGATTCTCTGTTCTAACGGGGAATGTAAAATGAGAAGCACTTCTCTTCCTCCAAAATTTGAGTGATGCTCTCATATGTTTAGCATGCACTTACGAATGCACTATGAATGCTTTTAGCGTTTGCTCTAAAAAATGTACTGCCAAACTACTAAGGCTTGCAGAAGCCGTTTTCATGGAGCGTCATAATGGAATTGATCAGCAAAACGATGTTTTGCTCAGAAAGACTCCCCGGACTACGACGTCACTCGTCAAGAGGATTTCAGTCATTTGAAATGGGAAAGAGCACTTGGATTACGTATACTTTTAAAACTTTTTTCCTCGATTTTTTTTACTGTGAGACAGAGACCCAATGCTAATTATGCATCCCTAGATCTATCTAAGTGAAGCTGGTGTGTTTGTTTGGAATCTGCCGGGAATGCCGGCATAAAAATACAATGGGTGTAAGAAAAGCAATTTACTGTTCCTTATGTCCCAGATGACTCCAGCTTAACTGAAGCAAAACGAATAAAAATAGAGATTTAATATAAAAGTTGATGATCTCAAAATTGGGCGGCTGGAGCAATTTAAGTACTTGGCTAGTGCATTGATGGAAAACGGGCAAAGTTGCTGAGATATGAGGAAGAAAGTAGATTAAAATAGTGAGTATGTAAAATTTTGGAATTATTAATAGCAAGGACGATGAACGAAAGTGTAAAAAATACTGTCTAATAGTTATTAGGTGAGTGCAAATTTGTCCGATTAGGTTGGTGGCTTATGAAGAAACAAGATTTGGATATTACGCAAACTATTATGGTTGATGTGACGGTACTGTTCCATAATACGATAGATGAATGAATGAGGCATTCTCCATTTTGATATTAATATTTTGGATAAGCATTTCAACAGTTTTGCATAATTTTCTAATGTTTATTTCAATTTAGTGTTATTTTTTGCCTCTTGCAAACCTAAAAATTCTAATTGCTTACTAATAACCGCTCTCCAAGTGAGAAATTGAGAATTCATTTATCCATCACAAAACGGATGAGAGGAGGCCGAAAGTGTTTGAGATGTAGATATCAGGGAGGAGAGAGAACTTTCATAAACGTGGAAAATAAGAAACGGGGTTTTACTATGCTGACGTGTGGAGAGAGAAATTTTTGATTAGACTAGATATTAAGGGTATGGATGGATTGTAAAATGAAAATAGATTTTGGGAAGCCACCTAGATTTTGATAAAAGGAGAGGTTTTGGGTAAAGGAGGAAGAGTGAGCTTAAATGGTTAAAATGAATGGAGGTGGGCTTTATGTCCAGCCAGAGAAAGAAATAAATCCGAAAATTCATGGCCTTCGGACGTGAAGAGCTCATTTTGGTACGTCAGCTTTCACTTAAGCTTTGGAAGTATAAATGTAGTTAAATGTACATATGACTCCCTGTACAGCAACGATAAGAAATCATGCAATAGAGTTTCCCGGAAGAAGAGCTGAACTTATCTTTTGTATTGAATACGCACTTTCAAGAAGCCCATGCACCCATGTCTAATCGCTTCCAAAATCCAGCTGGCCCAAAAACTTTCCTTGCGATTTTTCTAAGTTAATGTGTACGTCTACTCCTTGAGAAAAACTGATATTAATCTTAATTAGATTCATGAAAACACTTTGCGTTTGTATTTAATTATTTTTGAACGCATAACCGCATGAATTTCCGATGATGTGAGTCACCATTGCAATTGAGACCCCCATTTGTGAACTGACAGGAAGGAAGAGGCTTCCCTCGCCGGATGCTTCGATCACAATTCATACTGTACTTATTTATCACGGAAAGCGATATTGGTTTGATATCGATAAAGGGAGAGCCGTCGCATCCTAGCCTTCACTATGCGCTGTTTTAAATTCGGTAAATTATTGACACGGTTGTTATGGCAACTCCATCCTAAGTTAGCGCTTCATTATTAGACAGCCAGCCCATCAGTGTAAAAAACCTTGTTGGTTGAATGAGTTGGGATGAGGTACCGCGCAAAGCAAAGATGACAGCTTTAGTTTACATCAGGTGATTGTTTCAAAGTTGCATAGTTTTTTTTTGTTCACCTCGAGAAAACAAGAGTATTTCGTCAAAATATAAGTTTCATTTTTTAAATGCATCGCCGAGCAACTTTGCATACATATGTTGCCTGTAGATGGCCTCTTAAACGTTGTGATATATTGATGTCTCCATGTTTCTGGGTTTCACCGCGTGGATTTTCTTTGTGACGACAGTTTCTCTGGTATATATATGATATTTTGATTGTGATATACATACTTTATTTATTCGGTCGGTTGTGATATATATTTATTCGCAGGTGCTGCAGACGGCTTTATTTCGGGTCAACTTACCGAAATCTTTACTTTAGTCTTTAATTCTCTTAGCTCTCTCTGTTATTACTCGTCTTTCATTAGCCAATTAAACGAGCAATTGCATGAATTTCCTAGACGCCGGTTTTTCTCCTTTATGTACAACAACCGATCGTGGAAACATTTCCTGTAGTAATGATTATCATTAATTGTAATTAGTTGACGCGATAACGTTAAATAAATCGGCAGTTCAATAATATGAATTCTTTACTGTAGAAGAAACGTTGCTAAATGTTCACTTTTCGGTTGCTTTCATTTCATGCCTGGGAATAACTATACGTTTTGCAGGAAATAAAGTCTCACGAAAATGGCCCAAGTTACGTATACAGCGCGGATATCCGCTTTGTTGGGTCGATTTTTGCCATTTATTTTGCCGGTAGCGATTTTGTTTACCGTCCTTCACAAATATCAGAGATTTTGGTCGTGAATGATTATAATTTGAGCTTTTGTCGAGGAAAATCTTACTTCTTCAACCATACGCATATTATACGTTATATTATTTTCATTCCCATATAAATCACTCACATAATTACATAACACACGTGATTTTGTTAGCATTTTAACATATCAATCCAGGTTACGAAACCATGAAAAATGATCAAAATTTGTACTAGACGCACTTTAATCAAAGAGACTACTCGCGAGACTCGTGTACTACTTCGCTGGGAATATAATTTTGTTCAAAGTTGTTGAAATCGATCGTAATAATAAATACACCGCATAAATTATTTTCCTTTGTCACTCGATTGATCAACATCAACGATATGAATCATATTTCGTGCTTTAATTGTTTGTGTTGCAAAGCAGAACAGAAACGTTTTTGGCCATGCAATCAAGCCTATTTTAGTTTTACTTATATGTGTATTTACGATACGAGAGAGAAAAAATAAAATTATGATGAGTAAAATTCGAGTATGCAAAGACAGAGGGTACTAGGCGTTTACCGCGACCGAAGAGACTGTACATGCCAACAACCTATTGCTCGTAGGTTTAAATACCCAAGTGTCGGTTTAGGGTGATTAGTTTTGGGATCGTCGGGCTATAAAATTTGGCAACTTATGTCGGTCATGATGAAATCTTAGATACCCGCTTAAACATCCAATCCATACCATTATTTAAAATTTTGTATAGTCGTAAGGCGTTGATTCACGTTTATATTTAGAAAATGACCAGTGGTTTTAGGGACCAAGTTTAGCGTCTATCTTGAAGAGTCCAAGATGAACTGACAAATGTGCCTCGTATTCTTATGAATGTGCGACCGCTAATTGGAATATCGCATTGACTTTTTCTTAACTTTAAGTCAATATATTGAGTAAGTTGTTTCAGGTATAAATTTATGTGGAATTGCAAATTTTTCTTTACTTCTCGTTATGTCAGTATCTTCATTGCACTGTATTTATATTATGATTATATGGTAGCAGTAAACTTCCAACGTATGTGGTATAGTTGCCTTAATTGGACACTATTTATTTTTTAGGGATATAGAAAATTTTAATGCGATTTCTTGTTTAGCTTTATTTGCGAATTTTTTTAGAATATATTAGATTTTTTCCCATTAAATAATCTCTTTTGGCAGTGACATCCTATTTATTTGTAAATTTGGAAATATCTAGTATCTTGCCTTGCTTTTTTGGCAAAGTGGAATCCATCGAATCAAGTTGTGGCTTAAATTTGCGACTCCCCGGACAGCGGCGCATTTCAATAAATTTAAGGACTTCCTGAAAGATTTCGTCGGCGTATTGTTGTGACGAATCCCTCAGCGAGTGTGTCATATGTCTGTTATAAAAGGACTGTGGAGAAAACCTTGCGACAGATGTTTTTTTACCTAACATAAACTTCGTGCAGTTTCAATGAGTGGCAGGAAGCTACAGATAAAGGTGAGCAATACATGAGAGAGGGCTATTCTCGAAAGCGCAACAAGGTCTGCCTTTGGTGGATTCTAGTGGAACAAAGGAATGCAGGCGGTGGGCAGGGGGATGCCGACCTTTGAAGCCATCTCAGGAAGGCTACACGAGTGAATCTCACGCACCCTCTTCGGTAGCGCGATAAAAGATTTACAGTCCTCGGTAGGGCCGATAGCAGCGTGATGAACAGCAGCGTTGCCGGCATACTCCAAAGGTATTGGTCGCTCAACCGTGAATCCGACCGCGGCTCGCGAGTGCTGCCGAAACAACCAACCAGCCGATTTGACGCGATACTCAGTTGAACTCTATGTAAAATCGTGCGGCTACCGGAGAAAATGTAGAACGAACGCGATGCACTGCGAAAACGTGCTCTAGCTATTGATTTGAAGAATACATTTGAACAGAGAATATTAATATACGTGACTCTGGAGTTGGCCATTGCATGCATTTTCACGAAACGCACATTTAAAAGGCTGCGTAAAAGTCACCACTCACGTTGCCAAATATAGAGCGATACGAATTTCACGGAAATTAAGCTATTATGAAGGCTGTCAATCGAAATGATACATTATAAGTGTTAAGCAAAATCACTTTCACCATCACTGTTATTTTTGTAAGCACTTAAATGTTCTTCCTTACTTCGAAGCTTCTTCCTGTCTGCCCCCCGTAGACACCATTGCAATCATTTATAGCAGACCATTCCACAGTGTGCAAGGAATAGGTAAGTTCAACATACAAAACGATTAGATATGATTTATGAATCACCGCCTATTAAGCATACCGCTATCAAAAGACGGCTTTGATAAAGAAATCATCGCTATTAAACAAATTGCTTCAGCCAACAGTTATTCCCAAAGTTTAATGGCAAAATAGATATCAAAAAAAGAGAAGATTGGCTATCGACCAAATGTTTTCGGCGGACGAGAATAAAAAGAAGCAGTGGTGCACCAAGTGTACCTCGCTGCACTTTCTATGAAAATGGCCCATCATTTACCTAGAAACAAATTCCGCAGGGGTTTTAAACCTAATTCCGCTCTGAGACTGACTGACTGATTGTAAAGTGTTAGGATTCGATAGACCAATTAGACAGATGTGGAGTGTATTCATTGCAATACAGCGATTTCAATGGTGTTTACGTGGGGCAGACAGGGAGAAGCTTCGAAAGTAATTTTGATAAACACTTAATAAGTATGCAACTGCCATAGGAGCAATTTTAGCATGAATATTTCTAAATTATGCAATGACCGCCGTGAATTAGACTCTAGAGAGCAGTTGTAAATTTACAATATTTTTTAAAGTCAGGACAGCACTCTGACAAACAAACATCTTTACTCATCCTTTTCCCCTATTCTGGCGTCCGTTTTAAAATTCACCTCTTCCTCCGATAGGTAACTAGGTTACAATAATAAGATAAATACATAATAATTTTCTCTAAAGTGCGTGCTTTACGGAGAGTTATGAAAGTATTGTGCTGCTGGGTAACGTTCCTACCCTCAGTAATGTGAGCTCGTCCCATTTCCCTGCAGGGGCTTACGACCCGAATTCCATCATTGCTCCCTAATGATTTCAACATCCATCGCAACCGTCCCACTTTTTCCCAAGTACCAGTGCAAGCAGTTCATAGTTTCGTCGCTTATAGAATACTATCGTGGAATCAGAGGCAACGCGAGTTGGCCATCACGTTTGGCTTTGGGCTGAGAGGGTGGGAGTATGAGGAGACGAGGGAAGCGCTTATGCCATGGCATCAGTGGGTGTGGGAGGGTGCCGCGCTGCCGGGCGTGGTTGGGAGCGGAGACGGTCACAAGATTTGCATCCAAGCGGAAGCCCTTTTCGACACCTTTTACGATTCCTCGGCATTCACGGGCTCTAATTCCTTGAAATCGAAATTTGGGAGTGCTACGTGATACAAGGCTTTCATGATTAGCGTGGATCACTTCGTGGAGACGGGCCACCGATGGAGGCTTAGCCCAGAAATCCCACGCTTTAGTGAGAGAGTCAGAGGGGTGGATGCTCCAGATATTCAAGCCAAAAAGGAAATCACATTCCTCATGGCATAACCCTTTTCTGAGCCGTCTCTCTCCCGTTGCTCCTCCCAACCATCCCGCGACTCCAGGGATAAACCTTTCCCCCTCCCGGTCGTGGCTTGTAATTTGTCCCTCACCTTCAATCAACCTCACCTCTCCCATATCAACTTCCTACGGACAGAGATGTGGATGTAATTCTGTCTTTCCGAGGATTTTGTGCCTATGGAGGCTTGACAGCTAAAACCGGTAGGCTTATACCGTAGCTAACTGTAGAAGTCACACTGTTTCTTCGCCATAATCCTTAATTTTTAATCCGTAGTCCTCAGTAATAATCTTTAAGGTAGTGGCCAATTGAGGTGAAGATGATATAACATGGGAATGATGTCGTAGGATCATTATTTCTCAAAGGTATGGCTGAGTTGTTCAGAAAAA
This sequence comes from Ischnura elegans, assembly GCF_921293095.1. Taxonomy (NCBI): domain Eukaryota; kingdom Metazoa; phylum Arthropoda; class Insecta; order Odonata; family Coenagrionidae; genus Ischnura; species Ischnura elegans. The sequence goes on along the minus strand of NC_060259.1, from coordinate 111,444,178 downwards.
GTCAAATCTGTCCATTTGATGTTCCTCCACTAATACAGATTTTTGCTGAAGTATCGCCTAGTGGCATAGAAGAACAGAGCCGAAACATACTAGTACTTAGATATTTCAGAAAAAGTCAGGAATCATGCCTTACGATGGCTCTGTTGGTGATGACATTCGTCTTGATTCAAAGCGGTAAGAACGTGATCACCCAGTAGGAATTTGCATGAAAGAAGGATTTTCTCTCGCTCCCCAATGGAATTCACTTCGGTGCCTGTTGATGAGGAACTTATGCAACGCTAGGAGTCTGGAAGTCAAAAGGATCGATATAAAATGATAATGTGAGTGACCGAAGATAGCTCATCCACTAGAATCAGGAAAAGGTCTGTCAATCGCATTTAATATTTTTCTACGATTGCTAACCCGTGGATAATATTAATGGAGAAATACGCTTTTATAGGACGGGACAAAGGCCAGATTGCAAAGGTATCTGGCACCCGACGTCTTTTTCACCGTGGTGATGTATACATGTAGATAAAAATAAGTGGAAAGCTGAGGAAGGATGATGGATGAGACTGAAATCTGCATCAGAATAAGTACACTAAGTAATGGTCACTCTAAGTTCGGTCAAGTTCGTTTAAATTGTAATCGGATATTTTATAATAAGTATAATATATAATAAGTATAATGGAAGAAATGTGCAAATGAAATTTTGTTTCCGGGCGATTTAAAACCATTCACTTCACAACGCCACTGCAATGAACCGGTTGGATGTTCTTTCAAGGCTAGTAATGAGCGTTGCAGATTTATTTTATATTTATTTATTTATAGCATATGCACCTTGCACGCCAAAAAAATGCCGACTACCTATTTGATACTTTTCCAGCTGTTTTCATCAGCCTGTATGACTATCTCAGCTCTAACATCTTCTGTCGTTTACATATTCTTAATGCATTACTGCAAAGTAATGCTTCTTTCGCTTGTTTTTTTTATATTTTGTTGAAAAGTTTAATTGAAATGTATGGTGAACATCTTAGTATTCAACCTTTCTCAGCACAGCACAGCATAATAGCTTTTGGGTCCTTATGGGAGGTATGAAAATGTACCGCTAATATTTTAGTTTCATTCTGTGTGTTAGAGGTCATTGGCCATGCTTCGATTGACTCTGATTTTCTAAGTTCTGCGAAACGAAAGTTTTCTTTTATATGATCAAGTATTTTGCATATTGACAAAGTGAAGCATCTAAATCACCTTCCTTTGGTTAGCTTCAAATTATCGAGGTAAAAAATAGACCCTGCTTAGAGGCAAAATCATATTATTACGTTTAAGCACGTATGAGTAATAATTAAGGATGAGTAAAGGTAGCCGAATTGAAGCAGGAATTGAAAGCAAAACAAAGATTGGAGGTGGCCTCTGCTCCGGCACTGACTATAGACCCTGAGCAGCAGGTTTCAGCTCCAGCAGGGGCAAAGATTTATCTCAATTTGGCGCCATCTGGTGGATGCATCAAGTGACTCACATCGATTGAGTTGGGTTACTGCAGGGCACAGAGCGAAGGGTGATATCTTTTATCATGTCGGAGGGTTCGCTTGTTTTGAGATGCTTCCGTCTCCAAATATAATGAACTTCGCCCAATTTTTACGTCATCTGAAAGTAATATTGAAATAAAATTAGTATATTAGGTTTTTCCTTTTGATATGAGAATGCATTGCGTGTAAACAGGCGTAATAAATACTTGTAATCTAAGCACAATTATGGTTAAACAATAATAAAATGATAAAGATTGTTAAAGAATAAATCTATTTGATGCTGTTAAAATATCTATCATGTCAAAAGGGCGTCAGAATGTGAGAAAAGACAAACCTAAAATGTTTATGATGGAATAGCATTATTGATAAATTTTTATCGCAACTGATTTTATAATAAACAAACAATTTGAAAGCGCATTGAAAATGGTAATCAAAAGTATTACTAACAATGGAAATATAGCTTCAATTCATTAACGAAGTAATAAATACCGTTTTTTTACTCGCAAAGGCCGTAATTCTTGCGGAATCCAAGGTAGCGAGGTAAAATGTAAGCTTATTTTATGAATTACTTTAGAGTAAATGGTCTGGAAAATTATCTTTTATATGAATGGATCCCGTTAACAGGGTATTGATGCAAAAGGTGAAGTTGGAACCGCGATTTCCATTTGAAATCAATGAGGAAATACCTTAGTTCTTATAAAGAAGAGAAATGTATTATTATTTAAAGTTAAGTAATATTTACATTACTTAAATTAAAATAATAATACATTTTAATACATATTATGAATAAAGGTTATATACGCTCATTCCTGCTTTCATCTGTTCGGACAAAAATCTCACTCTCTCGTTGGTCACTAGAGCGGAGTAGTGCCCTAAATACTATCATAGTCGACCTTGGCAACACCCTCTCGGCCTCACCCCTCTCCGGCAGCAAAACAAATGTTCCTCTTCGGTCATCGGCAACATTTTGCCTCCACCGAATGAGAGGGCAGCACTTCTAACGGTCATCCATAAGGAAGGTGTCGGTCTAATTGTTTCAGATGGAGTTAGGGGCGAGTCAAATGGTGCAGACGTCAAGCCGAGGGTATTTTTTGGCTTCTGCGCATGCGCCCAAATTGAAAAATGAAAACCCCAGTGCTCAGGTGAAGTCCCACTGCAGCGCCTCTGAGAGATCTCGGGCACCTCCATCCCTAAATCATATTTGCGGTGAGACTCTGATGTTGGCTGAATTCAATGAGGGCACTTTCTCAGGGATTGAGTCAGACAGTTTATTTAGATAGATGAAGGCAGAGCTCAGCGCGGACTAAGCCTTAGGCGTGTGAAATGTACACTTTCAGCGAAGGGAGGCTAGTTCCTTTCCTTCATCTTACTTGGTTCGTTTTAAATTGCAAGGTTTTCGAAAGCATTCCCGGAATTTGAATCTGGGACTTTTTGATCATCGCTAAAATTAAGGCTAAAGATGGGAGGATACTAACCGAGCGAGAAGAGGTACAGGGTAGATGGAAGGAATACGTGGAGGACCTGTATGACGGAATGAACAGACCAGAGAGATTGACTCTAGAGGAGGAAAGTGCAGTGGAGAAGGATAATCTTGGGACAGACATATTAGATTCGGAAATATAGAGAGCACTCCGTGATATGAAGGCTAGGAAATCAGTAGGCGTGGACAATATACCGTGTGAGCTTCTGAAGAATCTATGGAAGGAAGGTAAGAAAAGGTTTTTCGAACTATGCGCAGGATCTATGAGGAGGGATGTTGGCCGGAGGATTTCGTGAAGACGGTTTTAATTCCGCTTCCGAAAAAGAAGAAAGCTGTGGAATGCGGAGATTATAGGACTATCAGCCTAATATCGCATGCGGCGAAAGTGGCACTGAGGATATTGAACAGACGAATGAAGGCGAGGGCATATGAGTATTTGGGCGAAGATCAGTTTGGTTTCAGAAGAGGGAAGTCAACTCGTGATGTAATAGCAAAAATGAGGTCCTTCGTGGAGGGGAACCTGGAATAGAAGCAGGACGTATATGCGTGTTTCGTGGATTTTGAAAAAGCGTTTGATAGGGTGAACTGGGTAAAGTTAATGGATATTCTCAAGAGAATACGTGTAGATTGGAGGGATAGACGACGAATTCGTAATCTGTATGTGGCCCAGACTGCGCAAATGAGGTTAGCGGACGGAGAATCTGGGTGGGCAAGCATTGGCCGAGGTGTGAGGCAAGGCTGTCCTCTATCGCCGCTGCTTTTTAACGTATACGCTGAGGAGATGGTAAGAGAAGCGTGGTACGAGTTAGAAGCTGGAGTGAAAGTGGGAGGAATGATGTTTAAATCGGTAAGGTTCGCGGATGACCAGGCGCTGATTAGCCAGTCAGTGAGGGGATTACAGGCTTTAGTGGATGCGTTAGACGAGCGTTGCGAGGAGTGTGGGATGAGGATTAATCAGAAGAAAACTAAGGTAATGCGGTTTTGTAAAGCATCACGAGCGAGGAATGTGAGACTCAAGATAAAGGTGGGTGGGGAAAAACTTGAGCAGGTTGAGCAATTCAACTATTTAGGCAGTACGTTAGAGGAAAACGGATACAGTAGTAAGGACATAAGGAAGAAAATAGCATTAGCGAAGGAGGCGTTCATGAACAGGAAGGAGCTTCTGAGAGGATCGTTGTGTAAGAGTTTAAAGAAAAGGCTGGTGAGGAGTTTGATTTGGAGTGTAGCTCTCTACGGTGCGGAAACGTGGACACTGAGGAAAGCAGACGAGAGAAGATTGGAGGCATTCGAGATGTGGGTATGGAGAAGAATGGAGAGGGTGAAATGGACGGAGAGGAAAAGGAATGACGAAGTGCTGGATATGGTTGGCGAGGAGAGGCAGCTTTTAGATGAGATACGGAGGAGACAGAAGGTATGGATGGAGGTAGTGCTTAGCGGGGAGGGGATGTTGAAAATGGGGTTAGAGGGTAGAATGTTAGGGAAACGAGGGAGGGGAAGGAAAAGAATAGAATTTTTAGATAGATTGAAAGAGAGAAGGCCTTACAGTAAATTAAAGAAGGTAGTGCTGGAAGGAAAGGGAGGCTCCCGGCTCACTTCTTGAATACTCCATGAAAACCTATCTTAATCGGTAGAATACTAATAATAATAAAAAATTCAACCTCACAACCAAGTGGATATAAAGGTAATTATTGGTAATTTTGATATTTTTCAACTCTGGGCAATCTAGCAAAGGAAAGCGTAATTGGAAATATTATTGTTGAAGCGTACGAAAAGTTACTCCGGATACCTATTGCTAAAGTAAAGCAGTACCATTTAGGTAAATTAACAAACTTTGAACTGATAGTGAACTGTACGAACTATATACGAACGCTGTATATACTATATACGAACGCTGTAAAAGACATTTTTAGGTCTCGAAAGTGGTTGATTTTGTACATACTTAAGGAAATTGTGGGTTAGCCAAAGTTATAAAGAGGCAATTTACCAATGACAAATGAGGTAGATAAAATTTACGAAATAGTGAGTAGAGAAGTAAGCAATGAAATGAAGAGTTTGGAAAAAAGTGGCATAATATGTTGCACTATTGGAAATATTTCTTGGTATTTCAATGAGGATTGACATAGTTGAAATTTAGTGCTTGAGCCTTCTCATATTTTTGGCTAAAAATAATTCGACCATATATTATTTTGTTTGCATATTTATTTTTTGTGGTTTTAAATGAAACAAAAACGTTAAAAAATAAAATCTAACCAATCAGATTACCAATGTGCATAATCGTGGCGAAATCATAATTTCGCCAATGAAAATAATATCCATTTCAAGCTTAATGGTTTAATTTCCCGTCCAAAAAATCTCAGTCCACAAAGTGAATATGCTCTGGTGTGTTTCCAATGCCGTTCATTAGATCTGGATGGGCGATTTCGCCGTTTGGAGGTCGTTCTGCTTGTTGCCGGGCGAGTGGGTGCGGCATGAGATGATGCGGCAGTGGTGTGGGAGAGCCGGCAACGCTCCGTGTGCTCAACGTGTGCACTGCTGCGCGGATGAGGCTTCTCCATTTGGGCCTTCTTCGCCACATTCACATTTATATCCACTATTACAACGGTCCTCAGGTTTTCAATCTGAAGCACTGAAGACGTTGAACAACTCCTCCGTGAAATTACTACTTCGATGGATGATTCGGAATGACGCCAGAATTGGACCAAATGGGCCTAGTGGGTAAGCCGTATCACCCAAACTCCTCGGAATATCACTTGACCTTAGGAGGAGAGGGTGCGAGTGTCGAGCGATTATCCTGTTGAACGAGTGAATCAGGTGACTCGAGAAGATCGTCGGTTGGCATTTTTGCATTGAGGACTCGCCTCCCTCTAATTTGCTCGTGATACACGACGGCACGTGGCTCAGAGGACAAGATGCAGGCACAGACGTCGAGTTGCAGATCAGAGCGGAGAATTGGCTGAGAGACAGGCGGCTACCTTCTAAGATTGCAAAAATATTATCACGCTATGATAAATGTTGGAACGGCGATTGTGTAGAAAATTAGCTGCGTGGTGTAGCTTAACATTGCAAATATTTGTATAACAGTCACTGCGGTCTTAACTCTTTTTAACCCAGGGCTGCATCTGGGAGAAATTAAATTTCAAATCTTCTCATTTTAAGGATGTGAAAGATTTTACTCAATCATAATTATTAAGACAGCTACACATTTCGCCATCAAGCCTTACAGCACAAAATAACACGTAGTTTAAAGTTTTCCTGATTGGAGCCGAGAATGTATACATTTCATATGTTACTCAGAATCATCATTGGGTCACAATATATTAATTCTATAACTGATCTGATATTGAAAAAGAATGACCCTCGTATATCAGAATCGTAAGATATTTTAAAACCGTACTCGCATTCACATTCGAACGTAATAAGTAAAAGATTTCAATAAAAATTGAAGGTAGGTAAAGGAAAATTCTCATGCCACAGCGTATATTGCTCTTATGTTAATATGAACAAATAAAAAGGGGTAAATAAGTCATGCGGATGGTGATAGCCAAATATTCCTTTGCAAAAAATATGACAGTATGTGAATATTCTGCCTTAATATTACTTCTGCCATCATAATATTACCAACTCATATTTCAAAAACTGGAAATGTGACTGATGTAAGCAGAGCGGTGGACTACGGCTCAGAGACGTCCTCAGTACCTACTTCATCAATCTAGAAAATCCTTTGGTTGAAAACCCTGTGTTGGTGCTAAATCTCTGATAGGAGCTAACGTCCTACTGTGAATCCAATTCTTAAGAAACTTCATTTCAAAGTATGTGTTGAAAAGCTTTGCTGCTCCAGGACTTTATCAAGAATGTCGCATGGTCATTTACTTTCCCTGAAAGACAAAGTCCTGATGCTTCGAAATATGAGTCATATACATTATTATTACATAGTAAATCATGGATGAAAGTAAATAAATACTTAAATGGTATGGATTCAAAAGGGTAAAATAATTGGAAATGTATAACGAGGAAGTAAACTTAATAGCCAAGTGCATAAAGAGCTTTCTTTTTCTTGGTTTATATCCAATTGATTATTATAGTTATGCCTGATGACTGGAAAAAATTGGTACCTATCTAGTCGCAATGGCTTAATAGGCAAGCTGGTGACGGAAGTTGTGAGTTTGCTACGACTCTAAGACGAGAATAAGCATCGAAAAGGCTGGTGAAGATTGCTTGGAGGAGTTTCGGAAGTGGAAGGGTTCAGGTGAAATAGAGCAAGCTATTTCTCATGAGGAGAAGCGGAGAAGAGGTGTCTCGAGAATCCTCCGAAAAACCTTTATCTGATAAAACATCGCATTGGGAAGGCGAGGGTGCGAGCTCATGCGGTCCTTATCAAGGGCAAGGGAATTTGTCACGCTCGCCGCCGCGTAGGCTCATGTTGATGACGACCGTCCACAAGGGCGAGCAATCACCATGAAATCGTCATGAGAAATCTGATGCAGCATCCAGGGAGAGCATTTAAGCCGATCACGAGGAAACTTTATCTTGCCCTGTTCCGAAATCACGACTGGGATCAAATTTGATAAAAATTTTAGCCTCTTACATTTTTAATGATTAAGCTTAAGAGGACGCACCACACTCTCACTGGATTGGTCTTATTTCGCGACTCCATTTAGTGTTATCGAATTTTTCAGATTCTATGTTGTATACCCTTTTCAACATCAGTCGGTATCTCCAATTTGAAAATTTTACCTCAGTTAAGGTATCAGATGTAATTTTTAATACCTGAGATATAAGAGAAGTTTTACTATGCATAATCTGTTAATCTCAAAACGATAACGGATCCAAAGCGCTGCATATAGCAACTGAATTTGTGCACGAACGGGTGCAAAGTGGTCGGTGAAGTTCCCAGAGTGTAGCTCAAAGGCAAAGATTTTTTTCCGGCGAATTCCAGCCTTCGTATAAATGATAGCGTGAGTGTTACGCGAGGGATTCGTCGTCGACGAAAACAAAACACGACCGATCGAGAGAGCGCTATTCGTCCTCTAATTTAAATAAACTCTTGTTTCTAACAAATATCTATGAGTTTTCAAAATCGGTCGCTCCTCTAGCAGTCATCATATCTCATTACTTTTAATTTTAACTGTACAACTCAAAGTACAGCTCCAAATTCAATAGAAGGTAGTAAGATAAATACTAATGCACTGGGCTAATGCTATTAAGTTATGATAACGACATTGTTTTCTTAGATCAAAATGAACTTTTCCACAGTATTCGAACACAGGTGAAGAATAAGAAAGTAAAATTGGCTTTGGCGTCTGCGTAACAATATGTTCGCTGATATGTTAAGAATGTGATTTGCCAAAGTCCGGGGTTGTCCCGTCCTCTTCGCCGTAAATTCCTAGGAATCGGCATTTGTCGACGTTACCTAATGAGTATTCCACTACCCGCAACTACTGTGATCAATCGTACCACTATATTGCCATGCTCGTTGCTCTGAATTTCACGAAAAGATATACATATGAAGAAAATCTTTTGACGGTGTGAGTGAAATAAATAAGAGTTACTGAAACTCCGTCATCCATCATTGATATGAATAGCGGAAATGAAATATTTTTAAATAAAAACGACCTATTTTATTTTCTCCATGTGAAAGCAAATATCCAATAAAAGGTGCAGCTGTACAAACTCCTATGAAGGAAGTTAGCAGAAAACTGGCCAAATGCGATATCCTGATTTTCCAAGCAACTCTGACACAAATTTGGAAGGTATGTATTATTAACTGACAAAACTTACTCCAGCGTAGATGAAAGAGAAGGTTTGCTTTCAAAGTTGGTCAAGAGATGAAAGGGTCAATTTGTGTCCCATGGGTGAAAATTGTTGAAGTGGGATCCCAAAGCGACCATCATGACCACTCAAGTATTAAGATACGCTTCCTGAATCCATCTTGTTACTTTGAAAAGCTCGTGAAGAGTATTTTTTGCTCGCGAACCTCCCTCTCTTTCCCGTGCCGCTGCAGTTCATAATCCACTGAAGGGGTGAGTACCTCCGGTGCCCACTGCTCACGATTTCCCAATAAAGTACACTGACTCGGTGGAACATCTGTACACCATATCATAATATTTCCCTTTTCATAGTTTAACACTGATCCCGTTGCACTTCAAGTTTTCAGTGTTTTTTAATTAATTAAATGAGTCTGTGCAATTAAAAACATAGTTAATATCAGTATTAATGCCGAAAAAAGTTCTCCTTTTAATTTTCCTAATTTATTCAAAGCTAATCTTTTCGAATTTCCATGATTCTTCTGCTTATAAAGCTATATGAACACATATTTGGACTTTATAGACAAATGAGTGTTGGGGGTTAATGAATGGTAGCTCGGACTGTAAAGAAATATTTCGTGCTTTCCCAGCGAATAGACTTAGTGAATAGTTTTCGGGATTGCCACCGGGTCAGGAACTGCATAAATGCCGACGTTTCGATGCCCGACTCGGCCATTGTCCTAAGGGCTATGAGGTGAGTGGGGAGACTCACAGCCCTGAGGACGATGGCCGAGTCGAGCATCGAAACGTCGGCATTTATGCAGTTCCTGACCCGGTGGCGATCCCGAGAACTCTTCACTCAAACTGTAAACTTGTGCACTTGTACTTTACGCACCAAGGCCGTGAGCTATATATTCCGGTTGCAAGTCTAGTCTTGCGCATTGGTTCCACGAGGAGGGAGAGGAGCATTCTTGGTGAGGGTGCTCCCCCGAGGCAGTTGAGCCCGCTTGAATGAGTGCATCGGCATCACTTAGGCCGGGGGTCGGGCGCACGCGGCGAGGTGCACGCGTGTGACCTCGCGGCCCAAGAGCAGCAGCGTTGGAGGACAGGCAGCGGGTCGCACGGCCAAACTCGGTGATCCCATTAATCGATGGCCGGAATAATATGCTGGGTTGCGTACCTGAGCGGATGGCGACGTGCTGTACGTCGGCGGCTGAGCTTCGGGGCTTAAATCCCCCCCCAAACCCGCTCCTCAGCCTCTCCCTCCCTCCCCTCCCTTCCCCCTCCACCGCTGGAACAACGCTTCAGCGCGTTTCTGAGTGGGTGTCGGGGTAGGGGAGGGGGAGGGGAGGGGGTGGCGGTAAACGTAACCCCTTTCTCCTCCTCCCCTCTGTGGATGTGTTTGGGGGAATAATGGAGCCAGGGGGGGGAAGGGTTTGCTGCCAGCTGACGGTTTCTGCGAGGATGGATTCGGTGGGGCGCTGGAGAGCGATTTGATTTAGGAGTGCTACAAGGGTCAGACGCGGCGTAATAGATGGGATCTAGAGAAAACTGGGAAAATATTATTTCCCTCCGAGTGCGACGTGTCGCTCGAGACGTTCCCAATATTGCCATCGTCGTGTTCGAGGCGCTCGGCCCTCTATCCCACTCTTAGCCCATCGTGTTGCCAAAATATCTCAACACCCGCTTGAGACGATAGACAATGGACTTTGCATATTTGCGCCTGACTAGAGAAATGGTGGAGATTCAGTTTCATATAAAAAAAATTCAGGAATCACTCATTGAAACCTTGTTTGTTACACATCTTTTTAAGTTTTACTGCAGAAAAATGTTCCATATCGAAACAAGCCAGATCATGGACTCACACAGTGCTTCAACCCGAGGGTTAGTTTTGATTGGTGAAGGTAGATCTCATCCCAGATTTAGCGACAGTCGTATGATTTTCATATTTTCTGGGTAGATGAAACACCTTCTCATGGGTCACCTCGAGGATAATATTGGGGTGTCTAAAGCTTCACGAGCTTTTTGCACTCAAGACTCTTCGATCAAGCGCTCCGCTAACAAAGCTGCCTGGTACCCCAAGCTGCGAGATCAAGCAGTAGCAATTGTTTGGCATTGCAAGCTAGTCGGTGTTGGATGATGTTCATGCAGAGACATTGGTTGCCGTTTCTGCGTTCTTTATCTTCAGGGGAATTCAAAGATTGGATCTTCGTCGGAGGGCTTTGCTGCGTATGCGCCTCATTCCTTAGACGAACGCTTTGACGGGCCTTTTTCGGACGGGCGGAGAATTTTTCGGATAGTGTATAGGCCAAAGTCAAAAACACAGTGTCTGAATCCGTGATCCAGGGATTGGTAGTGCTACATCTACATCTATATAATACACAGCAAGCCACCTTTAGGGTATTTGGTAGGGGGTGAAAAATCACCAACATGCAGCATGCAAGAGGACCGTCAAATGCACACCACACGTTCATAGAAATATTACGCACATTAGAAAAATATACATGCTTATTCATAAAAAAATTGCTAATGGTTAGTAATTCCTAGAGCAAATACATGCAAGGTTAGAACTATGAAAAACATGCAATGAGTGATCCTAGCGAGCGATGCCATTAATCCTATCAATTGCGACAACGTTGCTTTCCTTAATAGTACGAGGGAAGAAAGACACTTTAAATCTCTCTGTTTTGCAGTCTATTTCTTTTACTTTATTCTCATGATCGCGTCTACTATAGTACGATGGTAAACGAAGGATATGATTCACGTCGTCTGAGAAAATACCTTCTTCGAGTTTCCTAAGTGAGTTAAGCCTATACTTCGATCTACGCTCCTGTAAAGATTCCCATCCTAACTCGTGTAACATACTTGAAACGTTGCTCTTTTTGTCGTAACAACTCATAAAAAATCTGGCCGCCCTGCGCTGTACTTGATTCATTTCAGCTATTAGTCCTACCTCGTAAGGGTCCCACACGCTAGAGCATATTCCAAGTGAGGCCTCACTAGAGTCAGGGAGCTTATTTCTCTCACCTTTTTTGGGTATTTACCGAGAATTCTTTATACAAATCCAAGTTTACGGTTAGCTTTGCCGCATACTTCACGTATGTGCTTACCACACGAAAGATCCCGGGTAATGGTGACCCCCAAGTATTTAACGAATTCGGTATTTGGTAGTGGAATCCCGTTAGCGGTGTAGCTCCTTCTCGAAGATGTATCCTGTTCCCAAAAATTCATCACCATACACTTTTCAAGATTTAATTCTATTCACCGCTCACCCGGTCCTGATGGTCTCAGCCCTAAACTCATTCGCAACTGCGCCTCTTCCCTTGCACAACCTCTAACCCTTTTGTTTAATCGCTGCTTTTCATTAGGAACCTTCCCTCCTCAATGGAAATGCGCCAACGTTATCCCGATACTCAAAGCGGGAAGCAAAGCTGACGTCACAAACTATCGCCCCATATCTTTGCTTCCAATACTTTCTTCCGTCTGTGAGCGCATAATTCTCAATAGGATTTTCTACTTCACCTCTCCCTTTTTATCCCCCCAGCAGCATGGTTTCCTCCCTGGGAGATCATGCCTAACAAATCTTGCTGTCTTCCAGCACCACGCCGTCACTGCAATAGACAACTCTCGTCAACTCGATACCATCTTCCTTGACTTCTCCAAAGCTTTCGACACACTCCATCATCAACTCCTCCTTCATAAACTAAACCAGCAATTTGGCATACATGGTAAGTTCCTTAGCCTTCTCACAAGCTTTCTTTCCCACAGAACCCAGCGTGTAATACTCGCTGGTGGATCTTCTTCTTGGTCTCCTGTGACGTCAGGAGTTCCTCAGGGCAGTGTCCTAGGACCTTATCTTTTCAATTTATATATTAATGATCTTCCGTCCCACCTTCTGTCCTCCCAAACACTAACTCTTTTATATGCGGACGATTGCAAGATCTACAAGGAGATAAAAAACACCTCTGACTGCAGAGATCTCCAACTTGCCCTAAATAAAGCTTCCCTGTGGTGTGACACTTGGAAATTAAAGCTCAACCCTAAAAAATGCAGCATCATGACTATTGCGTTAAAAACACAGCCCATCACTTTCAACTACACCATAAATTCATCTCCCTTGACCAGAGTTAAGACGATGAAAGATTTGGGCGTTATAATCGACCCCAAACTAAACTACTCCGACCACATTCAGACTGTAAAAAAGAAAGCCATGTCTCTTTTAGGCCTTCTTTACCGCTTCACGGAAATTAAGGATCCCATTGCACTTCACTCCTATTTCTCAACGATTGTCCTTCCCATAGTTTTGTATTGCTCTCCAATTTGGTCCATGTCAGCCCCGAATAACCTAAAATCCCTCGATTGCATCCCCCACTTCTTTGCCAAAATAGTTAGGCATAGAATCCCTCACTTACGCAATATGTCCTCTGATGCTGTATTGTCTTCTCTTTCCTTGTCTAATCTTCAGAATCTCAGACTTAAAACGGACTTCAACTTTCTACACAGCATATTGAACTCGACTTTAGACTGCCCTGAACTCCTCTCTCAGTTGAATTTTAGAATACCGACTCGTTCCACCCGCTCGCTCTCCCTACTCCACCTTCCTATTCCCAGAATCTCCCTGACCAAGCGCTCACCTTTATATCGCCTCTCCTCCCTTCTAAATTCGCTCCCTCCTTCCATAGATCCTTTTTACCTGTCACGCAAAAAATTCACCGCACAAGCTTTGACCCATATGTCTGCTAATTGAATGTTATACTTCCCTACTGGTTAATTCTTTGTTTGTTTTTATATTGATATTGTATTGTGTCTAATTTATGTATGTCATTGTTAAAAGTTTCACTGTAAATTGGCGTCACAGCTGTATGTGAAATTTACTTAAATAAATAAATAAACTACCAAGCACTGCACCAGTCATTTACGGCAACGAGATCCTTTTCTAATGCTAATGTATCGCTATGGTCGTAAACTTCTCTGTATACAACTACATCATCTGCGAAGACCACGGTGGTTATATCATTAATGTAAAGAAGGAACAAAAGAGGGCCGATAACACTCCCTTGGGGTACTCCTGAGGTAACTTGAATTGTATCCGATCTAACTCCATCCAAAACAACTCTCTGTTCGAGATCAGTTAGGAAATCTTTGGTCCCACCAATAACGTATGTATCTATGCCGTATGCTTCCAACTTTTGAATCAGCTTTAAATGCGGAACCTTATCGAATGCCTTTCTGAAGTCTAAAAATATGGCGTCGACTTGAACGTATCTATCACCCGCGGATAAGATATCGTGAACGAAGAGAGCAAGTTGAGTTTCACAATACCTTCCTTTTCTAAATCCGTGCTGTTCTTTTGCTAACAGATTTTGGTTATCTAGATGAGCCATTATTGAACTGAAAATAATATGTTCCAATATTTGGAAGAAATGGAAGTAAGTGAAATTGGACGGTAATTACTAGGCTTTTCCCTATCCCCACCTTTAAATATAGGCGTGACGTTCGCTGTTTTCCAATCTTTAGGGACTGTGTGTTCTGCTAGAGATTTTTCGAATACTATCTTCAAGTAAGGCGCTATCTCTGACGCTGATTCCTTATACACTCGAGCTGGAATGAGATCAGTGCCTGTCGATTTCTTTGGATTAATAGAGCTGAGTTGTTTTTCTAAACCACTGCTTGAAATACAGATAGACGGCATCCACTATTGGTAGAGTCGAGGTAGAGGTGTTGTTGATATATTGGTCGTAAAACTAGAGAAGACACTACGGAAAAAGTTATTTAAGAGATTAGCTTTATCTCGATTGTTCGTCTCTCTATCGCCACGTTCATTAATGAGTGAAGACACTGTAGCGCTATTTCCCTGTACCTCCCTCACATATGACCAGAAAGCCTTAGAGTTGTCATCTAAATATTCGCCCAATATTTTTGTTTTGAACTCACGCAACGCCTCCCTAAGTGTTTTCTTCGTCTTTTTTTCAATTTTTTATAATCTTCACGCATTTCTTGTATTTTCTCACAGGTAAGTTCCGCATGTGTCTTTTTTACTATAGCGTGAATTGCTCTCTGTCGCTTAAGAGCTTTACGGACTTTGGCATTGTACCATCTAGGTTCAGTATTCAAACGTTTTAACTTACTGGGTATCGTTTTATCCACGGCATCTTGCATAATACTAATGAACTTTTTCCATGCTTCGTTTACCCTAAGGTTGAGAGTGGTTCCTTTGAAGACAGTGAATGAGTTCAACAAGTACTGCTTTAACCCTTCAAAATTTGCCTTATGGTATAAATAGACCCTTCTTCTCGACACAGGTTTTCTATCGGAGACGATACGAAACTTTCCATGCACTGCCTTGTGGTCACTTATACCAGCCGCAGCCTCAGTTCTGATAACGCACCCTGGAATATTCGTTGCTAAGAGGTCTAGTATGTTGTTACCCCTGGTTGGTGCATCTACTAGCTGAGTCAAGGAATTGGAATATAATGAGTGAAGCAAAGTTTCGCACAGGTCTTTGTCTTTCCCTCCATTTTTAAAACAATATTTTTCCCGATCGATCGATGGAACATTGAAATCGCCGCATACTATGACACTATTACGATTTTTCTGAAAAGTAAAACGTCTTATCTGGTGATCTTACTCTAAAACTGAATCTAAGCTTGAATCTGGTGGTCTATAATATGCATATAAAGTATCTCTTAGCTGATTATTCTATTGAGCACCAAATACTTTTCAATTCACTATCTCCAAAATTCTCGGCTCTGCTTGTGATCTCATTCTTGACTGCAATAAATACTCCTTCTCCTGTTCTTGTTTTACGGTCCTTTCTGTATATCGAATATGATTTCGGGGAGATCTCTCGGTCGTGTATTTCATCCAATAGCCAACTTTCAGTTCCAATGATTACATCAGCTTCTGTTATTAGAATTAAATGGTGGAAATCAGCAACTTTGTTCTTAATACTACGGCAGTTTACAGCTACGATCGATAAAGCTTCTTTTATACACGGTTTTGTGCACTTTCCTGATAATTTAAGTTTCTCATTGCGTACTATATCTGATTTTTCTGATGATCTATCGCTATTTTCACAAGGGCAATTTTGACGTTTTGAACGCTTTATTGCTTTATTGGACGGAACCTTGGACCCCACGGTTTACTATACACATATCTACCCTACACCCTGCCCTACTCACTAACCTAAAAAGGCCTACAATGCTCGAAGATTCTACTCGCTACACACCTCGCTGACTCGGCCGTGTAATGAACTCCCGAACGATCCAGTGTTCCGACATGATCGGATTACCGGCCGCAGATCAACGAAGGAGGCTCCGATATCCTTGCAGAACTGACGTGGCCTCTGATTGATGCCTTCCACTCGGCTCCAAATCAGGGGTCCACGATCGATCCTCGGGACAAGACTACAGATCGAAAGCTCCATGCCGGCCCCAATGGTCCCACCCACCCGCTTCACTTCGGCATTCAGATCCCGGAGGGATTCTAGAATTTCATCAGATCCACGAATGGTGGCATCATTGACGCCGACATGAGCCACAACCCGTAGTCTGGAGCACTTCGTGACCACAACCGCCGCACCAACCGCCTTCGTCACCTGCGGAACGCCGCCACCCGGAATGCACCAAGACGTCACGCGCTGGCTCACACCTCGTCGCGTGCCCTTTCACGCAAAGGAACCATCACACGGCGGACGTTACTACTCCCTATCACTAAAATTCCCGTCCCTTCCCTCTGTAGCCACCCTTTCCAACTGGGCCCGAAGTTCCCGCACCATTGTCTCCAACGCGGCAATGCAGGCCGCGAGAGCCTCGCACTCACCGGCATTTTCGACTCCGGCAACGGGTGACCTATTCGGAGACATCCTATCACTAACGCAACTTTTTATTTCACAAAAGCTAATCTAAATGGTGCTACACTTTATAGAGATACGAGTGAGAGTAAACAAAAACGAGAGACTAACTACCTTTGCCACTTACCGAACGTAAATAAGAAAATGTCACTAAGCTTAAAGATAGGCGAAAGTGATCAACGGATTTAAAACCACATTTCAAATTCTTCCACTCTTCACTTCCCTGCACTTGCAAACGTTCAAAAGTTTCTCCAATAGAGAAATATTTTCCATATGTAGTATCTAATGAATTGTTTCCATACTTGAATACTTGTATTCTCAGCAGTAGGTAGATTCAATTTTTATTGCGAGACCTCTTCGCCTGCGCGATTATACTATTCATTTCTTGCTTCTTTCATCGTTGATTATTTGGCTTTCTCGGTAACAAAATGTATTTACCTATTCTAGCTTCTGCTTTTCTTGTTTAACACATGACTTTCATAGATAGTCATTCTTATTGCATACTAATGCATTGATCTTCTTATTGTGAGGGATCACGTTATGGTAATTTTTCCTCCGGGTTCAGGTTATTGCATGAAGTATGATAAAATTGCCCCTTCGTCTTACGCTCGCTAGTTCACTTGAAGTGAAGCTTAAGCTTCCGTATTGGTGATGATAAGATTTATAACTTGATGAGTGGTTTGGGGAAATTAGTAAATAAGTTATTCTGCGAGTGGTGCGTATTTAGCCTCCCAAGTATTTATCTCATACGTGTTTCTGCAGTGATAAGAAGAAATTATTGAGTTCGGATATAGAAAGTACGTTCCAAAGACGAAAAATGTGCTGTAGTTTTCTATAAATTCAAGATTTAGCAATCAGTGCCATTGTGGGATAAAATTATCGTTAAACCTTAACCACCTAGTATGGGTCTCATAGACCTTGATAATTAAATAATCGTAAATATGTTAGCGCCCAGTTTTGTATTGACTTGTTCATTCTTTCAATCTTATCCCCTCGCCGCTCAGTGTCGCGCAACCGCTCGACGGGGTCGGACGTGCGTGCAATTGTCACGGGTTATTATAAAACTCCTACCTCGGGTCTGAGAGGCCAATGCGATTATGGTGGTTATGTAATTTTTATTAAATTATTTATTCTCACTGTTTTAGTAAAAAATGGTTAAAAACGACGAATGTAACTATGTGTAGTCTGATATTGAGCTAGATTATGTTTTGGGAGAGAGTTGTGCGGCCGATTCTGAATGCGAAGAGAGAACTTTGGTGAGCAATAAACAGAGCGCATCATCCCACAATATTGTTTCCTCAAATTTAAGTCAAGACAAAGAATTTTCATCAGAAGATAAAATAACCTTTCTCTCGCAATGGAAGGAGACCGAGGAGGAAGTTACTTTAGTAAGATTCGCTGTCGTAGGTAATCAATCTCATAGTATTCACGATGAAGGACTTTACAACATAATATAGAAGTGTACAAGAATAACCATGAGAAAAAATTCCCCTGAACCAGGAATCGAACCACGGACCTATGGCTTTACGTCATTCTGTACAACGCGATATTTTTTAAACGTCTTTTTTCAAAGATGTGCGTATATAAGCTTAAAATGAGAGTTCTTTACCCTTATCAGAGATTTAAAAAAAAACAAAGTCCATTTTCATATGCCTTTATTTTTAATGCATAGTATGATATTCTCCTAAACCGGCTATTACTTAATAACCAAACCTTTCGGCGCACATATTATAAAATTGAATTATTTTACTCTGACCGATTCATAATAGGTGGTTGTGTGACAAAAATATATGCTAGGTTATATAGGGTTAAGTGGCTTGGCTTCAGTGAAATAAAAATTGAGTATTTCTTTGGGAAAAATTAAAATTTCATTCCATCATGTTGAGGAATATTGAGCTTTTCATTTTGTGATTAGATTGCATTTTTTCGATTTCCATTCTCCTTAACTTTTCTACTTTTCGAAAAAAATTACTCGAAGGAAAAAATTCGTGACCTATTTTTACGCGTTAGAAAATTATTGTTGATCAATCGATTTTTGTCTTCCCTCAAAAGTCTTAAAATTATACTCACGAAAGCCTCGTGCCAGTGAGAACGTGGCTGTCTTTGACCCAATTGTTGCTGAAGGTGAACCCTTAATGTGAGGTATTACAAAAAGCGCTCGTTTATGAATGAAATTCTTGGAAAGTTATAATTTCTAGATAAATATGACAACTAACGTGGAGTGAAACAGATTTGCCCATGTAAATGGCTCATACGAGCTAATCAAGACTAAAAAGAATCACAAATTTTATTGAAATTTAAAAAAATCTAAGAAAAATAAAAGTAGGTCTTACTTGAACTTGTGCGAAATATTATCTTATGCTCTGAATCCGAGGCAAATGAAGCAAAGTATTAGGTGTCCCCTGATCCATTGGAGGAGTATTCCGTATTTTCGAATACCTTCTCTATTCTGAATATGTATTTTAAACTCATTGTTATACTGAGAAAGTTTTCTATATTTATTACACCCGCAGCGTCAAGGATAAAATTCCACACATATATTGAGAATCTTCCATAAATACCGAGCCATATCTACTTTTTCACTCACTAATGATCCAGCGCCTTGCTTTGGGCAGCTTGGCAGGCAAGATCTACTTTATATGCACCATGCATATTTTTTAACATTTTTGCTGCGTAATCACCTATTGTAGTCATTTATCTTAGCTTATAAAAGCTGAAATCTTTCAATGAGCACAGATCCGTGTGAATCCGCTGGCATGCAGGAAAAAAGTATTTTTTTTAAGGCTGGATTTAGGTTTATTCAATTTTTTTGTGTATCTGTGGGAAATTAATTATAACCGTAATTTTTTAAGGTTATAATTTTTACAAACTATTTAGACTCTTCATCAATAAGTAGTCTATAATAAACAATGCAAAATTTCACGAGGACGATATTACGCAGGGAAGGTGTATTAGGATATTCGAAACTTTATAGCTGTTTCAGCTGCACAGATTTAGAAAATCTACATTGAGTTTTTATTCAAGTTTCTTCAAAGTTTAAACAAAAAACCTCTTCCCAAAGAAATATTTATAATTTTATCGGACGAGCCTTTTTCATTTTGCAGGCGACGTCAGGTAAGGAGCAGCAATTAATCATGATGCTGTTTCCATTCCATCAAAATATAAAAGAAATACAATTTCTTAAAACTTGTTTCAAAGCGAGGAATGGGTTCTTTACAGAAGGAAGAGTAAAAGTACTTCAATTTTTGATTTACTTCACGTCGAGGTCATAGCAGATTTAGCGGTAATTGACGTGGGAATCGAAGTAGTGGCATCTGCCTCCTCATTCCAGAGCGTTGTGGACTCGAACTGAGAGTTGTTGGCGATACTTTTACCTTTTAAGGACAAAATCACGGATTTTTGATGGGCACCTTTGAGCTCATAACTGGATTTCATTCAAATAATCCAATTTATACTTAAATTTTATCGTACCAATTTTAATGCGTTTTAAAAGTTTGAACTAAAAACCGCCGGCGTTGACGTGAAAATGAAAACCAAAAATTGTATTGCAGGCTTCATTAACTATTCCCTTAAATTTTATGAATCAAGAAATTCTAAAATTTAGATACATTTTATGAATTAATGTAGTTCAAACATTTTTTAGAATAATGTATTTAATGCAGAATTAGATTGGCGCTTCCAAGCGCGTTGCCAAATACTTAATTGTGAATAGTATCACCATTCTGAAATCTTTGTAAGAATTGTGAAGTAACGTTATCTCATCTCGTATCCTTCACTACATCTAGAAATCTACTACATCTACTGATCCACTAGATTTAAAATGCATCATCATCGATATTGAAATCAATTTTCAATCAAAGGGTGATTTTATATCTCAAATCGTGTTTTCCATAGTAATTTCAAACCCTGGCGATTCATCTCCTCAAATTGAGCGACTCGCGGGCGCGTTTCCACCACTTGCGGTGCATGGCAGAGGGTGGGGAGCGATGAAAGGTAATTAAAGCGAGTGAACAAAAACACCAGAGGATTTGCTCCTTTTTCAGCCTGAACGGAAATCCCTCCGAAACTTACATTATTGAACCAAAAAACCCAGCGCTCGCATTTGACCACGTTCCTAAATCGATTAATTTTCTCCTTATGAATAGTTTATTTTTAAATTAAATATTCCAGTTCTATCTATCAGTTATGGTATTTCATCGCAAATTGCTAGCAAATTAATTAGAAGTGACTCTAAAGAGATCATGATTCGTATAATTAAAGGTTTGCAGCACGGTATGATGGTATAATTTCATGTCTTTCAAATAATACATTACTTGTCAATTATGTTGATGAATACTGAGAATTGTGTTGTGTATTGTTAAAGTTTACGGGTAGTTGTGCAATGATCATCATCAAGATAAGGTACTACTGAGAGCTAGATTAGTAGCATGAGAAAGAAGGCAGCTGCAATTGACTAATGCATATACAGATCTTGAAAGTTTTTGTTTCGTATTTACTCCCTTATGACTTGGCTATCATGGAATGTGATTGCTAAACGTCTGCACCACTATCGCCGCAAAAGAGGTACAATGCTGAACAATGAAACTGTTTGCGGCGAATAAACTCCTCCAAAGAGAAGCAAAAGTTTGAGCATATTGAGAGTCTGCAGGCTCGGAGATGCTCTCTAAATTCAAGCTATTGTAACACTGAACGTTCGATGACGAACATTGAACATTCTCTGAAGGATCCTGTGAAGAAATATACCAAAGGGTATAAAAATTCTCCAATTTGATAAAATATTCGTGTATTTAGCTTTTTTGTTGTAGAAATCAGTAGTAGTCAAGTACTATATATACTATACTATGTAGTATTATACTAGTTTTTGTTTTCATTTCCAAATTATATTTAAAAACATGAAATCCTCCTGAAAAATGCTAATAAGTAATTACTGAATTGAGGGGCTGTTACTTAACTGGAAGAGATTTTTTCGTTTGACAGAGGTTCAGATTTTTGGAAAAACATTAAAAAATCTACTTTACAAACTGAAACAATGTTTTCTGCCTATTTGAGCCTCGAGATTAATCGTTGGTGTCTGCGTGCGGGAATGCTTCTGTAGTCAGTCATTCAGTAGATATAATATGGAATAATCTTCGAAGCAAAATTGATTAGCAGTTTTTTTCTCTCAACCTCATTTTTATCATGTAACATATGTATTTTCTAAGTTTTCTCTATGGCGCAGGCAACCAATATGAAACATATTGTCTAAGCAAACCACGGACAGCAAATGTACCGAATTAGTTGACTTTTGTTTTCGGTTGCGCCTGCTTGGCATGCTCTAGTCATAATGGTGGCTCATGTTATTTTGAGTGGACCAGGAACATTTGCACTGTCCAATTTTCTGCAAGAAAATTAATATAATTATGCAAATATTCCAATAATTTTATGTTGATACATTATAAAGCTATATATATTTTTCCTTTAGGATAAAGTACTTTGCGATGACTCTCTAAATAAATGTATTTAGCTGGTGGGGAAATAATTAATAATATATACAATGGAGCATTGTATCAATAAACATTGCAGCTATAACCAGGAGTTAATGAGAAAAGGTGGCGTAAGGACTGTAACTTTCCTCTAACCTTTTTCACTGAGGTTTTCTCAGAAAAAGTATTGCTTTCCTTTACCCCATTACCGCATTGGAGTCGTGATGCCAGCTGTACGTGGGCCGGAAAACAAAGGTGTAGTGGAAACAAGGGATGAATGGGACAGTTCAAATCTCTCTCCCTTGATTGAAGTTTTTTAGCTCTTGCTTTTCTCAAATGTATGGGAAGCAGTAGGTGCATTTACTCATAAAGTGGCTCCTTGCTCATTTTTGTGAGTGTGAGTTAAGATGAGGATATTTGGTTTTCACACCAATTTTGGTTACTTTCGTGAGATTATTTAACTTTGAATTTCTATATTTTAATTATGACTTTCTCCCGCTGGAAGCACCGATGAAAATGCATGTCCTTCGGGTGTATAAGTTCCGGTGTAAGGTAATTTTAACAACATCTAGTTGCTTCTTAAAGCCTAATAATACATGTGAAATACAAAATGGCCCTTGAGAGAGGTCTGAGATATCAGATCTGTGGGAGGAATGGGACACTTTCCCACTCCCCCAAGCACTATAATTTTCAGTTTTATTTTTTAAGGCATAATAATTTTTAGTTTTAGGTGATAATGCCTCATAAGAGGAGGGAAACCATCTAGATATGGTACCAGTGCCAAATTATACCATCCTAGAAGCTGTGAAGATGATTTGCTATGACGAAGGCAAAAGTGTGAGAGAGGTAGCAAGAGTAAAGAATTCATCGAAATCTGCATTAACAAGACATAGAATGAAAGTATTTGCTTCCAAGAACAGGGAGAATGTAATTTTTCAAAGTAATCTGGCATGTGGAATGTTCTTCCTCTTTTGTACTACCCAGGAAAAGTTTTAAGTGATGAGTACGGTGATGGAAATGGTGTAAAATTCGTGTGAAAATAGGAGTCAATTTTTTCCTCCGTCAACAAGAAGACAATGGTTTCATAGAGAAAAAATGTAATTTTCTGAAGCTGAATTCTCAAATTTTGTTGCACTGGCACACAATGGCACTGAAAGAGTGAAGTCCTTGCTTACATTTACAACTGATACCATAAATCGTATAATTATTATCATAAATAACTAAAATATCCATGATTAATGTATTTTGAATCGATCACTTATTTTTCCTTGCTATTTTTCACACCTACATTAGTGTCCATTTCCTCCCACCTAACCGTCCCATTTCTCCTTGAATGAGGGAGGACTGGTACAAATGTCATATGTTCAAAAAATGCCAAGTTCCACAGTGCTCACCTATTTTAATTTTTCGAGGAATTTTCTGTCTAATCTAATCCGTTAATATTTTCACAAAAAATTGTGCTCCAAAATGTGTCCCAGTCCTCCCTTGTCTCACCTATTGTAAAGTGTGCATTGTAATGAATTGAGGGGACAAAATAGGATTAAACCCCAGAGCGGAAACAAAAATTCCCAAATTCCAGCAAAGGTGTTACTTTAATATCAATGATTTGGTTAAACTGAGGAAATGCATTATATTTTAGGAATATTCTTTCAGTTTTTGCCAAACGAAAGGAAAGTAGCTCATCTCCCGCATGACAGTTCATGTCTCATTACGTAATTAACAAGAGAGCAGTGCGTTAAGAAATAATAAATATTTGAATTGAATGAACAGTTGGATGAATTTGATCGAGAACTGGGCTAATTTGAAATTATACTGCATTTCTAAGCATAGGAAATAAAATGAGTTATCATGAAGCGGCAATTTTCGGTGTTTTTTTCTCTTTGGAATATTTATTAAGTTCCCGTGCACCACAAAGTTACATGGCATTGCATTATGTGTACACGGGAATAGTTTGTATCTTTCATGCAATTGCGTTAGTCCTAGCTATGGCTAAATTCCACAGCAGGAAAGTTTCTTGCTCGTTCGGCTTTCAGTTCAGCTGTTCCATTACTGCGTTGGGGAATGAATTTCACGTCAGGTACAAGGTTCGCATTTAGCTCTTCTGGTATCGATGTGGTATGTATTTCTTGCTGATTTTTTAAATATTTATTTCGGTGGTTAGTAAAACATGATCACTTTCATTTTCCCGTAGATGGTTTAGGGAGCTGGCACTAAATTTGGCTGAAATGAGCGATAATGTCACGAAGAAATTTCAAGCATAATTTCAGGAGCTTACTTAAATGTACGAATCGTGTAAACGACGGATCTCTATCTCCAAAAAGTCCGATTTGATGTGTTTGGCTCCAAATTTTTCCTGAGTTTCAATAATTGTAATTAACATTTGTAGCAACTCAATTTTTCTCAAATTCAGAAAGATGCTCAGTATCAATGATTGTTTCATAGCCTAAATGAGGGAATACGGATCTTTATTTTCTTGTAATTTTATGGAGTATGAATTTGAAGATCACATATTTTCTCAAATGCGGAGAAATAACAATCAAGAAAAATGAACTATCAGAGATGGGATTTTATGTCATTACTGCGCGAAAAAAGAAAGAATCGGAAATTCATGGAAGATGTTGAGTCTATCGGTGACGTTTTGGAGTGAGCATTATTCATTAAAGCGTACCTTTTATTTGCAGTATTTTTCTCAGCGTATCATCGTAATTGCCAGATTCGTCGAAGGATATATGTAGTTAAAATCGTGATCGAGAAATTACTTTTGCAATAAGCTAGCGCCAACGAAGCCAATTCAATCCATAAAATGAAAACAATTCAGATGATTGCTGTGCAGTTTTATGTAAGCTACCGCAATCATCGCTGGAAATGTCATTCCCGTAAAAGAAAAACATAGGAAAAGGTGAAAAGGCAGCCGAGGGGAAAAATGCACGGCAGCCCTCGAACACTTTTATGTGGACCTGTATTTCCCCTCATGGTACAACAAAAATCCGAGATCAAGAAACCTGTCTGGAAGGAATCCCAAGCAGCATTCTAAAAGAGCTCCGGTATCATATGGGGAATGTTCTTGTTATGAATGGCTATAATGTGAATGTTTCCTGGTCATCGGTTTTCTCCATTGTGAAGTTTCGTTTCGTCTCACTTTCAATCTTTTCCGCTCCAAATCTTTCCTTCCCCTATTTCGTGTCTTTCGCCCTTACGAAGATGCCTTGCTTTGAAATCGAGCGTTTCCGAGAAAATAAGACGCTTGCGAGCGTTTGAAGTGTCCCTCTTCACTCAAAAATTTGCAGCTGGGAAGCCATTACGAGCCTCCTGGAATTATTACAAAAACACAAGCATTCAAATCCTTAAATATTATTTCATCATATTTACATGGAAAATTCTTACTCAGAGAACATATAAAGCCCTCATTAATAATCGTCTCACAAATCCTGGTGGATTTTTTTCTAAAGCAATGGAATTCGTTATATTTTCCTACGTTTGCACGATATCACAAAATATCGCGAGCGTTTTAGAATTTGGAGTTAATTTATGAACGATAGTATTTGTTTGTTAATTCAGGTCACGAGTTAAGATGTTTTTTTGTGCTCTAGAATTCTCTGTTTCAATTGACGCCTAAGATTTTTCATTATTCCAAAGAAAATAAAGCCAACTTACTGTAGGAGACCAATCTCCGATGTCATTTTAAGCTTGATGCTAATGAAACCGAACCTTCAAATTAATTCTCGCGTAATGAGCATAAATGTGAAGTACAGTGGTATCTGGAATAAAGTAGATTCATAGCCTTCGTTAATTCAAGATTTTCTGTGAGGGGCTCAAAAGATTGAGTTCTTCATTTCGAATGAATTGGTTCCTCGGAGTCACGCTGGAAACATCTTGCTTGTGCCATCCCCTTGCTTTTCAACTCTCTTAAACGTGCCCTAATGTACAATTTTATCCGTTAGGAGGGTATAATAAGCCTTTTTCAGGCATTTATGGAAACTTTAATGTGAGATTGAATGAATTTTGTTAAAAAAAAAAACTCTTGGTTCTCTCTATTACTATTCTTGTGTTCAGATTCTTAAATCTTTGCATTTTAGCTACCTTCATTACCATCAATGCATGGAAACGACTTCGGGCTTTTAAAAATCCAAGACACATTCAACAGCAACAAGACAGGAGGATGATAAGAGCATGTTCTTCCGCTCATCTAATATCACCGTACCCGCCACAGCGCATATACATGCTTTTCCAGATCTCGGATGGGGATACGCTTTGGCTGTGTTCATAATCTTCTTTTGTTGGCGACCAAAATATCTCCAAGAAGGCAAAAGTACAATTATTAGCAAAATTGTTTATTTTTGTGCTTCATGGATATTCCATCTTGTATGGGTCATCATGAACTTCATATCTCTATGCAAGGCGAGGGATACATATTTATTGCGTCGGAATAAAAGTTTATTCAATGCATAATTAACATTGTTATTATGTTTTGGTGGAAGATTTGTACGCATTTTGAATTGCCAAATTGAAAATAGACTGCAATTTTGTCATTTTTCGTCCATTGCCATTGAAAAAATTAGGGGAACCCCGGGCAAGACGCATATATTAAGAGAAAGTGTGGGAAAAAGGTAAAAATATGTGAGTAACAGTACTTTCTTCATTACTTATCAGTGCTTTGCTTCACAAACTTTGGTCTGAGCTATTTGAAAGATGAGAACGTAAACAGCAACTTCTTCTAAAATCAATTATATAAAAACGTACCAATTATCCGTTTTGCCCGTAGTAGCCGGGAAAAACGGGTACGCCATAAAGGCAAAAAGGATGACTTGAAAATTTAAAATATTAGTCTTGTCAATCATTTCAGAAGTATCTGCCTACTCCTGCATATGACGTGCAGTTCTCGTGTGCCCATCCTTGGCACTGGCTGCACTACATACAGTCTTCGATAATCGGCTCACTAAATTTTTCAGTACACACCAAGCAAAAGAACATCTGATATGGCATTTTTATTCTTAGAGTTCTCTGTCATCTTGCAACTGCTGGCTC
Organism: Ischnura elegans; assembly: GCF_921293095.1. Lineage (NCBI taxonomy): Eukaryota > Metazoa > Arthropoda > Insecta > Odonata > Coenagrionidae > Ischnura > Ischnura elegans. The sequence continues at coordinate 111,417,107 of NC_060259.1, read as the reverse complement.
CTGAAAATTCATTCATCTTTGTCTTTTTGTATTTTTTAATTTATCATATTTTTTAACCTATTCAGCATTAACAGAAGTGGACGTCAAAATCTCTGATCGTTGCATCTTGTGTTTACGATTCGTTTTTGGAGCGACCTAAGACGGTATGGGTCTGACTTGCAGAATATCGCCGAAGGTGCTGGCCGTCCTTCTGTTTGCCCTAAAGTCAATTGGAGCAAAAAATTATGTATTTTGCGAATATTTTAAGAAAAAAGCAACCGGGTGTACTGCAGAAGCAAATAATAGGGGTCAGTGGACCCTTTCTGCACTGCTCACTACTCCAAGTTGGCTTTTGCTTTTGATAGATGAAACTATATATGGGGGTAGTTGTGCAGCTCTTCACACCTGTTTATCCATGTTATATATGGTAGTCACATGAAAGCTGTGTTTCTCCTCAACTTTGGTAACAAACGGAGTGAAGAGCTATATTTTCAATTGCACTTAATCCTCCACCTCTACCTATTGAATCTCCTGCCATTTCCTTGCCCTCCGTTTTATCATAAACTAATTAATCTCTCCCACCTGGAGCAGCATAACTACCTGCAGGAAATAGTGAATGCGTGGTGATAAATATTTCAGCTTCAGATGGTTCAGTCGCATCCCCTGCCTTTAACCTCATTTCCTGATATTGTTACCATCCGATGTGCTATTCTTAATTTTAGACCCTTTTCAAAATTTTAGCTCCCGGAAATTCTCGAGAATTTGATGACCTACTGTTTTGCACCTTCCTTTAATTATCTAACTTCTCTCCCATGTAAGCGCATCAGGCTTAACTTTGCGGGAATTGGTAATATCCACGCCGAAATGTAAAACCCAATTTCAACTTTCCTCTCAAATTTAATGTCTAAATAGACTAAAGTTTCGTCGCCTCTTATCATTTTCAAGGTCATCACTTAGATATTTAATATGTGTTGAGAGTTCTAATTGGTTATTATTGGTATACTTCCGGCTTTCTGTGGATTAAGCGCTCGAAAAGGGAAGACTGCTTGTCCCACTCAACGGATTTGAACGAAAGAGTATCGGAGAGAGGTTTCTAATCCATTATTTCTCGGAAAAATGAGTGAATGGGCTGCCGCTGTCCTTTCCGGTTGGCGCGGAATTAGAAGCACTGCTCATTTTCGTGTGCCGTGATCATCTCCGCTCGAGAACAGTTGAGTGCTACGGAGCGGTGAGAGGCCGCATGGATCGGGATGAACTGGCTGCGATCCCAGAAACGATAATGATAGGATTAGTGGACTTTTAAACCGCTTCACCAGACAAAAGCCATTTCTGGTTTGGGCTTATAGGATAAGTTGGTAAAAAAAATGCCAATAGATACTTTTTTGTGTCTCGGAATCGCTATGATACCTCTATAAACAAAATCTAAGCTCTCGAGTACGAAGAGGGGCATTGGATAGAAAACGTAACAGAAATATCGTAAATGCAATCTAACATCCAGACATTGTTTGCAGGATATTTTGCAAGAGGATCAGGTGCGCTGGACATGCTCCGAGCATGAAGGAGGGATTTCTGCGAAAGGAGGTATTTCGTGGAAATTGTGGGCGGGGAAGGCCCTGGGGAAAGCCACGTCTGAAATGGTGGGCCAAAGAATGTGGGAAATATCGGAGGAATAGAAAGAGAGGCGAATGATCGAGAAGAAAAAGAGAGGAAGGGATGATGCGGATAGATATCCCATTATGATATTTATGGCCTTAGGAAGAAGAGTTAGTGTTGATATGTGTCAAGCTTCTATGCCATAATTGAACAACTGGACGCAAATTGATGTATTTTTAAAGATAATGGTCTGCCCTTCAAAATTGCAGTAGAATATCACATTTATTGCCAATCCTCGTATTTGAGTGAAACCAAATTGCTTTCAAATTTTTCATCGAATCATTCACCTCCGAGTGGTAGATTGTAAGTAAACAACCTTTAATCACAATTAACCTTTAAAAGAAGATATATATTATAATAATAATATATATCTTCCTTTTTCTACTGATTCTGTTGTCGGAAGGTTGGAGTCTATTTTAACCTATTTAAAATCCATAGACCGCTCTAATTCAAATCACTGATGTTTGTCTACGCTTGCAGAGCTGACTGGCATTGGCAATTTTGTTAAAAAGACTATCCGAATCCATTTAAAAGAGCATTTTTTTAATCGATATTTTAGGTTGACATAGGCATCAGTCAGCATCAGTATCAGGAGAACATCTGTTACCCTTACGGAAGTTGGGCTCAAGGTGTTGTGGCGCTCGAATGAGTGACTCGACCAGGAGCACGCGCTTTGGCATGTTGAACACATACCCCGGATTCGCATGGTAATTGAAGATGGAAGTAGAATCGGTTTTTCGGCTGATTTCGGCAACCAACACCTGGGTGAAAATTTTCAACCTATCGAGAGCTTCTAGGTCAAGAGTTTCAAGTTGAATGTAAACGTACGAATACTGTGAAGTTATCTCAGAATTCATTAAAATGAAAGCTAGATGCAAACACTCCCTGGGAAACAACAACACGAGCTTTAGGAACAAAAGGCAAGCTTCAATGACGGATAGGCACTCTGTCCCTAACTATGACTGCGTATTCTAAACGTAGGAATGGGCTGTTTTTACCCGGGCGGAGTTCTGAAGAAAATCCAGCCGCTCGATTCAACTCCCTAGCCTAAGGTGTGTTTTCAAACGATAGCCGCATCAAAATGGTTTTAAATGTGAATCATGAGGAAAAAAGTGTAAACTGGGTAGACTAGGACTCTTGACATTGAATTGTGTCATCTGCGTATCATCTGTGCAACTGCCTACTCTTCTGTCGACATTTGGGAGTCTGCTTTGACGCTCTTGATATCCCTCGATGGATTATCCGTCCGCTCTTTCCGCCGAGGCGCATTGAGAAGGGGTGTGTGGATGAGCGGCCCCTGGGCATGTGTCTCACCTGGTTCATGTAGGATCGCACGAACTCCATGGACTGCTCGAGGGCGTACGTGTCGGACGAGCACGAGTCGAGGATGAGCGTTCCGAGCGAGACGCCGGGCAGCAGCTCCGCGTCCTCGTTGATCTCGTCCACGGCGTACAGCATGGCTTCGAGCCGCTGCACGCCCTTCTCCTCCTTGACGGCCCCGCAAGGCCCCCCGGCCTCCTCCCCGCGCCCCCCCACGGCCTCGTGCATGGGGAAGATGCCGCCCAAGATGATGTCGCCCGGCAGACGAATGAGCTTGCCCTCTTCGGTGGCCGCGAGCCCGCGCCCCGCGGCCATCAGGAGCAGCAGGGCCACGGCCCCCGCGCCCGCCATGGCACACCTCTGGCTCGCCTACGCGCCGCGCCCCGCGCCCATGCAGCCGACGGGTGTGTGCTCGCGACGCCCACCTGCGACACTGAGCGCGCGCAGCGGGCGATCCGGCTGCCGGGCGGCGAAGGGGGGACCGCCGGCGCGGGAAAGCCGGCGCGCCGGCCCAGCATCCTCCCGCCCGCCCCCACCTCCTGTCTCCATGGTAACATCCCTCGCGAAGAATTAGGCGCCAAGCGAAACTTTGAGGCGCGGCCGGGCAGGGATGAGCTGTACTAATGTGGAACTGGGCCGGGGACACACGCTCCCTCAACCCACTGTCCTCTCAATGAATTCTTCCAATCGAAATTGGAAATAGTATCTCAGCGACGGGTTTTTGAGTTGACTGGAGCAACCATCACCTATTTGCAGAAGAATTCCTAATAACTTATACAATGCTAGGTCAATTGCGGATATTTGATTGAGGTGTGAATACTGTGAAAATGTCTCGGAAATCATGTTGAGAACAACCTATCTTCATGTTCCAAATGCCAAAAGATATAGAAAAAGTAGGCTTTGAATCCTATTTAGCCTTACGACAGCAACCACTCTCGTGGTGGAAAATGTAAGTTCACCCACGTTTGTTGGTTTATGCTAAATGATTGGTAGATTTGAGCTGAAGTGAAAATTGTATTAAGAGAATTGCTAGTATCTGAAGAGAGCAACATTAAAGTACCAATTAGAATAGGATATAAAATCTAATAAACTGGTTTTTCGGTGGACTATGGCAACTGTTAAGGGGGTCAGGAATGCACATTTACCAGCTAGTGGCAAGGGAATGTGTATCTTTGAGGTCTATGATTAGCATATCTCTTCTTCCCCATTTGTGGTCGGCTAAGGAAACTGATTAACCGATTCCACCGGACGCTTGTCCCTCTGCATGTCTCCGTAATCACATTGCTGTGGAAGAATAAGCTGCCAAGATAAACTTTGGCGCGCACTCGGAAACGGTTTGTCACACGAATGTGCAACTCTGCCGGAAGCACACAGAAGATTTTTGAACCTGTTGCTTGCATTCAAATTTCTAGTAAAATAGGAAATTTATCTCCAAAACTGTTTTTTTCAGTTTAGTTACTCAATAGCTCCAATTTTTATCGTATTTGACTTATTAAATTAAGTAGAGGAAACAAATCCAATAAAACTACATATATAAGAATCAAAATTACTTCACAGAAAGACATTTTCTTATCTGAATCTACATAGGGTGGATTAGGACACGTTTACGCGGATTTTTTTTAAATCATTTTCTAATTTTGATATTTTAACTTAAGAAGTGCTAGACATTGTGGTTTTACAAAGTAATTAATATAGTCAAAATTTTATGCATACAGTTGTCGGCTATTTGTGTTATTAACCGTAAAAAAATGTTTTTAGGTCTAAGCCTACTGCATAAACTTCGCCCGTTCCCGGCAAGCTCAACAGGGCATATAAGTTGTGATCATGGTAATCTCAGAATGAAAACTTCCTCACCTTTGTATTTTCCGTTGAGTATAGTCACGTGAATCACATTCATTAATTGCTATTTTAATTACCAAACCGCGTTCAGTTGCATAATTTTGGTTGGTTTAAGTTTCGAAGCATTATGAACACCGAGCCTACGTTTAGCTGTAAATTGTGCCGTGATAAGCCAGGCGCATCCAAGTACTTTAAAAATTCAGATGGATAGTTGGTGAGTTCGTCTTCATTTGTTGCTTAGTCATTAGATTTGAATGAATTCAGTGTACCAACTATTTGAACCTTATTTACCCAGTTTGAGTTATCCACGTTCTAAGCCGTCAAAATTGCTCACTTAATCAACCATTTGTGATTTTTGTAATGATTAATCATGTTAGGGAACACTTTGTTGCTGAGTTCACATTTCAATGAAACGAATTTGCAGAAAATCCGAGGAAATGAAATCAAACTGCTTGATTCGTCGACAGGAACACAGACATTACCGATAATCAAAAATTGCATGGATATTTATTTACAAACACGGTGCTGACGTGTCAACTCGAGATGGGCTTAAAATTAGCTCGAATCAAATTTTTAAAATATAATTACAATTTTTTAAATATGTTTAACTATTAAAATTTTGTATTGTTACGAAGCTCAGTCATTAGTAATTGGTAATAACAAAACAAATAATTTTATTAGTAGCTTTGACCGACTTAGCAGCTGTTGCATTTGGATTTGTTTACTTTTGAATGATAGCATGCCATTGAAAAAAAGTAAAAGAAGTTCAAATTAATGAAAAAGTAAACGGATGAATTGATGGAAATCAATCTAAAAATTATTTACAAGTACCGTAGTTATTGATGAAAACAGATTTGAATTAATTAGGAATGTCCGAAAAGTATTTGGTCAAAAGTATAATAATGTTCTTTTCAATGAGACCGTAGAGGCACCATTGCCTTTTCCTCGTCAGTTCCGCAATTATATGAAGGTTATCTCTGTTGAAAAGAATTTTTAAACAAAATATCCACTTGGAAATAAAATAACCAAAAGAATCTCTGGAAGCGATTTTCATATGCTGATATAGAAAACGCTCAGTGTCGGGGAGATTGTGGAGCCGGCCCTTGCGCCGGCAAGCGAGCGATGAATTCTTTTGTTAGGGTATGACCTTTTTGATAAAAATGATGTGGGACTGCGTATGTGACATAAGTTAATACCTATATGATTAAATGATGATTGAATGTCATTTGTTTAAAGGAGTATGAAGCTTCGGATAAAACAATTTAAATATTACTGTCGCGCGTTTTTTTATGATTTCGTTTTGCTTAGTTTACTTTAACTCATTTTATTGATACCTCTTTAATACTTAAGCCTAATATTTAAGAAATTCAGGTAATATTACGTTTGAATCTCTGCTTCGGTTTTATTCTGCCGTGAAGATCTCTTTGCCTTAAGTAACTAGGTAGGATACTCAGTCTAGAACGAAAACTTCATGTATCACAAAAAATGGACGGACATAATCGTTTCTAAGGGGGTGTCCGAAAAGAGGGTCTCAGAATTCAATCAAACTTGGTAGTGATATAGCCCTCCGAGAGCGTTCTTCGAATCACCCCACATAAAAGGTCATATAACCAGCAGTTTTAACAGAAACGCAGAGTAACATTAACAGATAGAATGTACTCCCGTACAAAGGCCTTGTTACACGGTACATCAACGCACACAATTTTATGTATGAATGCATGAATAATTTTGGTGGACTGGAACGGAACATGTACGAATGCAGGGACCAAATTAGAGCGGCTTCTATTTTCCGTTTATACGTTCGCACAAGTGAGGTAGTTACACGGTGCATTTTCGTGTTCGTTCACGCGTTCATATATTTAGACATTCACTTGTTCGTATTACTGCATCCTATAAGCAGGACTTAGTGTTAGTATAATACTATAGCCGTGGTCAAATGATCGACTGCCACGCTTATTTCCCAGGGTCGAATCTCGCATGCGGCAACTTTTGTCGTAATTTCCTGCTACTTTTTCTTTTACAGATGCCTGATTGATAGATATGTGACTATTTGCTAAACCAGGTTATATAGGATAGCACTCATGCAGGCACATACTATCGGCTTTATAAAATTTTCGCTGCGGTAAAAATTATGACTCCTGTTTATCATAAGGACTCGTGCATCTTAAATGCCCGAATATTTGCCTTTTTGTTCCATATTGGTATTAACTTCATTTGATATTCAAAGAAACGAAGTAAACGAATTCTTAAGGAGTCTAACGTTAATTAGCTATTTTTAAATTCAGCAATTACCAGAAGACGCAAAGCACTTTAACAGCTGAATTTTTTCTTCCTTTTTGTTCATTTTCTGCGTTACCGTGTAGGACTTGCTCCTAATTTAGGGCTTGGGGAAAACTCGTGCATTAGCAATGCAGTTCTTTCAATTCCGCTTCACTTTCCCATACCCTGCGGCTGAATTGCTATAGTAGCTATATAAAATAGCTTTCTCGAGCTGACCTATAAGAAGGTAATTTTGCAATTGGGAATTAGTAAGGCTATATAATAATAATAATAATAATAATAATAATAATTTATTTCACCGATTGGCAAGAGTACAATTGCATGGCTACGTCATAAAAAAGCTAATAATAATATAAAATAAAAATACAATGATGATGTGTCATCAAGATTTACAATTTACATAGAAACAATAAAAATAATTTTTCTAAATACATAAGAATTAATGAAATAAATAAATACAATACAATAGAATGGACAAAATAAGGAGTCACAACTAGCATCATGGATATCATCATATTTACAAATTATCTTCCAAATATTCGGAAATGCTGTAAGAGCACTTTTTAGAGAGAAGAAGTTTCAGCTTGTTCTTAAATACATAAATTGAGGTGCAATCTTTTATTTCGTCAGGGATTTTGTTAAATATAGCAGAGGCTGAATGCCTGGGACCCTTTAAACAGAGGGAGCTGGAGTACTGTTTGTGGTGTATATTATTACTTGATCTTGTGAGGTGATGGTGGAAGGTGGCATTAGAAGGAAATTTATCAAGGTTTGCTTTGACAAAGTTGGCACATGTCAGGATATAGAGAGAAGGGAGTGTTAGGATTTTTGATGCAGCAAAGAGGGGCTTGCCAGGGGTGCGGATGGGAACTTGATGCATAGTCTTGCCATTTTCTGAGCAGAAAAGTGTTTTTTGGCAGCAGTTGAATTTCCCCAAAGCAATATTCCATAGGAAATATGAGCATGTACTTTGGCATAATAAACCATTTTCAGGGTTTCAAATGACACAATAGGAGATAATTTCCTGATCATATAAGTACCCACAGAAATTTTATTGATTATGGCCTGAATATGAGGAGACCAATCGAGGCCATCTGAGATTAGGAACCCCAGAAACTTTATTGAAGTTACATTTGTGGAGTGATTAATATTATTAATATGAGGGGGAAGAACTATCTTGTTAGAGCTTTTAATGAGGAATTGTATGAAGAGAGTTTTATCTTCATTAATAATGAGGTTGTTGTTTTTACACCACTGATGCATTTCCTTAATGGTCAAATTATTGATGTCCACCAAATGTTGAGCACTTTTGGCTGTGACAATGGTGGAGATGTCATCTGCATAAAAAATGGTTCTACCATGTGACAAGTGATTCGGATGGTCACTAATAAAAAGTAAAAAAAGCAGGGGACCAAGGAGAGATCCTTGAGGTACACCTCTGGTTAGATTCAAGGGACCAGATTTTATAGTTGAGGATCCATATGGATAACAAACAACTTGTTGTCTGTCACTTAAGTAGGACATAATCCATTTTAGGGCAGGACCAGTGATGCCAAGAGTGATGAGCTTGTTTTTTAGGATACTATGATCAATTTGGTCAAAGGCCTTAGTTAAGTCAAAGAAAATTCCTACAGTTAGGAGTTTGTCATTTAGGCCAAGTAAGGTGTTATCAACTAGCTCAAAAGAGGCAGAGATAGTGGATTTGCGAGGTATAAAACCATGCTGGTTGTCACAGAGTGAGTTGCAAGATAGTAAATAGCCCAGCAGTCGTGTATAAAATAATTTTTCAAATAGCTTGGAGAAAACTAATAAAATAGATATTTGTCTGTAGTTATCAGCTTCACTACGAGAGCCTTTTTTGTGAACAGGGAGCACACGAGAACATTTTAGAGCTGATGGGAACTGACCTGAAGAGAAGGATGAGTTGACTATATCATCCAAGGGCATAGAAATGAGATTGGAGGCAGTTTTTAATACAGGCATAGGGATTTCATCAAGCCCAGCAGAAAATTTATTGTCGAAAGAATTTATTGTTTTTATAACCTCAGAGGAATCAGTGGGATAGAGAAACATTGCATGGAGTGAATGACTTTGGCTAGTGCTGGGTGATGGTATGTTAGCTGTAAGCTGAGAAGCAGTATTGCAAAAATAAGTGTTGAACATGTCAGCAGTATTCATAGGCTCTGTATTGAATTATTAATCTTTGTTACATCTATTTGCATAGAACTTATCTTTTTTACAGCTCACATAAGGCACAAAACATTAGCATATTCACCGAGGGTGAACGAACTTATATCCTCATTTTCACTCCTCTAACCTCGTTGACGTTGAATTTGTCACATCTTCTTAAAAAACCATGAAGGGTAAAAACATCCAATTCAGGTAGATTATCGAAATTAACTTTAACAATATGTTCGTGATTCATTCTCAAAGAATATATCTCACATGAATTCAGTAAGCATCCAGTGTGTTTCAGCGTTTGCCGAAAAGATATGGGTTGTGTGCTGTGGCTTCAGCGACAAGGCTGCCGAGATGTAACTTGTGACGTCATTCATCTTCTGGCCAATGAATAGGCGTTTTTTGGCGCTGAAGAAGCTGAAGGCATATGTTTAAAATATTCTCCGCGGATATCCAAATGAACAAGTGGCAATTGAAAACATTGCTTAGTACAACGATTACCCGAATCACATTAGGTGCCACGGGGGGAACCATTAAAAGACACAGAATTTAATAACGTCAACTCTGAATGCGGCACAATTTATATGATAACCATAACGGAAAATCATCGCATATACCACCTCACAAAATAGTGAAAAGTCCAATTGCAAATGTTTAATGTCCTTCTCACACACTTTTTATTGCCCTCGCCACCCAAGAAAATTTGGCCTGAGTGCCTGGAGTGACATATCTACGAATTAGCATGCACCTCGTAGAAAGTACCACATTGACAACGAATCTTACGATGAAAAACAGATTCCATCATTGCTACAATGGTTTCATTTTAAGTTGAAGAAAGCTTAATTTTCTTAATGATAACCCCTGGTTGCACGGTTGCACCCAAAACTTTCGTTACTGGTTGCGTCGCACAGTGGTCCGAAATCGGAAAAAGCCGGACAAAAGTCCAAAATAGCTTTTTTCGAGACAAAGACTTAAAGCGTAGCATCAATACTCATAAATGATTGCCAATTATGGATTTATATGCCACTTTACATAACTTTGATCCGTTGGTGAGATACAGTAGCTCAAACATGGCCAATTTTTCAAAAACGCGTGTGATCTAGTTTTTCTTCAATAATCTTCGACCTTAAGCAGGTGGTGTTGCGATGTTTTGAGTTTTATCGAATAAAAAGTACAAATCTCCATTGACTGGATGCTTTGGATATATTATCTGTGATTTGTGAAGATTTTAGTTCACATCTGCATTGTTTTACAACACAAAGTGGCGTACTCATTTTTCGCGTGAAATTTTAAATAAAGTAGATATTGTCTTTCGGTTACGAAATATGTAACTCGGGAAATTTATATGGTAGTATGAAGTAGATATTTTTTAAGAATATTATGAAATCTTGGAAAAATGTTTGCAACCAAGGAAATGAGGCCGATTTTTCGATCGCGCGTCAAGTCTGAGCTACGCAACTCGGGACCCTAAGGCTCGGTAACTGCGGTTGGTTTATTGAGTTTTTTGGGAATTAATTTTTAAAAAGCGTTATTTGAAGCATGACACATAGCCAATAATGACCTAAAGCACTACTATCAATATAATGGACCGATCGACTTGACCATTGAACACATTAATCCAGTGAAGATGGTATGGATTAGATTTTTGTTCGGACCATTCTACGCATAAGAAGTATACTTCGGATATTGAAATATTGTTAAGAGATTAAGTCAGCATGCGAAAGAGAGAGAGAAAGAAATAAACAGTATCTAGTCTAGCAGCAATCTTTGCTCTTTGTCCCTACCCTTCCTTTTCAAACCTCGCTGAGGGGGGTCGCGCGGAAATGTTTGTCCACCCGATTTCCGATTTCGGACGATCTGTGCGAAGGCCATTGTGACCCAAGTTGGTTTATTGCGATCTGCAAAACATTTTATGTATATATTGGTGTAATTTTACTGCTGCTCACTAATTCAGTTGTTCGAAAAGTATCAATACATTTTTATTGTTAAATTTACAGTTAGATACGCAATAAACATAGCATAAACTATGGCTGATGCATTGAAAACGGTATCAATATTTATGCAGAGAACATACGTAGAAACATGAGTTTTATAAAAAGAGGGAAATATATTGAGCTTTACAACATTTGAAGAAATAAGCCTGCTATAAAAAAGACCAACATAAAACTAATACAGAATAGAGCGTCGGGTGAAAAAAATCTTATACGCTCACGGTCCTGTGGGGTCCAAACATCGGTTGCAACGAAGCAAAGTAATACTTTGAAAATCCAACTTTACTCTGCGGTAGAATTACTACAAATAATAGACTAGTATAAGTTCCAATTTCGAACGACGTTATTTTATTCAAAATGTCATCTCAGAAAATCCAGTTGGGTCAATACGCGACTAATTAAGGGTTAGCTGCAATCATCAAGTCTTGAGACCATCATCGTCAGAGTGTATGATATTTGATGATGAACCTGTCGGCAAACAAGAGAATTTTGCTTCGCTTGAAGTCTCCGATGCTCTTTTGAGAGACATGTGGAGCACAGGATTTAAGGATCACGGAGGAATATTAGAAAATAGCTCTTCTTCCTTCAATCATCGTGGCCTTTGTCTCTTGGGCAGCCATTTTCTCTCGAAAAATTGTCCGCCTGAGGAGAGGAGTGAAGGGAGTGGAGGGGGGTGGGGATGTGTTGGGGGGAATGTATTGGAAGCCGTTAGAGCGTGTGAGATGACAAATGGAAAGCGAAGGGTTTTTACGGAAAGAGTGCAAATGTGAGGTGAAGGATGTTTGTGTGACGGGCTGGGCGGGGGGAGGGAGGGATGTCTTTAGAAAGGAGGCTCCGCTTAGGGTGGCATTTGGTCCCAGGGAGAGAGATCATGAGACGATCCAACTCCCCCCACCCCGAAGCTTTGTTGGAGAGCATTGCGCTCCTCTCGATACAGTTTTCCACCAGCCCTCCTTACACGATGAGCTGGGTTCAATGCTAATGGATTCGATGTCTGTTGGCCGCAACCCCCTAGCGTACATCGTTTCGTCATCTCTTTGATATGTTTCGAGGTTGATGGTGCTGCTATTGCTCTCGTCTTTCGCGAAATTCGGGAGAATCATCATGGGTCGATCTTTGGGACCGTTCTGGCTTCGAGTTTTTTTGCAATTACGACCCGCGTATTTCCACCGCTTCCAGTGAAAGTGCCACGCATGTTCCCATACCTCTCATACCATTTTTTTCCTGAAGAGGTCACTTTCCAACACTCCAATGCGTTCATTAAATGAGACATTGTTAAATGTCCACTGCATTTATTTTAGCACAGCGCATTTCGTTGTTACAGTAGCATTCCCAAGTGCGGAAGGGTGACTATTTTTAAAGGATCGGGAAGTAGGTGCGTGCGCTGGCGTGACATTTGGTCCCCAGCAATATGAGGAGATCCCCACCCAACTCCATCCACGCCTGAGCTTTGTTGTGGAGCATTAGAATGTTTTTGTGGCAACGCAGCGCGTCGCGCTCAAATAAATTCAGTGCAAATATAGCAATGACTCATTTAACTAATGTTCATAACTTCCATCACATCGTGCCACATGTCATACAAGATACTTTCGTGCGTGTTAATATGAAAATTTCTCAGAGGAAAAATCGTTTGATTTGGTCGAGACTTGAACTCGGATTTTACGAAATAGCGGCAGATCTCTTTCGTATTAAGCTACCATGGTATCTCCTTCCTCTCTCAAGTTTTCTTGGCACCTCACGTCTATTTTCTTGCTTAAACCCAAAAATGGATTTTTTTCTGCGGAAATCGTCTTCTCTCAACAAAATTTCTCTCATTTTTCAGCTCATATTGTGCGACTGTTCGCCGTTTACGGAAAGTACTAAATGAAAAATGAAAGTACTAATTCGATATCTCGTCCCATTAATCCGATTTCTTCCTTTTTCTCGGAAATAGAAATAAAAATGCATTCAAGTAAGGTGCACGCCGTTTCTCTCCCAATTTCTCTTGAGTCTGTTCAATAAATCTTCTCTTTATTCTCTGCCCTAAATCTTATGGAATTATCGACACCTCCTTTTCTGCTCTTCTTGGCTTGATTGCCTCTAAAGTATCAAGAATCACTTTGAATTGTATCGTATTCAGTTTTTTAATGCCATTCCTGCACTTTGAGGCCATTCCGTCTGCCTTAGGCTAACTTTTCCCCATAAGTATTCCTCGATGACAGCGGATGTGAAATCGCAAAGCTCTTGTTGGATGGGCGCTGAGAGGCGAAGTACTTGATTGGGATAAGGAAGTGTGTCTCAGCGGCGCACAGCGTGAGTCTCTCCTCACGATTCACACTCGAACACCTGTGGGCCCTGGCCTCACTTTCTCGCTTTTATGCCATCACCTTCCTCAGAGTTTCTTTGTTTTATCGGGGACAGAGCGGCCGACGCTTCCTTCATTCTCGCGCGCGTCATTTGGTCGTGATGGAACCTCATAGGGTCCCGGATATTTTTTGATGGCGCCAATTAGAATGCCTGTCAATAGTCATCAGTGTATATTCGTCCTCCAAGAGTGTAGGCAGGATGTGTGTGGCTTTAGTGAATTGGCGATGGAAGTGGAAGTTGGCTGAAGTCATGAATGAGGCGCATGCGCGGAACTTCCGAAAGCAGCGAGCGGGAAGTTGTGGTTTTCGTGGGACGTCAGCGGATGTGGGCGTTGGTCAATTTGTTTGTACGGATTTTGGGGTTCGGATAATGATCAGTTGTATCAAAGGCTGACGCAAGCTCTAGAGAGACTTGGGGGCCCGGAAAATATATGTGTAAAAGGCGAAGGCGATTTTAATTGGTGTTTGCATGATATAGGGCCTTGACTAGGTCGTCAGATGTTCAAGCTCATTGTAATGCTTTAAACTGATAACAAAGATTTTCGTCCTCCTTGGCCTCCTTATCAATACTTCCAAATATTTTTATTCGTCGTTGGAATAAGGTGCCCTTAAAGACAAATAGATCAATTGACCCTTTGAATTCAGGCATCAATATTTAACACAATGATGCACGTCTCAGATTTGGACCAGATAAATGGACCTGAATTAATGACCTCGAGGAGAAATAATAAATCGAAAGAAACGGCTGCAAATTTTCAGTCTTGTCAATTCCAATCGTTTAAAATTAAATTTCTCAAGCGGCAGTAAGTTTGAAAATAAAGCGGCTTGTAAAATACTTGCTTGTGGTAAAATACGTGGTTTCCCTCCAAACTTCATTTACCAATCTACGAAATAAATGAATGATAAGGGATCCGGTATATTCTGGAACTTTTCCTTTTGATTCACGAGTGATAATGAAAAGTTTAGAGCTTCAATCCATCTTTCTTTGCGCTCTTTTGAAGTCAACATTCTAACAAATATTATTAACTCATTTCTTCCCAATGATGCGTGAACGCAACGCAGACTTTGCGATTTTTTCTCCGTATTTGTTATGATGTTTATGCACTCGATGATTATATCTCTCTGCAAATACAATGATGCATTTGTATTCTAGGCAATTGCAACAATTGGGTGAATTTGACTTATGTTAGTGGTTTTTAAATTATTTAAGAATAAAGCAAGTGCTGTGTTCACGCAACATTGGGAGGACCCCGGTAAAGTAGGGAAACGGCGCGCCGCGGCGGTAGTCGTTTAGAGTGCTTCTTTTTGGACTGAAAAATGAAAAGCTTATCAAGAATATGTTACCTTTTTATGGTGAAACTTTAGTTTCAGGCAATTTTACAGTATTTTAGTCCTAAATATACATCTTCATAAGTGTTTAAGGGTCTTTACTAGGATGTTTGGCAGGTGGTGAGTTTTCACCGAGTTTTGACTGTTTGATATTTTAACTTCACGTATCGAGCAAGATTAAATCAGCGTTTACTTACGCTATAGTGGGAATTTACTGTGACCTAAACATAAAAGATGCATAAAAAGTTTGCTATAGAGTTGTCCAGATATCTGTAGGCGTCTGCAATGTCAAGATATACTGGCATCCTAAGGTAAGAACGATCTGTTTACCATAGTTGGCAAGTATGTTAAAAGCAAGTGGGTATGTGAGGGTTAGAAAATAGATCGTAAATTCGTATTTACGTGGTGTTGTTGACTAGGATTCAAAGGAAAAGTAGTTGTAGGGAAGAAAGCATAGTTAGGCTGGGCGGGGATATCCCAGCACCAATGGGTCCCCGTGCACAGCGGGGGTTGGCGAATGAGCAAAAAGAATGCAGAGGTAGGAGGGATCACATTATCGCAGTATTTTCTGAGAAATTCATGCCAACTGGCCGCTGACAATAATGAGCTGATAAGGCTCCAAATGAGGGCGCAGGGAATTTCGGAAGAAATTTTTTGAGAACTATGAGTGATGATGAATGCATTGAGATTCCAAGAAAAATATTTCTTGGTATATTGACTCAGGTAATGGCTCAAAGGGATAGCTTGAACACTGAGGATTACGGTATATAGAAGGGACAATGTTCTGTTCCATCTGATTTTACTATACATCATCTACATATACATCTACATAATACCCCGCAAGCCGCCTAAAAGGCGTGTGGCAGGGGGTGTTAGGACACCAGCCGTTTACAACTAAAACATGTAGCGCTCTAACGAGGTTGGAACTGGCGTTTATTAAAGTTGTTTATGGTTCGGGGGAAAAACGAATTCCCATATCTATCCGTTCGGCAAAACATCTCTCTTCATTTATCGCTTCTATCGGACCTGGAGATATAGTTTGGCTCTAATATTGTTCTCTGTGTCTCTCTTAAAGATATTCATTCTCAATTGTTCAAGCCATCTAAGCCTAGCGCGCAGCCTCCGAGTCTCCAACGGCTCTCAGCCTAATTCGCTTAACATCTGGGTAACACTGTCTGTACGCCCGTAGCAGTTTCTGACTAAACGCGCAGCCTTCCTTTGTATTTTATTCAGTTCGCGGATTAAGGGTTTCTGCACCGGATCCCATACGCTCGCTGCATATTCAAGGTGCGGTCGGACGAGAGCGAAATAGCACCTTTCTTTTACTTTCTCATCCGAAAATCTTCCCACAATACGCTTGACGAATCCTAATTTCTTCAGGGCTATGCCGCTAATTTTCGTTATATGTGTTCCCCACGTGAGGTTCGAGGTTATCGTAACACCCAGGTACTTCACTTCGTCTGTTGCCTTTATGTTAACACCATCCACTGCATAAACATGGTTAGAGTTGGACGAATTCCGCAGAAATGTACCGCCATGCATTTGCTCAGATTGAGTTCTAGTCCCCACCCTTGGCTCCACAAATGAACGTTGTTCAAGTCAGGTGATAGAGTTTCATAGTCAGAGTGATCACTTATTTCGCGGTAGATGACAGCGTCGTCAGCAAATAAACGTATTTTACTACTAATGCGGGAGCAGAGATCATTAATGTATATAATGAACAACAGGGGGCCGATTACGCTTCCTTGTGGAACACCTGATGTAACTTTTACAACATCAGAGCTAATTCCGTCAAGAACTACTTTTTGTTTACGATCTCTGAGGAAGTCGCGTATCCAGTTCACAACTGTTTCGTTTAATCCGCATGACTGTAATTTGTATAAACGTTTGTTGTGAGGTACAGTGTCGAAAGCTTTCTTAAAATCTAGAAATAGTGCGTCGACTTGTCTTTTCGATTCACCAGATTTTATAACGTCGTGAAGAAAGAGCGCGAGCTGTGTTTCGCATAATCTACCTTTTCGGAATCCGTGCTGATAGTCATGGACGAAGTTACGTCTGTCCAAGAAAGTCATGATATTGCTAACAATGATATGCTCAAGTATCTTGCCTATAATCGATGTTAATGAAATCGGACGGTAGTTGCCTGGGTCATGTCTGTTTCCCTTTTTGAATATGGGTGTAACGCTTGCAATTTTCCAGTCTAGCGGTAACTTCCCTTCGGAGAGTGACTTCTTGAATATGATCTCTAAGAAAGGTGCGATCTGTGGAGCTAACTCCTTGAGGACACGCGCGGGTATTCCCTCCGGACCCGGAGATTTACTATTCTTAATCGATTGGAGTTGTTTAGTTATCCCATCACGTTGTAAAGATATTTCTTCCATCGATTCCTCAGTATATTTAATGTGTTAGCTTTGGCAATATTTTCGGTGACAAGTTTACCATCTTTATCAAATAACGAATCTACGGTTGAATGTTTCCCTGAAGCTCTCTCGCGTACGACCAAAAGGATTTCGGATTTCCTTCGAGTAATTCACCGAGAACCTTTTTCTTAAACTTTCGCATTGCAGTTCGCATTGATTTCTTGGTTATTGAGCGTTGTGCAGCGTAACTTTCTTTAGCTTCAAGTTCCTTCGATTTATTACGTGACGTAATGGACTTTCTGTACAAATTGTATAGTTTTCTCTGTTTCCTAAGTTCTCTTCTGACATCGTTGTTGTACCAGCGAGATTCCTTATTATCACATTTCAGTTTTTGCGGAATATGTTCGTTAATTCCTTGGCGCAGAATTTCTAAGAAATGTGTCCATGTTACATCTGTGCTTTGGTCCTTTGATATTACTACGAATTTTTTGTAGGAGTCATTAAGCATCTCGCCAAATTTAGTGAAGTTGCATTTATCAAATAAGTAAATATTTCGTTTTGGTTTTACGGCTGACACTACATCAATTTTTAACGTTGCAAGGATTACTCTGTGATCGCTTATACCGTCAATATTATCGACTTGTTTTATCAACTTAGGATGGCTTACTGCTAAAAGGTCTAATATCTTATTTCCTCTCGTAGGCTTGTCAACAACAAATACCTGTGGTTGTCTGTTGAACAATCGTTCCCTCCAAATGACCTGAACCCACATTTGCAGCCTAAGTTGCTCATTATCGCCAGTGATCATAGTGCGTGAAATTCTCAGAAAATATTACAATAGCGTGGTCTTTCTTCTGTTCTGATGTTTAGTGGTTATTACACCTTAGCTAAAAAATATTAATGGAGTAACGACGCGTCCCTATTGTGCGTCAAACGATGTCCCGGAAGCATTTTGTTGAACCTAAAATGTTCATACGCCTGGCTGGTAACAGAAGTTTGGACAAGGGGGATAAGTTTTCTAAGACCCGTCCATACTTTGCGAGCTCAGCCAAATATTTCTACGGTTTGATGCTATTTCTCATAAATTATCTTTTGACGAGAGGATGATGCCATATTTTGGCGAAAGTGAAGGAGCAATTACTCATTATCAATAGCAGACACTTTGTTACTTCCGCGATATTAAAATTCCTGTTAATTGACCGGTTTCTTTATATTTTCTGCACTCTATAGTGGTGTAATAGCCGAAACCGGTCAAATAGTATACATTTTTTATAAATACTTTGTGGAAGTCACAAAGTGTCTGCTATTGATAATATGGAGCCTTCCACCACGTACAAGCTTCAAGTTTCAATTTGAGTAACTACCCTTATAGTCACTAAACTTGCCATGACATCGGACATAACGGAGTAAATAGTTTACGAAAAGCAGTAAGGAAAGACAAGGTTGGCCACAATATTGTTCGCGACGAAAAAATTCACGACGAAGATGCCGAGTTTCTAGCAGCCAGAAGATTAGTGATTACCAAAAGTGCAATATTTTTTACATACTGATTGCTCTTCTAAATTTCATGAACAATACAAAGTTTAATCAATATTTTGGGCTAAATATATATTTGGGTTATAATAAAAAAGGATTATTTGCAAAAAAAAGAGTTCCGAAAAAAAGGCAAAACGGCTCATTTGACCTGGGGAACTCCCAATGTTGCGTATACGCAACGTTTTACCATCGGCAAACTAAAAACAATAAAAATATATTAATCGATAATCTGCCTTATTTGAGTCTGTTTTATTGATGAATCATCAAAATATTTGGATTTTTTAAGTTATTAACATGCTAAGGATTTAATGGGTCAAGGAAAATAGGTAGGCGATCACCAGAGAAGGGATATCCTACAGTCATAATATTTACCTTTCATCCATGAATAGAATCTTCCAAGTCTTCTCTTTAGCAGAATATTTCGTTTCTACCTCATTTAAGTAATTACGTGATGCCCAAGCGGTAAATCTTACCACCATATATTATGCATGTCCTATGATCTGGTCATCCATTTCTAGTTTGGTATTGTTATCCTTAATGTTCAAATATCGGACTTCACCACGTATTCAATGAAATTATTCGCTCAATTATAATCCTGATAGAGTCACTATGTAACGGGCGTGGAAGATGTTGGAATATTTTCCTCTAATTACGTTTCATCTTAGTGCCGTGTTTGCGTATCATTTTTCCAAGGAGTGAAAGGCATGTGCAGACCGCGAGTTATGCTGAATATCGATGCGACAATGGGCCGCGGCCGGATTCACCAGAAGTCACGGGATGTCCATCCTCAGCTCAACTGAGCTTCATCGTCACGTCCACGGAAGGCGATGCCATTCGGCGTCTGCAGACGTGTAACAATGGGGCAAAACGGTCCGTTGAAACGAGTGTACTTGAGAGTTTATAAAACCATGGTGATTTCAACTGATGTCTGTACTCATGTGTCCCCCATTTTCACTTTCTGCTCTTATGCTGCAGGTTACCTATGTAATGAGCGTGCGAGATTTCGCCGAGTTCCATTGAGTTTTGGGTCGGTGGGGAAGTTAAGAGTTTTAGTTGAAGTGAAGAGTACTGAGTCGGATGGACGGTTAAGTGTTTGGCATGAATGATGCGTGCGTATTCGAAATAGGAAATCTCTTCTTCTTCTTCTTCTTCTGTCTAAAGGGTCTAAATAGAGGAGATCGCACTCCGTCTCGCAATACTTGATTTATGTTGGAATTACGCTAACGTTTTAATTGGTTTTCAAAAGTCTCTTCGGCGTGGCGATGATTGTAGAGTGATCTATTTATTCCCATTTATAACAATATCTTAATTGCAATTGGAATCATAGATTCAAGGAGCAGCACTGAAAATTTATTCATTTGATAGGTTAGATGAGCTTGAACATATATTTCCGTTAAAAGCCCCAATTATATCTTATTTCATCATAAAGTTCAGATAGTTCTGCCATCAGCGTCGCAAATTGTGACTTTCCTTGATCTATTGGAATGCATGGTGCGTGACTGCATGCTTAGTGGCCGACTAGAAAATCCTTTTCTGCAATATCGTTCCTCGAACAATAGCTACTTCTCCCATTTCTGAGACCTCACATTGGAAACATAATGTAGACAGCTCAAAGCTGGTTGGTCTACCCAGCGTATTTGCAGCTGATTCAAAGACGTTGGCTCAGCCTCCGCCCGTGGTGAAATTGACCATCACTTGAATTGCTCTGGGCTTCCGCCAAGGTAGCCTATCCAATTCGTTGCAATATAGATGCATCATCAAAGTCCACCTTGCTAAGCCTTATGGTCTCTATGCTCTCGAGTCTTCCCATAGGAAGTGTTCATGCTTGATAGCAAAATAAAAAATAGTTTTAAAACTATTTTTCAATCAAAAAAATAGTTTTAGACCGTTGATGGTTTTGTATTCACAGTTTAAAATAAGATTTATTCCTTTTCTAATGGTCATGGCCACAATCTGATAGCCAATTTTCAATCTCGTTGCGCTACATATTCCCATTTGCAAGTATTATAAATTTGCTATTATATCTTAGACATTTATTGCAATATACATGTTTCAGAATTTTTTCCTCATATGTGCATAGTGACGCGAATTTTTGTTGCTAAAATTTTCTGTTTGAGGACTGCATACGAGTGTTTGCGTCCATCAAATTTGTGACACCCATAAGCACTTTCGTCCCGATTGCATAGTGGGTGTCCTGAGTGACCTTTAGAAAAACAGGGTTCCTGCGGCGTAAGTCAAATGAAAATGGGTCAAGTTTTCCATTTTCATTGAGCTAGTCAATAAATTTTTGGTGAACTAATCTTTTGAAAATATTTCATGAAGCACTAATAATGGAGTTCGACCTTAAGTCTGGCAAAGAATTGGTATTTTACTCTTTTTAACTGGTCTCACAATGGGTTCCTTCCGTAAACTGTTGATTACGGAACCTGTCAGAGAAAGAAAAAGTTTCCTTACGACGCGAGGGTCCAACTCATAAATAAATAAAAGGAATAAATATTATCTGCGCTGGTGGATGTTTATTTTAATTTGTATATCATTGTGAGTGAAAGTTCTGACATTACATGTAGGATATAAAACCCGCCGGGTTCAAAATATTTTGAAATATGAGCGTCGGGAGGCAAAATTGGCACGCTGAGTGCTGTCGTGGAGGGAAAATTGTAAAAGTAGTTGATTGGCTGATACGCAGTTACATGGGTATGCTGGGAATAAATTTTATGGCGTTGCTCCTTCTAAGTAGCTAAAGCACTCGTAAATAAGTCATGAATTTTATTTTAAAAATGTGATAATTTAGATTTGTGGACAGGGAATTCTACTTGATTGCTTTGTTTCTTGGGCTCACCACACAAAATAAGCCTTCTGGTTCGAATGAAGGTAGAGCGTTAGGTTACGATTCACGATTACGTTTCCTGATTGGCTCCCCCAACTCTGCAGGGAAATCTGGATTGGGATGAAGTTTGTGAATGCGAATTCTTGGTGGGAAGAGTGAGTTCAAGCAATGAATTTATCAAACACTCGACTATTTTATTTAAACACTCCACCATTGAGTATATACAATTAGACAAGAGAGCGGAACAGCAAAGCGAGAGAAATAGCTTCTGAGTAATTTCGAGCTGGTTATGGTGATACTCTGATACCTAAACCCAGAGAGTAGCGTACAAAAAATTGAAAAAAATTTAAAAATGCTAATTAAGTAAATGGAGGCAGGGAGGTTATGAGCACTAGCGAGCATCACGTCTTCAAGTCTTCCGCCTTTGTTCGCCACACACAAATAAAAATACAGTAGAGGTCTTATGGTGAGTATTGCTATGAAGAACTAAACAAAAACTACTTCTGTCAACGCAAGTTAGTACTTCGATGCCATGTGGATGGATTTATGCTTACTTATGTTGAAGTGACTAAATATCACCGATCACATTAATTTTTCTTACAGATGGGAATATTGTCTTCTTATTTTTCCTCATCATCTTACTTAGGCTAAACTTACTGCCAAAAGATAACTTGTACAAGAAAGAAGAAACGATGCGCTATGGAGGAATAATATGATGTATTTTACAGACTTAAATTGTACGCGTAATTCAACGGAACCTATCCTTGTTTATGAGGGGCCGATTTACTGTATACATACATCTGAAATGTACTCCACTGGATTCGTTCACCATGGAAAGAGCGACAACATTCTCATCTTTCATTCATTTTTAGAAAACACAAACCCTTGATAGATACCTCATCTGTCAGCTGAGGGTCCTCCATAAGTAGTTCCCTTCATATGTTCGATTTAGAGTGATCAGACCACGGAATAAGAAATCAGTTTCTAATAAGACAGCAAGTTTCTCTGCACAATCTGCAAAGCATTTGACTGTAAAATTAATAACTAATTCTCTGACCTACGCATCCTTTGTGATCATTTATCAGAACGATAATTCAGCTCTTTTCCCTTTCTTTTGAATTCTCAGCAACATAATTTGTAAACGAGCTTCCTCCAAGTCACCTTTCATTTTTTCTTAGAAAAGTATTCCACATTTGAATTTCTTCATCCCAAAGCGTCTAGTCCCTCTCATTGAGAATCATCTTATTGACATTGCCATGAAACTTTGCATACTCTGAGTAAAAATTTCTGCTGAGCCTTAACACCGACTTCCAGTACCTTTGAACCGCATGTGAGGAGACGATTGTCTATTAGTTCGAAACTAAAGTGTTGGTTGTCTCAATAGTTTAAGTTTCCAGCGGGAGTTAATTCATGTCATGAAACTTTTTGATTTGCTTCCCCATCTTTTGCTGAGCTATCATCTTTCACATCTCGTATTAATCTAAATCTTGACACAGTATTATTAATTTCTTCATCAAAACGGCGTAAATCTGAGCAATGTAATTAGAACGGACGTTGTGCTGGAGTAATTCCCATTGCAATGCGATTACGGTAAAGGCTCTCCGTATTCTCGCGAAAAGATTGCTGAGGCTTTAATATCCAGATTAGGGATTAGACTTTGGTGTACTAGTTCAGAAATCAGAATCTTATTAAAATATTTCAATAATTGTCTTTTTACGGAGTTGTACTTGGATGTACATATTACGCAGGAATAAAGTTAGATTGCTATTTAATAGCATAAACATAACATTTTCTCTAGGTCTACTCGCCTATACTGCTCTAAATATTTCGCTACATTTCATAAATTTGTAGGGTTTTAACTTCGTCAAAATTGTCAAGCCTCGACAAATTTTAATTTTAAATTTCTATTAGATTTGGTAAATTTATCAAACTTGCAGTAAAATAGGGAGGTTTGAATAAAAAATTTACTCTTTCTTTGAGGTGATTGGAGTGGCCCTGAACTGATGGAGAGAACACTGAGCATCTTTTTGTTACAATCAAATTGCATTATGAGAATCATTTCCTTTTTATAATTGTGATATCTTTTGCCCCTAAGGTAGCGTATATTTTTTGAAACAACATTTTATAATGTCGTACGTGCGATGAAATTCCGTGTTGGATTTGAAGTATTGGTCATCCGTCTCGAAAAGCAATGAGTGTTCTCTATCATCAGCAACACCGAGCTTAGTTTTCACACACTCTGGCGTTTTTCCATCCGATTAAATTGACACTGGTAAAATGAAGCAGTAATTGATGAATACTAACATGAAGTGAAATAAATTCAGTTTTGTACGATAATACATTCAATCTGTCAAATTCGTTGCTGGAACTGAACCAAAGAAATGACTGAATTCAAAGGAATTTGCTTTCAACCGTCACAAGACAAAGAAATCCAACATTATTGGTGCAAGTAATTTCAGCAACATCCCAGGTCAATTCTATGGTATGGTACGGTATTTGAAGGAGGCAACTGGCAGCTGAGGTCATTTGCGCCATGAGGGAAGGGTATGGAAGGAAGGGTGGAGAGAAACCCGGCGTCGGCATGAGCCTGCTCTCAACGAAAGGCGCCAAGGGGACCACGGCTTCACATCCCATCCGACGGACGGAGTGTTGCGCTCGAAATGTCCTCCACTTAACACTCAAGCAGGGATCAGGCAGTCTCTGAAAATTCTGTGTCACTGCCAGGATTTGAGCCCGAGCCTGCCGGGTGGGAAGCCAACACTCTAGCCATCACACCAACTCGATCCCCTACGTCAATTCTTTCAGCAATGAGAGAGATAACACTAAATGGAAACCTTCCCAGCAGTGTGACCTTTCCGAACCCTTTGCCCTTATTACTTACTCATCACCAGGGATGGCAGTGGAAACTAAACGAAAGTCAAAACCAGAAATAAAAATTCAAAAATTTCGTTAAATCGAAGATTTTTACTGCTCTCAGAAACGAAGTATTTTATTATATCGTAAATTCTAATTCACATTTCAGTAATCCTTGCGTAGAAAAGTTTTATTTTGCCAATTGTAGACGGAGGCATTGTATTAATATCAATCGATGTAAATATCCTAAGAACAGACAATTCGCAAAACATTTATGAAATGGGTGTTGCGTGTTCTCAGGAATCCAAGGCTGACGCAATGCGCAGTTGTCTGAGCAAGCCCTTTCTCACCACCTACTAAGTTGGTCTATTATGAGGAGTTATATCTGATGAGCAGTTTTTAATAAAATAATTGATTTTAGAGGCAAATGGCACTATCAAGAAATTTATTTTATCAAAGCCTTGGGTGATTACAAGATCGGACTAAAAGGCCGAAAACAACAGTCATATTAAAAATGTCTGTAGTGAAACCACCTTTTCCTTCCTTCAAATGCGAATGATGTATTCGCCACAAATAAAATGGTATTGTGGGTGATAGTCCGTTATCAGAGACTTACCTTGAGTATCAGCATTGTTTTGGGAGGGATGCGTTCAACGTTTTGTCTTATAGTGCACTCGATTACTAGCTATGCTTCGAATATGGAGCATCTGCACATCCTGAGCGAAACGATACCAACGATAACGTTAGAAAGGCAGTAAAATCAATAAATAAATAAAAACAATTTGGTAATAAATCAATTGAAGTGGAGAAATTTTGTTTTTAATGCCATTTATAGAAGGATTTCTTCCATGTTGCTTGCACTTTCTTTGTGTAGAGGATTTTTGTCCAAAAGTGCATTAAATTAGGTTCCACTATTTTTTTAGAGTTCTGATAGCCAGCATTTCCACTTGTAGATCACGAGTTCATCAGCATCCGCTTAATAGACCAGCATTTCAAAAGATCCTTTTAAAGGAGCATTATCGTTTTTGTCGCAGTTTCGACCATGTCCAACTTTCCTTCGGAAAGACGCTCCGAACATACCAAAATACCTCCTTAACTTGCACTTTTCACGCATTTCTTTGTCTAAATGTACTCTTCTGATGGTAATTTTCCTCGGCTCTTGGCCACTCTACCTCCCTAACAACCCCTCTGAGCTGGCTCTGATCATTTAGGTATGAAGTCTGGTCTGAATTATGCTCCTTCTATCGGCTACCTACCCTGCTATTTTATTTACCGGACATGGGAACGTTTTTGCAGTGATTTCTTGATCAATACATCCAAAGGTCATAATTGCTTTTTTGTCTGATGAATGTTACTTATATGTTGCCGTTTTTGGTCATTGTACTCTCATCCGGGAAGATTTCCCAACTTCATGGCCACATATAATTTTGCAAACCATATATTTACCTGAGGTATTTGACCCTTTGATCTAATACTTCCATTTTTCTTTCATACGTATTTAGATATCTGATTTTATCCATATCTTCCATGTTTCACTATTGACCCATGTTTGTTTTCATGAAGCTTTTGAGTGATAAGATGGGATTATGCTATTTTTCCTCTAATTTACTCATGAATTGCTCTGACTACAAATGTTTCTCTCTTTTATTCCTATTTTACTGGAAAATTTTGGTTGCTATTGATATCCATTAGCCTAACATATTCCCATTTTGTCGTCCTTCTTCTTATTCCCTTTTCAATAAATTCATGTGAGCTGTGATAATGATTATTTTTAGGAAATTGAAGCTTTCTTTCTTATATAGAGCAATTCCTTCAACATTTGGTAGAATTATTCATTTCCTAAACATTTTGAAAACTGACGAAAAATATGCGTATACTGTTTTCGCTAATATAATTTCATAATTTACCACATGATTGATACAAAGACTTTAAATTATGTTTTTTGATTTGTAAAAATATGCTCTCTCTCGCCATGGTGAAAATTTTCTTCCATTCTACACAGTAGTAAGTGATATCACATTCCTTTAAGGCTCGTTTTAACAATGCTGCTCATTTCCTTCATTTTCTCAAAGATAAATCAAAGAGGCACATTTGCTTTTTACGTGTTTTTCGTTCGTCACATGGGTACCAATTTTATCTTTGAAAAACGTCTCCCTTTCTAAAGTCCCATCCTCTTGCGAATTATACTTATTTGTTATAACTTCATATGCTTAGCCGTAATATGCATGACTCTACTTTAACTTCTAGAGGACATTTCATCTTAAGCAATTGCCATGTGATCGGACATTACTGTCCCTAAAAGAAGGTGAATGGGTAGAACCAGATTCACTTCTTGAACGACTGCTACTAAAAAAAGTCGGTAACTCAATGGCGGCCCCTCATCTTAATTCTTCTTCTTAGATTGTTTTAGCTTTTCATCTTCTTATAAGTATATAAATAAGTAAGAAAGGGAATACACCGTGTGAATTAAGTAAGAATTAAGGAAATATCATAATTGGTGTACATTTTATCAATCGAAGCGTTAAAAAAGTATTGGTAAGAGCAAGTGGATGTAATGAAAATTGTAGCTGACTATAACCATGAATTATATAAATTCCGGATTGATAAATAGTGAAAGGAAACAATGATGGAATCATGTGCTCATTAAAAATCAGTCAGCTGCTCGGGAAAGTGGGAGAGTGATAGTGAAATATTTGTCCTCATACGATGAAATTAGTATCACTAAGTAATTTATTGTTATGAATCTCACGCGGGGAATTTTCTGTGAGTAATTTTTAAGTGTTTTAAATGCTAAGTAAAGTCTTCAATACATTTTTGTCAGTTGATTAATCCGGGGTAATTTTACGCACTAAGTGTGAGCTAGTGTGAAACGCAAATTATAAAGGCGTCATAGAATAAATAAAATGGACTGACCTGTTTAATTACAAACCTTTATTCACGTCTTCGTTTTATTTCCAAAAATGATGGAAGCGTTCTAGTGAAACACTGTAAACAACGTGGTTTGGGAAAGAACCGTGCAATGCAAATGAGCGTTTATTTTTTTATTATTAGAAGGCATCAGTAAGGCGGCGAAAAAAACTGCAAGGAATCTAAAGTGGCAGCGGTGGAAGGAGGGGGTGGGGTGGTGTGTGGGGGTGTGTGTTGGAAGGGAAATTGAAGTGAAGCAAGGCGGTAGTTGGACGAGCAGCGAAAGTTGGAAAGAGCGGCAGAGGACGGATAAGTGAAACCTTGTTACGAAGTTCTTAAAAAAAATGCGCGTTCAAAAATAAACGGACGAATTTTTTATGCATTTGAGGCGGGAATGCCGAGAAAACTAAAACACAGAAATAATTCAGCTTGCCTGGCTGGACGTGGATGATTTTCTTTTTTTTTTCGTGGAAAATTGAGTTTTTGCGAACATAAATTATATTAGGGACACTGGATCAAAGGTAGCGACTGAGAACAACCCCGGGTGTATATTTTGACTTTTAGAATTTTATAGTATATAATTTTGGAATGGGCCAATCTTGGGGATTTATTTTCTCCATTTCCTGGAATCATTTATTTAAAACATAGATACTCTGAATTTTTAAACGTACCGTCAAAATTATCGAATTTTTAAGGTTTAAAAAATTTGAATGGTGAACATCGGGTATCTGTTTTTGTGCTGACGGTGAAAATCGCTGCCGTAAAGGCTCTTCTTTGTACACTGTGTCGAGAACGTAATCCTAGAATATCAAGTGTCAGGAGTAGGAACGTTTCCCAGCCGTCCTTTAGCTCTTTGTCTGAATATCTGTCGCTTCTATCGAGAATCCTTCCCGATCGTCTTAGGTACTCCCATAAAATTCCGAAGTGACAATAAAGGATTTTCCTCTGTTGAGGAGGTCTCGGAGAAAATCTCATGAAGTCGAAAGCAAAAGGGAATAAGAGTCCACCCGCTTGCGACGTTTTAACAAGCTAGATCACAATAGGGAGACAGGTAGTCGTCGGGCATAAAGATAGCGGGGAGGCCTGTTGATGTCTTTTCTTCCCCGCTCGAATGTGAAAAAGACGCATCACCTCGCCATGAATGATTCGAACGCTCGGGTGTTAAGAAGTGTCGTAACCTGTGCTCCGTCAGAAGACCAGAAAAAAGTAATTGGATCGGCGTGCCAAATGCATTATGCCGTGGAATTGGAAAATAGGCGAGGTGTCAAGAGGCTGGATATACGGGGTTGAGCTTAAGAATCAATTGTGCGCGCTGAGGAGCGATCAACGGCGGTCGATGAGAGGAACTACTCGCTCTTTCGAGGCGACCTCCTTGATCTCATGTGTTGTTACTCATGGCTCATGAATGAATAGAGCTTCATCTACCACAAGATGACGCGAATTTGCCGAAAAAAATGTTAAATCAGAGTTCAGACCAGGTTTAAAAAAATAAAAGAGACGAAAGGTGGATAACCTTCGTTCATCACAACTAAAGGAAGTATATGCTTACTTAAATTCTGGGACGAGATCTGGATACACTGCTTATCGTTTGTGGCTTTACTCTGTGAAAACTCGATATTGGAGATGAAAATTCATTTCATACTTTCCATATAAATTTATTATTTACACTTTATTCGTGCGCATAGAATACAATTATGAATATCCGACAATAGAATACAATTATGAAGATACCGTGCTAATGTATATCAGTATCAAAGTCATGGTCGAGAATAAAGTAGTTGCTTGAAAAGTACATTTTCGTTTCCTAATCTCTGAGAAGTTCAGATTTTCAAATAAACGTGTACGAAAACAGAATTGGCGCTAAGGCTTACATCAAAATATGATTACATTTAGTGAATTTCAAAACTATGAGTTTTAATATATTTGAAAAGGGCTTACTAGTTCACAAAAATGCTCAATGGTGGCCGTAGGAAAGGGAATTGCCCCCAGTACGAGTCTTACCACACGCCTCAGGCTTTGTTAGAGATGAATTAGGGCCTTCCATATCCAAATAACTAAGTGATTTTCGTTCAAAAAACTTCATATGGTGTAACTATGGTTGACATTTTCACTCTCAACTTCCTTTCTAATATAGATCGCCGAATCTTCCCCGAATCTATAGCGTAATTGATTTTCGGTATGGGTTGTGATCAGGGAAACATTTCACTCATTGATCTGGGTCATAAAATATTAAGTTACGCCAAGTTAAGTCTGTGAACGGGGCTTTTCTTCTTTTATGGAAGGTACTTTGTCGGGGAGAGGGAGAAAAACGAGAAACTAATCGCGTAAAGCGAGTGGCTCGCCTTTTTTATCGTATTTTTCGTCGTGCGCGAGGGAAACGGTCCCAAAGGTGATCCAAGGGCGTGTGTTATGAAGAGATTTGGCCGTATTGATGGACGAGGCGGGGGCTGGGTTATGAATCTCACGGGGGGATGATGCAAGTGGATGTGGGGAATATGTAGAGGACAAAGCAAACAGGGCGAGGATAAGGAGGCTAAAGGGGATGGGACACGGAGCGGCGCAGCGGCGGGTGTGGCGGGGCGCGGGGAACCTTTAACCGGGGGGAGTAGTCGAATCCGAGCGACGCTTGTGAACCCAATCCATGGGCGCGGAATGTTTTTTGTGGTAGCTTGTGTGTGTATGCATTGAGGAGCTTAGCAGCAAAATATAGTGCGTCGATAAGTCCGAAATTCAGTGATGATAATAACGTTTGAGTGTTTTCCGCAGACACATTTATTCCAAATGAGAAGTGGCGTTTTAAGAGTCACTTTAAGAGAATAAGTGTGTGAAATTCTCTGGTAAATAATATGCATGCTATGCTGTTTACAAACGTACTCTCTTGAATCTACGTGTTTTTCACATTTTACAGTGATGACGCCGGTAAATATAAACGTGTGCCATAAAAAAATTATTTGAGGACAGAAGAATATTTTTATTTACTATAAAATGATATTCAAACATTTTTTCAGGCATGATTGAATATTCATAATTTAATATGTATTTAGCACTGCTTTACTCATTCCTTCATTGCCACGTATGAGAAAACTGCTTGACTGAAAACGCTGTATTTTCTACTTATTCTATCATTTTACTGTAGTAAATTACGTACGAAAATTAAATGTTAAAAATATTATTACCATAGCAGCAGTGCAAAACTTTTTTTGGTTTGTATTGTGCAATACGTTTCACTTTTCTAGCTTTTTTGACCTCTTAATTTCCTGTTATATTGTATTTTCAAATTTATTTTCTGTATACATTGTATTTCTGTGGAAATCTCGAGTAAATGACCTCAAAACTAGAGTTTCTTCCAAAGAGAGTGGTTTGAAGGACAAAATAATAAACCACGCCTACGCACCACTCCGGAAGCCGCATAGTGGTCCCAAATCGAAAAAAGCAGGCCAAAATTAATAACGTCGTAATTTAACCTAAATTAGCAACAAAAGTGGAAATCTCTTACTGTTTTTGATCGTCTGACTCTGATTTAACATTACTTTTGCAATATCTCTTCATTTCAGCATTATTTGTGCTGTTATTATTTAAACAATTTTTAGAAAATCTCGATATAGATGTCATTGCGATTGGCGATAACTTGGAGTTCATGGAGAGCTTAAAACAGTATAATTTTTGGGTAAAATATATAAATTGTAGTTAGAAGCAATGATAGAACTTACAACATGAAATTGACGAGATTCGAACCCGCGACCATCAGCATAGTCGGTGAATCAAATCGGAGACCAAAATCGGAAAAATACACTTATTAATTTTTGGCTTCCATCTATTTGATGGGTAACATTAGCTGAAATGAAATGACTGGTATTAAAACATTGAGGAGAATAATGTTTAAATTTCAATAAAATCGCTTTCATGTATCTCAAGGAAGGAATTTTAAAGGAATCGTCGCCCGAAGCATTGTCGCTCTGCTAATCACTTAAAATTAGGAATATTTCACCTCATCTGTAAGACTGACCTCGTTTTTTTGAAAAACCTGATGCTATTAAAATCTATGATTCAGATATTAAAAGGAGTCTTTGAAAGATATTTTCATAATTTAACATTCTTGAGGATTTTCTTGTACTCTGCTCTCGGAATTTCTTAGTGTCTATGTTCCTGGCATCCAATACTTCCTCCGTCAAAACTTCAATTGAAAGAAAGGATCCTTTGGCAATTACTATTTCATGTGTCAGCACTTTATGTACCATGAACAGCATGTAATACCAACCATAAAGTTTGATGTACAGCTCGGTTATTTCCATACAATATTGGATGAAGGCTTCATTATAAATGTCATAGCCGCAGGAAAGGGATTTTAATATCACTGAAAGTCGATGGATAAGCCTTTCATCGATACCTAGTATGATAATTGCAAATCACATTAATAATTACATTTCATGCATATAAAGCATCTGTTCGTAGATTTTTCAAAATTATGGAAACGGGTCCAATGTTTCTTACTTATTGATTGTAATTTTATATTTACACATAATTTCGTCTTGTCTGAAATGTAAACCTGAATTAAAACTCCACCTGTAAAAGCATGATAATTGAGATTAATTACTGGTTATTTTTACACATTTACTGAGTTTCTTTTACATTTTACGTTTTACATATTCTGAGAGTAAAAGATTGAACACCAATGCAGCTTCCACTTAAATCTTTATTAGATACGACCATGGTTTCGTAGCAATGCTACATCATCAGGTGGACAAAAAGTAAACGGCATGGGTATATGTAGTTGAAAAAACCGTTGCCAACACGTGGGGGGGTGGTAACACGTGGGGGTGTTGGCAACGGTTTTTTCAACTATATATACCCATGTCGTTTACTTTTTGTCCACCTGATGATGTAGCATCGCTACGAAACCATGGTCGTATCTAATAAAGATTTAAGTGGAAGCAGCATTGGTGTTCAATCTTCTACTCTCAGTATGATTGACTTCCACAGAGTACTGCCTGAGACAGTGTCGCATTTTACATATTCGCCAACTGTGTATGCATGGTAATCATTTGCACTCACTAGATGTGAAAGGGAGATATTGATATACTTCTGGAGGGAATTTCAATTCCTTCTGCAACCAGCTTTTGAACGTCTCTTTGACATTCTCATTTGTCCTCGAGCTTTGATTCCATTTTCTCAGATATTTCAGGAAAAAATTCTTCGCATAAAGCGCGTCAGAATATTTTGGCATGCTTGATTTAATTCAGTCGAAATATTTTTTATAAATATTCCACGACATATTCCTTCTTCGCTCATGAATGTTCTTTTCTCTCTGTATTTTTAATGTAGACTGCAAGGTACGAAAAATTTGCTGCGCCCATAATTCATTTTTAACAGGTGTATTTACGGCTGATACGATGAATGTGATTTCAAAAAGTTGTCTATTTTTAACCAATAAAAAAACAGAAATTATGAGTCGACATAGAATAAAATATATACAAGCTTATAAAGACTTGCCCCTGAGTTTCCGACGTATCCTGAAGTTTGAATGCCAAACATTGGCAAACCAAGTGCTTTAATTATCTGGACTGGAAAAGTTTCTCGAGTTAGCAGTGTTAATACAGTTCGTAGGACAGCACTTGAAAATTAAGAAAATCATTAAATAAAACTAACTGAATGGGATATATTCACCACATCCATGCAATGGCCATGGTGAGGGAGGCCGTCATCCTCATTCCGTTATTATATGACAAATAAAATGCACTTGCAAGATGCAAGCACGGTTTAGACGATTTTTTCCTCCGCCTTCCATCCTCTCTACGTCTAGGGACTGTTGAAATGCTTCTGTGAACAATTCTTGGCGGTACTGAGACGGCATTGGGGCGGCAAGGGGATTAGGGAGCATTTATTTCTCCAAGCGCCAAGACCTTATTTCGGAATAACGTGCTGACAGGGCTGTCATAACTCAAGAATACGAGGAAAGTTTTGCAGAGAAAAGCATCTAGTAGTTACTGTAAGTTTCTCTCTACTTATGTAGTCGCTTTTGATCACTTATAATTTTTCTCATTAAGAGCATGATAATTATAACCGGCCATCATTGGTTTCATGAATATTTGAAGTTGAGTGCACAAACGAGAAGTGTGCATACGATAGGCGTGAAACACTTGATATATGTAATCTCGCAGGATGTAGAATTATGCCAAGTAAATATACACCATGCGAGTTCGACCGCCGATACAGGAATATTTGAGCGATAATGCCATTCGGTATTCCACCGGACGTCGGCTAGCCGCCCTCAGCGGAGCGGTGCACCGCTCAACTTAAAAAATCCTAGATGTCGGATAGGCAAGTCGAGGCAAGTTTTTTTTCTCCATCTTGTTGTATATACTCTTCCCAAGGATTCTGCAAAGGAATATTCGAGGAGCACGGAGGAGCACAAAATTAGCTAACACAATAAATAATAAAATATTGTTATAAGAAATTCTGAAACGAACAAAACTTACGATAATATTGTGCAAAAATATGCAAACTTACCGTATTA
Organism: Ischnura elegans; assembly: GCF_921293095.1. Classification (NCBI taxonomy): domain Eukaryota; kingdom Metazoa; phylum Arthropoda; class Insecta; order Odonata; family Coenagrionidae; genus Ischnura; species Ischnura elegans. Next base: position 111,383,196 of record NC_060259.1, on the reverse strand, counting down.
AAATTGACAGATGAATCCCATGAAATTTAAATAGTCATTTATTAAGTTGAATTTCCCTAAAATCGACTATTTCTACGCGTCGGGCGTTTTGGGCTGAACACGTCCATGTGTGACGGGTTACACAGGTCCACATAATAATCACACAGACCTATCAGGCACGAAATATTGTAGGCCATATCCTGTGGAATCCGAATACAAAATTCAAAACTTCCTCGTAAAAAGTCAAAAAAATTACTTTTGGCCAGCTTTTTTCGATTTGGGACCACTGTGAGCCGCCTCAATAGGTATGTGGTGGGGGTGCTAGGATGGATGATATTAAAATAATAAAAGAAGATGCACGTTAAAGATGTGTATTTAACAACTGAGTTCCATCTATTATTTTCTAAGTCCTCGATTGCAGGGGGGAAATAAATTCCTATAGCTATCCGTTCCGTAAAATGTCTCTCATCATTTATCGTATCTTTGGAATCTACAAACATTGATTTTAAGATGATGTTTTCCATTTCGCTCTGAAATTCTTCTTAAAACCTCAAGCAATATAAGCCTAGTACTTAGCTTTAGAGGCTCTAATGGCTCACAGCTTGAATCGAGAAAAAGCTAACATTTCCTGTTCCAATAAATGAGTTAACAATGTGCATTGAACGAAGTGGGGAAAATTGGATTGTTCAGCATTTCTTAATACGGTCTAAAAAGTGTTTTACTGAACACCTTTGATTTTTCTTACGTGCTAGGCGCTGTAGTAAGGTTTCAACAGGACGAAAAGGGAAGAATCAGAACTTAGTTGTGAAGAATTGTTTTTTACTCGATGTAAGAATTCTGACCCTTGCTGTTTGAATGTATCCACTCAAGAAATCATCCTGGAGGAACTCCTAGTCCGTGGATACGAGAGCCAGCTCGTTCGATTCTCGGTCCTTTAGAGCTCAATTAGGAGGCATACTCTCACGATTTCGATTCGCTGCTGGCCTTAAAATGAAAGAGGTCTCATAAAAGGAAGTAATTAATGGATGGGCGAGTGTTTACCCGGTGAATTCCACCACGGAATCTGCTCTGTCAATAAATCCTGCACTTCCCCCTTCCCTTCTTTCCCTTTCAATGCAAGACGTGACCAGTGGAGGGTACTCAATGTACGTGCTCCCTCTAAGCCGAATGAAGGAACTCTTCCGGAAAAGGTTTGCGCCGTGACTGGAGGTGGAACTCAATAGATCCCGTCCGCTTTACTTAGCTTATGGAAGCCAAGTCACTACTACTCAAAGTGCACATTTTCAGAGGCATTTCACCGGTTAAGATAGGTTTACATGGATCACATAGCGAATCACTCTTGCATGCCCCCTTCCACTTTGAAAATCCCTCTTGAATTCAAAACAACACTTTTCCCCTTTTTATTCTGTCCGCAAATCCGTGTCTCATTCCTTCCTCCATTCAGCATCCCTTCATCTCAAATGGTCCCCTCCTTATTTTCTCCACAAGATCCCTTCCCTCATCCACCATGTGTAACACTTTCTCGCTCCTTTATTCTTCCTTCGTCTCATCTTCTCCATATGCCTCCATGATCACATCTGGAACACATATCTGTTGACTCGTCCTCCTTCCTCAGCATCCACGTTTCCGAAACGGTAAAGGTCACACATCTCATCTTTCGTATTCATACGCGTCTCCACCGCTGGAGCGAATCTCTTCCTATTCACTGTTCCACCTTCTCCGCTCACAAAACTTATTTCCCTTTCACGCCATCTTCAGCATTCCCCACGCGCTTCGTGCTCAATCCTTCCAAACCTCTCTACTTCTCATCTTTTTTGGAAGAATCTTTCCCTCACCCACCATGCCTAGCACCTACTCATCCCTTTCCGCCCATCTCAACTTATCTATTTTCCCCAATATCCATTCCTACAGTACACCTCCGATATCCATCTTTCTTTCTCGAAATCCATGCTTATGCTTCATAAAGAGCTCCAGTCTAAACCATTCTTTCCCAGCATTTTCTTAGCACTGTTACACAACAATGCTCCCATCAGCTCCTCTCCAATTATTAACGCCTCCTTTGTCAACGACATTCTTTGTTTGATATCCTAACTGCTTTGCTCGTTTTTTATCTTAGAAGTAATAGTCTCTTCAAATAGAGCCTGCCTAAGGTAAAAGTGAAATTGTTACATCTATTCAAATTTGAGACCATCTGCTTTTACGTTGATTATGGTATTCCTTGCTGCCTACTCTTTGCCGAATACTGTTATTCAGTGGAATGTTTTTGAAATGCCTGTAAAAGCGTATCATATTTCCAAGATTCCGCAACCACTTTTTGAGGAATTTATTTCACAAACTTAGTTTTTCCCGAGGGTTTCGGCATCTAGAGTTCCAATTTATGCCGTTTTTCATTTTCTCCTCCGCAAATGTTTGTAAAATACGGTGTTTTTTTCAGAGGGAGCATGCTATAATCATACTTAACACAACATATTAGCTCTATCATCATCTAATACACACACAGTACTAGTATCACAACTTCTCAACTTCCAAATATTACATCTGCAATATTGAAGCAGTTTCACGTCGGTGCATATTTTTTCCGGACAACTATTTCTCCAGCGTTGTAATTGATTAATTCAGATCACTGAACTACCGATACAGCATCTGTTCCGGCTTTAATACCCTAGCCGTCGGTCAAGTCACTCCTAACTGGCTGTTGGAGATTGCCACCAATCCCAAAAAACGCTCATGCCTTGGCATGGTATAGCCATCTTCTCTTTATTCGGAGATATTATGCTCAAGAACGGAGATATGTTCCTCTGAAAATATCTCTGTTCTTCGGATATTTGCTTTACCTCTTCAAATTTTATGTTATACCTTGTACCTGTCCCATGGAGTGTCCATGTGTGCCCGGCTATGGCGGAGAGATTCAACTGGCTGTTATTTATAGCAATTTGATGCTCCAATAGGCGGAATTTCAGTAATCTCTAAGTTTACCAAATGTTCCTCACAATTGGATTGCAATTTGATAACTCCCATCTTCATCTGTATAGGTACTACATCTTATATTCGTACTAATTGGTATTTGGTTTTGGTGGTAGATTAAATCTCGTTCCCATATTGCGTTTGCATAGAACGTGTGATATTTTCTCTGAGTTTCCCGCGACATAGGGTATCAGTGCAAACGGAGCCGGTTTTATTCCCTCCTCCTTTTCTTGATTGCTGCTCCTTTTCATTGTCATTTCCGTTTTTTTTTCTCCACTGTAGAGAGGGCAGATGGAAAAATTCAGTACTATACCAGCACCAGAAGTCAGCGTTATCTTCTTCGCATGTCTGCCATCTTGAAAAAAAGCGCAGCAAAAAGAACATAGCACATTTGTGCGTTTGGCGGGAAATTCGAATAAGTTTGGTAGGTAGAGGCGGACGGTCCACTCATCTGCTCCCACCCCTGCACCCTCCCCTCATCGCATCCCCCTCCCTCTCCCACAGTTATGGTGCGGCATCCACATATGGTGTAGCATTGGCTAAACAGCGTCCTCAGCGGACAGAGAACAATACGGTATTGCTCAGTGTGAACTTGTTCCTGTCTCGTGACCCATTGTCCCGTCGAGACGCGTCGTATCCAGTTTCACGAGAACGTCCAACATGGCAGGCTATTTTCTTTTCCAATTTCTTTCCTCATACTCTTTCAAAGGTCTTAAAGTGGAATACGAACGATGAATTAAACAATGTCACTTGAAGAAGTATTAAATGTGACAGTCGAACACAACCAAACGGAATCTCTTTTATTAGGGGCAAAGTTCCGCATCCTCGTTTTTAGCATTTTGTGCTGTTTTGGTAGTTGCAGAAAATCATCAAATGAAACATCCGTCCAACAATGGGATGGAAGTAAGATTTTTCCCAAATCATACAAGAAGAAAATGGTGAGCTGAGCAGTGGGAAGACAGAAATGACAAGAACTAGTGACTGGTGGGATTAAACGTGGAAGATGATGGTAATATTTTTTGTTAATTTGGAATGAGTTGAGGTGAATTGCAGATTTTATGTGTATGAAATTTGGAATATGGATGACATTGTAATTTGTGCTGTGCGAGGCAATGGTATTGTTGCGGCAGAGGAGGTGCAGATAAGAGCTGACTGGCGGGAAGCGGAGCAAAACGGTGACAGCGTGCTGCGCACAGAGCGCGGCTGGCCATATTGTGCGGCTCCATCATTCTCCCGACTAAAATGAGGTCTTTGTAAAATAAAGGTGGGCCTGATGTGTTTAAATGCCGTTCAAAGTCAGGTTAGGACAATTGTTGACATATCTCTTGAATTTCTATATCCCTCCATGAAACCTGTAACTTCTCTTGAAGAAAACTCAATTTGTTGGTATAAACAATTTATTTTCTCACCGCGCTCATCACGAATTTAGCTTAAGAAAAAACAATATCGCTGAGGTTTTCTTTTTATACCTCGTCCTATATATTCACCACCTGCATTCTATGGATGAGACCTCCAATTTTCCACCCAAGCAATCAGTAATAAAGGCCTCGTTACATGGTACATTAACACGAACATGTTAATGTACGTTTGCGTGAATGATTTTGGTGGACCGGAACGGAACATGTACGAATGTATGAACCAAATTAGAACAAGTTCTATTTTATGTGCGTGCATTCTCACAAGTTGGGCGGTTACACAGTGCATATTGTTGTTCATTCTCGCGTTAATACATTTAGACATTAACCCGTACGTGTTAATGTATCGTGTAACCAGGCCTTAAGAGGTATAAACTTTACCTAACAGGGATAATATTTTGGAAATCTTTCAACTAATATCTTAGCTGATTTATCCCGGCATATCAGTTGAGGAAAAGTTTCTCGGGTTTTCCACCGGTTGATATCGTCTATGTCTCCCGACGTTTCGATACGCGACTTGCTGATCACCCTCAGGGGATCTTCCAAATGAAGACCCCCTGAGAAGATTCGGAAGATCCCCTGATTCGAAAGATCCACTGAGGATGATCAGCAAGTCGCGGTTCGAAACGTCGGGAGACATGGACGACATCAACCGGTGGAAAACCCGAGAAACTTTTCTGCAATTCCTTAGCTGATTTTTTCCGCAAGACCTTTCTATCATCCTTCAAGGTATTTTTGATTTGCAAAAATTGGTATTTACTCATTCATTTTAAGCATTTTGAGAATAAAATATTTTCTCAAAGAGAACAGTAGCAGTATTAATTTCAAGAACCTAGTCCTTTGGACTCTAGGTTCAACGTATGTTACAGTTATAACTTGAATGCACTCTCCCAGCTACTAATTACTCAGTTACATTCCCAAACCGTACGGACGACCATTGCAGAAATAAAGAGTGATCTACATGAGATAATGAGAGAATAGTTGGCCGGGGTAGCAGAAAAAATAACAGTCCCCGTCCTCTTCCCAATCGCACCAACCTCCAAGGTATTAAGTATTACTTTCTGGGTGCAGATATTTTTCTGCTTCAGAAATCAATCAAAATTCAATAAAATCAGTATGGTTTATCTTATATTGTCTCTATTTAGTCTTAAGTCCTCAGCAATACTAAGGAGAGCTGTTTGAGTCGATCTAAAGGAGACAAAATTTAGGTTAAGAGTACAACAGACTGCTTAAATAATCTCTATCCAGCTTATCGGTTTCTTAATTGACATTGCCGGCCTCGGTGGCGCCGGGGTAAAGTCCCCGACTGCTAACCTTGAGGTCGCGGGTTCGAATCCCGCCTGGGTGGTTTGACCACCATCAAGGGCATGGATGTTTGTGAATGTCTAACAAGTTAATTGTAAGAGAGGACAATGCTGTCCTAAATTCGCTTGTATAACAAAGACAAATTATTATTATTATGTTCTTTAATTTTCTTCAGTTTTCACTGAGTAGCTTTAGTGTTAAGAGCACGGGTTCTCACCAAGGTAACTCTTTACTGTTGAATTGGGATGAGAAAAATTCTCGTGATATGACAGGTTGAAATTATTACAGCCTTTTGCAGTTTGATGTATGTATTTGGATGGAGGTTGAGTATTTTGAAACTATTTTGTATATGTTTTGGAATGATACCGGTAGCTGAGATGACAATTGGAGCTATATAAACCTGTTCCATATTCCATATTCTTTTTATTTCTATTGCCAATTCTTGGTACTTGTTAATTTTTCCTGTAATTGTCTTTTCGATGTTATGCGACAGTGGCACGGCAATATCAACTATGTAGCAAGTTCTATATTTCTTGTCAATCAACACTATATCTGGTCTATTATTAACTATAGTTTTATCTGTTTGTATAGGCAGATCGTAATAGATTTTAAATTCGCCGTTTTCAAGCACTGTTTCAGGGTGGTACAAATAATATGGGGTCTTAGTATCTATTAACTTTTGTTGGTAGGCCAGTTTTTGGTGGATAATTTTTGCAACTTGATTATGTCTACTTAAATATTCCGTATTAGCTAGCATCTTACAGCCAGATATAATGTGCTGGATTGTTTCAGGTACTTGAAAACACCTTCTACATTTGTCATCTATTATGCTTTTATCACCAAGGATGTACTTTGCATAATTTTTAGTGCGGATAACCTGGTCTTGTATTGCAAGCATGAACCCTTCGGTTTCTCCATAAAGTTCACCCAATGACAACCATTTGTTTGATGAGATTTTATCAACATATGGTTGATTGAGGTCATTGATGTGTCGTCCATGTAATTCCTTCTGGGCCCATACTTCTACCTTTCTATTTAATAGAACAGCTCCTGTGTTGGTTGCTTCATCGGTCGTGCCATTTTTTAGATTTAATGGTGTTAATTTGTTGTCGGCATATACTATTGATTTGTGAAGCTTCGAACTGTTTGATTTATCGTAGAAGAAATGTTTTAGTCCATGAATTTGGTTTTTGAGGAGCTGTTGTAAATCTATTAACCCTCTACCTCCCATATAGCGGGGTAGCGTTAGCCTTTCTATTGCAGCCTTTGGGTGGTGTAAATTAAATTTTGTGAATGTTGTACGTATTGATCTTTCTATGCCTGCTATTTCGGTTTTGGTCCAGTCAATCACTCCAAATGTATATGTCAACACAGGTACCGCAAACGTATTGATGGCTTTGATTACATTTCGTGCATTTAATTCTGTTTTAAGGATGGATGTTAGTCTTTTATGGAATTCAGTTGTTAATTCCTTCTTGATCTGTTTATGTTGTATTGATTTTGCTTGCAGGAATCCAAGGTATTTGTAGTTCTCATTTGCTTCCATAGATATTATTGACTCGTCATCTGTAACATTGAAGTTACCATGCTTGATTTTCCCTTTTTCTATGTGAAGCAATCTGCATTTATCCAATCCGAATTGCATTTTTATATCCGCGGAGAATCTACTCGTGACATCCAAAAGGTACTTGAGCTGTATTTCATTTGAGGCATAGATTTTAATATCGTCCATATATAGAAGGTGAGACAAAGTAAAACTGTTGTTTGTACTATTTTTTATTTTGTATCCATATTTAGTGCTATTGAGGGCATTTGATAATGGGTTCAACGCCAGGCAAAACCAAAGTGGACTCAATGAGTCTCCTTGGAATAAACCCCGTTGTATGTCAATGGTTGGTGTTATAAAGCCTTTACCCGATATATTGACCATTAGGGCTGTTTTCCACTTTGCCATAGTTGCTACTAAAAACTTAATGATGGTGCCGTGGATTTTGTATGTAGTCAGAACTTTTAAGAGCCAATTATGTGGGACACTGTCAAACGCCTTACGGTAGTCAATATAAGCAACATGAAGGTTTCTGTTATTTTTGCGTGATTGTTGTAATACTACAGAATCAATAGTCAATTGCTCCTTGCATCCCATATGGAACTTTCGGCATCCTTTTTGCTCTTCTGCAAGTATATCATTCTGGTCAATATGGCTATATATTTTATTTGTAATACAAGACGTGAGTATTTTGTATATAGTAGGTACACATGTTATGGGTCGATATTGTGTTGGATCTTCCGTATTCATTGTTTTGGGCTTCATGTATGTTATCCCTGTTGTGAAGAAATCAGGGAGGATTGTTGGGTTATTAATAATATCATTAAAACATTTGGCTATGGCTCCATGTAGAGACGTAAACTGTTTATACCAGAAGTTTTGAATTCCATCAGGACCTGGTGATTTCCAATTATGTGCCTTTCTTAAAACTATTTTGATGTCCTCGGTTGAGATTTTAGTAAACTGCATTTCAACTAAATTGAGGTGTAAGTTTTCTTCGTTTCCAATCCAGCTTGCACTCGAATTGCTTTCTGTTGGGGTCGACCATATTGAGGACCAGAAGTTGTACACTCCATCCTGATCTGGCAATTTACCTTCGATGTCAGTTGTTGCAGATGATCTCAGCTTCTTGTAAAATGATTTTTCGGAAGTTTTAAATTCCCGGTTTTGTTCCTTTCTATTGAAAGACTTATTGTATCATTTAAGGCGCCCAACTTTAACAGCTAGTTTTTGTTTATTAAGTTCGAGCAACTCTTTGACATACCTGCTGTGGTTTTCATTAGCTACATCTATGTTGAAATTTTTGAAAACACATTTAAGTGATGATACTAACTTTCTTGATCTATTTCCATTTTGATATTGGGTCAATTTACCAATTTGCTGCCTTAGATGTTTTATATCGCTCTCTAAGCGTTTTCTCCATGGTGGAATTGTTTCTTTTCTTACTGGCACTGTTTCAGATCGGGAATTCGGTTTGATTTTGAAGCCTAAGTGTTTACTAATGGTGATAGAAGCAGCATAAATCAATGTATGGATGTCGGAAATATTGCTTAAATACTGGGTTAGCTTTGGTAGGATATTATTGACCATAGCGACGGTTTGCATAAACTTCGTTGATGTATTTATTTTTGGAATTTTCGGTCGCTGGCTGGGATCTGAACCCTAATATTCTATTACCGTTTTGGTTAGCAATTCTGATATTTCAGTCTCTTCAAGATTTGTCGTTTTGGACTGATTGGTGTCAATATGTTCTTCTTGGCATTGGCTATTGATGATTCCTGAGTTTCCTGTTTTAAAAGTTTCGTTCCTAGATTCCTCTGCGGGACGTGGGGTTGTTGACGGTTCAGCTTCGCTAGATGTAGGTCCAACATTTAAACTGATTTCATCCTCATTTATTGGTGGGTCTATAAGGCTACTTCTGGACAATTCTTTGCTTACTTGATGTTTTATTTCTTCAAGTATTGGAACTGGTAAAAGGTTTTTTAATACAATTGCACGTCTCTGGTCAGCTACTCTTTGTTCGGTGACTACACATTCTGGGTAATGCTCTTTAAATTTCTCAAAAATGTATTTTCTATAACTAGTTTTATCTATTTCAAGCCGGGTTATGGTGTAATACGCATGCATGACACATTTATTCATTTCGGGAGTCCATTTCATACGTACACGATTTTTTCCTGCTTTAGTGGTCCCTCGATTTTCTACAGATGTAGATTGGGAAGCATCTAAAGCAGGTGTTTGCAGGTGTTTGGTGGTATTCATTCTATTATCATCGGCTGTGTTTCTTTCGGGTTCCCCGATGGGTGTCCGCCTGTTCAACCTCCCATCACTGACGGCTTGCATGCTGTCGCGTCCAGCGTCAGCTCCAGACGTGCCCTGGCGAACCCCAGGCAGCGACCTTTCTCCGAGGCATCTCATACTCCGAGTCTCCATCTTTGATGGGGGATTTGCATTTTATACCTACTGCCAGGTCTTTAGAACAGCCGCCCCTGACATGGGGACATACACTGACCAGGACGCCGCCCAATGTGGGAAAAGACACGCCTGGATTTCGGTTTCCGTTTTGGTCCGCGGGTGGTATTTTATTTCCCACCTACCCTGCATATCTGCCGAGCATTCCCCTATCCGCCACCTGGGGACGCGCCCGATGGGGGACGGAAAACCCCACACGAGTTATTATTATTATTATGTTTTTTCTTAAATTTTCTTCAGTTTTCACTGAGTAGCTTTAGTGTTAAGAGCACGGGTTTTCACCAAGGTAACTCTTCACTATTGAATTGCGTTGAGAAATTTTCTCGTGATATGACAGGTTGAAATTATTACAGCCTTTTGCAGTTTGATGTAAGTATTTGGTTGGAGGTTGAGTATTTTGAAACTATTTTGTATGTGTTTTGGGATGATACCGGTAGCTGAGATGACAATTGGAGCTATATAAACCTGTTCCATATTCCATATTCTTTTTATTTCTATTGCCAGATCTTGGTACTTGTTAATTTTTCCTGTAATTGTCTTTTCGATGTTATGCGACAGTGGCACGGCAATATCAACTATGTAGCAAGTTCTATATTTCTTGTCAATCAACACTATATCCGGTGTATTATTATTAACTATAGTTTTATCTGTTTGAATAGGTAGATCGTAATAGATTTTAAATTCGCCGTTTTCAAGCACTGTTTCAGGGTGGTACACATAATATGGGGTCTTAGTATCTATTAACTTGTGTTGGTAGACCAGTTTTTGGTGGATAATTTTTGCAACTTGATTATGTCTACTTAAATATTCTGTATTAGCTAGCATCTTACAGCCAGATATAATGTGCTGGATTGTTTCAGGTACTTGAAAACACCTTCTACATTTGTCATCTGTTATGCTTTTATCACCAAGGATGTACTTTGCATAATTTTTAGTGCGGATGACCTGGTCTTGTATTGCAAGCATGAACCCTTCGGTTTCTCCATAAAGTTCACCCAATGACAACCATTTGTTTGATGAGATTTTATCAACATATGGTTGATTGAGGTCATTGATGTGTCGTCCATGTAATTCCTTCTGGGCCCATACTTCTACCTTTCTATTTAATAGAACAGCTCCTGTGTTGGTTGCTTTTTAGATTTAATGGTGTTAATTTGTTGTCGGCATATACTATTGATTTGTGAAGCTTCGAACTGTTTGATTTATCGTAGAAGAAATGTTTTAGTCCATGAATTTGGTTTTTGAGGAGCTGTTGTAAATCTATTAACCCTCTACCTCCCATATAGCGGGGTAGCGTTAGCCTTTCTATTGCAGCCTTTGGGTGGTGTAAATTAAATTTTGTGAATGTTGTACGTATTGATCTTTCTATGCCTGCTATTTCGGTTTTGGTCCAGTCAATCACTCCAAATGTATATGTCAACACAGGTACCGCAAACGTATTGATGGCTTTGATTACATTTCGTGCATTTAATTCTGTTTTAAGGATGGATGTTAGTCTTTTATGGAATTCAGTGGTTAATTCCTTCTTGATCTGTTTATGTTGTATTGATTTTGCTTGCAGGAATCCAAGGTATTTGTAGTTCTCATTTGCTTCCATAGATATTATTGACTCGTCTTCTGTAACATGTATTATTATTATTCTTATATATTATTATTATTATTATTATTATTATGTTTTTTCTTAAATTTTCTTCAGTTTTCACTGAGTAGCTTTAGTGTTAAGAGCACGGGTTTTCACCAAGGTAACTCTTCACTATTGAATTGCGTTGAGAAATGTTCTCGTGATATGACAGGTTGAAATTATTACAGCCTTTTGCAGTTTGATGTAAGTATTTGGATGGAGGTTGAGTATTTTGAAACTATTTTGTATGTGTTTTGGGATGATACCGGTAGCTGAGATGACAATTGGAGCTATTTAAACCTGTTCCATATTCCATATTCTTTTTATTTCTATTGCCAGATCTTGGTACTTGTTAATTTTTCCTGTAATTGTCTTTTCGATGTTATGCGACAGTGGCACGGCAATATCAACTATGTAGCAAGTTCTATATTTCTTGTCAATCAACACTATATCCGGTCTATTATTAACTATAGTTTTATCTGTTTGAATAGGCAGATCGTAATAGATTTTAAATTCGCCGTTTTCAAGCACTGTTTCAGGGTGGTACACATAATATGGGGTCTTAGTATCTATTAACTTGTGTTGGTAGGCCAGTTTTTGGTGGATAATTTTTGCAACTTGATTATGTCTACTTAAATATTCTGTATTAGCTAGCATCTTACAGCCAGATATAATGTGCTGGATTGTTTCAGGTACTTGAAAACACCTTCTACATTTGTCATCTGTTATGCTTTTATCACCAAGGATGTACTTTGCATAATTTTTAGTGCGGATGACCTGGTCTTGTATTGCAAGCATGAACCCTTCGGTTTCTCCATAAAGATCACCCAATGACAACCATTTGTTTGATGAGATTTTATCAACATATGGTTGATTGAGGTCATTGATGTGTCGTCCATGTAATTCCTTCTGGGCCCATACTTCTACCTTTCTATTTAATAGAACAGCTCCTGTGTTGGTTGCTTCATCGGTCGTGCCATTTTTTAGATTTAATGGTGTTAATTTGTTGTCGGCATATACTATTGATTTGTGAAGCTTCGAACTGTTTGATTTATCGTAGAAGAAATGTTTTAGTCCATGAATTTGGTTTTTGAGGAGCTGTTGTAAATCTATTAACCCTCTACCTCCCATATAGCGGGGTAGCGTTAGCCTTTCTATTGCAGCCTTTGGGTGGTGTAAATTAAATTTTGTGAATGTTGTACGTATTGATCTTTCTATGCCTGCTATTTCGGTTTTGGTCCAGTCAATCACTCCAAATGTATATGTCAACACAGGTACCGCAAACGTATTGATGGCTTTGATTACATTTCGTGCATTTAATTCTGTTTTAAGGATGGATGTTAGTCTTTTATGGAATTCAGTTGTTAATTCCTTCTTGATCTGTTTATGTTGTATTGATTTTGCTTGCAGGAATCCGAGGTATTTGTAGTTCTCATTTGCTTCCATAGATATTATTGACTCGTCATCTGTAACATTGAAGTTACCATGCTTGATTTTCCCTTTTTCTATGTGAAGCAATCTGCATTTATCCAATCCGAATTGCATTTTTATATCCGCGGAGAACCTACTTGTGACATCCAAAAGGTACTTGAGCTGTATTTCATTTGAGGCATAGATTTTAATATCGTCCATATATAGAAGGTGAGACAAAGTAAAACTGGTGTTTGTACTATTTTTTATTTTGTATCCATATTTAGTGCTATTGAGGGCATTTGATAATGGGTTCAACGCCCGGCAAAACCAAAGTGGACTCAATGAGTCTCCTTGGAATAAACCCCGTTGTATGTCAATGGTTGGTGTTATAAAGCCTTTACCCGATATATTGACCATTAGGGCTATTATTATTATTATTATATATTTTTTTATGTTTTCACAGCATTTTTGCTGGTTGTAGGCGAGGTACGGGTATCACCAAGTACTCTCGTCTCTTTACTCTGTTTTGAAAAATTTTCTGACAATCCGGCAAGTATTTAAAATTGCTGCTTTTTGTATGGTAATAAACAAGTTTTTCGGCAGTCCAATAGTTTGAAGACCTTGATGGAGTGAATGAGGCACTACTCCTGTGGCGGAGATAATGATGGGTATTATGTGTACTTTATCTGATTTCCACAATCTCTTGATTTCATTTTTAAGTTCTTCATACTTTGATATTATTATTATTATTATTATATATTTTTTTACGTTTTCACAGCATTTTTGCTGGTTGTAGGCGAGGTACGGGTATCACCAAGTACTCTCGTCTCTTTACTCTGTTTTGAAAAAATTTCTGACAATCCGGCAAGTATTTAAAATTGCTGTTTTTTGTATGGTAATAAACAAGTTTTTCGGCAGTCCAATAGTTTGAAGACCTTGATGGAGTGAATGAGGCACTACTCCTGTGGCGGAGATAATGATGGGTATTATGTGTACTATTATTACTATTATTATTATTTGTGTGTTATTATTATTATTATTATTATTATTTTATATTTTTTTTATGTTTTCACAGCATTTTTGCTGGTTGTAGGCGAGGTACGGGTATCACCAAGTACTCTCGTCTCTTTACTCTATTTTGAAAAATTTTCTGACAATCCGGCAAGTATTTAAAATTGCTGCTTTTTGTATGGTAATAAACAAGTTTTTCGGCAGTCCAATAGTTTGAAGACCTTGATGGAGTGAATGAGGCACTACTCCTGTGGCGGAGATAATGATGGGTATTATGTGTACTTTATCTGATTTCCACAATCTCTTGATTTCATTTTTAAGTTCTTCATACTTTTCCATTTTGCTGGTGTAGGCTGTAGTGATATTATGCGAATTAGGTACGGTAATGTCTATCAAGTACGTTTCATTGTGAGTTTTATCTTGTACTACTAGATCAGGTCTATTGCTATGGACTGTTTTATCGGTAATAATTGAACGGTCATAATAAATCTTACAGTGGTCGTTTTCAAGGATGGTTTTAGGTGTGTACTTATAATAAGGAACTCCATTTTCTATGAGTTTATACTTCAGAGCTAATTTCTGGTGTATGATGTTGCATATTTGATTGTGACGGTGTAGGTAGTCTTTTTGAGATAAGTTAGTGCATCCACTTGTGATGTGCTGTATCGTCTCAGAGGCATTATCACATTTTCTGCATCTGTCATCCAACAAATTTGGGTTTTTAATTATATATTTTTCATAATTTTTTGTTTTCACCACCTGGTCTTGTATTGCGATCATAAATCCTTCTGTTTCTGGGAAGAGTTGCCCATGCCTGAGCCATGCGTGCGATGCATCTTTATCGATTTCAGGGGCCTCCAGGGCATGAGGGTGTCTTCCGTGAAGGGATTTAGCTTTCCATATTGACATTTTACTGTCTATAGTAACAGTGGTTTCACTAACTTGCATACTTTCGTCAGATAGGTTTAACGGTGTGTATTTATTGTCTGCGTCACAGATAGTTCTCAGGAGATCCGAGGTAGATTTCTTGCTGAAAAAATATTTCCGTAACTGAGAAAGTTGTGAGTTGTGCTGATTCTTGATGTCTACGATACCCCTTCCACCAAATTTTCTGGGCAGCGTGCTCCTCTCTATATTTGAGCTTTTATGGAGCATATTTTTCTCCGTCATTTGGGATCGAATTTTTCTTTGTAGGTCGTCTAGATCTGTTTGTGACCATTTGATTATACCAAAGGAGTATGTCAGGAGAGGGATGGCAAAGGTATTAATTGAATTAGTGAGGTTTCTGCTGTTCAATTCCGTGCGAACAAGTTTCTTGATTCTATTTTGGAATTCAGTCGAAAGTTTTTGCTTTATCGTAGAGTGGTCTAGTCGTCTTGCTTGTTGGAATCCTAGGTATTTATAGGTATCTCCCTCATCCATGGCCTCTATTATTTGCCCATCCAGTAGTGGAATATCATTCCTTTGTACTTTACCTCGGAATATTGTGATAGTTCTACATTTATCTATTCCAAATTCCATGTTTATATCCTTAGAAAATATTTCAGTTAAACGGACTAATTGATTTAGATTATTATTAGATCCTGCATATAGCTTGAGATCGTCCATATAGAAGAGATGCGATAGAGTGTGGCATCCTGGTTCTTTTCCTTTTATTTTGACTCCATATTGAGTATTATTCAGGAGGTTTGATAGAGGGTTTAGCGCAAGGCAGAACCATAACGCACTCAAAGAGTCACCTTGAAATATTCCCCGTTTGATTTTGATATTATTCGTCTGCAAAAGACCCTCGTCAGTTTTTATGTGCAAGATGGTGCTCCATTTTTTCATCACAGTATGGAGACATTTTTATTATTATTCTTTATTCCACAAGATTTACTTGGAGGTCTGCCAGCGTCGGGCCTTGCCAAGACGCTGCCTCAAGTTACAATTCATTTAAAAACAATCTAACTGTTCTACATGTATCCAGTACTACAGATTTTTGAATGTTATATATTGTGTTTCTTTTAATTTTTAATTTTTCAATTCCAAAATTGAGTGATGAATGTATTATTCCTGTTGATGATATTACTATGGGGATGATGGTGACCACGTCCTGTTTCCAGATAGTTTTTATTTGCCTTGCGAGGTCTTGATATTTTTGTTTCTTTTCCTCGTATTTCTTCTTAAGGTTGTGGTCAGCCGGAACTGCTATTTCAATTATAAAGGTCTGCTTTTCTTTTTTTTTAATCCAGATTATGTCCGGTCTGTTATGCTGGACAGGTTTGTCTGTGTAAATTGTGTTGTCCCAGTATAATTTGTAATTTTCATTTTCTAGCACTGTAACAGGGGTGAAAAGGTAATATGGTTCATGATCCACTTTTAATCCGGTAACATACGCTATTTCTAAATAAATAATTTTGCATACATTATTGTGTCTTTTGGTGTATTCATTACCTACTAGATTCGTACATTCGCTAATTATGTGTTCTATCGTCTCACTCTTTGCATTACATTTGCGACATAAGTCATTTAATACGCTTCCGTCTTTGATTATATATTTCCTATAATTCTTCGTACCAATTACTCTGTCCTGAATGGCTACCATTGTCCCCTCCGTTTCCTTATATAGCTCACCTCTTTGTAACCAGGCATTTGATAGTGAGGTGTCTACGCATTCCTGATGAAGAAATTTGTGATGTATGCCATGTACTTGCTTGCTTCTCCATGTGTCTTCAAGCTCCTCTATTTTTTCTTCATCTATTGAATTGTCTCTGACATTAAGCTGGAGTGGTGTTGCTTTATCATCATTTTTTACGACTGACTTATAGAGGTTAGTCGTCTCGCCTTTCTGGAAAAAGTAATTTCGAAATTTATCTATAATTCTGTAATGTAGGCTCTTAATGCGTATTAAACCTCTACCACCATTTTTTCTTTTAATGTATAACCTTTCGACAGCAGCATTTGGATGATGTGATTTGTAATTTGTTAATGCTTTCCTTGTCAATCTATCTAGGTCTTCTAAATCCGTATTAGTCCAATGAATTACACCAAATGTATACGTTAAAGTTGGAACAGCAAATGTATTTATGGCTTTTGTTGTATTCCTGCTATTTAACTGCGTTTTAAGTATAAGTTGAAGCCTATTTTTATATTCTCTTGTGACTTTTTCCTTAATTTCTTTCTGTGGGATTTGAGTGTTCTGCAGTATGCCAAGATATTTATATTTTTCATGTTCTTCCATGTTTTCGATTTTTCCGCTATCTAAAAGAATATCTTGCCCTTTAACGTATCTCCCTTTATTAATTTCTAATTTTCTGCATTTATCTATTCCAAACTTCATACATATGTCATTACTAAAGCTCTCCGTTAATTTCAACATATAATTTAACTCCTTCTGATTGTGAGCATATAGCTTTAGATCATCCATGTAGAACAGATGATTAATCATATGTGTCTGATTTCTATCAATTTTTAATTTGAATCCATATTTTGTTGAATTTAATATATTTGATAATGGGTTGACAGCTAGGCAGAACCATAATGGGCTCAGTGAATCCCCTTGAAATATTCCTTTTTTTATTCGGATAATACTACTTTGAATTTGACCTTGAGAGGTATTCAATACCAACTGAGTTTGCCACTTGCTCATTACTGCGTTTAGAAACTCCACAATTGAAATATCTATTTTGTAAATTTTTAAGATTTCTTTTAGCCAATAATGTGGAACCGAATCGTATGCCTTTTGGTAGTCTATGTATGCTATCAATAGATTTCTCTTGGCCTTTTTCGCAGTGTTCATAATTACACTGTCGATTATCAATTGCTCTTTACAGCCTTGTGATTTCTTTCTACATCCCTTTTGTTCCTCCGACAAGATGTCATGTGTCTCGATATGCTTGTAAATCTTTTTTGCCAAAATTGATGATAGTATTTTATAGATTGTGGGTAGACATGTAATTGGTCTATATTTATTTGGGTCCATTGTATTATCGGATTTCGGTTTTAGGTATGTTATTCCTTGTGTGAGGAAGTTTGGTGAGGATTCTGGGTTTTTAAGGATCTCGTTTAGACCAAACGCTAGACTTTTGTGGATGGATGTGAATTTTTTATACCAATAATTCTGGATTTTATCTGCCCCTGGTGCTTTCCAACTTTGTGTGTTTCTTACACTCTCCGATACATCATTTTCTGTAATTTGTATTGCACCCATTTCTTCAACTTCTCTCATCCTATTCCTCTCTTCTTTAATCCAACTTGCCCCTTCTATCCTTAGATCAGCATCGTCAGCCCATATACTCGCCCAATGGGATTCTAGGTCAGCAATGTTTGGGTGCTCCAAAATTTTTTCATTTGCTTTAATTAATTTCTGATAAAAAATTTTCTCATTGTTATGAAATGAGCTATTATCTGATCTTCTTTTGTAGCTCTGTAAGTATCTCTTTAGTCTAGAGCTGGTGACCATGAGCTGCTGTTTTTGTTTATCTAAGTACTTGGCGATTTTTTCCTGATGATCTTTTTCTTTATCCTTTGTGTCCAATTTTTGGAATACACCATTCAATCTATTAAGGAGTTTTCTTGTTCTTACTCCTTGATGATATTTTGTTAACCTTCCTATTTCTTCTCTTAAGCATGCAATCTTATATTGTAAGCGTTTCTGCCACGGGGGTATTCGTTCCTCGCAATGTTTTTTATTCCTTCCCGGTGAGTCAATTTTTTGGCAATGCAGACGCAGCACTGCAATAGCTGCACAGTAAATCATCGAATGTATTTCTTCTAGGCATGCATTATGCCTAACTTTCTTAGATATAAGGGAATTTACGGATTTTAGTATTTCTCCTGTTTGTTTGCTAGTCTTTAGCTTTGGTAACCGGGGCCTTGCTGTTGGATGAAGACCAAAGAATTCTATAATCGCCTTTTCAACTTCATTTTCAGCTTTCAGGTTCCTGTTTTCGTTTTCCCCCTCAAAAGCATTACAGACGTATGTTTCATTAACAGTGATGTCCGTGTCATTTGCAGGAGCATTACGTACAGATTGGTCTATAGCATTGATGTCCAAGGTCATGGCTTCGGCTGACATTCCCATTCCATTATCATTCTCATTACCACTATCAGCCTCCCTCTGGATATCCTCTTTTATTTGGTTTAATACTGTTTCTGGGATAAGGTTTCGTCTGATTATAGCTCTAACCTGATCAGAAAGTCTTTGTTCCGAGACGTTTGCCCAATGCGGGAATTGATTAACAAAGTTATTCCTGAGGCTACTGCGATAACCAGTTAGATCTGTTTCCAATGACGTTACCTGATAATATGTACGCATGATAAACGTGTTAATTTCTACTAATTATCTAACGTGTTAATTTCTTCTTATTATTATTATTATTATTATTATTATTATTATTATTATTATTAAAGTCACCCGTTATGACAATATTTTCATACAAGGACACCATTTCAGACAAGGCTTCCTCTAACTCCATTGGAAACTCCGTTATAGGTGGACGGTAAACAACCATCAGGAGAATCTTCTCACTCGATGCGATCATTTTCAAGATAAGATATTGAGATGCTATTTTCCTAGCTGACAAACTTGGAAATCGCTTCGAATGAATGTTGCGACTCCCCCTCCCACTTTTTCCATTCTATCACACCGGAGCAGTGAGTAACCATGTAGGGATACGTCCGCTGAGGTAGTCGCAATGATGTGGAATGAATGCTACGGGAAATTATTCTCAAGTTCTTCAAAGGGAGCTTTAAACGAGTGCGAGGCAGATTTGCTACTCATTTATTCCAATAGCAAAGAAAAAATTTTCTCCAAGAGATAGGCTAAATGCGAAAATATTCTGCAATGATAGCAGCAATATGTTTGCACACTGCATTCTGAAAACTGTTCAACCTTGTAAAATATGTGCAATAATTAGTGAAGTATATGTAGACCATCTTAAA
This sequence comes from Ischnura elegans, assembly GCF_921293095.1. Classification (NCBI taxonomy): domain Eukaryota; kingdom Metazoa; phylum Arthropoda; class Insecta; order Odonata; family Coenagrionidae; genus Ischnura; species Ischnura elegans. The sequence continues at coordinate 111,363,545 of NC_060259.1, read as the reverse complement.
ACATAATACATTTGAACTTTTTTTATAAAGATCAATTTACATTAAATTCACGAAGTAAGACCTTCATTCCCTGTACATATAAGTAGTAAGCTGAATGTTGATAATTCTTAATCTTCAAGAAACACAAGTAATTACCGAGAAAATGTCCATAGATGAATACGAAACAGTATGATTGATGTTTTTTCCTACAGGAGAAGTGAGACTAGTTGTGAGGTGGCGACAAGGTGGTAAATTCCATTGGAGGTTCTAGAAATCCTCGATAGAAGCTATCATCACGGCCTGTTCCTTTGTCCTCTCTATGGCACAGAATATTTCCTGCCCTCACTCAAACATACTTCATTTTTCTTTCCTATCGCAAGGCGCGTGCTTGGGCGTAGAGCCTTTTGTAAAAGTGGGTCAGGGCCTCGTTGACGTAGACAGCACAACCTTTGTCCCTCGCCTCCCTAGATACCGGTTTCCCTCTTCGTTATTTTGCGTTGAATAGTGCGCGTTCCTGGTCGACTGCCGTACAAATCTGACTATCAGCCTCGGTAATTGTGAAGATTCATTGGAGGCTACGCGAGCACGTGATCGATAGCAATACTCGATGTCCTCTATGGCGACAGAAATTTCTAGGGCCGCTCAGGACCCCTGCAGACTGGTGTGACTGTGACCGTGCATTGACCCCTGAAGAAGAGGTCCTGCAGTCTGAGGAGGGACGTTGGAGCAGAATTTACTATTTTTGTCTCCCCCTATGTATATTTTCTCGGTAATTACATGCATCTCTATAGGATGAATATCAGACTGTAATTTAACCGTTTGTTGCATAGAGGTGACAGTATTTCCTGCAATCCCTCCGGTTTGGTGGGAATAACCCGGATTTCGAGTGAATTTTTTAGCATCTTCTGGTCACATTAGTTACGAGAGACCTCAAGGTACGTACTTTGCATTTACGGACCCTATCTCTTCCATAATCTTTTAAAGGATTAATTTAACTCATAACTCAGCCACAGCCTCACTCAATTTCTCACATTGCTTGGACAAACTATGAAGTGTTGCTGCGAGCTCCCTTTACTCCTCCTTGAGAGACTGCAATCCCTGCAACATCTCCTGGAATTTGTTCTTCAATCCCTGGTTGTCTCTTTCTGGGTTACTAATTGTGGGCTTGTAGGGCGATTATCCAGCGGAATAGACCGTTTCTTGGTTTCACAATCCGTACAGGTTCAATGCGTTTTATTATTCACCAGGCATTCGCCAGGCAAGTTAATCCTTTAATTCCGTAGATGATAAAATTTCACAAATTTCGTGAAACATATTAGCAGTGTACGTAAAGAATCGAGTATTTTCCCCGATACACAGACTGCTAATAGACGGAGCAGGTGACCATGATTGCAGCGATATTTACGGAACAAATCTCTCCGTTCGAAGGCTGGGAGAGAACTGTCATCAGCATTGGCAGTTGCGTTGTGAGAATTGAGAAATTTAATCTACATCTTCAACACTCTATTCCAAAAACCCCCTGCGAAGAAGATACACGTGGAAGATGCCAGAAGACCGTAGAAGATTCCAAATCGACTACATCCTAGTGAAACAAAGATTCAGGAACCAGGTGAAGGACTGCAAAAGCTATCCAGGGGCAGATATCGATAGTGGCCATAACCTAGTTATGATGAAATGCCACCTTAAATTTAAAAAGTTGAAGAAAGCCGTGAAAAACATATGGCAGGTTGAAAAATTGAGGGAGGTTCAGCATCAACTGGCTTTTAAAGAGGCTGTAGAAAATAAAATAGGGGAGGATCCGACCAACAAACCAATGGAAGAGAGTTGGAAAACCATTAGAAGTGGTCTGCAGGCGGCAGCTGAGGAAGTTCTTGGTAAAAGATGAGTCGTTATGAAAAAATCATGGAACACGCAGGAAGAATTAGATCTCATTGAAGAAAGAAGAAACTACAAGGCTGCGAAAACAGAGGAAGGACAGAATCGTTACAAGAGGATAAGGAACGAAATATGTCGTAAAGCGCGGAAGGCTAGAGAAACGTGGATGAAAAGCATTTGCGAAGACGTGCAAAACAATCTTAGACATGGAAAAGTAGAGGCCGCCTATAGGATAGTGAGGAACCACTTTAAGGAAAGGGGCGTTAGATGTAATACCCTTAGGGACAAAAACTGAGAACTACTGATTGAAAACGAAGAAAAAGGGAAGAGATGGAAGGAATATCTGGAAGATTTGTACAAAGGAAGTCGCCTCAGAACGAATGCTATCGAAAAAAAGAGGGAAGTGGATGCCGATGACATGGGAGCCCCAGTTTTAAGATCGGAATTTGATACGGCTGTAAGAGACCTCAGGATAAATAAAGCGTCTGGCATTGATGACATTCCTGCAGAACTAATCAAAAATTCAGGAGAGAAGACGTTGAACCAGCTAAACAAAATCATTAGTGAAATGTATACAACAGGTGAGATACCAAAGGATTTCGAGAGGAACATTATAATCCCTATTCCTAAGAAGAAATGAGCGGAGAAGTGCGAAGATTTTAGGACCATAAGCCTTACTACACATACATCAAAGATACTGACAAGGATCATCTATAGAAGAATAGAACGAAAAGCAGAAGAGTACTTGGATGAGGACCAATTTGGATTCAGAAAAAACAAAGGCACAAGGGAAGCAATATTGGCCCTAAGACTGCTCATAGAAAAGAGAATGGAAAAGAACAAGCCAACATTCGTTGCGTTTGTGGACTTAGAGAAAGCATTTGATAACATGGATTGAAGCACAATGCTTGGAATCCTAAAGGAAATTGGGGTTCTTTATAATGACAGAAGAATCATCCACAGTTTATACAAAAACCAAGTAGCCGTGATAAAATCAGGGCCCAGCTGTGAAGAAGCAAGAATTAAGAAAGGAGTGCGACAAGGCTGTACATTGTCACACCTAATTTTCAATATTTACATTGAAAAAGCCATTAATGAAATCAAAGAAAAGGAATTGGGAGTGAATATCCATGGAGAAAAAATAAGCATGCTAAGATTTGCCGATGACATAGCCGTTATAGCGGAAACAGAGAAGGTTTTGAAAAATATTCTGGTGAATATGGGTAGGGTAATGAGTAGATATCAACTGAAAATAAGCACGAAGAAAACCAAGATCTTAGTATGCAGCAGAAGAGAAGAAGTCAAGACCAACATTAAAATAGGGAGGCAAAAACTGATAGAAGTGGATGAATTCTGTTATTTGGGAAGCAAGATAACTACTGACGGGAGAAGCAAGAAAGAAATTATCAGCAGAATAGCCCAGGCGAAGAGAGCATTCCACCAAAAGAGAGACCTGCTTACAGCGGGAAACTTAAATATGGATGTAAAGAAACAATTTATAAGAACCTACATCTGGAGTATGCTCCTATACGGAAGTGAGGCATGGACAATGACCGCAGCGGAGAAAGCAAGGATAGAGGCCTTTGAAATGTGGTGCTACAGAAGAATGATGAAAATCAAATGGATCGACCGAGTTAGTAACGAGGAAGTCCTAAGAAGGGTAGGAGAGAAGAGAAGCCTCATGAAAACCTTAATAAGAAGACGGAACAACCTTATAGGCCACATCTTGAGACATGATGGCCTGATGAAGACAATCGTCGAAGGACAGGTGGAAGGCAAAAATGGAAAAGGAAGACCTCGAACAAAATATATGGAACAAGTAAAGAGAGATGTGAAAGAGAAGAAATACGTAGGAGTGAAAAGATTAGCTGATAGGAGAACTGAGTGGAGAGCTGCGTCAAACCAATCCTAGGATTATTGACCAGTGATGAATCTACATCTACATAATACCCTGCGAGCCACCTCTAGGGTGTTTGGCAGGGGGTGATCAATCGCCAGCAAGCAATTGGACTCCCACATGCACACCACACGGTCCAAAAAACGTCACGTATACTAACAAATTATACTACTATATGCTGTTATAAATAATAATAAAATTAAGAAACAAGCATTAAATTTTACATAGGTTAGTAGGCTACACAACAAGTCATGCAATCTATTTATGAGTTCTGTCGCTGCCGTTCCTTTCCCTTGGGCTACAACCTTGTCGCGATGGAAAGGCTTGCACGTTCGTATGACCCCTAGAGCTGCACTGGCGGGATTAATTCTAAATTATTCCCGGTAGGGCCATGCCAGATAGGTCGAAGGGTAGGAGCCAGACGAAAGGTAGTCCACGTGATGGTGTCATGCAAAAAACACTGTTGGAATGGAAGTGGGAAACCCTACCAACTATCTCTTCCCTGAAAACATGGAGTACAACCAAATGAGCCTCGGAATCTCATCGCCCGCGACCCGTCCGCAAAGGGCGGGTGTCGGGTGCCAACATGCGAAATCCTTGCAGAGACAATCCTTGCATCATCGCCATCAGCAGCAGCAGCAATGAAGAAAGAAGAAAAGAAGACCAAGAAGATGGAGATGAAGATGTCGGCTGCAAATGTAGGGACGTGGAATGTGAGGACTATGATGAGGGCGGGGAAATTAGAAAATATCAAAAGGGAAATGGATAAAGGGAGGATAGACATCTTAGGATTATGCGAGGTGAGGTGGAGGGATGGGGGGGACTATTGGAGTATGGGGTTATATATAGTGGAGGGAAGAAAGCCAGCGGGGGGTAGCTTTAGTACTAAACGGGAAGATGGGTAAGCGTGTGGTAGGTATAGACCAAGTAAGCGATAGGATTCTGGTGGTAGAAATTGAGGCGCGGCCCGCCAACCTTGTGGTGGTCCAAGTATACATGCCCACTAGCAATCATAGGGAGGAAGAAGTAGATGAGGTGTATGAACAGCTCGAGGAAATAATTAAAGACACACCAGGTAAAAAAATCTGGTAGTAATGGGGGATTGGAACGTCTCAGTCGGGGAAGGCAGGGATGGAAACGAAATAGGAGATTTTGGTCTAGGAAAACGGAACGACAGGGGAGAGAAAGCTGCAGAATTTTGTAGGAGAAACAAATTATTTATCACAAACACGTTGTTCAATCATCATAAAGAGCGAAGGTACACGTGGAAAAGTCCAGGGGATGCGGGAAGATATCAAATAGACTACATTACGGTAAGACAGAGGTTTAGGAATAGTGTGAAAAACTCGCGCAGCTTCCCTGCAGCGGATGCGGATTCGGACCACAATCTAGTGCTCATGAAATGCAACGTAAGATTCAAAAGACTTATAAGAGTTAGGAAGACAAAGAAATGGAACGTAGAAGCCCTGTAGGTTAGTATGAGTAGAGAATATCAGGAACTAGTGGACATTAGTATGCGGGGCATTGACAGCACCAAGACTGTTGAGGAAAGATGGGATAATATTAAAACGGGAATAGTCAAAGCGGCGGAGAAGTCAATTGGCTACGTGGACAGTAGAAGGATAGAGAAGCCGTGGATAACGGAGGCAATAGTAAAAGAAATGGAGGAGAGAAGGAGGTGGAAGAACGTGGACACAGAACAGGGCAAAAGAATGTATAGGGAATTGAATAATCGATTACGACGTGAAAGTAAGAGGGCAAGGGAGACTTGGTGGAAAACAAAATGTGAGGAAATGAAAAAGTTCCAGAAGGATGGAGATATAGGCGCGTTGTACGCCAAAGTTAAGTCGCTATCGGGCGGCAAAAGAGGCCAAGCCTTCAGGCTTGGAGGCAAAGAAGGGCTTCAGGCTCTAGTGGATGCGTTATACGAACGTTGCGAGGAGTATGGGATGAGGATTAATCACAAGAAGACTAAGGTTATGCGGTTTTGTAAAACTACACGAGCGAGGAATGTGAGACTCAAGATAAAGGTGGGTGGTGAAAAACTTGAGCAGGTTGAGCAATTCAACTATTTACGCAGCACGTTAGAGGAAAACGGATACAGTAGTAAGGACATCAGGAAGAGAATATCATTAGCGAAGGAGGCGTTCATGAACAGGAAGGAGCTTCTGAGAGGATCGTTGTGTAAGAGTTTAAAGAAAAGGCTGGTGAGGAGTTTGATTTGGAGTGTAGATCTCTACGGTGCGGAAACGTGGACACTGAGGAAAGAGGACGAGAGAAGATTGGAGGCATTCGAGATGTGGGTATGGAGAAGAATGGAGAGTGTGAAATGGACAGAGAGGAAAAGGAACGACGAAGTGCTGGATATGGTTGGCGAGGAGAGGCAGCTTTTAGATGAGATACGCAGGAGACAGAAGGTATGGATGGAGCGAGTACTTAGCAGGGAGGGGATGTTGAAAATGGTGTTGGAGGGTAGAATGTTAGGGAAACGAGGGAGGAGAAGGAAAAAAATTGGATTTTTGGATAGATTGAAAGAGAGTAGGCCTTACAGTGAATTAAAAAAAGACAGTGCTGGAAGGAAAGGGAGGCTCCTAGATCGCTTCTCGAATACTCCATGGAAACCTACCTTAATCGGTAGAATACTATAATAATAATCGCTGCCGTTTTAATCTCTTATTGATCGTGGAAAAAAAGACATTCTGAATCTGTTTGTTCTACAATCTATCCCTCTTATTTTATTTATATGATTTGATCTTCCGTAGCATGTTGGCGTCCGCAAGATATGGTTAACTTCGTCAGAAAAGACACTGCTCTTGAATTAATCTAAAAGGTTTAGTCTATTTTTCAATCTACGGTCCGACAGAGATTCCCATCCGAGTTTATCTAAGAGGTCAGTTACAGTAACAAGACTATCCTAACGACCTTTCACATACCTGGCAGCTCTTCTTTGCACGCGTTCTAATTCTGTTATTAAGCCTTTTTCATGAAGGTCCCAAACACTGGCAGCGTATTCTAAATGGGGTCTAACGAGGGAAAAGTAGCTAATTTCTCTCACTTTGTCGTCGCACTTTCCTAAAATTCTCTTAGCACAACCTATTTTACGATTAGCTTGACCGGTTAATTCTCGAATATGTTTATTCCACGATAGATCATTATTGAGTCCAACTCCTAGATATTTCACGGATTCCACTGCCTCTAATTGGGTACCCCGAATCATATAACTACGTTGTAGGGAGTTATTCTTCTTCCAGAAATTCATTGCGACGCATTTTTTTCAAATATAATTCCAACTGCCACGCATCGCACCACGCTTGGATAGCAGCAAGGGCATTCGTTAGTTCGTCCATATCTTTGCTGGAACGGATTTCTCTGTAAACTACAGCGTCGCCTGCAAATAAACGTAACTTATTGTGTACTACATCGCCAGTGTCGTTTATATAAAGAAGGAATAGGAGTGGGCCTGTAACACTACCCACAGATCTGTTGCATAATCGTCTGTTGCATAGAGGTTACAATATTCCCTGAAACATTCTTTCAAGAGACTTATAATATTTTCAACTAGCAACGACAATAGGCCATACGTTCCAATGAAAATGCATGCTGACTTATTGCAGCTTTGATTCGTTGCCTAAGACACCAAGGAAAGGTGGCCATAGAGTTATGACATAAGGTAATGTTTTGAAACTGAAACTCAATCAAAAAAGAATTAATGTTAAAATGATTTAATAATAAAAAAATGTTCCATATAAATACTAAAACTCATAGAGTTAAAAAATAAAATTAAACAGAAAATGAACAATAGTACTTAATTTATTCAAAAGGTGTTCGTTGAAATAGGAAACGTTTGCGTCTTCTTAACGATAAGCATGATCTTGATAGATACCCGAATTCACATCCGATAACGAGATAAGTGTTGATTCGTGCTCAGTCGGTGAAGTTTACAGCGCAGATGCAACCGCATGTTTCCTTACTTTTATCGCCTAGAATTGGGAGCGCACCTACACTGCGTAGTATATCACGAAGACTTAAGAAACTCTGGTCCCGCACACAAGGCTCGTTGTATTCATTACATTGTACTGGTTAGGTGGTTAATCGTACAGTGCAGAAAAATAGAGCCGGAATGGGAAATCATGGTGATACGCTGTATCATTGCACTTCCCTGTCTGAGGACCAATTTTATTTGGCATCTCCCTCTTCGAGGCTTTGGGCACGCTTTCACGAGCTTCACTCGAAATGCCTCGACCATTTGCAACTACTAAACGGAGAATTGAGGATCGGCGGCATAATTCGGCGACAGTTAGGCCAAAAGCAAAGCCATCCTCCCACTCGAATGACACAACGCAGATTGAAACGCCATTTGCTTTCGTCAGTTCCCTTAATGAATTGTGTGTGGTCGCTATCACTGGCAGAGGGTTTACGAAAAGACTGGGGGGAAATTTCGATATGCGCGGAAAATTGCGGACTGATAGGATCGAATAGAAGAGCGATTGGTGCTCTTTAAGGGTTCATTATCACTAGAATGCGGTCAAGTGACCGTTCGCGTTTTTCTATCGCGCAAAATTTCGTTATTTTCCGATCAATAACTCTGCATTTTTTTACTCTTCATATTTTGCAACAAATAACATGAAAATAAAGTTTAGAAGGAGGAAAAAATTCATGTCAAGAGAAATGTCAGCTTTTACCTACTATTACCGCGAGAGGTTCATGGAAAACCAATGAATTTGTGTGAAGGATATACATAAGAAAAACTGTTTGGGGAGTGCGTCTCCCGCCGCCTGTTTGAATGTGTGGGTGCGGTTGGCCGGCGGGCCGTTCCTGGGCAGTGAGAACAGGAGGGTGGACTTCCTTTTTTTGGCAGTCTACAGTCCGCTCTCGAAGGGACAGCACGTGAAAGAAAGTGTGGAAAGAGTCTTGTAATTTCTGTATCTGTGTGCGAATAAATCATCGGGCCAATGAACAAATGGTCCTTCGGGCCGGATCCCTGTTTATTCACGACTGTGTGATAAGTGCTGCATTAGGCTACAATTGCACAAGACCGATTGTGAATTACAGTGAACATTACACTGCCATTCGACCGGGGAGGTGCCTGTGAACTTCGTGCCGTCGCTCCGTCACGCCGCAGTGAGTTAACCCATACCCATACTTTTGGATGGTGGACTTTGTACCTCACTCCTCCCACTGGCTCCCTATCCTCCCTCCTCTCGCAAAAGCCCCTACTCCTCTTCCCCCGCGAATGAGCGTGCTGTACTTCCCCTCACCTCGCTATCTGTCTCTCCCCTCACCACTCCCACTGACTCCCTATCCTCCCTCCTCTCGCGAAATCAGCTGCGCGCTGCTCGCCCTGTTTAGCGAAGTTTCTTACGGGGCTGTTACTCGTCTGTTTTGCGCACTTTTTCAGGCGCAAAGTACTTTAAGAGTTTATTTTCCCACGTCTTTGTTTTGATCATTACTTCAATACCGGCTACCCGTGAGGATCCTAGTAAACATTATGTCTATGACGACGAAGCAACTGATTGCGCAGCAGGAACAACGGGATCGTGCAATTACTAGGTTAGTGCCGAATTTGAAGAAGAAGGGCGCTGCAAATATCACTAAGGAAGCCATTCAGAGTAGAATCGACTCACTTAAGCAGTATTGGAACGATTACACTTCCACGCACTTTGAGCTGGTGACGCGGGAAGATGTGTCGAAGGAGCGTTACTTGGTGGATGGACAATATGAGAAGACGGAGGAGATTTATTATGATACGTGCGCTGAACTAAGCCATGCTCGCCCAGTTACCTGATGTACCTACGACTTCATCTGGACAAGGTGGAGCTGATCAGGCCGATCACGCTAATTTCCAACTTCCCATCCAGCTTCCGATAAAAACGTTGCCGAGCTTTTCGGGTACATTTGCGGATTGGGAATCGTTCGGCGATCTATTTTCAGCAAAAGTGGACGGAGAACATTGATTTTCACCTGCTACAAAGTTGTAATATTTAAAGATGTGCCTAAAAGATTCTGCAGCGGAGTTTGTAAAAAACATCTCTGTTACGGACGTCAACTACAAACCGACCTGGGAGGCCCTGAAAGCCAGGTACATTAATACACGACTGTGCTTGCACACTCATCTGTCCACTCTAATGAATTTGCCAAAGATGATGAAGGAGTCAGCATCGGAATTGCGTACTTTAATTGACCGAACGATTCAGGTGGTTCGAGCGCTACAGAACCTGGGTCGTCCAGTGGCAACATGGGACGACTGGCTTGTCTTTATCACGGCTCAGCGTTTGGATAAAGAATCACGAAATTCATGGGAGTCGTACCTGACCACCAAGGACCGGTTGAGTAATCTCACACCAAATAATGAAGCGAATCCAAACTTATTTCCCAGTTTTAGGGAGCTCGTAGAGTTTCTCGAGGGTCGTATCCGTGCCTTAGAGATGATAGCTCCTCTTACGAGTTAGGACAAAGGAAGTAACACAACGCCCAAATTTCCCTCGTCTGGGGCGAAGTCTTTTCACGTTGAGACTAAGCGACTATCTTCCACATGCACCCGTAATTGTCCTATATGCTCAATGGACCACTATATAGCCGTCTGCTCCAGTTTCCTAGAAAAGACTCCTGCTGAACGAAGAGATGAGGCTCGAAAATTACACCTCTGCTTCAACTGTCTGGGTGATCATCGCTTCAAGGAGTGTAAGTCTGTTAAGCGCTGCGTCACTTGTCGTGGACGACATAATTCTTTGCTACATACAGTAACGGTTGGCAGCGATGTGTGTGCTGCTAAAGATACTGAGGCTGAACCTCAATTAAAGTCTCCTGTAGAGGCAATTGGCATAGCAGTCAACACACTCACGCCCAACGTGGCTGCTCCAATCCACTCCATAATTCTCGCTACGGCTCAGGTACTGGTCACGGGTCCTCGAGGGGTCCAAGTACAAGCTCGGGCGCTGTTAGACAACGGCTCCGAAGTATCCTTCATTACCGAGGCCTTAGCACAGCTTCTTCATTTACCCCGCCAGCGAACGCAGATTCCTCTCTCAGGAATCGGCGCAGCTGAGGCTGGCACTGCACTGAACATCGTTCAACTCTCACTGTATTCCGTTTGTTCGCTATCTTTCTGCCTTGAAGTTAAGGCATTTGTACTACCGCGGCTCACGAATCAACTACCTATAAGAGAGATAAGACAGATTTGTCTTTGTTCTCCAATCTGTAGATGGTTGACTCACTATTTTATAAGCCTGGGACCATCGACCTCATCTTTGGTGCAGATGTCTACGGACTATTACTACGCCAAGGGCTGCAAAGATCCCCTCACCGACAGATCATCGCTCAGAACACTGCTCTTGGATGGGTCATCTCGGGACCAACTGTAGCGAGCGAGTCACGGCGGGCGGGATCTACTCCAAGACGGTCTCTCGTCTCATTGCATTGCGCGGCTGTACAGAATCTGCTGGATGATCTTCAGCGATTTTGGGAAGTAGAAGAAGCTCCTCCCTCCACGAGAACTTTGCGCCCCGAGGATGAGCGATGTGAGCAGCACTTCAAGGATACTCACTTTCGTGGGTCGGACGGGAGATATATTGTTCAGCTTCCAATCGTATCACAGCTTCCTGAAACTGTAGACGAGACTCGTCGAACGGCTCTTAGTTCACTTGCGTCAACTGAGCAACAATTCGTTCGGGAGCCCGAGAAAGCCGCTGCCTACCGAGACTTCATGAAGATTTATGAGGAACTTGGGCACATGGTAAAGGTTCCAACTTCCGATTCTCAGATAAAGCGGGCTTGGTACCTACCTCATCATGCTGTCATTCATACCCCATCTTTGAAGCTTCGACTTGTGTTTGTTGCGTCTCGCCGTACTTCACAGCACTACTGTCTGAACGATTTTCTTCTATCTGGTACTCCTCTGCAAATGGACCTCGGGCTGGTGCTAATCAACTGGCGACGTCACCGCTTCGTATTTACCGCTGATATTGTAAAGGTGTGTCGTCAGATATGGGTACATTCTGCTGACCAGGACCTGCAAAGAATTGTCTGGCGACCGCATCCTAACACCCCAGCGGTGGAGTACCGGCTCACCACGGTCACATATGGCACAGCCTGCGCACCATTTTTGGCGATGCGTTCCCTTCTTCAACTCGCCGAAGATGAGGAGCACCGGTTTCCTCTGGGAGCTGCCTGCCTTCGCGAGGATTCATACGTCGATGACATCGTGTGGGAGCAGATGAATTACTCATGGCTTAAAGGATCGCCACGCTCCTAGTGAAACTGCTGGCCTGTGCAGGAATAGAACTCGACAAATGGGCTGTCAACCATCCAGTTCTTCTGCAACGACGTGCCTCACAGCGTCGTGAATGCGAGCAGGAAAAATCTATTGACTCAAAGGAACCTATAAAAACTATTGGCCTTATATGGGAGCTAACAGCTGACCTGTTTGGATTTAACCTTCGAGTAACAGAAATCCACACTATGGCTCTCACTAAAAGGACGGTGCTCGCCAAGATGACGCGTCTCTTTGACCCACTAGGCTGGGTCGCTCCAGTCACTGTCGTCGCAAAAATACTCATGCAAGATATGTGGATTTTAAAGATAAGTTGGGATACACCATTACCTACGGATATTAAGGTTCGGTGGACTAACTATTTCAATGCAATTCCTAGACTTTCGAAGCTGCAAATTGTTCGTTGGGTGCAAACGACGCCGACCTCAAGATGCGAGCTTCACGGCTTTGCAGACGCATCGGAGAGAGCATACGCTGCAGCAATTTATCTACGTGTACTTGACGACGCAAATCAATGTCGAGTATTTCTTCTCGCCGCAAAATCCAAGGTTACCCCAGTTAAAACTATAAAGATACCAAAGTTGGAGCTTTGCGGAGCCGCACTTCTTGTTCGTTTGGTCAATCATTTGCAGAAAATAAAAGCATTCTCGTCGCTACCAGTCTTCGCGTGGTCGGACAGCCAGGTAACTCTCGCCTGGCTTCGAAAGCATCCTAGTTATTGGAAAACCTTCATTGCAAATAGGGTGTCATTTATACAAACTGAGCTGCCTTCTGCTGTATGGCAGTACGTATCTTCAGAGCAGAATCCAGCTGACCTCCCAAGTCGAGGCTTAGACCCTGATGCTCTTATAAATTCATCTCCATGGTGGCGAGGACCAGAATGGCTGCTATCTACCCTGGAAAATTGGCCAAGACAACCTGAACCTGTTATTTTTCCTCAAATATTCGTCGTTCAAGCTGCATAAGAGAATGCAATATTGAAACGGTTCTCTTCGATAACCAGGCTGATTAGAGTAATGGCCTACTGCCTAATATTCATTGCACGCTGTCAACGATCACGAATTCCTAATACCAACTTTCTGTCAACTAGCGAGCTCGCTGCCGCTCGTTGCAAGGTTGCAAGGCAGCTAGCACAATCGTTTGCCTTTTCTGAGGAATTGAAATTACTACGAGCGGGCAAGCCTCTGCCCAGGCGTAATCCGCCTGAAGGGGCCTGAAGCCTTTTCTGGACGAAAACGGTATTCTTCGTGTAGGGGGTCGTCTAAAAAATTCCACTCTTTCATTTTCTGCCAAACACCCGTCCATCCTTCCGAAAAGATCCCATCTAAGCCAACTTTTAGTCCAATTTGCTCACCTTTCCTCGCTTCACGGTGGACCTACCCCTACCCTCAATATTTTACGGAGCCAGACTTGGATACGGGGGACGTGGCACTTGTTAAAAAACTCACGCGGCAGTGTGTGATATGTCATCGTGCAAATCCACGCTTCAGCTATCAGCTGATGAGCGACCTTCCTGCAACGCGGACGACACCAGCGCGCCCCTTCAGTGTAGCTGGACTCGACTACCCTGGCCCATTTTTACCTGCACACTACCAAAGGCAGAGGACATCGCTCATACAAGGGCTATGTAGTACTGTTCGTGTGCTTTGCTACACGAGCAATTCATCTGGAAGCCGTCAGGGATCTCACAACTCACTCGTTCCTGGCTGCCTATCGACGCTTTGCTGGACGTCGAGGTGTTTGCCGCTCGCTATACAGCGACAATGCAACCACTTTCCAAGGGGCCGCCAAGGAACTGCGGAGGATGTTCGGCGCAGCTTCGGATTTCTACGCCGAAGTTGCTTCAGTCCTGGCCAATGATGGAACAAGTTGGTCTTTCGTACCACCGAATTCTCCACATTTTGGTGGTCTATGGGAGGCTGGGGTAAAGTCAACGAAAAATCACCTTCTCAGAGTAGTTGGTGAACATACCCTCACGTTTGAAGAGTTCTCAACAGTTCTCATTCAAATTGAGGCCTGTCTCAACTCCCGACCTCTCCATCCATTGTCCTCTGATCCAGATGACCTAAATGCTCTGACCCCAGCCCACTTTTTAGTTGGTGGTACTTTATTTCTAATTCCAGAACCTGAGTGTCCCAATATTTCAGGTAATTGCTTATCCAGATGGCGTCTTCTTCAACGGCTGCAGCTGAACTTTTGGAAACGCTGGTCACGAGAGTACCTTCAACACCTGCAGCAGAGGACCAAATGGCGTGATCCAAAGGAAAACTTCACTGTAGGACAGCTCGTGATCGTCCGAGACGACCGCTACCCACCTTCCATGTGGCCATTGGGCCGCATAACCGAGGTTCATCCTGGACCGGATGCATTAGTTCGCGTGGTAACAGTGAAAATGGCGAATACCACGCTGCAAAGTCCGATCGTGAGACTCAGTCCGGTGCCAATACCAGCGGGACAGTAGCCGTGATACCGGCCGATCATGGCGGGCGGACTGCTCCCTGTACACTGCAGACAGTTCTTTCGTCCTTCAGACGAGGCAGGCGGAATGTTTGGGGAGTGCGTCTCCCGCCGCCTGTTTGAATGTGTGGGTGCGGTTGGCCGGCGGGCCGTTCCTGGGCGGTGAGAACATGAGGGTGGACTTCCTTTTTTTTGGCAGTCTACAGTCCGCTCTCGATGGGACAGCACGTGAAAGAAAGTGTGGAAAGAGTTTTGTAAATTCTGTATCTGTGTGCGAATAAATCATCGGGCCAATGAACAAAAACCAAAGAATGTAGGGTCGCAAAGAGTCGCTACTAAGCCTACTAAGTATTCTATCGGCAGTGATGAACATTCATTTTACTGAAATTGTTGAGTATGTGCGTAGCTGCTTCCAACCCAACGAGGTGCCGCCGCACCCCCGCTTTTCCTGCGCGCCACGGAGCCTGCGGGGCTGCCCGTGAGTGCCTGGAGAATACCCGTGACGTGTTACAACTTGCATGCTGGTCACTGTCTCGTCATTCATGCTGCACTCTCCGATTCCCTCAGTTCTGTCCACACTTTGGTCATGCGGTTCACACAAACTGGTGATATTCTCCTAGATCCTCCAATTTAAACTATATCTTTTGAATAAATAAAGTGAAAATTTTTTTGTGCTCAGTTCCTTGGAAGAATGAAATTTATTTCAAATTCGACAAAGCATAAACATTTTTCCTAGATTACAGCAGTTTAAATTTTCACTGCTTGAGGCAAAAAGGAGTGTATTGTTTTTTCTTCCCCGATAATGATGCGGTCTATCGCTCAGAAACATTTCTGGTGATCGCTAACAGTGGCGTGTGAACGATCATGGGTGTTTCCAACCACCTCCCCGTCAACTTGTTCGCTTGCACACATTCTCCCTTTCCCGTGATCGTCGCTTCTTCTCATGGTTTCCTTCAGTATTCCTCCGTTATGCACGTTTCATAGATATTTTACAACGTGCTCATGAAACGTGTTTGAATATATTTCTGGGTCGATCGGAACTTTATATGAGTCTCATTGTCCCGTCGCGCTTAATCTCTATTAAAGTCTTACGAAGGCGCTCAACTTCAATCGCAGACTCAGAAAATCGATAAAATCTAATACATAACGACACATTCCGAAAACGTTATTTTTATCTCCTTGAGATTCAAATATGCGTCTCATTCCACGATTTCGGTCACTTTATCTAATTGCTGTCTCCTTTGTTCTCTCGTAGTCCACCATAGCGTTTCTGATTCGTTGATCGCTCCAATATTTGGGTTTTCGCCGCGTTGTTTGTCATAGGGTGACAACAATTTCACCCGAATTCCACCAGACGTCTTCAGGTTGAAGTGTCGATATCGGCATTGTATCTTCTTTAAACCACGGTTTCTGTCCCAGAAAGATCCCACTTTTTTATTTATATGTGCAAATATTTATGTTTTCCGATGCTCTAGGAATATTATTTCATTTTCAAGCCGATGTGTTTACACTTTTTCTCCCAAATACATGTGTAAACACTGTGAACGTAGTCAGAAAATTTGCAGTGTGCTCAGGAGAGTAAAGAAATACCTACCTTGAGACTGAATTTGTAGTGGTTCATTTTAATGCTGTCGTTTCTGCTTCTTTTTCCACTGGTATATGTTTTAACCAAGGAAAATACGACAAAGAACGTGTTTTGAAATGATAATTATGTTTTAAAACACATGACCTATTATTGTTCAACGATGCTGGTGAGACATTTTTATTTTGCAGTAAATTTTTTAAATATGTAATTAATATTTTTTATAGTGTGCAATTTTTTTCTAGCACTTTGCCTAACCATAACACATTATCAGAGCACTTCTACACTCGTTCAGTAAAAATATGGAGGGAAAACGAGCGAAAGAGTGCAAGAAATGGGCGAACGGCCAGTTGACCGCTGGAGGTCATAGTTATAGGTACGCGGCTTACCCCAGTCATTCTAGCGTTAAAACGAAAACAGTGGACGAGCTGTCGGGACATATAAATACCGCCGAGTAAGCAATGATCACACTAGAGTGTTATATTAGCAATGAAACAGCGGCAGTGGACGAATTGACTTATTTCTACTTGATATTTTACGTACACTTCCTTAAGATAAGGTGCTAACTTTGTTTTAATTCTCGTGATAAAGGAAGTCAATGAATGGTATCCTTATTTGGCCTTATCCTCAGTTGGGTGGATCGGAATAATCAATTTTTTTATAAAATTTGTCAGAAGCAGATAATAAAACATTAAAGATTTTTATATAAAATTTCAAGGAAATATTACCATTGAGAAAACAGGGGACAAGGCTAAATACCTAACCAATGTTTTTTTGAAGACTTAGGAAAATAATTAACGTACCATCTTCAACTAAAATGTGGCCACTAATTTCTCCACCCCGGAAACAGCGCATTAACCCTCTCCCTATTGAAGTTTAAATGCCTCATTCTCCGCTCCGTCCTAACCCGGCCGAAACCGGCCGCCGCCATTTAAGTCGCTCCTTCATAAACCGGCCGAATCCGCCCGGCTTGGTCTGCTCTGTTTGGGGCAGCCTTTTGAGCTTCATAGGCATCTGTTTTATCTTGAGAGTGTTTATCTTTGCTAGCCCAAGCATTCTTCCTATCTCTCGTTTCATTAAGAAGAAGCAGAACGTCGTCACCATAAGCTAAAATCCCGAGACAATAAGGTGCTTTGTTCCAGCGTGGCACATAAACTGAGAAATAATGAGAGAAGATTTCTAAGCTATTACGATGGAATTTTTAGGAGGGCCAGTTTTGAAATGGTGTGATACGAAAACCCCAAGGCCTGTCCTGTGTTATTTAGATTGACTGTCACATCTAATGGCGATATTTCTTTCTGTGTGGTCACACACAAGCTCACGCTTTTCCTATCTCACATGGCAAGGGGGCGAAGCTCAGCTCAAATGAAAAGAAAATTAATCCCCCTCAGTTCTGTTTGTGGGTGGTCACAGGCACTCTCACACTTTTCCTATCTCATATGGCGAGGAGGCGAAGCTCAGCTCAAATGAAAAGAAACCTAATGCCCGTCAGTTCTGACCATGGCTTCGTTAAGTGAGGATGCTATCGCAGAAGAAGTGAACAGAAGCGAATTTTCGAGTGATTCAGATAGTTCTAGTTGTTTGAATGGAGAAGAAGGATACAGTGATAGTGACAGATCAAGTGAAGTAGAACTGGAGGATGACGTTAACCCAAGTACGAGTGATTTAAAAGGTGATGATCAGGCGCATGACTCTTGGAGGGACACCCTGATTTTTGAAGAACCGTCGGAGTTCAAAGAAGAGAGAGGGCCTATTCATAATTTGGCGATAGGTGACGATGAATTTTCCTTCCTAAAATATATGCTTGGGGGCGAAGATTTTTTTCACAACATTGTCAAGAACACAAACAAATATGCAGAACATCTTCAACATTCCTCAGGAAAGGCTGACAAAGACTGGGTAGATGTTACGTGCGATGAAATGGTGGCATACATTGGAGTGCTAGTGTACATGGGAATATTCGATTTGCCTGAAAGCAGGGATTACTAGCATAGCCAAGATATTGACTGCTCAATTGTTCGTGACTGTATGACCTTGGGAAGATACACAAAAATTTCAAAATATTTCCATATTAGTGATATAACTCAGGAAAAAAACAGGGAGAGGAGGGTTTTGATGTATTGCATAAAATTAGGCCGGTTTTTGATGTAATGGAAACTTTTCAGCATAAGTATAAACCAGGTAGGGAATTAAGTGTTGACGAGGCGATGGTTGCTTTTAAAGGACGTCATTACATCAAACAATACATCCAAGGAAAGCCAACGAAGTGGGGATTTAAAGTTTGGGTTTTAGCAAGCTCCCATGGCTACGTCCTGCAGGGAAATGTGTACTTAGGGAAAAAAGATAAAAGAAATCGTGAAATGTTTCTTGGGACGCAAGTTGTAATGAATTTAATGAAAAACTATTTAAGGAAAAATCATCATGTGTACTTTGATAGCTTTTTTCCAGTGTGTCTCTCATGAAATTATTACTTATGAATGACACATGCGCATGCGCTACTACAAGATCATCTCGTAAAGAATGGCCTGCGGAATTTAAATATCCAAAAAAACTTAGACTCCAAAGAGGAGAGAGTAGAAATTTACAGAGCGGAAAAGTTACTGCAACGGTTTGGCATGATAATCGGGATATTTGTATCCTTCAAACCAATTGCGATCCCAATAACAAAGTCTATGTGCAAAGAAAAACAGGAAAAGGGAACAAACAAACTATGGTATCCTGTCCAAATTCAGTTGCATTGTACACCAAATACATGGGTGGTGTTGACAGAGCTGATCAAAGTAGGTGCTACTATGGCTTAAGTAGGAAAACAAAAAAGTGGTGGAAATATTTATTTGCCTTCGTCGTAAACACGGCTATAGTGAACAGTTTTATTTTGTACAAAGAAACCAATTCACCCTCAAATACTAGGCATGGAGTAACACAGAAGAATTTTCGTTTAGCACTTTACAGGCAGATGATAGGGAAATTCTCCTCGCGTAAAGTAGTGGGGCGTAAAAGAATCCTTCCGATAGGCACATTTTCACAGAGACAGTAACATTCTCTTGCAAAGATCGTGGGGAGAAAAAAAGTGTGCGCCTATTGCAGCTCGAAGAAAAGAAAAACTCCTGCTGGTCGGAGCATAGAAACGTCATGGAAATGCATCGGATGCGATTTACCCCTTTGCAAAATAGGATGTTATCATCAATATCACCAAGAAAATGGAGTTGAAGGAGGGAATTAAATTCAATATAAGGTAAGGCCAACTTCTTTCAATAAATTAATATATTCTTAAAACGTATACAAAATTTAAAACAAAACACTTAAATATATTTCAAGTTATTGTAAGTTAATTGAAGTAACCTGCATCAGTTCCTCATCGCGGAGAAAAATAGGTCTACCAGTGGGGCAAATGGGCATTTAAACTTCGTGCATGACGGGGAAATGTTTACGGCCGGTTTCGGGCGGTTTAGGAAGGAAGGTTTAGGTTAAGGCCTGTTGCATCAGGGGTCAAGGACAAGCTTAGTACATAAACCCTTACGTAACGTAACATTTTAGTAGGCACTAAACTAGACCTTGGAAGGCGCATCAAAAATTGTGGAACAAAATTACTTCCAGAAACTGGGCACAAAAGTAATACTGTTGGATTAAGAAAGGATAAAGTAATGAAAGATAGAATAAAATGGAAAAGCTAAGGAAGAACTGCAACACGGGTAAACAGTTCCTTACCTTGGTCACATAATTGTATCCAGTGGCCAAGTTATGTTTTTTTAGTTTGTGGTAGTAATTGTTTTTCCTCGCGGTCCTTTTTTAGGAATAATTCTCTCAAATAGCCCTTTCTCTGCATCCCGCCGTGAGATGCTGAGATTTGAGAAGCTTCGGAAGAAGGAAAGACTTCTGTCTTACTTGCCCCTTCCTTCAATGCTGCCGAGACAATAGCACCTTACTTAAATGTGTGCGCATGAAACACCACCTTAACACGTACGCACCTAAGAAGGTTTTTTTTTGCCGAGCCAGCGAAGCCCTTCTGAGAAGTTGAGTACATCACGCATGGTGGCCAATGTTCCAAAGAACTCTACAGCACTTACTTGATGCTAGGTGCCACTATATCGGTGATAACTGGGAAAGTATCGATTTGTCCCGATCTACGTTCGTGGCAACGCGGGTAACTCAGATCAAGAAATTTGAGAGGCTGAACAGCGAGCACCACCCAGAGATCATTACCGATGACCCTTATAAGGACCTTTGTGTGTCAACACACATGCACGTCGACAACGCGACAAGCTTGATACCAGGCAAGGGATTGAATTTCGCTTTAGCACCTAGAGCGATACTTCGGGAAAGATTCATCAGTGAAGAGGGACCTGATTCTAGTTCTCTCTGTCTATCGCCAGGGCGATTTAACGAAAAGATTGGCGAACGCTGTTTGCATTCGTATTCTCATTTTAGTTCATAGCTGTTTCGCCAGAAATGCTTCGCTTTGTCCCTTTGGCGAGGGAAAAGTTATTCTCGTTCTGCCTGGCGACCATATAGCGAACGTAAACATTCGCCAAAAGCGAATTTTGCTGGCGACGGCAATGAAATCGCTCTGGTGCCTTAGCGAAAGAATTGCAAAGAGACAGACTAGTGATTTTACTACCACTTCACATCATTATTAAGTTGTAATTTTGATCCCAAAGAAATCGTTTTATTGTTATTAAGATGCTTGGCATACAGCTTGAGTGTAATATTACTCCTCTTGACATTCTACGTATTTACATAAATGGCATCAAAAAAGTGTTTGCATTTGAATGAACCGCGAAGTTTGTGTTTGATAAGCGTTGTGTTATCATGGGAATGCTGTTATTCTAAGCAGATTAATGTGCTGGATTATTTGAGAAAACTTGTTGTTTCGATTCTTATGCTCGTGAACGTTTTATCGGTAACAATAAGAAAGAGACTGACGTGAGTTTTTCCATGTAAGATCATTTCGTTAGGTACTTGACGCAGTGGTGTAGTGGATAGTGTGACTCTCTGTGTGTCTAAACGTCATTAGATCGATTCCTTTCATAGTCACTTTTTTCCTCTCCACCACAAGAAAAGGGTTCGCACACTATGTTTTTCATCTTCACTAGCAAGTCGCTTGAAGTTATCATAATATTTTATTTTTACAGGAAAAATCTCGTATCATTTGTTCAGCTCTTATATAGTGTAATAGATCACGGGTCTATTATAATAATATCGTGGAAGTTCTGCGGTGCGCGTTCGCGATAAAGGTATCTAAATACTGGGAATGGATTGACCTCAGTGCAGATCACAGCACAAGATAGAAACGACCTCTTACAGAATGATCGGGTTTACACATTTATTCTCGGAATTGACCATACAAAAAGACAAAAAATCAAAGAAATGTCCTTTCTTAATCCTAATGAGGGATGAATGACTCGACTTCTATGGTGACACATAAATGAAAAATGAATCGAGAAGACAAAAAAAACACTACCCCACCAAAATTACTTAATTCTAATACAAAGAAATCAATAGGATGAATGGATGAATAATGAATTTACAAATACCAAAGAATGTACAAGCTCCTCGTCCAGTTGTGCGAAATGTCCAGCACAATCGCTTTGAATATGCAAATCTCGTGGACGGGAGATTAGTGATACAATTTTTTTATAGAACGTTGAAAAACTTGGCAAAGGGTTGCGTGATATTGTTCCACAAATCACTATTTCGAGTGAACAGCACTCGGGGTCTCTTCTTGGGGAATTATGTTGGATCGAGCAGGGAGAGTGGATAATGCACTATTTGGGGAGAGGGGTTATGTTGAGTATTTTACCGCGTCAATGGTGTGGTTCTCTGTCGAATCACCGCTTCGGCCGTCGTGAGCCCAACAGATCTTTCTCTGCCTGCGGCTTCGAAGATCAGCGGGTGGTGATTCCCACGATGAATCGCGTGCCTTGATGAAACCTCGTCTCTCGATGTCTCCCGTTCTCGCTCGCTGTGCGCTGGCCTTGACTAGGCTCGGAAGGTCTCCGCTTCCGCGCACTCCCAACACAAAAATTCTCCCCTTTCTCCTCGTGAGCACCCGTTATATACCGGCGTTCACGTGACATACAAAAAAAATGACACTCGAAAACCCTAGTATTTGATGGGTACGCCGCTCTAGCAGTGCTGTGCCCGCTTATTTTAAATGAGCAATGGCTCAGACCAGGGACCGACCGCGATGAAAATAATGGAAAAAACGACGGTGCAGGTCGTACCGTCACATCAGGCTCACTTAATTTCACTGTCAGGCTTTAAATTCATTTACGGCAGATCTCTAGGCGGCATAGAACGTGTAGTAAGTTGTTATGCAGCCTTTGGTGTTCATCCAACATCAGCGAATTGTGTTAATATGAGAATATTTGACTGCATACTTTACCTGTTCTTCCCTAAAATCTTATCCTTTCCTTAAATAAGTTCCTTAGCACACGATGAGCGGCATATAATTTTCTTCCGTAAGAAAACCATAAGAAACAGATAACTCCAGAGGCGCCGACTACAGGTGAAAAATTCTCAAAAATTCGTTATTGGGGGGGGGGAGAAAAAAATGTGTCAGGCTTGTCGATTTTGCCCTGAGAGTCCAGTTATCCAGAGTTGAGTTTTCAGGGTTCTGTTGTTGATCATCTGACTCTTCTTAAATGCTTTAAAAAACTTTAAAACCCGCCATTCATAAGATTTCTCGGGGAAAGACCCCCAGTATTGGCCCCCAATATTTTCTTTAAGTCGGTACCCCTGGATAACTCTCTTATTTTGTGCAATCTGGGTTAGGTTAAAATGGAAAACACTATCCCACAAGTTTACTTTTAAAGTCATCGTTTACATCTACGAAAAAGATTATAAACAAGGAGAATGGTTTTATGTTTAACTAAAGAAAACGACTAATGAATTATCAATGTTATACAACGATAATAACTGCAGCAATTTGATAGTATCACACAATGAAAAAAAACAGTGCATAACATATTTTAGAAATATGATTGGAACTTAACAATGAACCTAGCGCTGTTCAATCGTATCAGACTGCAGAGACAGTGTTTTGCTCGATGAAACTATCTTATACCAATTGGTAATTCCTCCTCCACACCTAATTGCTATTTGGTAATTCGTCGTTGCTAACGTCACAATATTTCGCCAAGAAAACAAAGTTACGAACTGATGCGATTGGCGGGGCAAAAATAATGAAAATAATCGCGAAGAAATTTTTCGCTTCGCTTCGAGTTTACGTGGCGAAGCGAAGACCCGGGCGAAAAGAGAACGAGAATCAACACCCTAGAGTCGCCAAACCGGAGGCTTCCTAAAACAAACACGCACGAGATCATAGAATGCGTTCTTCGCGCCGCCAAACCATCCGAGCCGAGCACCACCGCCGAAGAAAGGAGGCTAATCTTGAAGAGACGCCGTGAAAAATAGAGTATTCTCATTTTACCGGCAGATAAAGGCAACGTCACAGTCCTATCACAAAGGCGGAATACGAGCGGAACTTTTCTCTACGTCTGTCCTTAAAACATAGAAAAATCTTCCAACTACGTTGGCAAAGCAAGTAATGGTTTCGCTCACGACGGTATAAAATCTGGTGAATCGAAAAGACAAGTTGACGCACTGTTTCTAGATTTTAAGAAAGCCTTCGACACTGTACCTCACAACATACTTTTATACAAATTACAGTCATGCGGATTAAACGAAACAGTTTTAAACTGGATACGCGACTTTCTCAGAGATCGTAAACAAAAAGTTGTTCTTGACAGAATTAGCTCCGATGTTGTAAACGTTACATCAGGTGTTCCACAAGGAAGCGTAATCGGCCCCCTGTTGTTCATTATATACATAAATGATCTCTGCTCCCGCATTAGTAGTAAAATACGTTTATTTGCTGACGACGCTGTCATCTATCGCGAAATTAGTGATCACTCTGACTATGAAATTCTATCATCTGACTTAAACAACGTTCATTTGTGGAGCCAAGAGTGGGGACTCAAACTCAATCTGAGCAAATGCATGGCGGTACATTTCTTGCGGAATTCGTCCAACTCTAACCACGTTTATGCAGCGGATGGCATTAATGTAAAGGCAACAGACGAAGTGAAGTACCTGGGAGTTACGATAACCTCGAACCTCACGTGGGGAACACATATAAAGAATATTTGCGGCACAGCCCTGAAGAAATTAGGATTCGTCAAGCGTATTGTGGGAAGATTTTCGGATGAGAAAGTAAAGGAAAGGTGCTATTTCGCTCTCGTCCGACCGCACCTTGAATATGCAGCGAGCATATGGGATCCGGTGCAGAAAGACTTAATCCGCGAACTGAATAAAATTCAAAGGGAGGCGGCGCGTGTCGTCAAAAACTGCTACGGGCGTACAGACAGTGTTACCCAGATGTTAAGCGAGTTAGGCTGGGAGCCGTTGGAGACTCGGAGGCTGCGCGCAAGGCTTAGATTGCTTGAACAATTGAGAATGGATATCTTTAAGAGCGACACAGAGAACATAATATTAGAGCCACACTATATTTCCAGGTCCGATAGAACTGATAAATTAAGAGAGATGTTTTGCCGAACAGATAGATATGCGAATTCGTTTTTCCCCCGAACCATAAAGGACTTTAATAAACGCTAGTCCCAACTTCGTTTGAGCACTTAATTTTTTTTTTAAACTGTAAACGGCTGGTGTCCTAACACCCCCTGCCACACGCCTTTTAGGCGGCTTGCGGGGTATTATGTAGATGTAGATGTAGATGTAGTATTGGGCCTCATGGCTGCGCGGGTATTCCCTATCCCTCTCTTCAATCCCTACCTCATCCTGGAGGCGTCGACGGGATCCTATCGCGGCGGCACCCCAAGCCTTTCTTCCTTCCACTCAATTCCCCTCCTCGGGTGCCCGGGCGTATCAATTGAATTATTGTGTCCTGGCCCCGGTGTGTTGTGTACCTCAAAGGGTCTCCCCTCATCTTGGGCCCCCATCCAATGTCCTTATAACATTGTTTTAAACAAGAGAGGTTTAAATAGTGGCCTATAGTATGAAAATATGAAAGTGGAAAATGGAGGAGGCAGCTTGGAGTAAGAAGGCAATATGAACCCTTTACTGAGACGATTGGCTATTGTAAGAACAGCTATGAAAAGCATCCATCTATCCAATGTTCATCGCTGGCGGCATTACTTAGATCTCGGCTATCGACCCAGGGGCTTCGGGCTCAAATTCCCCGCAGGTGTGATTCTCACCACTCAGGGGAATTATGTTTGAGATTGATTATCTCATGAACTGCTGGAGATACCACGCGTCCATATTTCACGAGGTGCATGAAGTCGCTATCAAACAATCAGGCATCGACATCTTAACCAATAAACACATATTTTTTATCAGATAAAAGTTACCATTCTTGATGCATTCCCCGTAGAACCAATGCTCAGTTTTATTCACATGTTAGGAGTCATAGTTTTAACCACATTTCATGATGCATCACCTGTGCCAATCGGCGTCCAAGTTCTGTTCTCCCGTCTGTTCTCTAACCGGTTTATGTTTTCCAATCATTCTTTTCTGACTATTCCTGCTGAGAATCACTGACCACGGATAGAAGTAAGTCATACCACTCGGTTTGGCAGACATTTCATTGCACTCAATAGCTCTAATTGCCTAGATAATGAGATTATTCTAACTTTCGTGTGCCGTTGGGTAATTCAAACTGCTTCTGAAGTCTTAACACAGAAAAAGGGTGCAGTAATTCCCCCAACGACGATGACAAATGAAGTTACATTTTAAGATATTTTCTGATAGTTTAATTTTTGCCTGGAAGTATTTTTCACGGGTTAGCGTTTAATTCCACGTTGAAAGAATATTTCCCTTTTCATTGATAGAATAATAAACGAAATGGAGAATAATTTGATAGGTAAACTTACATCTATGGCATTATCAGAATTAGGATACCTAATTTCAGTGTGTTAACTGATTAGCTGTTATCGACAGACCTGAGAGGCGAGATCGTTTCCCGAGTTGTGGGGAGAAGGCCTTGGAATCAAATTTGCCGCCTGAAGAAAGGAGCAAGCTTGGAAAGGACTCAATTACCGCTTCATTATCGTTCATCTCCTCTCGTCTTTGACACTTCAATAGCTGCAGCTCGACAGCCTTTGCCTCGCCAGCCATCTCTACTGAACACACTGGAATGCTTCTGCAGCGCTATGCATGGGAGGTGGTACTTCACTTACCGTATGTCATTGTCATTCCCAGATCCCATCAGGCGAAACGAAAGTGAATGTTCCCTTTTAAACCAATCCATTCAGAACACCTTACTGTCCCCACTGACAGAAGACTCAAACTTGTGAGTGTATAGTCATGAAAATAACATTATACCTCTATGTTGGTGGTGGTTTTCGGGTATTGCTGTGTAGAAAACATTTTTACTCGACGTTTCACTCCTCCTACTGGGAGCGTTATCAAGAGAATGGAAGGAATTTATACTCGTCCCGAGCTTATATATGTTTTTCGCTACCCATTGTTGTGCCGGATTTGAATTTTAGGCGATAGCCGTTGGTCATTATATTGTGCTAGGAACCCTCTCCATATATGGCTGAGGTTATACCCATCCTCCCTATTAAAGTTATTAGGTCTTTTCGCTATCTCGATGGATTCACGTATAAGACGCGGATGGTATTCTTCCGTCTTCGCTAATACCCGTGTAGCGTCAAACATTATTCTATGCCCAGGGCTGGAGGCAAAATGTTCAGCAACAGCTGATGCGTCCCACTGATGTAATTTTAACGCCCTTTCGTGCTCCTTAAGCCTTTGGGAGATTGAACGCTTGCTCTGTCCCACGTAGCTTCTGCCGCAGCAGCAGGGAACCTCATACACTCCCATAGATTGAAGGGGAGGATGGCTATCCTTCGGTGAAGGTAGGATATTCTGAATCTTCTTAACGGTGCAGAAGCGAGTCTTAATGTTGCCTTTATGGAGGATTCTGGCGATTCTATCGGTGACCCCGGAGATGTATGGAATTTTAGCGTATGTAAGTGGCTTCTTCCCCTTGTGGCCGTCATCTGGAGGAGGGTGTTTTTCTTTCATTGCTCTTTTAATGAAAGAGACACTATAACCATTGCCTTTCAGTGCCCACATAAGGCATATCAGTGATGGGTATGATCAACAATGGGTAGCGAAAAACATATATAAGCTTGGGACGAGAATGAATTCCTTCCATTCTCTTGATAACGCTCCCAGTAGGAGGAGTGAAACGTCGAGTAAAAATGTTTTCTACACAGCAATACCCGAAAACCACCACCAACATAGATAAAAAAACTGTGAAAATCTTCAGACGAAAATTATACCTCTATGTCAGTTACCTCCCAAATGTGATATATTGGGATAGTTGAGGATATTTAGGGGAAGCGTATCATGTGAAGAGATGTTATTACATCTAATACTTTACTTTAACGTCATATTATAGAGTATGAATCTGACTTGTGTCGTGAAACGACATGTATCTATTGGTGACTGATCAGGCTCATAGCCAGGGAGGCAAAATTTCCACTAAGTATCTTACCGACCACGTTTTGACTTTCGCATTCTGTTATTTTAAAGGCACGGTAAGTTAAAGGCGAAATCTGGTCAGAAACCTTAAAATTTATTGGAACTTGCTGACCAATTTTCATTTCAAGGAATGGAGCTCCGCGTACTAAGCCTGCCGAAATGAAGAGGGCATATCACTATGCTTGGCCTGTCTCTTATGCGAAAATACTTCAAACTTAAAAAATATTAAAATACATAAAATGTGAGCATTCTTCTCAAAGTCTTCAGGGTGGATAGAAAATACTTTTGTCTACATTTCCCTGTGTTACTCCTTTGAATATTTTACCACAGCATCTTCTTCGTTTTTCAATATTTATACTTGATATGCAGGTGAAATTTTTACAAAGCTCTACGGTACGTGAAATTGTTATGGTGATAGTTTATGAGAAAGCTTCACTTCCGCTCAACGAGTTTTATCGTTTATCTCGACGCATCTTTAGTTTGTAACTCATGCTATCAAATTGAATTTTAATTTTCACAGTAAATGGAGTAACCTCTTGACAACCTTTTCCTGCATTACAAATACAAATATGTTGCAATGCAGAGAATATCGAAGTAAAAATCTCAAATTTTAGACAGGCAAATATTAGGCAAACACGGTGTTTTTAATGTACAAGGAAAATTTTCACGAGTTAACTACTGTCAGTAATTGTTCTTTCTCGGTCCAGCGGAGGTGATGCATTTCCGTTTAACCAATCTGCGATTTCTGGAGATGAGAGAAAATGAAACGTGGAGATGGAATGATGGCTCTGGGCGTAGGTCCCGCCACGAACGAAGAATTCAACGCACAAAGAAGAAGAAATGGAATTAAAGATGGTCACAATCACACAAACAGTACGATAAACATAGCACATGCGTTTCTGCATCTGCCCGGAATGCAGAAGGCCCGTGGTTCGATTCTTGGTTCAGGTGAAAATTTTCCATGTGTTTTCGGCCTTCATTCCATCTCCACGCCACACTGTGTCATCGTCCTGTATTTATGTTTCTGTCTCTTTGTTTCAATTTCTATCTGTTATTATGATTGTATATTCGCCTGTGGCGACTTGTGTGAATGTGAATTTGAAATGTTTGTGACCTCTATGGTTCGTTTCCTCTTGTTGGGATCAGCGTCCCCCGAAACGCATGTACTATGTTTATCGTACTGTTTGTGTGATTGTGACTACCTTTAATTTCATTTCTTCTTCTGTGTGCATTGAATTCTTCGTTCGTGACGGGGCCTATGCCCAGAGCCATCTCTTGGCCAACTCATAGGGCTAGATCTTGGGGGAATTGGTTGCATAAACCACCGCCGAAAACACTGGAGATAAGATTAGCCTGAATAGCTCGGTGGTCTGAGCGTCTGCCCGGAAAGCAGAAGGTTTAAAAGGATCCAACACTCACGCCCGACCAGTATTTTCCTCTTTTCTATTACCAATTGTGGCTAATGCAAAAGTCTTTAGCATTTCAGAATTTACGAAATAGACTCACAAATTTGAATAATCAACTTTTATATTTTCTCAGATACATATTTTTTTATTTGGGACCCAGGAAAATTTTAAACAAGTTCAAATCTTATTACCGCAAAGCTGATTCGCGATGATTACCGAGGTGTGAGGAATATGACGCCCCTGGGTGGCGCTCCTTTAAAACGTACTATAGTATTTTTAAATTTTCAGAATACATAAAGTAGACGTTCGTCAGCATAAAAAAATTGAAACTGAGAAAATTTGGGTTAACGTCTTTGTTGTGAGGCAAATGTTGACAAAGGCCTGCTGTGTATACCATGAAAATGAGGAGATGGCAACACAAGTTTGATGGGAGCAATCCGACGCAAAAAAAAAGGCCCGAATGCACACGTCAGCTTGCGTCTTTTGTGTCTTTGAGCGGTTGGAGTGGCCTATAGTTGAGAGAATGCGTGTAGGCTGTTGTAATGAGGGCCGGTGGTGACGAAGGAGCAGCACGTGCTTTGCCGCTCCTTTTGACTGCCGTCCCTTTTGACTGCCGCCTCGGATCGGCCCTGCATACCTCTCCACACTGCCTTGCATTCCAACTGGATTCCTCCTCACCCCACTCGTCCATCTTAATTAGCAACGTACTTCCCCAAACTTTTCTTCATATCAGCCACTCTTATCTTCATCACATTTTCCTTCTATTATCCCCTCTCTCTCTCTCTCAGAGTAGCGTCGCCCGAAAGAAAAGCTCCTTATTATTGCAGTAACGCGCAGGTTAGCTCTCTTAATTGGATTTATAGCGAGGGGAAGACCTTTCTCTTGTGAATGATGACCTGCGTAACAGTTCATTTAATGTGAGATATGGTGATCCTCTCGCCAACGCTGATTAGATCGTGAGAGCAAAAGCTCATGATTGGAATCCAATTAGCTTCAATAAGGTATTTCTTAGAAAATTTAAATCAATTTTTCTATTTGAGAATATCACCTATGTCAATACAATTGTCACCCTAAGGAATATTCAAGCTAAATTTCCTGAAGTAGCTCAACATTTACAAAATTTCAAGAGAAATCTTTGTCAAAAAATAAACTATCCAGCTGTTTTGTACTAGAATTGGCACTACCTTGGTGCTAGTTTAAAGAGGGCTTACTCTCGGCCAGACCTATTTTTTTCAATTTGGAGTTGTATATTTCCTACTCACTGACAAGTTCAAGTTATCATTTGAGAATATTTATAGTAGGTAGAGTAAATATTTTTAACATATTTCGTTATTTCAAACGTAATAAATACCGAGAAAATGCTGATGCAGAGCTTTCACACTCGAGATGCAAGTAAATATTGATCGGGTCTACTTTATATACGACTCAATAAGCGCAGAATGGTATTACGAGGTATATATAGGAGCCGCATTGTGAAAATGTTAACTAATGAGGCTGAATCAGTTAATTCTGTATAATTAAGCGAAAGGCAGTGAATTGGTAGATTGGAATTGAGTGGTTTTTACTGAAATTAAGAATGAGAAGAGAAAGAAATTTGATGCCCAAAGGACATGAGAACTTTAATATCACTACGTAAACTCCGAACCAATTCCTAGTTCTCGCCCATATTCTAGACTATTCTCACCAAACCAAATCTAAATAGTAGAAAAGTCCGTTGGTTCCTCAAAGTAAGGCCAAAACGTTGAAGAGTGAACTTCGACCACATTTTACGTGGTGGTGATCTTGAGTCTGGATTCGAAAAAGAGGTCAACGGAAACGGTTTCAATGTAGCACAAAGAAGTCGTTGTACACGAACCGCGGTAGTGGTAGAATATAATCGATAAATAATAATACAAATAATAATAATAATAACAACAACAGTTGATGAAAATACAGAACTCGATTCAGAAAAATGCGGAGCCATGTGGAAAATGCAATCGGTAGGTGTATGCCCAATAGTAATGACAACAACAGGAATCACACCATGCGAATGGCTCCTTGGTAACAAAAACATATTTCATGATGTTCAATTAGTTTTATGCGATTTTCACATTTCACCGGCGGGTCAAGGGGAGAGATGGAAGCGTGCTTTGAAATTCAAATAAGTTTTGCGCGAGTAGTGCGAGGATTAGATGGGGAGGATAATTTGAGGGTATTTGGCAAATGGACCTCAATCACTCTTTATCTTGATGCTGGCATAGTGTTGTCGAAGCAGTGGTCGGGAATAATGGTAGTGGCGTGGAATGTGTAGAGTGAATTTGCATCTCCAACAAATGGCTCCTCAAAGAAAGCCGCAAAGCACAAGCAGCGTTCTAGTCCCGATGATCCACGTGTAGCTCCAATTGGTATTGTGAAAAGTGTACGTACATCATAGTTGTGATTTTCTAATTTTTTCTTCTCACTAATATGCAAAGTGATAATGAATTTTTCGTATCCTTAGGGCATCTGATTTTTCCCACCCCCTTTCTCTCTTTTGTTTGTAAATTCCTGCAGACACTACTTAATTCCGATTTGCTAATTTAATAAATTTTACCTTATCGTACTAAATTTACCATTTCCGTCTCAGATGTTCACAATTTAGGAAGGATCCTTTCTATTCCTCGATACGCCATTCTGCATTCTTTGAGCCGTATAAGCATAGTAGATCGGATCAAAATTTACCGGCATATAAAGTGTGGAAGATTCACCGAAGAAGAGCGTGTCAAAATTGATGCTGTTTTTTTTCAAACGAATGCCAAAAGAATGTGTCTCATGTTTAAGCGTGGGTACGATGGTGATGGGAATCGAGTAAGAGGTCAGTGGAAACGATTTCGATGTGACACAGAGACGTGGTGGCACTTGAGCGGCGGTGGAGTGGTCGAGGAGAATCGATAGGGGACCCTGGAGGAGTGGCTTTCGAGGTCGAGAGCGAGCTCGGAGGGAAGAGAGCTTTATGGGACAGGAAATCCGGAGCGGCAAGAGCGAGCAAGCAAGCAGCGGGCCGACGCAAATGGAAGAATCGCGAATGTGATGCCACGCTTGCAATTTGGAGTTTTGCAAAGGGAGGGATGAAACTGCGTGCCTGAATACGGGTCAGCGTCTATACAAACCGTCTATACAAACCGTCTATACAAACCGTGTCGCCGAAAGATTACGTCTAGCCCAGCTTCACCATCCAATTCTTAATTTCTAGGCCAGCTGAACGTGAAGCGCAGAATGCGTGATCCAGTTAAAGTTGTACCGATACTTTTCCCGAAGAAGATTACTTTTTTATCTCGAGGGTGGCTGCGATAGAAATAGGCCATCGTGAAGTGCGCCAATTTATGTAAAGCTGTCGGATAAAAAAATGCAACTTTATGATTGCGTTGAATAAAGTGCATTGTGAACTGTGCGTTTAGCTTTAACTAGAAGGCGAGGCCAAGAAAAATAATCGCTAGCGAATGATTAAAAAGGCAGGTACTAAAAGCAGTATTTTGTATTGCAAGCACTAAAATTAGGATCGAAAGTCATCAAATAGGTATCCAGAAGCATCTCTTTAAAAGGCCACGAGAATAGTAGAAAAGTACGTTGAATAAGCTCTGTGTAAATAATCCGAACCTCCTCTCGTATTTCCCACTATCCATTGTATGAATGCAGGGGGCAGCGCCTGTATTAACAGGAAAACAACACTCAAATGAGCTCTTCGATCTTATCGCAAGGAAAAACGTTTGCCCGACCTAGATCTAATATGTTACCTATGTTTTGTTGGTGTGGTAGATATACTCACTGATTGAAACCAGGAGTACCAGCAATGAATTTGCGTAAACTGAAAGTATATATTCAATCATGAATGACTAAGATAACCTATTAGTTTTCTGGGACCATTATTTCGAAGAGCACCACTGCTTTCCCTCATTATACTGTGGAGAGTAACGTTATTACTCCAAAATTCATCTATCTAAACGTCGCCGTCCTAGTTACCTACAACTTTTATCATTTCTAATATTTAGAGCCTACTAAGTATTATATTAAGTTGGTGTTAACTGTGATTGTGTTGGAAATGAAACCTCACTATTCACATTTAATCTTCAGGACATATTTGGTGTAATACTCTAATTAAAGCACCTTTTGTGCGTCGAATTTCTTGCTCAGTATATCCTGTATATAAATATATCATGCCAACTTCCTCTCACTTTGTTTTGTATTTAATTTTAACAATAAGTTTTTACCTAATTATCTCCTCACTGAAGTTTGTATAAGCATATATCGCAAGAAATATTCTCCGTATTTTTCGCAAATTTCTAATATTTATGCCAAAACTTCATGTGCTGTTGCTTTTTATACCTTTGACTCAGCCCCCCATTGAGCTCTACTGTGAGCCGTTTTTTTACGGTCACGAAATTATTTCCCTTTAAATTCTTACTTACATATATTTCATCCGAAATCTCCGTATAACGTTCCTGCCATCTGCCAGCCCATCGACGATTGTCTTAATTAGACCAAGGAAAATAATCGTCAGTGATGAATTCAAATGTCAGGCACTAATAGAGATATTATGCTTAGAATGTAGTAAAACAAGGAGCGAAGTTCATTGCTTAGATATCCAGATTAAACTCTTTGAAAGACCTCGATAGCAGAAGGGATTTTCTTCCTCATAATAGTACTCGTAATGGGAAAATTGGAATCTCGTTTCGTGATGTAGTCAAAGAATTTGGTCCGTTGTCTTCATGAGGTTTTCCGAGGAATTCTCTTTTCCACGCTTCCCTAAAATAGCTTACCCAGGTAAAAATTGGTATCACTACTTTGATCTATGTACTAAAATAAAGGTGCTCCTATCAACTTGTTCCGTTAGAAAGTTCCAAAAGAACTAAGAGTCAAATTTCTGGGGCAGGACCCAAGTCTTATTCGGTATTCCGTCGAAACAGAAACTTTTTTTATTCCCGGGTCGACCCGATCAGACCAAAGGAAAGGGTCTCGCAGGGCACTTGATTGTTAATGTAATTTATCATGGAACGAGAGCAATATTGCGCTGTCAACGGTCCGAAATATCGGTCACACAGAAAATATAATGGAATAGAATGTGTGCAGAATGGTCCATTTAAGGAGGGAAATATAAGAAAGTTCGTTTCTCAAAACACAATTACTATTTATGAAAAAAATAAGCATTAAAAATATACTACCTATCTTGAAGAGAAAAACATTTTTGGCGCGTAATTTTCTGTACAAACTAGATCAAAGTTCATGTGCTTACCTACCCATCAGAACTCTCTAGAGAAGTAATTGACTTTCCTCTCCATTAATAGTCAGCTTTTACAAAGTTGATACTAATTGCACCACTCTTTCCGCAGCATCATGAACAATTTTTGATGTTTCTGAGAACATTAAGTCTTTTGAAGAGGATATCCTTGTCAAGCCTGCGCCAATTTGCGTCTATCTTTGAAGCTCAATGAAATTGTTGTTACGCTGAGAAAAGTTTTAGATATTTTTGTGATAAAAATGTTCATAGAATTGTGTGGGTGCAGAGTGGACTATTTAAAGGAGGGAAAAAATAAACCAAGTTATCGTGTAAAAATTGAAATATCTCGCATCCACCCGGGCAACGCATTGGCATTGATCGATATGGGTAAGAATCAGCTCTTTCGAAAAAAATTACTAATTTATGCGGCCTTTGCAAGATTCTGAATCTTAAAAATGGTACGCATTTGAAAGAGAATCGGAGCATGGAACTAATGGAAAACTGCAATTCATGCATGAAATTAATGAACAGTGACTTTTTGCCATTGGCAGCTGTAGGTTACCTAATGGTCCCATTCGGGTGATCTCAAACCTTATCCTTCAGTCAAGTCCTAAAGTTGTCCACCCAGGGTGACAGCGCGCTTCTAAAATGAATACGTTTGTTTGCTCAGTGTTCCTGCAAATGGTTTCGCAACACCCTTGCGACTCAGACTCCACGACACGACCTCCAGGTGACTGTACAGTAGGCCGGCCCTTATTTTTCAGAATTGCGAAAAGTTATGTTTTCCCAGTCTCAAAATGATCCAAATGAGGTTTATATTCACATGTTAAAATTTGGTTACTTTAAAATAACGGCAACCCGTGCCCCAAGGGCCCTAAGTACTTAGGACCCTCGATTGAGTTTTTTGGAGCAGAAAAAGTGCTATTTCTATGTAAATTGATACTTTATTGATGGCATACGTTTGAAATAATGACTGCGTGGCAGGTAAAAGTGACTGGTCGTGCGGGAGTCCACTTAAACGGCTCACAGCAACGGGAACTGTCTCCACGCCCCTTTCCCCCCCACCACCTCCCTCCTCCACCTCCGATGTCGCCCCCACCCCATTTCCCCTTTGCGTAAAAATATAAATGCCCGTCAATTCGGACCAGCGCAACGACACTTTAACGGGTTTTCAAAATTTTATGGGTCATAACTTGCAGTATTCCGTCTTGCAGAGCTAAACCTTCTCCAGAGCGTCAGAAAAGTGTGCGGAAAATGGGCAAAAGGTTAGTGGTAAGTTATTAGCGAAAATCATGTTTTAGAGTCTTTCAAACAATTTGCAGATCTTTTATAGAGAGCGCGTCAAGAGGGACACCCGTCAGGAGCAGGATATTTATCTGATCCGAGCATATTCTCGGAACTTTGTCGACAAGTCTACTTGTTTCACTCATCATATTAGCGAGATATTTTTCTAGGTATATTATTTGTTCTGAATTCGGTAGTTTCACGCATGTTCTCAAGAGCTTTGAGAACAGCATTAAAAAGCCCTCCAGAGTCAATGGGACTCTTTTAGATCTGTTGCAAAACTTCCTCTAGACCCAGGGGCGCAACAGCGTGAGGGGAAGAATTACCCCCAAGCAAAATTGGGGAATAGCTCCCAAAAATCATACGTTGTGCCTCCCTTCTTCATGGAATCTGTCCGATTTCCAGAATAATTTGCGCTTTCATCCCTAGCGACTCCGCCATGATTTGAACGATGCACGAACTTTTAATTCGTCCTCCATCAATGACGCCCTCCGAACATGAAACAAATAAAATGTGGAATGAGCATTGACTTCTAACCAAAGTGACGTGGATCGATGTAGAAATAAAGCAAGTAAGGTACACCAGGGCAAATGGAACCCCATATTTATATAGTTGATATTTTGTTAGGCACTGTACATTGAATTGGTACCAATTTTATTAATATTCAATATTCTATTTTAGAAATATGTGTTCCAACGTCAAATGAATTATAATGCGCACATATTTCAATGTTTTCGTTTCTCCAACAAAGAACATGAATTATAGTCAGCATTTACTCTTGCCCCGATGATTGGGGAAAATGTACCCCAAGGTTTGTTCATCTATTATAAAAAAAAGAAATATCATTGAGGTAAGTGGAAATAATTTAACGGCATACAATAACAATAGTAGTAATTTCTCATTACTTTTCATACATTTAAACTATATTATAGGAATCAAATGAGAATTCAAATTTGAATGTGCCTCGCTTTCCAAATGCTAGAGGCAGTAGGAATTAAAAATTTTCTTCAGGTTGAATTATACTCTTGTCCTCAGTTTTGGGCCAATGAAATGTTGATGTGTAACAAATTCTTCGAGAAAATTTCACTACCAGACATTGTCCTTCTCCGTCAGCTGTACAAAAAACATTTTTATTTTCTTCTTAGGACAAACTTTTGCAAGAATCCTACCACCCAACTGCACTACTGATAAATCTCTATGCATTACACTCGTGAAATTATCTTCTTCATCCATTTCTTTGATCTCATCTTCTAGTTCATAATCATCCTATTCATTTAGGCATTCCTCAACATTATCTTCATCACCAATTTCCTCATGGTACACTCTTGTCTTTTTATTTGTTCACTTGCTTTTCAGAGTTTCTTCTTTCATTTTCTTTCAGTTTTAGAAATGCCTCCTCTGGAGTGATAACTTCTGCACCTCCACGTATTCTTTTTCTTCCAAGCGTAACCCTTGCTGCTTATTTAACTTGCTACAGAAGTAACTCCTCAAACGAGATCCTACGCGTTTTTGATGTTGGGACAGGAAGGTCGTTTGAATCAGCAATGTCGGTGGAAATGGATGGTGACGGAAGAGCTGAATGAGGTTCCTCATGCGATACTGCTCATTGCAGAGCTTGGTGAGTCTCTATAATACTCTCTTCTGACAGTGGAGATGGAAGAGATCGTACAATGGCCACTGTTGCTGAGTGATGAATGGTTTCGTTTTGGCTTTCTTACAAATTTAACCATCTCCTATATTCCACTCGCTGATAACTTTCCACAGGAATTGCCTGAATGCAAAAAGGAAATACCCCAACCTTTTATGAAAAAAAATATTGATTATTTATATTTGATGGGGGAAGTGGAAACTAATTGGGTACTTTTTCCCCAGTGGTAATATCATCTAGGGCAAGAGGAACCTATACTGATTTCGCCCATAGTAATATAATTTAATCTACCACACTATAACAGCATGTTAAGATATTATTTAACTCGTAGTTACTGATTTAATCTTAATGTAATCCCTAAATTTCTTGGTGTGGTAATCGTAAAATGATGTGGCACAGTTGGTCACTATATGAGCAGATATGATACGCTTCCAAGTAATAGTGTATTTCAGTCCCTCTACCGAGACTTTTGGGTAAGTAGCAATTCCCGCGTATTATCAAAAGTAGAGTAATAAAAATCTCGCTAGGAGCGCCACTTTAAATATATTATTTATGCGACGATAGCCATAGGTTCCACTTTCCCCAAATTTACACTTACCCCGGTGTACTTTACTTTAATTTTGGGTGTCACAATTTACTATGCGTAAACAATTGGTTTAAATAATATCTTATCGTTGCAAAAAGATAAGAACTTCTAAACTTGAAAATTTTGTCACAATAGATGCTTTTCTAATCCTAATCATTAGTACAGCTCTCGCATAAAGTTCCTCAAAAGCACATTGTTAATAATATTGATAAAAAAGATTGGCGGCGTTGATAGTTTATAATTTCAGCTGAGGGTCATGTGACTATGGTCTGGAGCAGTTGTCACACCCCCCCCCCCCCCCCACAGACTTGTATTATAAACCTATGGTATTTATGCCCACTTGAGGAGCTGGAACGGCACACGGGAGAAAAATGTAGATTTTAAATAAACTAAAAGAGCTTAAAGCCCGTATGACACTTGCCAATTTATTGGCCAATCCATTGGATATTGGATTGTGTACCCACTGACACACGCCAATTTCTAGCCCAATCTCAGTTTCACAATATTGGGCACAATTTCTTGGCCAATCTACAATTTAGAACAGGTTCTATTTTCTCGAGGCCAATCTCCAATCAGAACTCAGTCTTGTCGACTCCTAGTGGCCAAAACTAGAAGCTCTTTGCAAAACATTTCACCTCGGAATTTTAATATCATATATAAAAACTTTACAAGCATAGCAACCCATGAAATAGCTCAAATAATTAATATGTACTTTGAGAGAATATAAATTCACAAACATCAACTGTCTAAAGTGGGTAATTCGGAAATAACATTTCGGATATTTAATGAATAAAAACGTCGTGTTTCTCCTCGATAGCGTCTATATTTTGTTTATTTTACAATTATTAAACTATTTTTCATGATTTGAGCGCTAAAGTTTCGGGTGAAAGTCCCAATTGATGACACAATCTCTGTTTATTCGATGAACATATTCCAGCCAAAACGAGCCGCTACGTTATCTTGGCTCACCTATGAGATCACCATATTGCCTATCTCTCATCATTCAAGGAACTCACCCGAATGAAATTTCGAGCAATTCGAGAATATCTTTGCAGCCCCTCGAAATAGTTATTAAATTTACAATTATTATGCCACCTCCCATTCTGTAGCTCATTGGCAATTAACCTGCGTCTTGAGATGCTCTTTTGTCATTTTGTGTTATGTGGCGTTCTCTAGTGGGGTATTAGAACACTATAACGGCCAATATTGGTGTAAATATTGGTACGTGTCATACGATGCCTAAAGCCCAATATTTTAACCAATATTGCGCGCCGATATATTGGCCAATAAATTGGCAAGTGTCATACGGGCTTAAATATTTCCATAAATTCCATTTAGAAGTTGAAAATAAATTTTTATATTTGTAATAGTAAAAATATAAGTATATATTAAGTATGAAATGACGTTTGAGCTAATTCTGATATAGATTGTTTGAGAAAAGGTTATCAGCAATTTTTTGAAAATTTTAATTGACAATAATTGGTTATGGGCATTTGATGAATTTTTTTCAAATTCAGTTTCTTACTCAAGGTCTTAGATTTAAGAAAAGCCATAAATCATGGCTCTAAGACAATTTGGTCAAATGTTTGAAATTAAATTATTATAGTGTGATGGTCCGACGCCATTACATTCTTTTTAATTTTTGATCCGTACTCTTGAGAGCCGATCGTAGGAGGTGTTCGCGATTTTGGCAAAAGGAGTTTATTTTTTTCTGATCTTTGTAAAAAAAATTGTACATTTCTTACATGTAAGACTCACAGGGTGCATTTTTATTTTGTTTTATGAAGTGCAAAATCAGTGCAGTGATGTTGGTCGTCCGCGTTCGAAATACCGGCTAAAAAAATTGAATATCGAAAGCGCAGACGACTATGTGTGTGGTGCATTCTGGGAGGCAATGCTACCTATATAAGGCTTTCCGTGAGGATAGATAAGAGGATTAAAGCCGGTATCGTCTGTCGCTTCTTTAGCCATCTTCCTCGGCTCCTGAAGGATAGATTTCAGTTCGAGAGACGTCTGAAGGTCTTCTTCAGCGCACTTTGCTGGTGAAGGACTCCTCGTCAGCGTAGGTTGGTCTGGCCCAGCCTTCACATCCACTTCACAACCATTTCATCACTTTAAAGATTTTTAAACAGGCCTGACATTAAAAACATGTTTGTAGAAATGATTTTGTTTTTATTATTTGTGATGGCGATAACGTTTTCATTCTGTTTACGTTCATTTTTCTATTTATTTCTGCTTTAAATTGCAATGTTATCCGTTAGCCGGTGCATCAAAGACAATGATTGAACAGCTTATTATCATGGATATTAAAAGCTGCAAGGAGATTTTTGTGTATTTCGACACATTAAAACTTTAATTAGAGGTATTCCTGAGGTATAATCATTCGCGATCATGTTGAATGACATGTGATAAAAGTAGTCATACTAGACCCAATCCATACTAAAGATATCACCCAGCATGTTAAAATCATCTCTACATCGTTGTAAAATGCCTACAAATAAAGTTGTCTTGCGCATCTGCACTAGATATTGATATGGAGTAACTAGGTAATGCAATTGTGTGTTTCAAGTACTCCTCTTAAGCTTACAAAGAGAAAGTTTAGTCACATCTTACGTATTCACACTTCAACACAAAGGTTGATTATTTACAATAATAAAATATTAGTGCGTTTGTGTGAGAAGCTGATTCAGTAACCGATTTAGCCCAATTGTGAGTGTCCGTTGTTACCATGCGGAGGGCCCACGTTCGATGCTACTTACAGGTGAATTTTTTCCGCTTCTTTTTTTATTTCTTTTGCAGAAACTTACGTTAAATTATTAATTTTATGATTTTCAATCAGAATAGTGTTTTCTGGATTGAAAATCTTTCACATGTGCACGCTACGTCGCGTCGGTTTTATTATTCTTTTGATTTTGATAGTTTTATCGAACTGCTGTGGCCATTTCGGTATCAATTACCAAACTGGTTTGGTAGTTGTTACTGAATTTTTCAATGAGCCATATGACGACCGAAAAGTTTGATAAACTTCATCAGAATTCGATAGTTCTAACTAAACTTTTTTCCGTGTACGATTACTTATCTCGGCATTACTTGAGGAATCGCCAAAATCCAGTGGAATTTTATTCGGAAAGGGAATTTATGTCAAGGTACAGTTTTTCCAAGGAGACAGTGACAGATGTACTCCTACCAATGCTGGCACGGGCCAACAACAACAACCTTATGCATGATGGGGAATAGTCTTTAAGTGCTCATTTCTCCGTTAAAATATGTGTTTAGAATGCTCGTTTCGTTGTCAGAATTGAACGTAAATTCACCTCAGAAGATTATTTGTTTAAAAGCGGTAATGTTACTTAGAAAACACGAATGTCATTACGTTATTATTTATTTATGTTTTTGTGACACCAGATAGTGTATTATGTGAAATATCTAAGTGTAGCCTGTTTCTGATTTCCAAGAATGCCAGTATGAATTTTACGATTTCGTCGTTTACAGATAGTCTACGCTGAATTGTCCCAGATGACGCAATCCACAGTGTCTGAGATCAAGGTAGGTGATATGTGTTC
Organism: Ischnura elegans; assembly: GCF_921293095.1. Classification (NCBI taxonomy): domain Eukaryota; kingdom Metazoa; phylum Arthropoda; class Insecta; order Odonata; family Coenagrionidae; genus Ischnura; species Ischnura elegans. Next base: position 111,322,252 of record NC_060259.1, on the reverse strand, counting down.
ATAAATAGCTCTTTGAAAAGTGTGGTACGTATAATATTGTTAATAATTCAAATCGTACATTTTGAAGACTGCCCGCTCGTAACATCCGCTGTCCAGAGACGGCATCATTGGCATCTATGAAAACAGCTGATTGTGTCGACCTGGTAGGGCGTAGATGAAAAAGGCTATTTTGTTTACCATATATCATGTCACTTCGTACTTCGTACTCGACAGTTATTTACATGAAAAAATCGAAGCAGAGGTTATTTACGTACGTCACGAATCATTTTTAGTGCTGTGTGATACTCCCTCTTGTGTGGTCTTCCTGAGTCATGCAATGTTGTGCGAACCTCGTCGGAGGAAATGATAATCATAATATTTTCCATCGATTTTAGGTGATTTTTAAAGTATCAGATCAGTAATATATCGCCTGGGAAAACTGATTTGAACTAATGTAAACATGTTCACCGAGAACAGTAGGTAATGTTTTTATTTCATGATCGTATGTGCTGAAATTTTGTCTTGTGAAGGGATGGTATGTTCTAAAATCATTAGTAAGTTTTTAGTAATAATTAATAGTAATAGTAGTAATTTGGCATTTATATGATGGAGTTTTGGTTTATTAATATATTTTAAACGTGCATGATAAACTGTCATGATATTCTCGTTATAATTAGTTAGCGGACGTGGTAAGCTAGCATTTTTGCATCATCACTCATCTAAAAGTGCTTAATAGTTTGATATGCTACAGAATAATGAATTTTTATATAAACGGATATTTTAATGCATCTCATGTTTTATGATGTTGGTTTACATAATTGGATTTTCCTTTTTCTCTTGTCTTGACCTCTTCTAATCAATGATTAACCCTCCGACTCCACCTGGGGTCTTTTTTGACCCCAAGGCTGATGAAATGCCTGTAATTTTTTACTCAATTCAGATTATCTTGCCATGTTACAGATATGCCTCCCCGCATGTTTTGTCTTTAAATTCATGCCATTTTTTAATTAAAATTTTGAGTTATTCACGGATGGGATTATTTTTCCTGAGTGGGGTCAAATTTGACCCCAGGTGGAGACTGTGTAGGTGTTAAATTTTGAAATGTATATCTGTGGAAACATAATTGATAAAACATGTTGAAAGGTAGGTAATCTTTATGTAGGTCTTCATGGTGGGATGAAGATTCAGATGCAAAGTTTCCAGGTTATACACCGCGTGTGTCTTTCTTCATATACAACAGTTTCGCCGGCATTGCTACTAGCATCTTTAGGTCACTGGAGTGCAGAATGGAGGTAGAGATCGTCTTTTATATCATTCATTCAAGGCTGGGCTCATCTCATTAGTCAATCCTTCCTAGTGTTTTCCTTTTTTTCCCTATAAAACTTTTTTCGGATTTTGTTGGAGCACTCTGTTCAACATCTAAATCTAAATGATAAACTCCTAGCCACCCCTAGGGTTTTGGGTAGGGAGTGAGTATTTTCTACTCAACGTACACTCTTTTCCATAAATTGGGTAGCTGGTTCCCGTCTTTCCTGCTGAAAATGTTCGCAGAATCCAATATCTTTTCCTCCGTTTAGAGCTATATTTTGAATATCATGTATCACAGATATTGTAACGTGGGCCCAGTGAAGATTGAGTGAAAATAGCCACCACCTGCCTGAGTTCTCTCGGAGGGTATCATGTTGATGTATTATCCTCATATTATTTCATGCCAAACACTTAGCATTTTCACTCATGAAATAATAACAGCATGGAACGCCTATGTCGAAGGCACTATCTGGCCTCTTAGACCATCGTAACCTTATGTCATCAGCAGGTGCATTGAGCGGGGGAAAAGAAAATACTCTAGGGGACAATTTGCCTCAACTGTGATTATGATTCATCACCTTTACTTTGTCACAGGATTTCCCCTTCCTCCTAATTTTCGAACTAGCCACCGCTGTCTATGCGCAACTCTCATGTCAAGGAGGTCAGGCCTTATTTTCCTTTTAGCTCTGCAGGTGCATAGTCCACATCGAAAGTGATTTTGTGGGACCAGTAAAAAAGTGTACCTTCAAAACGTTGAAATAAACATGGAGTTTCATCGGCTGAGCTGAGGATATAGTGCAGATCAGGTACTAAATGAAATTTTTCAGAACAATGACGAAGACATACAAATGGACAGTTGTGAATTGAGCAGTGATGAAGAGGAAGGAATTGAAATAGAAGAGGATGTTACAGACGTGATAGTGGAAGAAGAAAATTTGTCAGAGTTTGAGGACAGTGAAGATGAGGGACATTGCACCACCACTCCACTAAGTTCAAATCGCGTAGAAATTCCGAGGGTGATGTTACCCGCCAAGCAACGAGAGGAGCATTCAAGTATTTTTTCTTATGCAAACAATACGCTAATGGTTTCATATGTCCCAAAGCCAAGAAAGGCAGTTTTTCTAGTTTCAACTCAACACCGGTCATTTGATGTTAGTCGCGGTGAACATAAAAAAAAACTAATTTTATTTTATTATCATACAAAATCCGCGTCGACACTGTAGATCTAATGGCAAAACATTACTCAGTAAAGCGTAGGACATGGAGATGACCTCTTGTTCTATTTTTATATTATTGATATTGCAGCATTTATTACTTTTGTTATAAATTCAAAGAGGTTCAACGGGGAAACAGAAAAGGGAGCAAGGAGAAATTTTTTTATTGATTTGGCAAAGGAGTTAGTAGAACCAAAGATAAGAAGGCAATTGAAAAATCCTCAGACACGAATGCAAGCAATTAGGGAAGCAGTTAACTCTACAGGATTTGAACATTTATTCCACTGCAGCGTAGAAGGGTCACTACGTAGAAAAAAACGTAGGTGCTGTTCATTTTGTCTGAGAGAATCCGGTAGGTAATGAATCGGAGGTGTGAAAAATGTGGAGTCTTTGTTTGTAATGATCGTTCAAATATCATTATATTCTGCAGAAAATGTGAAGGATTGTAAGATAGATTAGTTGTAATTTCAATACTTAATTTTATAAAAGTAATTGTTTTTTTTTGTCTTGGACTGAAACGGAAAAATTATAAGAGAAATTTTCTGGATGAACAATAATTTGTTGAGTTTTCTAGAATAAATGTTATTGTATTTCAAAATGTTAATATTACTTGATAAAACAATAAAATTCCTTATTTATGTCTTTATCATAATTTAAAACGGTATAATTCAAAATCTCCTGAAAATTAACTGATTGTTTATAAATTTACGGTTTGGGGTCAAAAAAGACCCCAGGTGGAGTTCACGTAAGTATTGAGCAGGTGGAGGCCGAGGGTTAAATAATTCCTGGAGCATAGGTCATGTAATGCAAAAAGTTTTTTGCCAACGTTTCGGTTTATTTTAAAACCTTTATTAGGGTTATGAATAAAAAAATGAGACGATAATAATATACAATATTGATACATACATGAAGGTTACAAAAGTTTTTTTTACAATAATACAATAAAAAAATAAGAAAGGCATACACAAGAATTTTGATATAAAAATTTAAAAAATATTTTTAATGTCAAAACCCTTGTGTATTCCTTTCCCATTTTTTAAACTATATAATTGTAAAAAACTTTTTTGTAACCTTTATTTATGTATCAATATTGCATATTATTGTTCTCTCATTTTTTTCATTCATAGCCCTATGAAGGCTTTAAAATACCCATTACCCATTCGCTCCATTTTGGCATATCTTGTGACCCATGCTACGCTATGTGAGTTATGCTTTGTCTTTGTTTGACTGGGTGAACGAATCTCGGAGCGGGACAGTCCATGAGCGACGAAAATGATCCAAAAGACCAGCTTAAGTCGGAAGATAAAGAAGAGCTTCACTGAGGATCGTCTCTCGAACGTAATCGCGTCCTTCACGAAGGAGGCCGTCGAAGGAATCCTACGTGAAGACGAGATCTGAAGGAGCGACTAAATATATGGGCCTAAGTGCAGTGGTAATGAGAGGTGAGTTTCTAAGGAAGTCGATGTCATTAAGGGCATGCCCCAAACACAAATTCCTTTTTATCTCCAACTCCTCCCGGACGTCCATCTTCCTCCTCTTCTTGACTTTGTGTAAAAAGTCCGGTTGAAGCGACTGACCACGACTGACGATAGGAACCTTACCTGCCTCTCCTAGCGTGGGCTTAGTCACGCATCCCAACCATTCCCTAACCAACCCTCCCACTCCTCCCCGAATTTCCCCCCCTGTATAACCCTTCTCCCTTCCCACCCACCAGAATTTGGATATATATTGGATTGTCGTTATTATATACAGTGTACTTGAGAATGACGCCTCAGCGTCGAGACGCGTCGTATCAATAAATGATTTTCCAGTGAAAGGTTACCAAGGTTGTGTATTTTCATTTCAACATGGATTTTCACAAAGTGAAAGCCGAGTCGATTGAATTCAGGACGTATTTGATTCATCTTGCCAAAGTCGTCGAAACATCCCTCATCCGATCGCTTCTCAGAGTAACTACGGGGAACCAAACCTGTGCCCTTATTTTATTGACGCGACAAAAGTCTGGTTGTGGAGAGGCATCAATCGCTCTTCGACCGTACGGTGTCATCGTCCGTCACGGCCGAGCAGTATTACCTTTATTTAGCGGAACCCCGACTCATCATTCCCGGTTAAATCCCGTGGGGAAGGTAAATCGGCACGAACCAGAAAGGGAGGGGATCGGGACCACTACAATAGGCACGTTTTTTCAAAAATGAGAAAAAATGAAAGTGCGCGTAACACGTTAGAAACATTTTTCGGAAAAATGGTCTCGAGATATTTATGTTGAGGTATGGATCCACACAAAAAATTTCATCGTAATCTGTAACCCTAATGGACAAATGTTTGTTGCATTGAGGTGGAATTACTCATATCATGAACGTTCTCTGGCAGTTGTTGAATAAAATTAATTCCCGAAGGTCGCAGTCTTTAGTGGGCAAGGATTTGGAATCAAAGGATGCATTCGGAAGGAATGCAATGAGGTAAATCAATGTGCAAAAATGCAGCAGCAATAAAAAACAAAAGGGAAAACGTGAGAAGAAAGGAGATCATCAACAGCCTGAATGTTTGAGCGGCATTTGTTTTGTGCAGCAATCATTTAAGTTGCGTGAGTGAACATTGGTGTCTCATAATTCTTGTGCTTTCTAAGAAATTTATTGGTGCAAGTTCAGCCACTGCCTTGGGAGAAATCCTCGAACAGCTGAGTGTGTGGGCGCGTTGGAACCTGCGCGGAGATTTGCTTCGTGGGGCAATTGAGCTTCATGAGTGAATGCGCGCTTCTTGCCTCTTCCTTTACCCGTCATTACTGACGTATTTTGAGCACTGATTTACTTTAAAGTCTTGTTTAATTCGGCACCACGTTAGGCTATCGAAGGCCTACGTTTCCAAAAACAACTCCCTCATCGACATTAGAGCTGAGACAGGTACTCACTCGGCGCCAAAACCGAGAAGATATTAAAGATATTAGTCACCAGAAGGACTAAGATCTTTCATTGATTTCATTCATTGTTTTCCTTCTACTAAATTTTTTCCGTTTCCGATTCACTTTATTATAGACGTAATGTTATTCTTAAAACCTGATTCACACGATAATTTTTCCGTCCCTCATAGCAATAGCTCCAGCGATGGCTTTTCAGGGACCAAAATAGCAATCGCTCAACCCATCGTTATCTGAAATACACGGTCATCCCTCCTTCCTTTTTTCCATTGCTTATTCCATCACTCTCCGTATTTACATCTGTGATTCAATAAAAAGCCAATCGTGGAGTTACCATCGCTGTAAGGGGCCGTGCGTTCTGATTGGCTGAAAGACGGTGCCAGCCATGGTCTCAGCTACGGTAAAAGGGATGTGCCGAGGGATGGTAAAAGGGATTGGATTTACATCTCTGGAGCCATCGCGGAAAATGATTATGTGAAACGATCATTTTCCCACCATCATTGAAGCGATTGTTAGAGCCATCGCTCAGAAGGGACGGGAAAAATGACCGTGAGATTCAGCTACGCCTCCACCCTCTCCCTGCCTGCTTTCTTGCCAATAGGCTTGATGCTCTCGGAGCATCCGTATCACTTACATGGAGAAGGATAAGAAGAGGTATACTTGCCCCCCTACGAAATATTTTGAACATTTATCTGATTCCAGAAAAGAGGTCATAAAGTTTACGTGGAAGTGGGAATACGGTATGAATAAGACGAGAAAAAGAGATTCTAACTTTTTTAAAGCCATCAACTTTTCCTGTCATGAGTAAGAAAAATTTGTCTCGCTTTTGAGAAGAAAATTGTGCCTTTTTCGCAAATCTTTTGAATTCCATGTGCTGCCGTGCTCAGGATAAAACTTTTTCTTTCCTTTTGAGTCCATTTTTTGATATTTCCGGCACCAGATGCTCTCAAATCTGGCACAATGGAGATGGGTGTCTTCGCAACCGTGATTGCAATGAGAAATTCTCCAATTATCGAGAATTTCAGCATTCATTTCAACCCAACGGTCTTCCTGTCGCCTATTTCTCTTTTCTCCCCCACACGCTCACCGTCACATGGTTTTTCGAATATCAAGTACAGGAGCGCTCTTTTGTGTTCCTTTAAAAAGCGATGTTATTGTTTGTTTTCATCAGACCATTAAGTCTCGCGATGTGGCCAATTAAGTTGTTCCATTTCCTGTTTAGGGCTTTTGGAAGACTTCTTTTTTCCCCCACTCTTTCTAAGGAGTTCATCACTACTCACTCGGTTGATCCATTTTCATTTCAACTTTCTTCCATCCAACCACATTTTGGATGATTACCCTCTTTACTTCTCTGCGTCCGTCATAGCCCTTCTTTTGCCATTGCAAGGAAACATGTTCCTTTTGTAAGTGACGCACCTTTTTTCGGTCTTCTGTGCATCATCTTGGTTGCAAGTAGATTCATCGTCGGGTGAAATACCCTTGTTGACAGTGCCATTCTACTGACTTATATTTATGTGTTTCCATGCCCATAGCTGGTAACTGAAACCTAGGTACTAACAAATATTGTTAAATATATTGTAAGGATATTTTGAAATAGCTTTAAAATAATTTTGAAACATTTAAACATTTTTAGGCTTAATATATATTTTTTTCAAAATATTTTAAAATAAGTTTCAAATATGTCTGGCTCCTAAAGAACCTATGAATTGCCTATTATTTTGAAATTGTTTTATAATGGGCTGCAAATATTTCAGTCTCCTTTGAAAACCATAAAATCATTAAGTTAAAATTATATCATCATGTTTCTATTAACACACAGTAGTCAGATTGATTGTTGACGATTTACCTTTGTGGAAATTCTACTATGTGGTAATGATACAGAGGGCCAGGGGCGGATCCAGGATTTTTTTCTGGGAGGGGCACAAGCAAGGCCGTATCCAGGATTTTGTTCTGGGTGGGGCACAAGGATACCTCGTAATACAAAACGAACGCAATGATAATGGGACCGTATTAAAAATCTTGCATATTTTTGAGGGTCTGGGGGGGGCACGTGCCCCCGTGCCCCCCCCCTGGATCCGCCTATGCAGAGGGCTGTAGTAATTTCCCACACTTTTTAGTTTGCTCAACTGATTTCAATGTTTACACATCATTATCAAGAGCTCTTGATCTCAGACAGTGGGGCAGCGAGGGGGGGTTTTGGGGAATAACCCCCCCCCAACCCCCCAGAGCTGATAGAAGCTTTTAAGTTTAATCCATTGTACTTAATATGATTAATTTACTCTTACAAGAGTGTAACAATCAATAAAATACCCCTCCATAAAACTCACCATATTGAACCATTTTTCTGAAAAAAAATTTCTGGGGGAGGGCCTTCGCACATTCTGCTTATCCTGGCGGGTATACCACACACCTCAGGTCCAGTTGCACTTAAAATCCCCCCTAGCCTTAATTCCTAGCTGCGCCCTGGATCTCAGAGATAATATTACTATCAATCAGTAGCAGTAGACGTTGAATAATTGGAGTCACGTGCCGAGTCCAACATGGACAACATCTTATGAAAGCAATGAACATCTCCAAACACTTTTGTGACAGTGCCACACAAGTGTTTGGAGAGTGTCTGAGTGCCACAACCACATTTTTCATTATTTTTTTGCTACTTGAGGTATAACAGACAATAATAAATCACTTAATTGATGGAATAATGGGTAAAAGTGGGTTTGAATCCAATGAAGGTGAATAAAACAAATGAAATCACCGAAAATCATTTAACAGCCCCAGTGGCATCAGTGTAGAGTACCTCCCCTGCCAAGCCAAAGGTCGTAGGTTGGGCTCCCAACACAGTAGTTTTTCCTAATATCCACAACATTGGTTTATGTGATAATCTAGCATTGTGGTTAAATGATCTGTTTTCGGGATGAATAAGATTAATCAATAAAATTGTCTTTACATACCTCCGTCCCTGAATGTACAAAGATAAGTTACCTACCTAAATTTTTCAAGAAATATGTTAAGCGTGTTAGCGTGGAAAAGATAACTAAATTAATTTCCGAATATTATTTGGCGGTCTAATAATTTTAGTATTTTCGTTCAAAAACGTGGTAATGGTGTTATTTACATATATAACTGGAAATACTTATTTGTAGAGCAAGAAATTACAATATTTTTCAAATTTTTCTGACCATATATGGTCTATACCTACCTATGACCTATAGGTCTATCATTATTCTCAAAGACAAGTTTTTATGTGACTACAAAAATCGACTGAGGGTGTGCCACAGATTAAAAAGTTTTAATCGCTGCACTAACTCCATCTTCAGGGTGAAGCTACTTTGTGTTTTTACAGTTCACATACTTTGCCGATGTTTCAGATTCAATGCAGCACTCCATCTTCTAGGTCTACGGAGCGATCAGTCGATCACTTTATTTTGATGGAATAGTTCATGATTTGCTTATTCCTACTTACTGAGAGAAGTTTATGGGCATTCTCTAGTACATAGGCATAGATCGGCAGGATAGGCAATTCATTGATGATCTATACATGGCCTAGGCTGCACAAGTGTGGGCAGCCAAGGAAAAATGGGGGTGGGCTATCCGTGGTGGAAGTGTGAGGCAAGGCTGTCCTTTATCCCCCTTTGCACATTCACGAGTACACTGAGGAAATCATGCACGAGGTATGGGATGAGTAAGGAGCAGTCGATTCTCCATTTTACATTTCTTCCATTATATAAATCTAGAAATATTTTTATGCTAAGACAAACCTGTCCAGTTGACTCAATATCAATATGACATTTTATCCTGTCACCCAAAATATAAAAACTATCATGGGAGACCTCTACTCACCAGCATCCAGGGGCAAACACAGTATTAAATTTTGGGTGGGGTCATGACCAAGGTTGGAGGAGTATGGAAAAAGTATTACCCCTCGAGAGAAAGGGGCGCTAATTCTGTAGGGAATGCTAAGTTCTATTATAAATACAACACACAAATTGACAAATTCTCACACATTTGGGACTTTTAGCCATACATCCATATACACTCTCTTTACTCATTTACAAGAATACAAAACTATTTAACAAATAAAATTTTTTGATGAAATTTAGTTGGGGGCCATGACCCCTCAAAATCTGCCGCTGACGAAATACAGCCTGCTCCCTTTCAGAAAGAAGGACAGCCAACGGTTCCACTGTACATTTCCCATTACATTGGAGAAAGCACCACTCCAGTATCCACTCTTACCTTGCTGAAGCAGAGGCAGATGCATATGGGGGACACAGGGGGAAGAACCACAATTGTAACCCTTTGCAGAACCACGATTGTAACTTTTTTATGTCATAAGATGGCATTGTCTTGTATATGTGTGTAATCAATTTACATAAACCATTCTTAAAATTTGCATGTACCTTGATTTTTTTTTGTGATGATAAAAGTATAGGTAGCTCAAAATATCTTTTGTGCCCCCCCCCATGAGTGTTTTCTGTATCAGTTACTGCACTGAAAAACTGCTACAGGAGAGGCCTGCAGTACTGCAGTAGTTCATTCTCCCTAAATTATAAAACTGGGGAAATGTCGGGAAAATATTTTGTTAGTGGCCTTTTTTCTGTTACTATGTTTTAAAATCTAGTTATTAAAAGTTAGATGTATATATAATAATGGGAATGGAAAGTGTTATATCTGGGGGTTTGAATAACACTTAATGCTTTGGATGGCACAGGATTTATTACCCACTTCACAATGCACTACAATTAATGGTCGTCAACCAGGCGTGCTTCCTGCGAGCCCGGAAGTTCGTTAGTCACTGCCACTTACTCCTGCTGGACAGGCTGGTATACATACATAAACAAATGAACATCAAAAGACAATAAGCGAACATACATAACAACTCCTCCCCCTTTTAGTGATACTGGCACACTAATTATCAAAAATGTTAAGTCAATTCATTCAAAAATTATCAAAAATATTAAGTCAATTCATTCACAAATTATCAAAAATATTAAATCAAATCATTTACTCCATTCCTCCCCCTTTTACAGGAGTCACTAATGTCACACTTAAACCATCAGTCAGTCACTCGGCACATTAAAAGGCATAATTCTCCAAGTAACCTGGCACTTTCCTTACTCTAGAGGAAACCCTCACATTGCCCCCTAATTGTCTTCCTGGGCGTTGGCCCATCCCCTGACCTGGGCCCCGCATCTCACACGTTCCATAAGAGAGATCTTCGGGTGATTCCACTGGAGTGGAACAAGAGGCATCACAAACTCCAGTCATTGGAGAATCCCTGGAGGCAGCACTAAGATGGAAGTCGTACCACCTGTCATCACCATCCAGGACATTGGCAGAATCTTGAGACCTGTGTGCTGCTCTATGAATCAGTTGATCCGCATGACGCCTTTCGTGACCTCCATCCTCAGCCTCTATTTCGACATTTCGAGGCCCCATTATGGATGATATTCTACCTGGAACCCATCGCCTACTGCCACCATAGCGCCTGAAATAGACTAAGTCATCAAGTTTAAATTTTCTGGATGCGTGACAGGAGTTGCTGTTAGCAGCAATTTGCTCCCTACTAGCCAGAGCAGGGCGTGCAGCGGGATGTAATTTGTGTAAAAGTGTTTGCACACATTGTCCCATTAACATTTCTGAGGGGGTTTTGTTGGTTGATGATCTCGGCGTTGTTCTCAATGTCAACAGAATATTAGCCAACTCACTTCTCCAGTGGGCAGGGGGCAACTTTTTTAAACAACTTTTAACAGTTCGAACGACCCTCTCTACCTGACCATTTGAGGAGGGATTAGAAGGGGCAACACATACATGCGAAATAATGTTCTTTTTTCAGAAAATCACAAAACTCTGCTGAACAGAATGCAGGACCATTGTCAGTATCAATCTGGTCAGGAATTCAATGCACAGAAAACCATCTTGTGAGGCAAGCAATGACCCCTGAGGATGCCATGGATCCTTTTGTCTCCTCTACCTCAATCCACTTTGAATAAGCATCTACGAGCAGAAAGAATGTGCAGCCATTGGTTGGTCCAGCAAAATCAAGGTGAAGCCTTGACCATAGCTTCTGTGGCACACTCCATGGTGTTACTGGTGCTTTTGAAGGCATTGATCTATTTTCACAACATGCACGACATGACAAAATCATGCTCTCAATGTCTTTGTCTATACCTGGCCACCAAACATAGCTCCTGGCTAATGCCTTTGGACGCACCACCCCCTGATGAACTTTATGTAACATCTTCAATACTTCACCTCTGAGCGAATCAGGTATGACAACCCGACTGCATGCAAAATGCATCCGTCCATTACTGTAAAAGTCCCAAGGGGGTCCTTGAAGAAAACTCGGGCCTTCTCTGATAACTGCGTGCAGTTCCATCCTCACAATATAGCATACCTGACTTCAGCCAAAACAGTATCTCTGGATGTTGCCAAGGCAATGGCTTCACTTGTGAGAGGAGATCCCATCGGTGCCTGCTCCAAGCCTGCCAACCTTGAATAACAGCATACCGTGGTGCGGAACCCACAGAATTCTGGAACATGATCACCTGTGCACCTATAGCATGGCCTTGCTGGAGAAGGTTGCTGTCGATCTGAACGCCAGCTCCGGTCCATCGTTGGTCCACCACCTTCGGCTCTGTTGCATCCCTGGACGCCTCCTGGAGTTCCGCCACCAGCAATTCTGGAATAACGGCTGGTTGAGGCCTGTCGCGAGTCAGTGCGGTGCAATGCCACAGCAGTTTCAGAGGATAACTGCAATTGCGTGACATGATCACGAGCGGTTTCCGCAGCCTGTGCCCTGTCGATCACAAGTTTTAAGTCCAACGACCCTATTGCAATAAAGGCCTCCTTCAATCGTACGTCTCTTAAGCCCAAAATCACTTGCCCCAGTATTGATTCTTCTTCATCAGAAAAACCACAGCCCTCTGCTAATGCCCGCAAATCTGCGAGGAAATCGCTAAAAGTCTCCCTGGCCTGCTGTACTCTCTTATGAAACACTTCCCTCTGAAACCATTTGCAAAATTTTGGGGAAATATATGAATCAAGAAGCCAAATGGCTTCATCAAAAGAAGTCTCCTTGAGAGGTTTCGGTTTGCATAATTTAATTACGTTTCTTAATATGTAATCACCCGGAACAGTGAACAAAATAGCCTTTTTCTTCTCCTCATCCACGATGTCGTTGGCAATAAAATAATAATATAATTTTTCCTTAAATAAAGCCCAATCGTCGGCATTACCTGACGAATAAGTTGGCAAATTGCCGATAGTTCCCACGAAAGTGGTAGTGCCTTCCATAATTTTACTCACGTGGTCAACGCGCCACAGCAAAAATTCTCACCAATTATTCGGAAAATCTCACAGAAAAATATCGCTACATCCCATCCTCGTCACCAATGTTATATGTGTGGGTTTGAATAACACTTAATGCTTTGGATGGCACAGGATTTATTACCCACTTCACAATGTACTACAATTAATGGTCGTCAACCAGGCGTGCTTCCTGCGAGCCCGGAAGTTCGTTAGTCACTGCCACTTACTCCTGCTGGACAGGCTGCTATACATACATAACAAATGAGCATCAACAAACAATAAGCAAGCATACATAACAGGAAGGGTTTGTTATACAAATATAAAGTAAATAATGACACAAAACTCCCTTATTCATTCTAAATTACATTCTCACATTCACATCAAACAACATATACTCTCTCCTCAATAAATAGCAACTCTGATTCATGCTAAACAGCAAACTCACATCACACTTAATTACATTCCCTCAATCACACTCAATTCCCTCATTCACACTTAACAATCTAATTACACTGAATCACATACATCATTCATACTAAGTTAGCACATAGTATTCAAACTAAACAATAAACTTCTATCAAGCCTAATTACCTTCTCTCTCTGAAATTTAATTAGCATCACACCAAATTACAATTCCTCACTTTCACTGATGACATTCTACTTACTTCAGCTAAATAACATTCAATACAAAAAATAAAAATTTCATAGGTTTTGTTAGATACAGCTATAATATTTCTTACTGTAACATATTCATTAAGTACTACACGTTAAATGTAAAATACATTGAAAGTAACATTCATTGTCATGTAATACGTTATTGGAAATAACATCACCAACACCGACACTTAAAAATGAAAATATAACTTTTGTACAAAGTGCATAGAGGCAAAATAGGTTTTTTTTTATTTTTATCTCCCACATAAGCCAAGGACTAAGACAATACTTAAAATGAAAAAGGGAGTATCATTGAATTATATTGACAACAGAGCAAACTCTTTATTGGAAAATACAAATAACATATGGTTTTAGCAAGCACCCATAATATAAACAGGTAATTTCAATTCTTTATTTTTCACTAAATAAAAACCCTCACACACATTATAACATAAATTAATTCAAAATTACTTCAGTTAAATACAGCTTTTAAGTTCAATTTTATCCAAAATAACAAGATGCACACATAAATATGAATATACCATGTTTCTATAAGTCATACATAATATTTTTAATTGAAAATACTCATAGTGGCACACGAACTAAGAGTACATTTAATTTTTAAAATCCTTTTAGTTCATGCATGGCAGTTCATGCAACTCAATTGAAATGACCAAAGGGTTCTCTCTCAAATAAAAATAGAATTACTTCAGATGAAATTGAAAAATATGTTAATTAGTCTGATATCAAAACAAAAATTACAAATACTGACATTTCAAAACAGAAGTTACCTAACACTTAAAAACTTGAGACAGTTAAAATTTTGATATATTAGTGCCTATTCCGATACATAAATATACCATATTTCTCCTAATATAGCCCCTCTGAATATAGTCTCCCCCCCCCTAATTTTGAGGCTTTAGTTTCGGAAAAAGTAAAAAAAAATGCATTTGAATTTAGTCCCCCCCGTACTCCAACCACAGGCATTTTTTGGACAAAAAGGGCTATATTCAGACATATACGGTAAGTCACCAACTGCATTAGTCAGTAGAAAGTCATTGAGGGAAAGGTGTTCGCCAGTTTCACATTTTCCAAGCATTTAAGCGGCTCACAATAACTGAATGTACTCCCCTAATGCTATGACAAAAATAAACAAGAAAACCATCAAACAGAATGTGGCTGTTTGGAAAATATTCTATCATAACTTTCATAAAGCATGACTGCCAGCTGTTACACCCTCTCTCCACGTTGAGAATGCAGTTAGATTTGAGGGGGACATGCACTTAACTACTTTCTACAGAATAACTCTAGATTTCTATGATATAATCAATTACTACTTCTACTATTCATAAAAGCATTCCAAATCAATCTTTCTCACTCACACTTAATGATAATGCTAGATCAACCCACACCCTCAATTCTCTAATTCATACATATTTAATTAAATTGTCTGAATTTTCACCGCATAACTACATTCCATTCATCCAAAATCACATTCTAAAATACACCTGTAGCGATGGCTACGCTAAATAACACACTTCGGTTATCTGCGGAGAGGCGTTTATTGTGACTTGACAATACAGAACTGAACTTGGGTAGCCCAGATGGCTAGCTTATATACATGCGGCGAATATTCTGGAACGCCGCGCCGGATCTTCCTCGAACCTTCTAGAATTCCTGAAAAGATATAGGAAAAAATACCGGCCGGCGCCAGGACTCGAACGCGCGCCGTCCGATTAGTAGGCGGACACTTATCCACTGGTCCAACTCTACATTGTGGCGGACGATGCGCCACACTACTCCCCCCCTTGGAGGAGAGACAGAGTGTTGGCAACAAAACGTTCTGGAGGACGGACGGCGCGGCCGGAGCGAGTGGTGGTATCTGGTGACGGAGTAGGCGGAGGGTCCTCCTCAAGAAGATGGGCTGGCTTGAGACGGTCGATTGATATAGTGGCTGGTTTGCCATTGATGTACAGGGTATACGTCTTCTCACCGCGGCTGAGGACAGGATATGGTCCCGCGTAAGGTGGTTGCAGGGCTGGCCGCAAAGCGTCTTGGCGGACAAAGACCTGGGAGGATGTGGCCAAGTCCTTGTGGATGAAGACACGCTGCGATGAGATGTGGCGTGACGCAGGGGTCGGACGCAGCTGGCTCATGTGGTTACGCAGCTGAGAAACAAGATCCTGGGAGTCCAGATGCTGGGCAGAGTCGACATAGAAGTCCCCGGGAAGACGCAGTTGCTCCCCGAAGAGGAGTTCGGCAGGTGTTGTCTGCAGGTCGGCTCTCCAAGTTGTGCGGAGGCCGAGAAGAACTGTGGGTAGTGCGTCCATCCATGAGTTGGAAGAAGAGCACATGAGGGCCGCCTTAAGAACGCGATGTAGTCGTTCGACGAGTCCGTTTGCCTGGGGATGGTAGCTCGTGGTGTGATGTAGCGTTGTTCCCAGAGTGGTGCAAAGTCTCTGGAAAAGAGATGACACAAACTGTCGTCCACGGTCGCAGGTGATGTGTTGAGGACAGCCGTAGTGAGCAACCCATCCAAGGAGAAAGGCACGGGAGACGCTGTCTGCGGGGATGTCTGCTAGGGGTTCTGCGACTGGCCAGCGGGAGAATCGGTCGATAATTGTGAGGAGGTACCGGTAGCCGGAGCAAGACGGGAGAGGTCCCACGATGTCCATATGTATGTGTTCGAAACGCCTGGTTGGCGGAATGAAGTCTCCAAGTGGCGTTGTGATGTGACGAGACACCTTGCAACGTTGGCAGGAGAGGCAGCTGCGAGCCCATGCGCGACAGTCCTTTCGCATGGATGGCCAAACATATCGACGGGAGACGAGTTTAATGGTGGAGTTTGCACCAGGATGACTAAGGGAGTGGATGTTGTCAAAGATTTGCCGGCGATATGAGGGAGTAACGTAGGGGCGTGGGGTTGGCATGGAGGTGTCGCACCATAGTGAAATGTTCGTTCCGGGTACAGGCCTACGGTGAAGTTGAAGAGCCGTACCGCTGTGGCGTAGTCTTTGGAGCTCTTCGTCTTCATCTTGGGAGCGAGAGAGAGCGGCGAAGTCAATCGGAGACGGTGTGGATATGGATTCTACCCTGGAGAGACAGTCCGCGACGACGTTGTCAAGTCCGGAGATGTGTCTCACGTCCGTGGTGAATTGTGAGATGAATTCCAGGTGATTAAATTGTCGTGGTGAGCAGGTGTCGCTACTCTTCTTGCTGGGGCCAAAGGCATAAGAGAGTGGTTTGTGATCGGTGAAGATGGCGAAATCGCGGGCTTCAACCATCGGCCGAAAGTGCCTCACTGCTTGGTAGGCGGCGTAGAGTTCGCGGTCGTAAGTGCTCCACTTCTGCTGGGAAGGTGTCAGCTTGCGAGAGAAGAAACCGAGTGGCTGCCAAGAGTTCCCAAAATTTTGCTGTAGGACAGCGCCGATTGCGGTTCGGCTAGCATCGACGACAAGAGCCAGAGGTGCTGAGTCGATTGGATGCGACAGGGTTGCCACCTTGGCTAGTCCGCCTTTAGAGGCATCGAAACTCTGCTGAAGTTCTGGTGTCCAGAAAATTGGAGTGGAGCTCCTGATATCAGGACCTTGAAGTAGAGCATTGAGAGGGGCCTGTGTGGATGCGGCGTGTGGTATGTGCTGTCGATAAAAATTCAGCATACCGAGGAATCTCCGAAGGTCCTTTATGGTCTTCGGTGGAGGGAAGTTGTTGATAGCAGCTACCTTGTCAGGTAACGGCGAGCATCCGTCAGCGCTCACGTGAAAGCCCAGAAATGTGACCTTGGAAGATCCTAGGACACACTTAGCTGAGTTGACGATGACACCGTAGTCAGAAAGGCGCTGAAATAATATCCGCAGGTGTTGATGGTGCTCTTCCTGCGAACGGGAAAATACTAAGATGTCATCTATGTAAGGAAAGCAAAAATTTAGGCCTTCGAGAGCTTCGTCGATGAAGCGCTGCCATGTTTGGGCGGCATTTCGAAGTCCAAATGGCATAAATAGGAATTCAAAAAGGCCGAAGGGTGTAATTATGGCTGTCTTCTCTATGTCTTCAGGAGCCATTGGAATTTGAGTGAAGGCCTTGGCACAGTCGATAACACTGAAGATGTTGCACCCCTGAAGAGCGTGGGAGAAATCCTTCAGATGGCGGACGGGGTAGCGGTCCGGTATCGTACGTGCGTTGAGAGCCCTGTAGTCACCACAAGGTCGCCAGCTACTATCCTTCTTGCGAACCATGTGTAGTGGTGAGGCGTAAGGGCTGTGTGAGCGACGTGCAGTGCCTTCGCGTACTAGTAGCTCGAATTCTGCCTGTGCATCTCGGAGTCGATCCGGGGCTAGACGGCGGGCACGGTGGTAGATTGGCGGTCCAGGTTGTAGGCGTATGTGGTGCTTGGTATGATGGTGGATCTCCCGAGGAGTCCCTGATGGCCGCGTGATATCAGGAAATTCGGCCAGGAGGTCGTGGTAGGATGAAGAGCCCGACAGAGCGCGCACGCTGTCCTGGTGAGTTCGACCTCGATGACCCGATGTAGCATGGCCAGTGATTGCGTCGATGAGCTGAGCAGTGGCCATGTTAGGAATGAGTTGAAAGTGGGTTAAGAAATCTGCTCCGATGATTGGCTCGGTAACGTCGGCAACGATGAATCTCCAAAGGAAGTCACGCTGGAGGCCGAACTGAAGGCGTAGAAGTAAAGTACCATAAGTACGGATCCTACTGTCATTGGCTGCGGAGAGCTCGTAGTCAGTGCAGGTTTGTTGTTCGGTGCATAATTTTACAGGGTAGATTGAGAGATTAAATTTATTTAAATGGGCGAAGTCATCACCACCCCGCCCAACGGAGAGCAGTTTTGTCCACCCTTTTCTATCGAGCCAAAGCCATAGCGGACCAAGAAAGCCTGCCAAAAGAGATAAGACATCTGAAAACCACCTTCAAGCAAAATGGCTACAGTAATGAGGAGATACACTCGGCCCTAAAAAGGAGCATTAAAAATCTAGGCTCTTTAAAGGAGGAGGAAAGACCAAAGCCCATCGCTATTGCCAAAATTCCCTATGTGTCTACGGTGTCCGGGAAAATTTCAAGGATCCTCAAAAAACAAAGTATTGACACCGTTTTCCAACCATGCTCCAAACTAAGAGATCTACTTCTTAAAGCGAAGGATCCTTGTGGTTTTGAAACTCCAGGGGTCTACCAAATTCCTTGTGAGTGTGGGCAGGTGTACGTGGGGGAAACGGGGAGAACTATCAATACAAGGATAAAAGAACATAAGAGACACCTTAGGCTCTGCCAACCGGAAAAATCCGCGGTTGTAGAACACGCCATTGAATCCGATCATAGGGTAAAGTGGGATGACGTGAAAATTCTATGCCGCGAGACTAATTTCTGGAAAAGACTGGTTAAGGAATCCATTGAGATCCGGCTGGCAACTAACACCCTCAATCGTGACACAGGGTATTCACTGAGTAATACATGGAAACCGGCACTTAAGAAAATAAGATTGGCTGCCTCTGAGCCAATCACGTTAGACCTCACAACCAACTGAAAAGTAAACAAGCTGGCAAACTTCATCCACTCACCATTAGCCCTGAGGATGGAACCCGACTCGTGTTCCGAAACGTCGGCAGAATGGAGGGAGACCACCCGGCTGGAAGCCCGAATAGCCTTTTTTGCACATTGTCAAATGCTTTCTCTAAGTCCACAAACGCAACGAATGTTGGCTTGTTCTTTTCCATTCTCTTCTCTATGAGCAGTCTTAGGGCCAATATGGCTTCCCTTGTGCCTTTGTTTTTTCTGAATCCAAATTGGTCCTCATCCAAGTACTCTTCTGCTTTTCGTTCTATTCTTCTATAGATGATCCTTGTCAGTATCTTTGACGCATGTGTAGTAAGGCTTATGGTCCTAAAATCTTCGCACTTCTCCATTCTTTTCTTCTTAGGAATAGGGATTATAATGTTCCTCTCAAAATCCTTTGGTATCTCACCTGTCGTATACATTTCACTAATGATTTTGTATAGCTGGTCTTCTCTCCTGAATTTTTAATTAGTTCTGCAGGAATGTCATCAATGCCAGACGCTTTATTTATCCTGAGGCCTCTTACAGCCTCATCAAATTCCGATCTTAAAATTGGTACTCCCATGTCATCGGCATACACTTGTTTTCGATAGCATTCGTTCTGAGGCGACTTCCTTAGTACAAATCTTCCAGATATTCCTTCCATCTCTTCCCTTTTTCTTCGTTTTAAATCAATAGGTCTCGGTTTTTGTCCCTAAGGGTATTACATCTTACCCCCCTTTCCTTAAAGTGGTTCCTCACTATCCTATAGGCTGCCTCTACTTTTCCATGTTTAAGATTGTTTTGCACGTCTTCGCAAATGCTTTTCATCCACGTTTCTCTAGCCTTCCGCTATTTACGACATATTTCGTTCCTTATTCTCTTGTAACGATTCTGTCCTTCCTCTATTTTCGCAGCCTTGTATTTTCTTCTTTCTTCAATGAGATCTAATACTTCCTGCGTGATCCATGGTTTTTTCATAACGACTCTTCTTTTACCAAGAACTTCCTCAGCTGCCGCCTGCAGACCACTTCTAATGGTTTTCCAACTCTCTTCCATTGGTTTGTTGGTCGTATCCTCCCCTATTTTATTTTCTAGAGCCTCTTTAAAAGCCAGTTGCTGTTGCCAGATGCTGAACCTCCCTCAATTTTTCAACCTGCCATATGTTTTTCACGGCTTTCTTCAACTTTTAAAATTTAAGGTGGCATTTCATCATAACTAAGTTATGGCCACTATCGATATCTGCCCCTGGATAACTTTTGCAGTCCTTCACCTGGTTCCTGAATCTTTGTTTCACTAGAATGTAGTCGATTTGGAATCTTCTACGGTCTCCTGGCATCTTCCACGTGTATCTTCTTCGCA